>NW_024412394.1:35837102-36083743 GCF_014898765.1 Herpailurus yagouaroundi | reverse complement strand
CAGAATCTGAAGCAGGCTCCAGGCTCCAAGCTGTCAGCACAGAGCCCGAGGCGGGGCTCGAACCCACAGACCGGCAGATCATTGACCTAAGCCGAAGTCGGACGCTTAACCGACTGAGCCACCCAGGCGCCCCAGGAAATAGAACTTTTAAAAATAATGAATAACTAAAATTTAATTTACAAATGTGTGTTCATACCAAAGTCTTTCTTCCCTCCCCCCATACCCTCCCTCCCTTCCTCTCTTCCTTCTTTCCTATTGAGGAGGATGGGAGGAGATGGAAGCCCAGAGTAATCTTAAAACTTTCTAGGATTTATTGATACCTCCTATGTGCTAGACTCTGTGCCAATGCCATCATACATGATTTAATTCAACCCTCATACACCCCTATGATGGCAGCATGATTTCTGAGAAAGAATCTGTGGCTCAGCAGGTAAAATCACTTACCCAAGGTCAGACAGCTGGTAAGTTGCAGGGCCCAGGGTCTAACTCTTCTGTCTCTGAAGTCCTTGCTTTCAGTCATGAGCAAAACTGCCTCAGTCTCTCCCCCCACTCCATTCCATAAATTCCGTCATTTTAAATTCCTAACTATTTTGCATGGTTTCCATCTGTATTTCCATAACCTCAAAGCAGACTCAGAATAGTGCTTACCTAGACAATTACCACAGCTCCCATTGGGTCTCACTGGACCTAGCCATTCTCTAGCTATGCTCAGGAGGCTTCAAATGCTTCCTACGGTCTATTAGACACTTCTGTAAAGGATGCTGGTGCTGATGATCCAGAACACATATTAAGGATCAGTGCCCTATAGGGTCCTGGCTGAATTCAGAAGAGGAAATGAAACCATGCAAGGTAGGAACCTCATTAGGGGGATGATTGAAGAGCAGAAAGTCTTGAAAACCAAATGAATTATTCTGCATTTATCTGAATGTTTGGCATCACATAAAAAGAACTTGAGAATGAAGAAGCTCAATTAGCAGTAGGTCAATGTAAAGAAATCTGATGCACAGATTTTCATAGATGCATTAAAAGAATGTCTGAGGAGTGGGGATTTGCATAATCCTTTAAAATCGGAGCAGAAGGATATATGCTAATTTGTCACATTGTTCTGTGATTTTCTGAAGTTATTTTTGAAGTATCTAGTTTTTCCCAACTGTCAGTTGTATATTTTATTAACAGAGTTCAATAGCATAATATCAATGTAGTTAAATACATAATAATTGCTTTGAGTCTTCCCTTTAATATACAACTGTGTAGACATGATGGGGGGGGGGGTAAGTTACACTTTATACCATCCCAGAGCCTTTGGTTTGTTTGAATTGAAGTTGGAAAAACCATCACTTTTAGAACCCACACCCTTTTGTGCCTGAGGCTTCCCTGAATTCCAACTGGGTGTAGTTGTGCGTGTGCAGGGATTTGTAATCTCACTTTGGGATTGGGACTCTTGAGCAACTTTAAATAGAAAACTAAATAAATATAAAAAAGCTTTAAGAATTATTATCTCCACCCTTTTTTCTCAGTCTATGTTGATACATCTTGATCTGGCCATTGTGTGATATGCAAACCTTTCTTATATTAGAAAGCAGAATGGGGTTAATGATGTATAACTTTGTTTTGTTAATTATTCTTTTTTTAAATGTAGAATTTAAGAAATTAAAATCAAAATAGAGTCATAAAAGCTATACTATGTATTTAATTGTATGTCCCTCTATTAATCGCTATGCAAACTTGTTCAGACTGCTCTTAAATAGTTTTTGTTTATTCCTTTAAGCTGTCGTGTGAACTTTTGTCCTCATTTTTGATAGACAATTAACATAAATGTTTACAAATGGATCCCTTTTTCTGATTTTATTTTTTATAACTCTGAATCAGACCATGCTTTTTAAATTATGTGTTTGTCATCCTTGGCAGTTCATTCCATGTTTGGCCATTCCTAAGCTTCTGTAATTCTTTTGAGGGCTCCAAAAGGTCATTGTGTGCCCTGACCTCCTGCTAGGTGAACTGCTTTTTTCTCTCTCCAGATGTTTTCCAGTTCAAACTTTAATAGCTGTAGTCCGTATACAAGTCATATATGAAAAGTGTCAAGTATCGTTGTCCAGCAGTGAAATTAGGACGCTTTCAAATTGGAGAGAAATGTTGACAAAGTGCAACTGTGTCCTGCCAGTGTTTCTCCTGGCAAGCTGGCTCTGGGAAGACTGTTTTCTCTTCAGCCATCTGTGCTTCTATAAACAATCTGCAGTGGTTTCTTCTTCTAATTCAAATTCTAGCAGCTGGATTCCCGTCTTAGTTCCTTTTGATGTTGTGACACCAGTAGCAGCACACTCATGAATCTTGGTGCTTCTTTCTACTTTTAGGGATTATATCACTAAAGATGTTAAATAAGCAGTTCACATGAGTCTGCCACATGGGGATTCTGCAATGCCTGTGCTAAAGTAGGCCATTTGGGGCCTGAGGAGAAAATGAAATAGAGTCTTTTATGCCCCCTGCCCAACTTTAAACACTCATGTTTCTTTTCTATTTGAAAACAAGCAAATTCTCCTATCTATTTAACAGTTTTCATCAGTCAAGAAGTCCCCATGTTTCTACCCTCCCCCGACAACATCAATGCTGCCTATTTCTGGCATCACACACTTCATCTCCTTGACTCAGTCCAAAGAAAGTGCTTTCATACATAAACATGTTACTTTATTAGGTATTTGTAGACCCAGCCCTTCCTAGTAAAAGTCTTTACATGTGCAATTAGTCAATGTGTATATATACCTAATATAGTGTGTGTGTGTATACACTTAAATATATATATATATATACACTAAATATATGTATAAATATACAATCTTCATAGAACACCATACACAGTTTCTTCCTGTTTAAATTCATCTAATGTACAAATATTTGCTTTTCAATTCAATCAACAGTCATTAAAATTATGGAATTAAAAAATACTGCATTTGTTCTTTTACAAGAGTTAAAAGTAAATCTACAATTGTTATACCTTTCCTAATATTTCCTTGCAAAAAGAGTTGTCTTGCTAAGTAAAAAAAAAATATTCTTTAAAGAAAAGGCAAATGTCAGAAAGTGAGAGGTCATACAAACAAGAAGGAAATTTTAAAATGTCTTCTAGACCATTTTTTGAGAAGTTCAATTGGCTAGTTGATAGCTATGCAGAAGACCAAAAAAGAACAAGATGATTTTACCCAGAGAAACAGAAAGAAACAAAGAAAAAGAAAGGAAAGGAAAGGAAAGGAAAGGAAAGGAAAGGAAAGGAAAGGAAAAAGAAAAGAAAAAAGAAATAGATGTCTAAATAATAATAAAAACATGCAGATGAACATAAAATAGTTTTTACTGTGGTACCAAAGACTTGAATTTAACAAAACGTTCACATGATTAATCAGTATTTCCTTTTTTTATTGGCAAGTTTTGTTGATTTTGTAAGATAAAGATATTAAAAATGAGCTTGCCCATCAGTGTTAAGCTCTTTAATGTTCAGAAGCTTTTGGTTTCATGTAGAATTATATTACTAAACTCAGGAAAAATATTTTTCTGAATTCAATCAGAATAAAATAATAAACTGCTTCCCTTAAGGAAATAAACTATTCTTAAATTCCTGTAAAATATCAATGAATTATAAGTAATGTTGAGTATCTAATATTTCATTCCAGGAGCCCATTTCTATTAACTACAAGCTCCATAGGATCAGTGTCCATCTTGTTCTTCATTGTGGCTCAGTGCTAACATGGTAGGCATTCAATTAATGAATGGAAAAAGTGAGTAAGTCTTGATTCATGTTTGAAATTTGTTACAATTAAGTGGCATTGTAGGAAAATGAGGGCTAAGCATCACAGGTTCTTCTGCCAGTTGGCCAGTTGCATGGCCTTGAGTGAGACACCTGATGCCTGCTGGTTTCCTCAATCATAAAATGAAGGGGTTGGGAGTCAATGGCTATTTAAATTCTCTGGCAGTATTATTCCAGTGTGATCTCTAGGAGGAGCAGCAGCATCTCATTTACGCAAAAAGTACTTATTGAACACTTTGCTAGCACCATGCAGAAATGAATTAAGCCGAAGTTAAGAAAGAATGAGGAAAATAACTTGAAAAAACAGATAAACTTTGATAAATGCTATGGAGGGAAAGTACGGAGCTTCATCAGCAAGTGTAACATGGAGGGAATCTAGTATAGATCAGGAGTACGATGGGGCCTCTCTGGGCTGTGCATGCATCTGTGATGCTTCTGTAGTTTACAGTTATAAGTTAGAGGAAAAGAGGTGTGAAGAGAATTATGGGAGATAGCAAAAAGGGTGAAAGCAGCACACTGGGGGATGGAGAAATAATACAAGTGGCAGGACAGGAAGAGGAGAGACAAATTAGGGGGCCATTGCAGTGGTCCAGAGGAGGAATGATGGAGGCTGGAACCAGGATAAGGCAGTGAAACTGGTGGAACTTGAGGAGTTTGAAATCTATTTTGTGTGTAGAACTGACAGTACTTGGGATGGATGGACAGATGGATGGTGATGATGATGATGATGATGATGATGATTTTAAATAAGGAATGAGTGATCAGGCACTCAAGAGTATTCTTAGAATTCCTGCTTTAGCAACTGGGTGGTGAAGGTGGCATTGGCTAAGGTGGAAAACCCGTGAAGGAGAGTTTTGTGCGTATCAAGTTTGATTTGTGAACATTATGTGGAGGCATAAAGTGGGCAGTTGGATGTGTGGAGATCAGAAGTGAGTCTAGGATGGAAATATAGATACCATATGTTTTCATTCTTATGTGGATCCTGAGAAACTTAACAGAAGTCCATGGGGGAGGGGAAGAAAAAAAAGATGTTAGAGTGGGAGAGAGCCAAAGCATAAGAGACTCTTAAAAACTGAGAACAAACTGAGGGTTGATGGGGGATGGGAGGGAGGGAAGGGTGGGTGATGGGTACTGAGGAGGGCACCTTTTGGGATGAGCACTGGGTATTGTATGGAAACCAATTTGACAATAAATTTCATATTAAAAAATGAAAAAATTAAAAAAAAGAAATATTGGTGCTATTTATATTATCAGACTGAGTGTAATATGAACAACTATACCAAATCTTGAGCAACTCTTATACTGTTTTCAAAAGGTACATAATGCTATCTGACCTGTTAGAATGACTCTTTTCATTGAAGTCGTATACCAACTAGTTAGTAATGGCCAGAAGTTTTAGTGGTTAAAATTATGCAGATATTTTGTCTTTTTTATCCATATTTTCTAAATATTAAAAAATACTTTTTGTATTCAAGAGCAGCCTTTGATTAGAGACATAGTTATCCAATACATATATTTAGATATGAATTTGCTCTATGCAACTCAGATGGGAGAAAAATCGCAATTTAATATTTTTTATTACTTTAATGTAACCTGGCTTCTGGGCTCCATATTTTATTGGTGGGAAATTTAATATTAGTTCTGCTTTTCTTAGAGGGTTCTAGTCTCCTGGGGAACTTGACAAAAGTTCCAGGGGGTTAACTGGAAAACTTAGGCAAGGACCTTTGCCATGGTTGACTGATCATAGCATTCATAGCTTCATCAGGCAGTGAGAAGCTGTCTTTGACATAAAGTCCACCACATTGGATTTAGTTTTGAACCAAAGTCCAGGCTGATCTTCCAACCAGAATCCGTATCATATTGTTGACTTTCCCTCAGCTTCAATATCTCAAAAATTTGGGTAAGGAAGTCCTGCTTTCATGTTTTAATCCTCTTTCTATTTCTAATGAGGTCCCTAGGAGAGGAGCATCCAGGTTGTGAATTCTGCAGGCTTTTCCTGTGCCCATGAGAGGCCGGGGCTGCCAAGTCACAGCCGATTCCTTTTCTACAGTGTGTCCATCACCCGGGGTTAATTTCAGGTTTTTTCCCTTCCAAACCGGATCGGAGACTAGTTGTTTTTGGGACCATGGCGATTTCTCTTCTTAACTGGTTTGTGGTTTTTCAAGATGCATCAAGCCTTGCTTTTGCTTTTATATGATTCCCATGCCTTTGACTTTACATTCGTGAAAGTAGCCTCCTGCAAAATGTTCACCTTCCCCACTGATAAAGCTAAGATGGGCTTCTCTAACTTCCTGTGGGTATCTCCTGTTGTGGTTGTGCAGTTGTTTTTAGACTCCCTGTGGGCTCAGACCGCTCCCCACCCCAGCCCGCTAGTCCTTGTACCTTTGCCTGTTGCCCAATCATCTACATGGCAGGTGGATTGATGGACCCAACCATTTGTAGGTATGAGCACGCTTTGGGGGTTTTTTGGAAGTATAATTGACATAAAACTCCTAGAAGACACATAGTCAGCAAGCTCCTTGACATTGGTTTTAGAAATATTTTTTGGAGTCAGTGTCCTTAGGCAAGGGCAACAAAAGTTAAAATAAACAAAATGACATCAAACCAAAAAGGTAGAGCACTCTTATCTTGCCAATGTGTTTTGGAAAAGGCCTCAGGGAAGGTGTTTACACCAGGCTTCCCCAAAACTGACAAAGCAGCTGATTGACCTTCCAGCTGCTCTGATAATGTCTTGTCCATTTTATTTATTTTTTTAAAATTTTTTTTCAACGTTTATTTATTTTTGGGACAGAGAGAGACAGAGCATGAACGGGGGAGGGGCAGAGAGAGAGGGAGACACAGAATCAGAAACAGGCTCCAGGCTCCGAGCCGTCAGCCCAGAGCCCGACGCGGGGCTCGAACTCACGGACCGCGAGATCGTGACCTGGCTGAAGTCGGACGCTTAACCGACTGCGCCACCCAGGTGCCCCTGTCTTGTCCATTTTAGCTGGTTAGGGACTAGGCCCGTTTCCCTGAAATCAACCTTTTGACACCTGTTTTTCAAATCTTGGCTATGGGCCATCCTTGCTCTTTCTTTTTATTAGCATCAGTAGTTGAAAGAAGATGAGAGAAGTGTTAGAATTTTGCCAGATTGATCTCACAGCAAAGCAACTCATGGAAAATTGCTCTGCTTAACTTGTTTTAGAGACCATCTACATTTCCTGAGTGTAAAAGTACTCGGGCCAGAGCCCTTCCAATTAGTCCATTGTTACATTCTGTATACACATAGACACCTTTTCAACCAGCCTCCTGGTGTTTATCCAAAAAGTTGACCTGCTCTGATCCCTGGTATTCAACACATCTAAAAATCTGTTTTGATTAGCTGAGACATTCATTCACAGACTCTAAACCACTAATGGGTGGGAATGCCATTTTCAAAAATAAACTCAGTTTTTGATATCTTACTTTTTGCCTCAGAAGAAATACTGCTTTCTCCAGTGTCTGCTCCCGCACATTAGCTGATCTCTTGGGTGGTGTGTTTAGGCATGGGGACATATGAGTATTTTCATTCCTCAGGACACTGGCATCTGGGTCACTGTGTACGTTTCTAATTTAGGAAAGTTTCCTGTTTGGAAATTCAGGGTCTGAGATAGAGACTTTAAAAATCAATTTCTATGCTTCTCTATTTTTGGTATTTCTCTAGTAATGACAGAGAAGTCTATATCTTGGTCAAAACCTTAGGACTGTAGTCATCTTTCCCCACCGCCACCCCCTTTCTAAACTTTTTGAGTATAACTCCACACTTACATTTAAAACATTCTGTACTTGCTTTCAAACTCAGTTCTATTACATCCAATGGTGTTTCCCATGTTCATCTTTTTTAGAGTCCACACTTATCTTTGCATAACAGCTCTCCAAGGGGGTCACAGCTGTAACTGGTTTCTAGACTAGGCTGAACTCAGTGGGGAATGAATATGACATTGTTCTGTTTTTCTCCAGTCACTGACTGGAACCATGTTCAATGGATTTCTCTTTATAGTATCTCAGACAGCATCTTGGACAGATCAAAACTGGAGTCACTTTTGATGAATTTAAAGTGAGTTTATTTTAAAACTTTGATCTTTCTGATTGAAAACCTAGCTCCTCCTCTCTTCCAGTAGATCCAAATGGGGGGTGAGCAGGGTCTGCTCTTTTATTTCTCTTTTGCTTGCAGGGTGAGGGGCTGAAGCTAGAATACCTCAGGGATAATTATTCTCCTTCCTTCAGAAAAGCAGACTAAGACAGTTGTTACGGCTGTTTCCCCTCTCCTTCCCAGCACATTGAGGTTCCATGTTTCCTCACTCTCTCATATACTTTCATAATGACAGATTGAGAAACAAGGGAAGTTGGCGAATTCCACATTTTTTAATTATTCAAGTATAACTAATATACAGTGTTGTATTAGTTTCAGGTGTACAATGTAATGATTCAGCAGTGCTGTGCATTACTCTGTGCTCATCACGGTACATGTAATCTTAATTCCTTTCACCTATTTTACCCATCCACCCCTCCACTTCCCCTCTGGCAACTACCAGTTTGTTCTCTGTATTTATGAGTCTGGGTTTTTGTTTGTCTCTTTTTTCTTTGTTCATTTGTTTTGCTTCTTAAATTCCACACATGAGTGAAATCATATGATACTTGTCTTTTTCTGACGAATTTCACTTAGCATTGTACCCTTTAGATCCATTCATGTTGTTGCAAATGACAAGATTTCATTATTTTTATGGCTGATTTAATATTCCATTGTATATATACCATATTTTCTTTATCCATTTATCTATGGATGGACACTTGGGTTGCTTCCACCTTTTGGCTATTGTAAATAATGCTGCAATAAACATAAGGTACATGTATCTTTTCAAATTAGTGTTTCCATTTTCTTTGAGTATATACCCAGAAGTAGAATTACTGGATCATATGGTAATTCCATTTTAAATTTTTTGAAGAACCTCTATACTGTTTTCCATAGTGGCTGCATCAATTTGCATTTCTACCAACAGTGCATGAGGGTTCCTTTTTCTCCACGTCCACACCGAAACTTGTTTCTTGAATTTTTTATCTTAGCTGGTGTAAAATCATATCTCATTGTTGTTTTGATTTGCATTTCCCTGATGGTTGGTGATGAGCATCTTTTCACGTGTCTGTTGGCAATATGTATATCTTAGGAAAAATGTCCATTCATGTCCTCTGCCCACTTTTTAAATTGGGTTATTTTTTGCTTTGGTGTGGAGTTGTAGAAGTTCTTTATGTATTTTGGATATTAACCCCATATCAAATATGTCATTTGCAAATATCTTCTTCCATTCAGTATGGTGCCTTTTTATTTTGTTGATGTTTATCCTTCATTGTGCAAAAGCTTTTTTATAAGGGTGTGTATGGGGGGGTAACCCCAATATTTTAATTTTGCTTTTGTTTCCTTTGCCAGAGGAAACACATCTAGATGAATATTTCTATGGCTGATGTCAAAAAGATTACTTCCTATATTTTCTTTTAGGAATTTTATGGTTTCAGGTCTCACATTTATTTTTTTTTCTTTCCTAGATTTTACTTAAATTCAAGTTAACATAAGTACAATTTAGTGATTCATCACTTATATATAACACTCCATGCTCATCACAACAGGTGTCTTCCTTGATGCCCATCATCCATTTAGCCCATTCCCCCCTACCTACCTCCCCTCCAGCAACCTTCAGTTTGTTCTCTATAGTTAAGAGTCTCTTATGGTTTTCCTCCCTCTCTGTTTTTTTCTTATTTTGTTTTTCCTTCCCATATTCTATGTTCATCTGTTTTGTTTCTTAAATACCATATGAGTGAAATCATATGGTATTCGCTTAGCATAATGCACCTTAGTTCCATCCATCTTGTTGCAAATGGCAAGATTTCATTCCTGAGTAATATTCCATTGTATCTATCTTCTTTATCCATTTATCATTCGATGGACATGTGGGCTCTTTCCATAATTTGGCCATTGTTGATTGTGCTGTTATAAAAATTGAGGTGCATGTGCCCTTTCAAAACAGCACACCTGTATCCCTGTATAAATACCTAATAATGTAATTGCTGGGTTGTAGGATAATTCTATTTTTATTTTTTTGAGGAACCTCTATACTGTTTTCCAGAGTGGCTGCACCAGTTTGCATTCCCACCAGTAGCGCAAAAGAGATCCTCGTTCTCTGCATCCTCACCAACATCTGTTGTTGCCTGAGTTGTTAATTTTAGCCATTCTGACAGGTGTGAGGTGGTATCTCATTGTGGTTTTAATTTGTATTTCCCTGATGATGAGTGATGTTGAGCATTTTTTCATTCATGTGTCTGTTAGCCATTTGTGTGATTTCTTTGGAGAAGTGTCTGCTCATGTCTTCTGCCCATTTCTTAACTGGATTATTTACTTTTTTGAGTTTTGAGTTTGATAAGTTCTTTCTAGATTTTGGATACTATCCCTTTATCCAATATTTCATTTGCAAAGCTGTAATCATCACGGCAGTATGGTACTGACACAAAACAGACACATAGATCAATGGTACAAAACAGAAAACCCAGAAATGGACCCACAACTATATGGTCAACTCATCTTCAACAAAGCAGGATAGAATATTCCCTGAAAAAAAGACAATTCATAGCCTCTTTCAGCTTTTTTTGTTTGTGGGTTTTAGCTATTCTATTTTATTTGCTTTTACTTCTATCTGAACCTAGCAAATTCTTTTCTGAACTCATTTCTTTCTGATAACACCTTATTGAATGAACCCAATGGCAACCAGCACACCATAGTGAAATTATGATCTCTTTCACTTAAGCCACAGGTTCTTCATCTATATAGTTTTCCTTCCAAGTTATTTTAGGCAACAGTTTTTACCAAAAGTATCATTGGTATATAGTATTTATCATCTTTCCAGCTTCCAGTAACAAGTTTTTTGCCACCCACCAGCTGACTACTCAAGTAATCCTGTGTATTTATGGTTTATGTTATAAGTCATGACTGCATCTGACATTGAGTACTAATTTCTGTATCGGTAAGTCTATGTGAGGTAGGGCTCATCATAATATGCTATAGTTAGCAAATATCCCTAAAATTTCAGTAGTTTAACCCAACAAAGTTTATTCCTTGCTCCAGCTACATGTCCGACACAGGATAACAGAAGAACTTTGTTCCTTGAGGTTGCTAAGGAATTCAGACTGTTGGGGGCTTCAGTTGGTGGAGGCTCCATGCAACTAGCTTTCATTGGCTACTGCTAGTTTCTTGGCCACACTTAACTTTAAGTTGGATGGGGAAGTGTAATACTACCAGATGCTTGGATAAAAAAGTGGAATGTTTGTGAACAGACCTAATGAATATAATAATCATGTAGCAAAATAGTAATTGATTCTAGCTTTTAATATTTTAATTTGTCCATCTGTGGTGCAGATGTGGAATGTGCAAGAATTCATAGCAATCCTGATATTTCCCCGAAGTCTGTTTCTTCCATATTCTTCCCAATCTACTAATAGTGATTCCATTTGCTCAGTTTTTGGGTCAGAAATCTTATCTTTCAGGTTTCTCTTTATTTCACATCCAACATCCAATCTGATAGCCAATTCTATTGATTTTACCTTCAAAATATGTCCATAATCTTATCACTTCTTTCTATCTTCACCTCTACCATTTAGCTCTAAGCTACTATTGTTGTTTACCAACTAATAAGTTGCCCTATTTCTACACTTTAAACCTGTGTAATTATTCTCAATGTATTTGACATCATAATTTTTTAATGCATAAGACATACCGTAAAATTCTTATGCTCAAACCCTCCAAAGACTTCCCATTTCATTACATGATCCAGTCCCCACAGTCTTCTGTCCTCTTGTATTCTTTCCTTCCTACTTCCCGCCCTTACTTTGCCCCAGCTACATTACTTACCTCACAGTGGCTCAAACATGCAATCACACACTGTTTTGCTTTTCCTTCTCTCATAGATCAAAGGATTCACTCCCTTAACTCTTTTAAGTGTTTGCTTGGCATATTTGTCAGTGAAGCCTTTGCTGATCAATATATTAAAATTGCCACACCTCCCTCTCCCCCTTTTCTGCTTTGTTTTTCCTTCATAGCAATTATCACCAAGTACTGTTAAATTTTTTACTTATTTTTTTCTTATTGTCTTGATTCACAGAATTCAAACCCAGAATAGGAAGGGGGCTTGCTTCTCTTCCTTCCTTCCTTATTTCCTTCCTTTCTTCCTTCCTTCCGTCCTTCCTTCCTTCCTGCCTGCCTTCCTGCCTTCCTTCTTTCCTTCCTCCTTTCCTTCTTTCCTTCTTTCTTTCTGTCCTTCCTTCCCCTTCTTCTTGCTCCTCTTGTTGCAATTGTTCTTCTTTTTCTTAATTATTATCATCATCCTCATTATTGTTATTTTTAAAATCTTTTTACACTGCTGTATCTCTAGTGCCTAAAGCAGAACAGTATGTCGTACGTAGTAAACACTCAGGAAAGTTTGTTGAATAAATGAATAAAACAATATTGATTCAGGAAAAGACAGATCTGTGTAACCGGACTGAGTATTCACATGGATATTTGCATAAAGTGAAAGTAGCATTTCATGTTAGTAAAGAAAATATGTTTTTGCCATAATGGGTAGCCATCTGGAAAAATATAAAGTTGAATTCCTTATAAAATTGAAGCGCACTCCAAAATAGATTACTGATATACACAAAATTTGAATTTTTGAAAAATGATAAAAACAATTGGAACATGGGGAAGTATTTTTGTGCACGATGTAAAATTCAGAAACCATTTGGGCACCTGAGTGGCTCAGTGGGTTAAGCTTCTGACTCTTGATTTTGGCTCAGATTTTGATCTCACGGTTTGTGAGGTGGAGTCCTGTGTTGCGCTCAGTGCTTACAGCACAGAGCCTGCTGGGGATTCTCTCTCTCCCTCGCTCTCTGCCCCTCCCTTGTGCATTCTCTCTCTCTCTTTCTCTCAAAATAAATAAGCATTAAAAAATCAAAATTCAGAAACCAATTTAAAAAAAGAACGATAAATTCAATTTATCACTTGAGCTTATACAATTTAATTACATAAAAATGCTAAAAAATCGTATATGGTAGCTTCTGCACAGCAGAAGAGACCATCAGTAAAATGAAAAGTCAACCTACGGAATGGGAGAAAGTATTTACAAATCATATGTTTGATAAAGGATTAATAGCCAAAGTATATAAACAAGTCATACATCTCAATAGAAAAACAAAATACCCAAACAATCCAATTAAAAAATAGGCAGAGAAATGGAATAGACATTTTTCCAAAGAACACATAAAAATGGCCAATAGATACTTGAAAAGCTGCTCAACATCATTAATCATCAGGAAAATGTAAATCAAAACCACAAGGAGACATCACTTCATACCTGATAGAACGGCCATTATTAAAAAGACAAGAGATAACAAGCGTCCATTAGGATGTGGAGAAAAGGGAACCTTTGTTCGCTGTTGGTGGAAATGTAAATTGCTTCAGCCACTAGGAAAAACAATATGGAGGCTCTTCAAAAAATTAAAAATAAAATTGGTACATGATCCAGAAATCCCACTTCTGGATATATATCCAAAGGAAATGAAAACAGAATATCAAAAAGATACTTGCACTCCCATGTTTATCGAAACATTATTCACAGTAGTCAAGTTATAGAAACAACCTAAATTTCCCTAAGTGGATGAATGGATAAAGAAAGTTTATTTATTTATTTAGAGAGAGAATGCAAGCAAAGGATGGGCAGAGAGAGAGAGAGAGAGAGAGAGAGAGAGAATCCTAAGTAAGTTCCTCATTGTCAGAGCAGAGCCTGACGTGAGACTCAGTCTCAAGAAGCATGACATGATCTGAGCTGAAATCAAGATTCAGGTGTTTAACTGACTGAGCCACCCAGGGACCCCTACTTATGCAATCTTTAAAAATAATAGTCAAAATTTTAGAAAAAGAGAGTAAAAAAGTAATTGCTAGGAGTTGGGGTGGGGGAAATAAGGAGAGGTTGGAAAAAAGATACAAACACAGCTATAATATAAATAAGGTCTGAACATCTAATGTGAAACATGGCGACTGTAGTTAATAACTCTGTTTTGTGTAAAAAAAATTCTGAGTTTCTTCTCTAAAGATATAAAAAAAATGCACAAATTAATTTTTTTCCTGGAACACTAGTTTGAGTTACTCACTCATTCATTCAGCAAATATATTCTGAGACTTAGAGCCAAACTCAGATTAGGTGCTGGCTATATACATCAGTGAATGGCATAGACAAAATCTCTGCTGTAAGGTAACTGAAATATTTATTGAGCATCCAATATGTACCAGGCACTGTGTTGAAGCTATAAAGGTGAATACAGTTCCTGCCTTTAAATTCTTTTTAAAGGGGTGCCTGGATGGCTCAGTCGGTTAAGTGTCTGACTTCGGCTCAGGTCATGATCTTGCGGTTTGTGGGTTTGAGCTCCGCATCTGGCTCTGTTCTGACAGCTCAGAGCCTGGAGCCTGCTTCAGATTCTGTATCTCCCTCTCTCTCTGCCCCTCTCCTACTAACACTCCCCCCCCCAAAAAAAAATAAATAAACATTAAAAAATTAAAAAAAATTCTTTTTAAAGAAGCAGATATGAACATATAATAATCCAGAAATATTATATGCCATTAAAGCCTAGAAAGAGGAGTGGTTTTGGAAAAAAAAGATTGTGTAGCAAATATACAATAAAAGTCAAAACAGATAAAATGACAAAAGTGTTTTAAATTCTTAAGATAGTCAAGTAATTTCTTTCTATATGAACAGTTCTTACAAAACAATAAAAAAATAACAGGAAAAAAAACAATAGCAAAATGTACAAAGAATGCTACCAGAGAGGAAAAGAAATAGAAATGGCTCTTAAATACATGAAAAGAAATACCAAGATCTCACTGCTAATACCAAAAGAAAGGAAATAAAAACTTCAATGAGATACAATTTTTAAAAGTATAATGTTGGCAGAAATTTTTTAAACATCTAGTGTTTGATTAATAGGGTGAAGTTATAATTCTAGAAAAAAAGATAAACACTAGATTAAAAAGAAAAATCTACCATAAACTATAAAGGCAAATAAAATCCCATCATGGACTTAAGTATTTTCTGTTAAAACTTTATTTTCCCAACACATACTGGATGCCCTTTAAAATATTCTGAGATACTCTGCATTTATAGAACAGATGATAGTGTCTTTTCTGTTACCATGAGCTTATCGCTGTATTGGCAACTCCACGGACAGTTGTCCTGGACTCTTGATATTTTATAGAAGGGTTATTGAGAAGACTTTGTTTTATTCCTAACTGGGGAGCACATTTATTGAGAGGAAACCCTTATTTGTGTTTTTTTTTTTTTTCTGGACAGATAAAACTATTGTCAGGATCATACCACTGTGGAAACCATGGTTATAAGAGTAATAGAGCCACCTCAGTCAATGCTGGGACCACCCAGGGAATGCAGCTTCCCTGCAGGTGACGTGGCTATTGTACTCCGTTCTTATTCCCAGCACACTCTGCAGCAGTGCCTGCCTTCTGGCAGGATTCTAGATACTGATTGATTTTACTATCTGTGGCAGCTGAGCTCTGGAGCATTTGCTCAAAAGGAAAGGCACCAAATTAATGCAATACTTCCTCTTGTGGGTCTGGAGGGAGGAAGAGGACATTTAAAGCAACTGAACAGGATTCTTAGCTGCTTGGCACAATGCTTTTGGATTCTCTTACATCCTCCTCCTACCCCCTGTTTTTCTTGTCTGCTTCTAATTTATCCAGGGGGTCCCATGGAGGGGCCTCTAGCACCTCCTAGTCTGACCGTGTTTTTCCCAGGCGCTGGGATTGGAAGGACTTTCTGTTAAGCAGGACTGGGTCTTAAAGAAGGCCAGTAGGAGGCTATGTAGGGAGAACAGGCTGTGGGGGCAGTGAAGCCGTCTTAGCCTTAAGCCCAGAACGTAAACCTAAACTACTGGTAGGAAGCTATAAATTCTTCATTTCAGTGAAAGGATTGTAGCACACTTTCTCCAGCTCACAAGGAGGTTCACAGAAAAACATTTATCTTGTCTAACCTCGTAAAGTTGGTCGAGAAGCATACTGGTAAAGGGGACGGAGATGATGGGAAAGCGCTAACTACGAAACCTCTGTTCTTACAGGCAGCCCTCTGAAGGAGAGAGCTATGCATCCACACAAAAATGCTTTCATGGTCTGGCTCCATTTCTTTGGCTTGGATGGGAGGCGCACTCAAGGACTTCCTTCAGGGAGATATGCTCGCCTTTCTGTTACTCTGGGCCCCACTTCATTACAGTTACATTTTTTTTGTCTCTGATAATGATGATCTGTAAACAGTCTCAGCCTCCCTTTTGCAACCCAGATGTGAGTTATATGCTATGATGCAAAGGGAATTTAAAAAAAAAAATTAGTCCAGTATGTTCTTTGCGACATTTAGAATTCCTTTGAGGGGAATTTTCCAACTTAAAGGTCTTTTTTTTCCTCTCATAAGTATTTTATAAGTCTTGCAGAATGATTAATCATTTTTCTAAATAAAACACTTACTACTCAATGCCTAAATAAGGTATTTGAAATGCAAAGAGGTTTTCCTTTGGCTTTTCCTGAAATAAAACATTTCTAAAAATTTCTTGGATGGAAGGATATTGACATTTTCAAGTTTAAATGTGTCAAAAGTTTGAGAAGATGGTGATGGAACTTATTTACCTGGTGACCTGGCTGTATGACTACTCTGCATTTGTATTTTGTTAGACGATTTGTAGGATAATGAGCCTGGGAGGACTTGGCCCTGGTCCAATGCATTCCATTATGTTTTTGTTGCTAATATAATTATGGACATTTATGGAATATCAAATGGTTATAAAACAAATCGTTCTATTTCTGAAGGCTTAATGGGCTTCTCAAAAGAAAGAGAGAGGAAGGGCCCCTTAAGAAGGCCCCTTTCCCTCTCACCCTCCCTCCCTTCTTGATTTCCCAGGAGAGTATATCTCCTTAGGTATTATATTTTCTTCTTTCCTTCTTTCTCATTTCCAAGCTTAGTCAACAATAAACTTCCAAATTCCCTCCCTTCACAACCATTGAGCATGTCTAATTGTTTCTCTTTGTGAAAGAATTCTGAACACTAGAAGGTACTGTAGTAAAGCTAAGGAACATTTGTTATAGAAAATAAAAGGAAAACTAACAGAAATAAGCAGAAAGGAAGACATGGATAGTGTCAAATTTAATCAGTGATAATAAGTAGAGAGGGGAAGTGTAAGTTGAATCTTTTTTAGAGGTTAGAAAATTATCATTGCAATGATCCCTGATTCAAATATTAGTATAATGTTGATGAATGGGTAAAACTCAGCATGAGACCAGAGACTAGAACATACAATAGGTACATGGACATTTTTTTTTTGACTGAATATCTCTCCTTTCCCCTAATGACATCATTCAGTGATTTAGTGCCTCCTCTCTGCCTGCAAATAAAATCCACATTCTATAAATGGTCAGTATAATACCCTTCATGATATTATTCCTTGATATTAACCTCCCAGCCTTATCTCATCTCATATCTTCTTATGTGCTCTCAGAACACCACACAATTTGTGGTCCTTAAAGTATTATGCTTTGTTGAATGCCTTCGTCTGTGTTGTTCCCTTGCCTAACTGCACCTCCTCTTAGCTCTCCCTCTCTTTTTCATCCACTCACCGCCATCCATCAAGCATTTATCTCCTGAAAGTACTCACTTTCATCTTCAGGCTGGATTGGTGTCCTTTTTGTGGGTTCCCAGATCTTTCTGGTTATATTTCTAGTGCAACCCTTTTCTCATAGTAGTGTCTATTGTCCCCATTAAACTGTGAGCCCTTCCAGGAAGGAGACTACATGGCATCCCTTTCAACTTCCTATTGCCTATCACAGAGCCTTATAGAGAAAAGTTAATAAACACAGAGCCTTTTGTGTAGCAAGTATTCAGTAAACACATCTCCAGTTAAACTGAATCTCAGATGCAGAGCCCATTGGGAATACATCTGGAAGTGGAGTGGTTGTAACATATTCAGTTTACCAATTCATGTATCAATGTCATTTAGAGGGAAAAAAACTCAAATTGTCTCCCCAAGTGTGAAATACCAGTTTCTTGGTTTGGTCTGCCCTAACAGATTTTACTTGTCTCCATTCCCATACACGTTACTTAACTACCCAGACTCACAAAGATAACATTCAGTTACTTTACTGAAGAGAATTTGGTTTGGCCTTTAGAAGACTATCCTCAGTCTTCCCAGCCACTAAGTTATCACTTAGTTAGAGGGATGTGGTAGAGTGGTTGGAGACTGAATGTGGAAGCAATGGTGGCTTATGAGGATATTGCAGGAAGCACATAAGTGACAGGCACAACCTCCAAGTGTACAACATGAGGGAAAGGGTAACTGGGTGTTAGGTGAGGTCCAACAATGAGATAATTCAAGTCTAGTTTCCAGGTTTCAGCTACTACAAGAATTTCAAAGATTTAAAAATAGATATAATACATTCCCTGTCGCATTCCCAGACATGAAAGGGCTCCTCTGTCACATTCTCAGACTCTGTGGGTCCTCTAAGACATATAAAATAGAGAGGGGTGTTTAAGTTTTAGTCTGGATAAAACTGAGGCATGAACTAATGTTCCACATTCCAAAAGGAAAAAGAAAACCTCAAAACAAAATCACATCACTCCATATTCTTGCAGACATAGCTGAGGTTAATATTAAAAGTGTCACATCAGTTTTATTTTACTTTATTTTATTTGCTCTTTCTGAGAAATGAAGTAGTGGGGAAAAGGAGGAAATGAAGTTAGGGAAGTGTATACATGACTTATAGTTTATATTTTGTAGAAAAATATAGAGCATAGAAGACTTTTTGGAGAAAATACTGGAAACCGGATGGATTATTATAAATTTTGAATGCAGGTACTTTAGATAATTTGTCAAAATGAAAACCAAGTAAAGCTTACCACAAAAACATTAATCAAGGGTGTTAAATGTGATGATGATTAAGAATTTTCCTAATTAGATCTCAAAAAAAAGGGAAATGTAATTCAGTTTATTATTCACGCTTTGCTGAATTATATATCAGATCCAAACTGCGCGAATCCTTGAGACTCATTTTGGAAAAATAAAACCTAAAATCTTTTACGTGCTGTTTTGTTGATACAGTTTAAACTTTCAAGCACTGAATATTTTATTCAGCTGCTTTTTTCTTAATTTAACTTTGTTACTAAACAGTGAATAATATCACCCAAGAAATCACTTATTTATCAGGAAAACTATGCATACTATTAATAATTATTTGATTTAAAAAGATGTTACGAAAGGTTTTGTTGAAGAGATACTGTCAGAGGAATTCTTCTTTTTTAGTTTGTGAAAATGTGTGGAAGCCAAGAGCAAAGTTTCTGCTAACTTTTATAACAAAAAAGTCACATTTGGCTTACTTGAAATGAATTTATTGAGAAAAACAGAGAAAATTCAGTAACTATAGTAGAAATGTGCTTGGGCAAATCACCTGGCCTCTTTGTGCTTTGGTCGTCTCATGTAGAAAGTGGGGTTTAAGTAACTATGCAAAATTTTTCCAGACCTTAAAATTAGAGCCTTTAAAATGATCCTGTCACTTTTTTAATTATCTAAAGAAAAGTTGATTTAAAAATTTAAACTAGTGTAAAGTGGGTACTATAACACTGTGCTTTTCAAAAATGAAAATTATTAAAGATCAAGTAATATTTAACTCATTATTATCTTGCGTTGGTAGTCAAGAGAATTTTTCTAAATAAGAGTGCAGTTTTGCAGTTTAAACTTTATTTAAAAAATTCTTTAACGTTGATTATTGAGAGACAGCCAGAGAGACAGAGCATGAGTAGGGGAGGGGCAGAGAGAGGGAGGACAGAATCTGAAGCGGGCTCCAGGCTCTGAGCTGTCAGCTCAGAGCCCGTCGCGGGGCTCAACCCCACAAACCTTGAGATTAGGACCCAAGTCGAAGTCGTAGGGTTAACCACCCAGGCGCCCCATACAGTTTAAACTTTATTTTTTAATCTTAAAATTTTTATTTTATATTTTTTACATTTACTTATTTTTGAGAGACAGAGAGTCAGAGCACAAGTGGGGTAGGGGCAGAGAGAGAGAGGCAGACACAGAATCCGAAGCAGGCTCCAGGCTCTGGGCCATCAGCGAAGAGCCCAACACAGGGCTCGAACTCAGGAACCGTGAGATCGTGACCTGACCTGAAGTCGGAGGCTCAACCCACTGAGCCACCCAGGTGCCCCCAGTTTAAACTTTAAGAAGGTGACAAAATACATGTTTTGGCCTGCTGCTAGAAGTTAGGGTATTGTATTAAAATCGACTGCCAGGGGGCGCCTGGTTGGCGCAGTCGGTTAAGCGTCCGACTTCAGCCAGGTCACGATCTCGCGGTCCGTGAGTTCGAGCCCCGCGTCAGGCTCTGGGCTGATGGCTCGGAGCCTGGAGCCTGTTTCCGATGCTGTGTCTCCCTCTCTCTCTGCCCCTCCCCCGTTCATGCTCTGTTTCTCTCTGTCCCAAAAATAAATAAAAAACGTTGAAAAAAAAATTAAAAAAAAAATCGACGGCCAGTTTACACTACAGCTGAGGATGAAGATTGCAATGAGCCTCTGGAGCATTACAGGAAACCTGAAATTTGATCTCAATGTTTAACTATTATTAAATTCACCTCAATAAATGTTTATAGTAAACATTGAAAGGTGTTAAAAAATATAGGAAGAGTGATTCTCTTAGCGCTGCCAACAACAAATGGCTCTTGAGATTCCTCTGAAACGTATTAGTGTTTCCAGAAAGACATTGTGAGTCGATGCTGGTGGAAGAACCTCACTTTTCTCTAATACCATTTTTCCCTTCATATTCTTTATTATTTCTGGATGGAAGATACTCTTCCTAGATTATTGTCAACGCAATTTTGGAAAGTTTTCCCCCGTAAATCTTGGCAATCTTCAGATGTCAAATTAATATTCTGCTTTCAGTTCATAGCATGATATAAACATTAGAAACTGATACTACTCCTTGAAAAATCTGTGACCTAAAAAATAAATCATTAAAAAAGAAATACAGTTTTTAAAGATATAAAGCCATGAGAGCTCTCCAAGACACTAATCTTTTCTTAAACGTTGTAATTTGTTGTGTAATCACTTATTGACAAATCTGAAACCCAAAAAGCCCCGGAAATGTTGTTTTTTAATTTTTTTTGAAATATGTGGAAAACTCATTTGGTGGCAAAACATGATCTGAACAGACGTAAATCTCTTTGTAATGTTTATTTACTTACAATGGTTGGCTCAGCACTGCAAAAATACTATTTTTATTGTAGTTGCTTACCCAGATTTAAGGGCATTTTACACAAAAAGCGTTACATATACCATGTTACATTTCTAAAAGGTAAAAAATTCTGGCTTTTGAAACATAACAAATCCCACACATTTCAGATAAGGTTTTCCATGTTCTTAGAGATATGCTGTGGAAGATTGTGTTTTCCAAAAGTATCTTCAACAAAATTTCCCATTCCCTATGTTCTTTTAGAATCTTATACTCCTCTCTCATCAAGAGGCAGAGCCTAATTCCTTTCTCTTGAATTCTGATACATCTGTGGCTTGCTTATAGACAGTGGCATTAATGATGTGCTGTGATTTCTAAGGCTAGACTTTAAAATGTCATAAAATTCCTTTGTTATGGGACTCTTGGTCCTGGAATCCAGACACCATATTTGTGAGGAAGTCCAAGAGGCCAATGAAAAGGTACACTTGGGACACTTGTCCATAGTGATAGCTGACTTGTTAGCCAATAGCCAGCACCAATCTGTCAGCATGTGAGTAAGCTGGCTTGAGAGTGAATTCTTGAGTGACTTTAGCTGATGTGCTTAGTCCTGCTCAAATTTCAGATTCATGAAATTTGAAATCATTCATGAGCAAATGAATGATCTTTGTTGTTCTCAGTCACTAAGTTTTGGGATAGTTTGTTATGCAGCAAAAGTACTAGAACCCGAAACTGCCTTGTAAGCAATTCAATTGCCATAGAGAATCTATGTATTAAGGAAGCCCAAACCACCCAACATGGTCAAGCTCTCGGACTACATTTAAAAAGCAGATACCGGCCAGTCACCTGCTCCAGCCACAACCAACATTTGACTACAACCAGCTGAAAGACTCTGAGTCAAAACCTCCCATCCACCCTCTTCCAAAATTTTTAGTCAACAGAAACCGGAAAGGAAGAATTATGTACTTTAAGAAATGGAAGAGGCAACAGTGTGAAACCCCACTTGTAGAGAAGATCAAACTGGCTCTGAGAGGTCTCTGTAGTCACAGGTTCTGAGGTTTTCACTCTGATCGCTCTCAAAGAGAAAAGACCGGCACAGAGTATGTACCAGTGTGCATGTATATATGTATGTATGTATGGGAATGCAGATAGGAATATACAGAATATACAGTATGTAAGGGAATAGAGAGCAAAGAGTGATTTATTCTTATTTGGGGGGATTTGTGAACACTTTACAAAACAAATCATATTTAAACTGGTTCTTTTTTAAATTTTTATTCAGTTTTGAGAGACAGAGTGTGAGCGGGGAGTGGCAGAGGGAGAGGGAGACACAGAATTCGAAGCAGGCTCCAGGCTCTGAGCTGTCAGGACAGAGCCCAACATGGAGGTTGAACCCATGAGCCTTGAGATCATGACCTGAACCGAAGTCGAACACTTAACTGATTGAGCCACCCAGACACCCCTAAACTGGTTCTTGATAGGTGGCTAGGAGTTTTTTTTTTTGCAGGTCACAAGTGTGTTTGTATGTACTGTGTCTACGTTACCAGAGAGGAAGAGGGAAAGTAAGAGAAACAATTCTCAGAAATAGCTACTTAGATTTCCAGTGGCTTAGTTCTTGGTTTCTTTCCTTTTTTGCTTGCCTAATAAACTTCATTTTTTAATTTCCTTGAGATAATACCAGTTAAGATAATGTTGGTTGTTTTTCTTTTTTGGAAGTTACCATCAAAAGATCCTTGACTAAGATAATTCTTTTGTTTAGTAAATACTCTTTCTTAGGTAATGTGATATTCATGTTGCATGTTTCAATGTAATTGTTTTTACTGCTTTTCTTTTTTTTTTTTCAACGTTTATTTATTTTTGGGACAGAGAGAGACAGAGCATGAACGGGGGAGGGGCAGAGAGAGAGGGAGACACAGAATCGGAAACAGGCTCCAGGCTCTGAGCCATCAGCCCAGAGCCTGACGCGGGGCTCGAACTCACGGACCGCGAGATCGTGACCTGGCTGAAGTCGGCTGCTTAACCAACTGCGCCACCCAGGCGCCCCGACTGCTTTTCAAAATAGATGTCATTATCTCCATTTTGAAAATAAAGAACTTGAGACTAAATAAGCTGTTAAAGTCACAAAGTAGGGGAATGATATAGCCTGGATTCAAACTCTAGACTAACCCTTCACTGTACAATGGCTCTAGTGTTTCATCTTATTATCTTTTTAACTCACCTAGTATTAATATATTTGTGGTGTCCATGTTTTTTGTATGTGGCTCTTCTCTATGCCTGCAAATTCAGAGTAAGGCAGAAGTTGCAATGTTTCCTTTTCTTTCAACTCTTTAGGAGTTGGCACTGTGCTTTTTCTAGAGTAGATGCTCTATTAGTATTGACTCAATTTGTAAAAATAATAAGAAAGCTAAGGGCACATAAAAGAGTTTTAATGATTACGACTTGGATGAAAACGAGAAAGAGACATGTCTCTTCTGTTTCTTTTCTTGGGAAGGAAGAGAGAAAGCTGTGACCTCTGGGTGTGTTAAACTTTGCAGAGTCTCTATACTGGGCTGGAGGTCTGGAAGGCCCGCTGGAAGTGTTGTTTATCTTTGTTTTATAGCTGTTTTCTAAGACAAAATAGACATTCGAAAACAATTCTTAAATTCTTTGCAGATGACTGGATTTCATATTATTTTCTTTAAAAGATTCTTGCCTCAGTGAGATTTTCCTTAAAAACTACAAAAATCTTGTTTCTGTACTGGTATTATTTACATATTATTTATTTATTTATTTTTGCTTCATATACTTTTGTTACCTTCTTGCTGTGATAATAAAAGGTGACGACAACCACAACAAACTTGATATTTAATTGACGATTATCTTTTGGACTATGGGTGAATTCAATTATGTATATATGCATTCTATTATACAATTTCAATTCAGTTTTTCTTTTTTTAAATAAACTTAAATTTTTAAAAAATGTTTATTTATTTTTGAGACAGAGAGAGAGAGAGAGAGAGAGAGAGAGAGAGAGAGACAGATCATGACTAGGGAGGGGCAGAGAGAGACACACACAGAATCTGAATTAGGCTCCAGGCTCTGAGCTGTTAGCATAGAGCCTGATGTGGGGCTTGAACTTGTGAGCTGTGAGATCGTGACCTGAGCTGAAGTTGGATGCTTAACCCACTGAGCCACCCAGATGACCCAATTCAGTTTTTCTTAAATCTTTCACCACCATAATATCTCTTAGGTTAACCTAACATATTGCATAACTATTCAAGTTGAATCATATAATGATAAATCTTAATATTTGAAGAAGAAAAAGAAAATACTCAGAGTTGGGCTTGGGCATTAAGAAAAACAAACAGAAAATGACTCTCCAGGTGACTCCCTGTGCCCAGCCAGTGTTGAAAAACCAGTATCCAATCCTTTTATTTTACAGATGAAATCATTGAGTCAGAGAAAATGTTGGTAAAATGTCATTTGGGTTCCAGAAGGAATGCATACAACTAAAAATAAGTTGAAATATTCACCTAATAAGAATGATTTATTTTGGTGGTATATTTAGTAATGATGTTTTTATTTGCAAATGACTAACAGCCAACCCCAAACAGCATACAAATAAAGGCAAATGGGTTGGTTTATGGAATTCAGACAAATGTTGAATACCAAACCACGGAATGGGCAAGTATGCAGTTGGGCGTTAGGCACATTCCACACCAGGTACTCCGGTGCTGCCCCTCCTGTCTGTTGTTGAACTTTATTCTCTTCCATTGCAGAGCAAATTAATCCACATGGCAGAACATGTGGTTACCAACGATTTCCAAATTTTACACCTCATCATTTAAGACACCAGGAAGACAATGACCTCAAGTTTCCCCTCAGTTTGAATTAAAATATCCTAGAAAAGGATTCAACTTGAGTTGGGCACAAACTCTAAATCAAATTGGACCAAGGGACAGGGTCTCACTGTGCTGGAAAAAAGCACTTCCATATAAACCACATTAATGGGAGAAGAGGCAGCTTTTAGACAAGGGATACTTAGCAAACCATCTCAGGTACCTGCTAAAATAAATCAGCTTTTAATTTGGAGAAATATACCCACAATATTTATAATCTTTTCATTGGAAAAGTTTTAGAAGAGGTGCAAGGTAATTTTTTCTTGGGAATCACTTGGTTTCTTTAGAGTAGAATCTTTCAACCTTTGGGGCAGTGGGGTAACCAGAGAACCCCACAGCTCAATAAAAAGACTTTTACCTACTCTCCTTGCATTTAGTACTGTACCTCAGTTCTGTGCTACATGAGTTCTGGGTCGCAAGTTTAAAACCTCTTATTTCAATTTCATATAAGTCTCTCTTATCCGGGAAGGCAGTGGAGAAAGAAAAAGTATCTTTGTAAAGCTTCAGAATAGAATGGTACAGAAGAGAACACAGCAGGCCTGAGGCTACTATCTTCAGATTGTTAGCCCTTGGCTGGCATCTGGTATCTTGGACTTTGTTACTAACTGATAAGGTTATTTTACTATGACTAGGCTGTCTGTACCAACATTATGATTTATGTTGGATTCAGGTATACCCCACTTTCTGAAACTTCGCGTTACACAGCTCACTTTTATGAAAGACCTACATTAGCACGGTGACAGCTTTTCTCATTAAAGCAAAATTCTCTTGGAATTTCTTTGGCTTACAAAAAGTTTCACAGGAACACTCTACTTTTGGATAGCAGGGGAAACCTGTACCTGCTTTCCTTTGGGAGTTTGAAATTTTTGTAGATGCTAGGCAAAGGGTGTTTATAAAAACACTAAACTATTAGTTTCAAACAGGCTTCCTTGAGCAGAAACATTGCACGTGTGTTGCTTCATTCTCCCTGATGGAAGGAATGAATGCTCTGTGTGACAAGGCAGGGAGAGTATAGGAAGCCTGCATTTTGATTCCCCCCGGGCTCTGCCTGTGTTTTTAACCTTTCTAAACCTTCTGCATCACTGTAACAAATCTTTGCTGTGAACATAATTATATGCTGAGTCCTGTGATTCCTGCTAGAGAATCACTGAAAGTGTGGGTGGCTGAAACAAGGACCTTACTTTCCAGGTGTGTGGCTGGCCTAAATTCTGAACTTCTCTTCGATATCCCTTTCCATGGCGGCACGTGGCCATCCATCAACTTTCCTTCATGCAAAACTCTGCTGGAACTCTGTCTCTGGTGTACCTTCTCAAGTTCTTTTTATTCATGCAGACCAACATGCAACCAATAACTTTTTGTTACTGTATTGTCATTTCAGTGCAGATTTGTGGATGGGAGGATAAGGAACAAGTGTGGTTAACCTGTCCTATTTATGTGGAAGCCCTCTCTTAGAGCTGTGAGGGTTTTTTCCCTGTTCTAGTTATCCTAGTCACCCTGATTTCTGTCTTCGTACCTATCTCTCTCTCATAATCTTTCATCCTGTGTCCGTGCTTTCATTTTGTGTAGTTTTTCTGAAGTTAACTTTTCCACACCACTATCAGGGTCTTTGTATATTAATGGTTCTAAGTTATAGATCATTTATTTGTATTGTTTTTCTTCCCAATCCTTCTTTGTTTGTGCTTATTTTATTTCTAAAATAAAACGTCACCCTAATAACTTATGAATTCATTTTTCAGGGTGTTTCACAAAGTTAATATCTTCCCAACGTTCCTCGGAGGTAGAGACACATCGTTTGATTTTTTATGTTATATGCAGTAATTTCTAAAAACTTCTCACTTTTGACAACCTCTGTTCTATTTCTTTCTGTATTTTGTTTTTATCTTTTATCTTTATCTTTGCCAGTACTTTGATGAAAATATAGTTTAGAAAAAAAAGTTTCATTAACATTTTTGTTTCTTAGATCAGCACATATTTTTTTTTCTTCACACTTATCTTTGTTCTGAAACTGCAGAGCTGGTGCTGAGGGTATTCTTTTCCATCTCATTCAATCCACCCCCTTCTCCATTTCTCATATCTATCGGTTAAGAAGCGAGGTTAGAAGAAAAATAATGATAATATGTAAGTTCCTGGTCTCTTTCTTCTTGTTACCTCCACTGATGACCTGTGGATATGGAGAAATGGGCTCCAGTTTAGGGATTCCTTGTCTTTTCCTGTCTGTATAATCTCTTTGCTGGCTATTAGTGGGGGCATTTCTTTCTTTAATTCTCACCATACTATACCATATTTTCAAGACCCTCCTTCCGCTTGGACCAAATTATACCTTTCTCATATTCTTAATGAATATTTTTGAGTTGTGAGTGACCCCAAAGAGGGCCTACCACATCATCATGTACAGTGATTTAGCTGCATTTTTTATACTCTCTTTGCTTTGACAAACTAGAAAAAAAAGATTCCTCCCTTGGGTTGATAGAGCAATGTTTAGTGAGTGAAACAAGAAGGGTATTTGTCATCACTCAAGATAGGCTGTGCAGAAACTACATGAACATGACAAGCCACCCTACGTGAAAGTATGCTAGGTATCTAGTAAAATTAGGAGTGTTTAATTTCTAAGAAATCAATTGGAGCCAACAGCCCAAATCATAATCAATGATGAAAAGCTGAAACCTTTTCCTCTAATATCACGAACAACATAAAAAGGCCCACCTTCACCAGGTTTATTCAGCATAGTATTGCAAGTCATAGACAGATGATTAGACAAGAAAAAGAAATAAAAGGCATATAAATCAGAAAAAAGGAAGTAAAACTGTGACAATTTGTAGATGCAGGGTATTATATGTAGAAAACCCTAAAGATTTTCCTAAAAACTGTTAGAACTAATAAAACAAATTCTGTAAAGTTGCAAGTTACAAAATCATATACAAAAATCTGCTGCATTTTTACATTCATTAAAAAACCATCAGAAGGAAAATTAAGAAAACAATTCCATTTATAAATGCATCAAAAAGAATAAAATGTCTAGGAATAATTTAGCCAAGGACGTGAATGATCTGTATACTGAAAACGTTATGTAAGCCGTTGGTGAAAGAAGAAATAAATAAAGGGAGAGATATTTGTGCTCGTGAATTAGAAGAATAAGTATTCTGAAAATGTCCATATTATCCAAAGCAATCTACAGTTCCAATGCAATCCCTATCAAAATTCCAATGGCATTTTTCACAGAAATAGGACAAACAATCTTAAAATTTGTACGGAATCACAAAAGATCCTGAATAACCAAAGCAACTTTGAGAAAGAAGAACAAAGCAGGATGCATCACACTTCCTTATTTCAAGCTACATTACAAAGCTATAGTAAACAAAACAGTATAGTATTGGCATAAAACAGTCATATAGATCAATGGAACAAAATAGAGAGCCTAGAAATAAACCTATGCATATACAAACCTATGCATATACAAACCTATGCATAAACAAACCTATGCATATAAACCTGTGTATGCATAGGTTTTATAATTTATAGCAATTAATCTATGATAAAGGAGCCAACAATAGACAATAAATGGTATTGAGAACACTGGACACCTACTTGCCAAAGAATGAACCTGGATCACTGTCTCACACCACGTAAGACAATTAATTCAAAGTGGCTTAAAGACTTGAATATAAGACCTGAAACCACAAGACTCCTAGAAAAAAACATAGGTGGTAAGCTCCTTGACATTGGTCTTGGTGATAATTTTTTTGGATTTGACACCAAAAACAAAACAACAAAAGCAAAGATAAGCAAGTGGGACTATGTTAAACTAAAAAGTTTCTGCAAATCAAAGGAAACCATCAGTAAAATGAAAAGGTAACCTATTGAATGGAGATAATACTTGCATATAATATGTATGAAAATTGATTAGTATTAAAATACATAAAGAACACATAGAACTCAATCGAAAGAAACAAAACAAAAGAACAACCAAAAAACCAAATACAATACAATTGACAATGGGCAGAGGATTGAAATAGGCATTTTTCCAAAGAAGACATGCAGATGGCTATGAATAAGTGCTCCACATCATTAATCATCAAAGAGATGTAAATCAAAACCACAACAGAATATCACCTCACACATGTTGGAATGACTATTATAAGAAAGACAAGAAACAAGTGTTGCTAAGAATGTTAAGAAAAGAGAGCCCTTGTGCACTGTTGGTGGGAATGTAAATTGGTATAGCCACTATGAAAAGCAGTATGGAGGTTCTTCAAAAAATTAAAAATAGAACTACTGTATGTTCCAGCAATTCCACTTCTGAGTATTTTTCTGAAGAAAATGAAAATGCTCCAAAAGAAATATGTACTTCTATATTTATTGCAGAATCATTCACAATAGCCAAGAAATGGAGGTAGCCTAAGTGTCTACTGATGGATAAGTGGATAAAGAATGCAGTATCTAAAAATATTATGAATATATAATATATAATATGTCAATATCATAAATATGTAAATATTTATATACATATTTATAAATAAGTATTATTCAGCCATAAAAGAAGGAAATCTGGCCATTTGCAACAACATGTGTGGACCTTGAGGGCATTATGCTAAGTGAAATAAGTCAGTCAGAGAAAGACAAATAGTGTATGACCTCACTTATATGTGGACTCTAAAACAAAATAAAGCAAAACCTAGCTGATAGAACAGATTGGTGGTTGCCAGAGGCAGGGAGTGGGGGGTGGTTCAAATGAGTGAAGGGGGTCAAAGCTTTCAGTTATAAAATAAATAAGGTTTGGGATGTAATACGCATGGTGAATATAGTTAGTAATACTATATTAACACATTAATAATACTGTATATTTATTTGGAAGTTTACAAGATAGTAGATCTTAAAAGTTCTCACCACAAGAAAAAATAATATATACAACTTTGTGTGGTGATGGATGTTAATTTGACTTATTGTGGTGGTCATTTCACTATATATACAAATATTGAGTTATTATGTTGCACACCTGAAACTAAGATATTGTTATATGTCAATTAAATCTCAATAAAAAATTCATGAAAAAGAAATCAACTACTGTTTTTTTGTTTTTGTTTTGTTTTTGTTTTTTTTGGTCACAGTAGTTCTGTAGCTTTAGTTATCTGTATATTTAAGTTTGGTTTGTTATGTCTCATTGTCATTTAGTAATCTATAGCCAAAATGGGAACATCCATTTCGATGAGCATCCTATTTCATTTTCCATCTGTAAAAGGTAGAGCTCATTGAATTATAGGAGCCAGGATGACACTTTACTATAATTTCATACAGATGGTAAGGTTAAAGCTTTATAAAAGTAAGCTATTAGATAAATAAAAACTTCACTGCAAGTTATTTTAGTATATTATTAATCCAGTAAAGTTGTGTTACCTGAAGAATTTAAAATATGTATTTTAACAATAATGTGTATGCGGTAAATTAACAAGAGAATATTTTCTGTACATCCTCACACTGTGGATTTAATTGTCTGGAAACTATTCACGATCCACTTATGATTGTTTTTAGCACCTTTTAATGCAAACAGTACATAGACTAACTGCTAAATTTCTTAGGACAGCAGAACTGACATTCTGGGTGGATAAAATAAGATTAAAGTACTTAAAGAAAAACTAAGTCTGTCATGTAAAGATGTTTCTTGTTAGCACCAGGAGTTGCAGATGGTCTCATCACCAAATATATCTACAGTATATGTTATGGGATTATGAGGTTGAATTTCTAAGCTCTGACAATGTTCTCTGGTTGCTACCACTTACAATGTTTTCAGATTGTTACTTCATTTTCTAAATACATTAGTTCCAGGTCTCCCCCGGAATAGGCGGGGAGAAGTGACAGGTTTTCATGGCTACTATAGATATAGAGAAGATGAACCAAAGGACTTCAAATTTAAAGGTGCTTGTTCTATGAAAAGGTATACATATAAAACAGAATGGATTATATTTATGATATTATTTATAATGAATACATGAAAATATGATAATATAGATTAATATAAATTAATTATCGTGTATATGGAATAAAGTGTGGCACTGCCATTCAGAAATCCATGAAGTTTACTCCAGTTTTGACAAATGAGCTTTGCAAATAATAACATATATTAATCTTAAAAAAATAAGATATATTTTCATGGTTTTGGTTACTTTTTCCTTTTTATCTTGGCATAGATATATTTGGTCTAGAAGAATCTGCAACACATCAACAGGTTTACAACAGGTTTATTTTTAATACAAACTCATGTTATAATGTCTTCCTTTCATGAATGGTTTGGGAAAGTATGTGAGCCTATAACTTGAGAAGTAGGAATTTTCACACTCTAATTTAGACTTTCAGACTTTCTATTGAGACTTAGACTATCAGTTGCCTCTGTTTTAGAATAAAACACTGTGTAATCCGCATAGAATTTATGAGTACATTGTGGTCAAAGTGTGGGTAGCCCAACCCTACAGACACCTATCTGCCTCATTTCTAGGTGTCACAGTCCCATTTAATCACTCTTTTTGGATTAAGGAATCTGAGAATGCTCCCAGAAAGGTGAACGGTGAGGCAGGCAGTGGTCTGAAACCACATCATCAGGAAAAATGAGAAATGCACGCCTCACTATGAACAAAAAATGCTGAATTATCAAAACACAGGCAGATAGCTTATGAGACAGAATGGCATTAAGCTCAATTAGTGAGAGAAGTTATTGAGTTATAGAGCTTTCTTATGAATTGAAGGAATTTGTCAGATGAGTTAATATCTTTGTCACACAAAACTCTCACAGATATCACAGACAAAATAGAAAGCAATAATTTGGCTTAGAAACTGTGCGTTAAAATAACACTCTGATTGATCCTATCAGCTTTTATAATAAAAATAAATAAAATACCCTAGACACCAAATATTTTCCTAGATAAACATGGGGAGGAGATAAGAACATGGTTAATATTCAATTGGTGATATACTATGTCTAAAAGTTATACATCAATCAATGAGAAGGAGTATACTACTCACTTGCTAATGAAACATCACTGATGTGAAAATACAGTGATCCAATGTGGAGAATATGGGGATAAGAGAAATTAAGGGATTTATTCAAGTGCTATCCGACTTGTAAATGTACATGAATAGAATGTTATTCAGTCTCAAATGTCATCAAATTTTGGTGATATCATAGGTCAAAGCAAGCAAAATTAACCTCATAAAATATATTAACAAAGAAATATTATTTAACTTTTCTGCCACTGAATTTGTTTGTAGATTTGATGTAAAATTCCCTTTTATTGCTGAGTATTTGGACAAATGTCCAGGCACTGGGGAAATGTAATCTTAGCTATAAAGTTATGCAAATACCTTAGCAAACCTAATTTTAATTATCCTTAATAAATTATACAGTGCTAAAACAACAGGTAGTTTTGAACTTTCACGATCTAAAGCTTGGATTCCTGTAATATTTCAGTTTTGACATTTACTTAAACCATTTCACGGTTTATTTGTCTATCAATTATGTGATGCAGTTGGAATAACAGACATTTATAGAGTCTAAGAACCATTATGCCTATGGACAGATAAAATTAGCTCAATTCTCTTTAGTTATTGAGAGTAATTGTGTCATCATAAGTGTGACTGTAGGTTAATAGACCTAAGAAGAAACATGAAGGAATTTGTTTCTTTTTCTTGTGAAATTAATTTTCAAGTTCTTAACCCATCCCCTCTGAGTATTTCCAAAAAGTTTTAGAGAGAAACTCACCAAAGGGGTGCATGCGCGTGTGCCTGTGCACGCATGCGCGCGCGCGCGCGCCCCCCCACACTGATTATGTGGTTTTTTTTTTGAGACAATAATACATTTAAAAGGAGAAAAACAAATATGCCTAGTGTGAAAGTCACCATAATTACCGACAGCATAAATTCTAACAATCCACTAAGGCAAAAAGGACATTTTAAGTTATATAATTTTTATAACCAGGGAAGGGAAAACAAACTGGCTATTGAGAAAGACAGTTCTATTCCTAATTACCAAACTCAGAAAAAAAGGATTAGTAGTAGTTTTGTATAAATATAGGATCAAAATTCAAAGGCATGTTTTCAATATTCACCTTGATAAACTGCAAGGACTGAAATTAAAATGCAAGTCTGTGACCAACTCCCTGCAAGGGGTTAGTAACACAAACATCGAAGTATTGATTGGTATAGTGGGCTTTCAGATAGACCTCCAGTGATTCATTTGGCTCAAGAGTAGACATATTGAATGTGCACAAAGCATACTTTGAAAATGACCTTCCATTTCTGGATTGCAGACATCATACACTATTTATTAACAAACAATGCATTAACTTTGGGAAGCCAGAGAAGCATATGGTATAATTACTTTGTGCTTGTGAAAGTCAAAAAAGCTGCCAGTTTTATGCCCTGGATAGAAAGACTCTCTGTTTCCACAAGAGTTGGAAAGATGACTTATCAGAGTACCTGCCTCTTAATCATATATGTTCTAACACTCACACTCATGACTACTGAAATTCATGGCTGTTTCGGGTTGATTTGTTTCCCCCTCCCCACCCAATTCATATGCTGAAGTAGTAACTCTAGTACATCAGAACATGACCTTATTTGGAGACAGGGTTTTTACCAGGTTAAAATGAGGCAATCAGGTGGGCCTAAAGCCAATATGACTGCTGTTCTTATAGAAAGAAATTTGGAAATAAACTTGCATAAAGGGAGAATGCCATGTGAACATCAAAGTGATCATCTATAAGCCAAGGACAGAGGCTTGAAATAGATCCTTCACTCACAGACCTCAGAAGAAACCAACCCTGTGTTCACCTTGATCTTGGACTCTTGCCTCCAAAACTGTGAGACCATATGTGTCCATGTTTAAGCCACCCAGTTTGCGGTATTTTGTTATAGCAACTCTAGGAAACTAATACCATGGCAATGAGATAACTTCTAGATTTAGGGCTTTTGATCATGTACCAGAATAAATCCAAAATTTAAAATAAAATGAAGCAAAAATATAAATGTTTTTCTATTATTCCTCATATTTAGTTCCATTTTCCACCAAATATGACTGGATAGTTGTAAATAAATGTATATTTTTAAGCATTTGACCAGACGCAAATTCTTACATTTAAAAGAATTAACAAATATCCTCAGGAAATATATGAGAAAGTTTTGTATTCTTAACAGTATTTTTCTAAATGAAAATAACCTAATTTTTATTCTAAAATTTTACCGTGACTGTGTATAAAAATATGTTTTTCAAGCTAATTTGTTTATCCTTTCAAATTTCTACTTTTTTTCTCACATTAAAGAATATCCTTTACCAAAAGTTTTTTGATCTGTGGAATATTTTATACTGTCATAAGGTAGATTGCTGAAATGTGATCACAACTTTCACTCTGACTTTTTTGGAATTTTCTAAACACCAATGGGTTAATAAAGTGATAGTAGCCTTTTAAAAAATTATTTTTAAGTAATCTCTACACCCAGCATGGGGCTTGAACTCACGACCCCAAGGTCAAGAGTCACATGCTCTACTGACTGAACCAGCCAGGTGCACCAGTGATAGAAGGCTTTTTTAATTAGGTAAATTTACTAATTTTTCTGACAATAAAAATATTTAAAATTTGAATTCAAAACCTTTCTACAGACACACAAAAATTTCCTAAACTGAATTAAAACTGCACAGTAAATTTAAGGCTAATGTTTAAATATGTCTATTATAAAATAGTTATTGAAGGTTGAAACACAAGATTCGTATTAAAATCATTGTGTTTTCACCAAAGTATAGTCTGAAATCCTGAACCAAGATTAAGTAGCTTAAAATACCATTTTTTAAAAATTTTTGGCTAGGTAAATTGATTGCTGTTTGATAGCTTATGCCTTTGCATTAGGGAAGGACCCAGAAACCGCATTCATATTGTAAGCAAAACAATGTGTCCTTTTCTTTAGCTTTTGTATCCAGTAATAATCATAGACTTCTATGAATTTAGGAGCTATTCTATGCATGTTTCTTTACACAGAAGAGGAAAGGTGTGTTTCTTCTTGCTGGGCTCTGCTCCTACAGCTGATCCTGTGGTAATGCTGATTGTTAACATCTCATCTCCTTTTTAAAATTTAGATCTTGGCCTAAGGTGACAGTGAGTTATAGGCTTTACTTTCCTAATCCTCATATAAATTATTTTTATATTTAGAATTCTTTTTTCCCAAAGACAAACACATAAAAAATGAGTATATGTTCTCCTTGGACTTAACCCTCCGGCACCACTTGTGGGTTTTTATTGTGTATATAAATTCTTCCATTTATCATTTAAATGAAAATGGAGCGATTTTACCAAATGATGGTTTTAGGTCTATATGGTTTGATGATATGGTGATTAGTGGTAATGGTTATTAAAACCAAGCATGCAAAAACCAGCATACTATTTTAAACTGTCTGGATCTCCCCACCCTCACCCAATTTGTATACATTTTATAGTTTGTCATCAAGTGGGAGACTTGTTTTCTTAGCAGCAATAATACTGCTCACTATGGAGCACAAGGAAACTCTTTAACTAGAGAAAAATTATTGGACAATTGATATTGTTGGTTGTTATGAGAACTCTCAGCAACCTAGGACCTGGCCAAGACCAAAGACTAATCTCAGCTGGTTTGCAACTATAATTCCTCTTCAAAAACCATTCCTAATGCAACATTCCTTAAATTGATAAGCTTATTTTGATTTGCAATGTAATCAGAAATTATATTGGAATCTTGGCTCTACCATTTCACTCATTTGAAATGAAATCTCAAATTAGAACTTTACACTTATCAGAAAAATCACTCAAGGAAATAATATTGTGCCAGATTTCATAAACAACTCAACTGAAAATTATACACAAAATCTTCATGCAAACTTTTTAAGCTGGAGAGTTAGCTGGGGCAGAGATGGCTACCTGCTTATCAAACATGTGCTTCTCCTTTCTTGGTGTAGAATTGTCTCTGGGAAGCAGCTGGCCAGGCAGAGACCGAATTTCTTAGCGTGCCCTCCTGCCAACATGACTGGTTTCATCAATGGAATGTGGACAGAAATAAAGTGTGTCTCTTCTGGTCCGACCTTCTCCATATTCTCTTTCTTTCCATATTGTCTTTCTGTCTTAACTGGTATCACTCAAACTAATTCACCAGCCCAAGTCTATAATGATTTTCTGAAGTGCTCTTAATGAAAGGAGAGTCTTGACACTTCAGGGAAGGCTCTGGATACAGAGGCTGCTTTGAACTTCTGAAGCCATCTGTGACTTCCATTATTTTTCAACATGGCTTACCACTTCCTCTTGAAATTATGAAACAAAGACAATGGATAGCCCTGAATAATTTGTCTTCTTCAGTTGACTAGCAAACCTTAGGGCTACTTATGCTCGTAGTCAGGCACTCGGGCTGACTAATCCGCAAGGGCTGGCGTGAATTCTTGCCCTTTCTTGGCTACCATCACTGATGCTTCTCATTCGAGGTAGCCACGTATGAATCTCTTTTTATCATGATCAATATGCCATTGAATTCTTTATAAAATTGATAAACTGAATGTTTATAAACTTAAAAAATTACAAAGTTATAATATCTTAGGCTATACGTAGGAAAAAAAGTTGCTTTCCTTCCACACAAAATGCCTCCTTTTCTCTACCACCTTTTGTCCCACACTCAGCCATGTCACATATTTGCAGTTAGTTACAAGGCCAGTATGTACTGGCCGATGGTGTACGTAGATTGCAAACTTCTCATAAAGTGCCCTTTTTTAAAGTATGAAAATGAATCTCTAGCAGAAGGGCTATAATAAAATACCTTTTGTATTTGCCTCAAATACATACCAGTTGTGAAAATTAAAAAAAAACACCAATATTTGCTCTGTTGTATGAAGTAAAAACAAAAATCACATACTGAGGAAAGTGTATTTCAAAAAAAACCTGAGGAATATCTGGAGGTAGTGACAATGACACTAGGTTTCTTCCACATAGACTATGGTTGAAAAAGGTCAGCTTAATGGGAGAAAAATGAGGAAATAGTAAGTCATCAGGCCCAAGTTCTTAAGAATTCTGCAGAAGGTGCTTCCTCTTCAGTGCAAATTGTAGATCTAGGTGATCTGAAGACAAGTGATTTAAACATCACTGTTCCTAAAAGTAAGAAATGATCATGGCTTTGGTTTTTAAAAGCCAATGGAGGGACCTGTGGGTGGCTTAGTCGGTTAAGTGCCCAGCTCTCCGTTTTGGCTTGGGTCATGATCTCACTGTTTTGTGAGTTCCAGCCCTCTGTCTGGCTCTGTGCTGACAGTGCAGAGCCTGCTTGAGATTCTCTCTCTCCCTCTCTCTGCCCCTCCCTTGCTCATGCTGTCTCTGTCTCTCTCAAAATAAACTTAAAATAATAAAAAAAATGAAAGCCAATGGAAATAAAATAATAGGTCTTACATTTATGTTCCCTTCTTACCTGTTTTTTACTATAGCCTTTGGGATAAGACGGCATTATATTGTTTGATTACATTCTAGAGGTTAGGAGGCTTTCACTTAAAGAGGTTATGATTTATGCCAGTTCTTAGAACAGGGACTGGGGTCACACTTCTCCTTTGATTATTATAGTCCCTGCTTTGTATACAATGATGCTCAAATTAGGCAGGTCTATTTAATGGTGTGAAGAGATGGTTCTCTTTGTGGGGTGTACAAACCTCCAAGAATATGGTCAAGTGGCTTCATATTGCTTATTTTGTCTTTCTCAGAGTTGTAATACTCTGTCAAATGATATTCAAAATTTTTATGTTACTATAAAGTAAAATCAAGTGTATATATGAGCACGCATAGCACTGAAATAATATCATTTGAGTATTTAAGCTTAATACTGGCTATCACGTTATGATCAAGGAGATGTTTGTAATATTTAGGCACCTTATTAGGTACAGATACCAGACAATCAAAATAAGGAACTGGACACTCAGAATGGAAGTTATTCATAAAAAGCCAGTATATCCTCATTCGCAATCAGCTCTAACACAGAAGTACCTGTAGACCGGGATTCCTTAGAGCAAAGGTGCTGTCTGCTTGTTTTGCTCTGTTCCAGCACCAAGCATAAGGTCAGACAATAAACATGCTCTCAGTGTAGACTTTTCAGTGAGTGAATCCATAGGCAGTGGATTTCTAAAATTTTCTGAAATTGTGGGAGAACTTACTTCCACAATGGACACTCTTACGTATTTATGAGAAAGAGGGAAAACTAGTTAGCAGTGATTGAAAGAAAAATCTGAAAATTAATTGTCACACTGTGCTTCTCTTCATCTCTTATTTTTCAAAGTTAATAGTTCAAAGTTCATAAAATATTATATTCATCAAAGCATGACCACCTACCAAAAATCACATCCTGAGGTTCAGACTCTGTTGTGAAACTGTGAATAGACTGGATTCTGAATAACTTGAGTCTATTACTGGGAGATCAATCCCATCCCTGCTTAGAAAATCAGCAGCAAGCACCACTGGCCCCTGTTCCTGCCTTGCACACTTCACATCCCTCAGCTACCCTCTGGACTTCCGCTCTCTGTTTATGAAGAGTCCCATATGAGCCACACATTTCATAATTAGTTGATATAATTCGTTTATAAGCCATTTTCATAACTTCAAAAGAAGCATTTTTTCATCAGGTTTCTAGACTGAATTCTATTTCTATGTATCTTAGGAAATTTAATGACAAATCTGGTCCCTTGAGTGCAACAAAACTTCTACCGTTAAACATGAGTACGAGAACAGTGCAATAGCTTTTCTTTTAAATCAGTGTGGTTTAAATAGGAAAGTCCAGTTGTAAATTGATGCAGACTTTAAGAGAAATTAACAGCCACATGAATAGTTGAGATAATTCCACGAAGTTTGTCGATAAATATTTTCTCTGCAGAATCTGGCAGACATATGGAAATTCAGTTTTAAAATTTTCTGGAAAAAAATCAGGGAAGCTATTTGCATAATTTCCAGTAATATAACAAATTCCTAAGGGAAGCCTGCTTACTGTTAAAATTTTACTCAACTTTTGTGTATTCAGAGATACAATTAATCTGTGGGGAGAAGCTATTGAGAGTATATGTTCTCCAGGTGCAAATGATTTTCTGACTTATTTTTAGTGAATTTTTATAAAATAGATGGCAACAGATAGAGATACCTCCTCTTAGAAGAGGCATTTGCTAAGTACAATGTGATTTCCAGATGTCCAGTGCCATTTCTCCTGCCTTACAATGAGATGTCTCCTTTGAAAAACATGATCTGATTTTCAAGTAAAATTGAGTGAAAATTGAATATTTGTGTTTTCAACTTGCCTGCTTTCAACTTTCCCAGACTTTCTCCCTGGGTATTAAATATAGTATAGTATAGTATAGTGTAGTACAGTGTAGTATATTTGGAAATTTAATCATATAATTTTTATCTGTTATGGATTGAATAGTGTCCCTTCCTCCCCACCAATTCATATGTTAAAGTTCTAAACCCCAATTTGAATGCATTTGGAGATGGCACATTTTTTAATTTTTATTTTAAAAATTTTTCTTTAATCGTTTATTTATTTTTGAGAGAGAGAGAGAGACAGAGTATGAGCAGGGGAGGGGCAGAGAGAGAGGGAGACACAGAATCCGAAGCAGGCTCCAGGCTCCCAGCACAGAGCCTGACACGAGGCTTGAATCCACAGATTGTGAGATCATGACCTGAGCCAAAGTCAGACACTTAACCAACAGAGCCACTCAGGCACCCCAAGATAGCACCTTTAAAGAGGTAATTAAGGTTAAGTGAGGTCATAAGTGTGAAGCCCAAATCCCACTGGATTTATGTCCTTGGAAGAAGAGGAAGAGACATTAGAGATCATTCTCTCCATGAGCATACAGAAAAAAAGATGTGACTCTATTGCCTAGGACAGCAGAGAGACATTGCATGAGAAAATCGGCAGTGGCCACCATTTATTACACATGCTGTGATTTTCCTGTGGATCTCCAAATAATTCTGGAGGTGGTTTATTCACACATGGCTTGAAGAGCTGCAGGAATATTGATGCGCAGCAGATCCAGACCACAGATATTTGGCCATTGCTGAGAACAGATTTACCAATGGGACTTTCCCAATTTCTTTCTTCTAATTTTTTTCAGATCAGCTGTTTGCTTCTATGTGCTCCGTAACATTCAGTTTTGTTTACAAATTTGTCCTTTTGGATGAATCCTTGTGCCAGCCACTGTGAAGAATTATAAAGAAAATGAGACTTCCAGACTTCATATGGAAGATATGAATACTTAGTTGAAAACCTTCCACACGCCCCATCTGAATGAAAGTAGGACAAAAAAGGTATGAAGTTGTAGTGAGAAAAGGAGAAAATGACAAAGAAGAAGGTCGCAAAATCATGACCTGAGCCAAGTCGGACACTCAACTGACTGAGCCACCCAGGAGCCCCATATTTTTTTTTCTTTTTAATAAGCATTTAGGGCTATTTGAGTTTTTGTTGTTAAAATAGGCATATTATTTTGGTAAGATATTAATTAAATTTAAAAAAATAATTATGAACACAATTCTTGCCTTCCAAGAAAGTTAATTCAATAGAAACTATTTCTTTAGTTGGGCATTTCCTGAGTTTTAAGTTTGAATTACATGCTATGGAAGAGGCAATCACCCTATCACTGAATCTTCTAATGACACAAAGGTTGTTGTGCCTTCCAAGAAGCCATTAGAGCCCACATCTTGTCACCTTTCCCACGATTTGTCTAAAACAACTTAATACCTATGGAAGCCCCTCTGAGACTCCTTTGCCTTTCTTGCAAATTCCCACGAAGGACTTAATGTTGGGTATTCCTGGCTTTTCTGGGGAAGAAGCAAAAGAGTATTCAGGGATTACAGTGGTGACTGTCAGAGAAGCAGAGGCACACTTCCATGCTATGCATGGGCTGTCCCCACTCCTGTTCGCTTGCTACATGCAATCCTGGCAATACATCTTGGTCCTGACAACACACCTCAGAGACAATTGTCACAGGTTAAAATTTATAGTCACAATTCATATGTGTTGAAGTGTGACTTCAACTTTCCTAAGAGCACTTATTTCTGCTTGGTGGAAAACACTTAATATTGCCACTTTTAGGTAAGACTTGTTCAAAATATTTGCTTTCGCCACATTCTGTATGATACCATTCTTGATAAAAACCCTCAACAAAGTAGGGATAGAGGGAACATACCTCAACATAATAAAAGCCATATATGAAAGAACCACAGCTAATATCATCCTCAATGGGCAAAAACAGAGAGCTTTTCCTCTAAGATCAGGAACAAGACAAGGATATCCACTCTCACCATTACTATTTAACATAGTACTGAAAGTCCTAGCCTCAGTAATCAGACAACAACAACAACAACAACAACAAAATAAAAGGCATCCAAATTGTCAAGGAAGAAGTCAAACTTTCACTCTTCACAGACAACATGATACTGTATGTAGAAAACCCAAAAGACTCCACTAAAAAAATTGCTGAAACTGGGGCACTGGGGTGGCTCTGTGGTTAAGCATCCAACTCTTGATTTCAACTCAGGTCATAATCTAATGGTTCATGAAACTGGAACCCAGAGCAGGCTGGGCACTGACATCTTGGAGCCTGCTTGGGATCTTCTCTCTCTCTCTCTCCTTTTCTCTCTCTCTCTCTCTCTCTCTCTCTGTCTCTTTTTCTCTGCCCCCTCCTGATCTCTCTCTCTCTTTCTATAAATAATTAAATAAACTTAAAATAATTGCTAGAACTAATACACAAATTCAGTAAAGTTGTAACATTCATAGTCAATGTACAGAAATTTGTTGCATTTCTATACACCAATAATGAAACAGCAGAAAGAGAAATCAAGGAATCAATACCATTTACAATTGCACCAAAAACCTTAAGATACCTAGGAATACACTTAACCAAAGAGGTAAAAGATCTGTACTCTGAAACTATGAAAACACTTATGAAAGAAATTGAAGAGGACACAAAGAAATGGAAAAAAAAATTCCATGCTCATGGATGGGAAGAATAAATATTGTTAAAATGTCTATATGACCCAAAGGAATCTACACATTTAATGCAATGCCTGTTAAAATACCACCAGCATTTTTCAAGAGTTAGAACAAACAATCCTAAAATTTGAATGGGACCACAAAAGACTGTGAATAGCCAAAACAATCTTGAAAAAGAAAAGCATGGCTAGAGACATAACAATTCTGAGCTTCAAGCTATATTACTAAGCTGTAATCATCAAGACAGTATGGCACCAGCACAGAAACAGACACATAGATCAATGTAACAGAATAGAGAAACCAGAAGTGGACCCCTACTATATGGTCAACTGATCTTTGACAAAGGAGGATAGAATATCCAATGGAAAAAAGACAGTCTCTTCAACAAATGGTGTTGGGAAAACTGGACAGAAACACAAAAAGAATGAAACTGGACCAATTCTTATACCATACACAAAAATAAATTCAAAATGTATTAAAGACCTAAATGTGGGACAGTAAACCATCAAAATCCTAGAGAGAAGCGTAGGCAGCAGCCTCTTTGACCTCGGCTGGAGGAACTTCATACTAGACACATCTGTGGAGTCAAGGGAAACAAAAATAAAAATGAATTATCAGAACTTTGTCAAGATAAAAATCTTCTGCAAAGCAAAGGAAACAATCAACAAAACTAAAAGGCAAACTGCAGAATAGGAGAAGGTATTTGCAAACAACATATCTAATAAAGGGTTAGTATCCAAAATCTATAAAGAATTTATCAAACTCAACACCCAAAAAACAAATAACACAGGGGCGCCTGGGTGGCTCAGTCAGTTAAGCGTCAAACTCTTGATCTCGGCTCAGGTCATGATCTCATGGTTCACGAGACCGAGACCTACATCAGGCTCCACACTGACAGCACAGACCCTGCTTGGAATTCTCCCTCTCCCTCCCTCCTTCCCCTCCCCTGCTGGCACACACACTCTCTCAAAAATAAATAAATAAAACTTTAAAAACAACAAAACAACAACAAATAATTCAGTTAAAAAATGGGCAGAGACATGAATAGACATTTTTCTATAGAAGACATACAAATGGCTAACAGACACATGAAAAGATGCTCAACATCACAAATCATCAGGGAAATACATATCAAAATTACAATGAGATACCACCTCATACCTGTCAGAATGACTAAAATTAACAACACGGGAAGCAGCAGATGTTGGCAAGAATGCAGAACCCCCTTGCACTGTTGGTAGGAATGCAAACTGGTGTAGCCACTCTGGAAAGCAGTATGGAGGTTCTTCAAAACAACTAGAAATAGAACTACCCTATGATCCAGCAATTGCACTTCTAGGCATTTACCCAAAAGATTCAAAAATACTGATTCAAAGGGGTACATGCACCTCAATGTTTATAGCAGCATTATTAACAATAGCCAATCTAAAGAAACAGCCCAAATGTCTGTTAACTGATGAATGGATAAAGAAGATGTGCTTTATTTATACAGTGGAACATTACTCAGCCAGCAAAAAGAATGAAATCTTGCCATTTGTAACAATGTGGGTGAAGCTAGATAGAGTGTATTATGCTAAGCAAAATAAGTCAGCCAGAGAAAGGCAAATACCATATGATTTCACTCATATGTGGAATTTGAGAAACATAACAGATGAACATAGGAGAAGGAAGAAAAAAAGAGAGGGAAGCAAACCATAAAAGACTCTTAACTATAGAGAACAAACTAAGAGTTGTTGGAGGAGAGGTGGGAAGGGAAAGGGCTAAATGGGTGATGAGTATTAAGGAGGGCACTTGTGATGAGCACTGGGTGCTATATTTTACTCCTGAAGTCAATACTATACTATATGTTAACTAACTAGAATTCATTTATTTATGTATTTATGTATTTATGTATTTATGTATTTATTTATTTTAAGTTCATTTATTTATTTTGAGAGAGAGACAGTGCACGAGTGGGGAAGAGGCAGAGAGAGGAGAGAAAGAATCCCAAGCAGGCTCTACGCTGTCAGAACAAAGCTTGATGTGGGGCTCAAGCTCACAAACCATGAGATCGTGACCTGAGCCGAAGTCAGATGCTTAACCGACTTAGCCACCCATGCGCAGGGACAGAGAGAGAGAGAGAAAGAGAGAGAGAGAGAATCTTAAGCAGGTTCCATGCCTAGTGTAGAGCCTTACACAAGGCTTGATCTCATAACTGTGAGATCATGACCCGAGTTGAAATGGAGAGTTGGACACTTAACTGAACCACCCAGGTGCCCCTGTGTTAGGTGTTCAGTTTGATAAGTTCTTCATAGATTTTGGATACTAACCCTTTATCAAATATGTTCTTTGGAAATATCTTCTCCCATTTTGTAGTTTGCCAGGTTCCCTCAAGGCTTTTGAATTCTAATGATCAAATTTAGATCTAATGATCCTAATGGTCAAAAATAATGTGTTATAGAGAAGCAGACCCCAGTGTAGGCTTGGAATAAAGTATGAGCAATTGTGTTAGTGTTTGTAGATGGACCTGCCATATGTTGTTAGGTGTTTTGAGTAAGTCTATCATTTGAAAATTTATTATTTTACTTTTATTATTTTACTTATTTATTATTTTATAAAATTTATTATTTTATAGGGGATGGAGTCCTTTTCTATTCTGACTGTGCAAGGACCTTTGGTTGGGATGCATGTATTCTGGAATCACTAGATAATGGGAAAGTTTGCCAAGTTCCATCATTGCATGTGTAGCTTGGGGTCAAATCTGTTTTCCCTTAATGTTCAATTTCCTTGTAAAGACAACCCTAGCCTCCAGAAATCCCCGTGCAATTTTCTTTGTGAAAGATAACATTTACAACAATTGTTTAGTTCACCCTGCAGTTCACCTGGAGTTCAATTCCATCATTGGGTTTTGGAGCTACTCACATTATACAAGAAGCGTGTTTACATCCTTTCAAAGGAGCACAGAATATTTTTAACAGATTGATAGTGACTTGATAAATTTATATCAGGTTCCAAGGATATGAACATTAATGCTAATTTATTTTCATTTTTGAACTGGCAATATTTATTACCAGAAACATACAATGTAGAAAATTTAAGTGGAAAATGGAGATAATATGTCAGCATACTTAAGCCTAATTGAAAACATTATGGAGATAATGAGGAATGAATTATTGCTCTCTAATTAATCTAAAAGGTGGTTTCACTTTGAAAATTATTGTCAATTACAGTGAAACTTAACTCATAAAACATTGCAGAATGCTTTCCCACTTTGTTACAAAAAAATTACCTGTTATTTTGAGGTTTCCCAGGGGACAAGATTTTTATTAAATCTCAGGGACAACATGATATGCTAAGTTTTGATTAGAACACAAAATTAGCAATTGTTTTAGTGGTCATGGATGTACCTGATGTATGTAGCTAAATATTCTCATTGAGTCCATTGTCTGTAAATTTATTATTTTACATTAGTTTATATTTAATTAATTATTTTTTTAATCTTAGAGAGAAAGAGCGTGAGTGGGGGAGAGGGGCAGAGAGGGAAAAGAGAGAGAAAGAGAGAGAGACAGGAGAGAGAGAATCTTAGGCAGGTTCCATGGTCAGTGTAGAGCCTGATATGGGCTCATTCCCATGACCCTGGGATATGACCTGAGCCAAAATCAAGAATCAGACACTCAACCGACTGAGCTACCCATGCGCCCCAATTTTTTGTCTCTTAATTTTATCTCCATTCCTCTATTTCTTTCCTTAAGATAGTTTTACGGATGAATGAACAAGGGGTTGTGTCTTAAGCGCCTTAGTGGTAGAGAGGCAAATGGTAGTTAGACCATTGAGCTAGACCTTGAATGCTTGCTGCCTGAGGTTCGTTGGTATCTGGAATGATAACACTTGTTCATGAACAGATAGTCCCTATAGGCCTTCCTTACTCTGTAGCTGGTGAAATTGAGGTCCCTTATTTCTGAGAGAGAATAGACCATATGCCCTTCACGAATTCAGATTCCTCTCGGTTCTTGTTGGATTTGCCACATATTCCATTCAGTCCCTTGGCTTATTCCTCCATTCCAGAACATCAGGCCTGTGGCAGTCCTGCAGGCTCTTCCATGAGTCTCTAAACCACTCAGAAAGTGAGTCAGGCTCAGTCAGGCTAGACAGCTTTTCTCAGTATGACCATGCTGCTCTGTTCTCTGAATTAGCTTGGGTTGAGATGCATCAGCACTGAGGCCAGGCCTCCCTGCAGTGATCTCCTGATACCCAGACTGGGCGGTTGTGCATTAGCTCTTTGCTCTCTGAGCCTCCCTTCAATTTATTCAGCACACACCCAGAGATGGGAAATCAGAATGCACACTGTAACACTTCTTTCATTTTCATCCTTCATCATACTATTCTAAATATCAGAAGCAAAATGTACCTTATTACATTCTTTTGCAATGTTTCTAACCTCCTCCATCCTCCCTCCTTTAGTAGATGGCTGACTGGCTTTTACACAGTTGTAAGGGTCAAGTAGACGGGAAAACAAAAGCAAAACCAAAGCCAACATACAAAAAATATTTTTATTGTACCTTCTACATATTTAAAAATAATATAAAGTGATATTTCCTTCTAATTCCTTTTCTTTTTTTCACTAGCGGAAGAATAAATCTAGTATAAAACCTGTACGTCAATGAAAGAGGATGTAAATCATATTATGGGGAAGTATTAACACCAATTGCTTTTTCATATAGTCTTGTGTATTTCTGAAACATGGTGCAAATGAACAACAATTCATTCCTCTTTAGATAAATGTCTCTTTAAATACTGAAGTGAAAAAAAAAAGTCTATTAGTTATAACGTTCAGTGAAAACTTCATTGTTCATATTAATTGTATTCAATATGAAAATTGAATGGTAATAAGTTCTGTAGATTGAGAAACTGGAATGGAGTTAGGAAGAGAAAAACTTCAGTATTATCTCTAATATTTAATTGCTTGAAATATCTAAAGCAAACATGACAAAATATTTGGAGGTGATAAGGTGAGTGTTAAAAACATGATTGTTACTTTTTCTCCATATTTCTCTGTATTTTTTGCCTCATGAAAAATAATTTGAAAATGACATGCAAGTAGTCTGAAGTTAGTTTACAATTATTCATTGTTCACTCTGATAATAATTTAACAATTAGGCAATGAAAATGTAAAACAAGAAAGTGAAATAAGAGCTAAAGAAAAATTCAGGAATTTTGTTTTTTCATACTTTGCCGCAATTATATGAAATAATAAAATCATGAATTTTCACATTTTTTTCCACTGAATTTCCTAACACTTTAATGATTCTAGTTCAGTTTCCCTTGATTTATGCAACTAACCAGTGACAAAAGACAAAGCCGACCAACCTTGTATCCACATGATGCCAAACATTTGGATGGAAAATTCACTTAATCAGCTAAGCATTTCAAAAGATCTAAATTTTTGACACTGTGTAGACAAAAATCCAGATGACTAAGGGACTTCTGTAACTTATCTAAAGATTTTTGTATAATACACACTCAAAATCTTACCCAAGACCCCAGAACTTAAGGTGTATAGTTTTGTGGTAAATTTTATTAAAATTAATGGGGTGCAAATAAATTAAAATATATTTTATGGCCTGCACTCTCAAATCAACAAATTTATTGCCATCTTGTAATATTTACACACCAAGAGTGTCTTTAAAACAAGTACGTCAGATGCCTGACTGAAAGAAGAGGTGCCAACTGAATGTTCATCAAGAATTTGAGTTCCATCATTAAACTGCCTCATCACAGTTTAATCCCATGACAGCCTAATTATCTAATGTTCCCATTTGTTTTTTGATTAATTTGGTAGTTTCAAGCCATGCTGTTATGAAATCTAGCAATGAAACAAAAGAAACCCATATTAACCATTCACAAGGTAACGAAAGTGTCTGGAAAAGGTTATTTACCCAGTAAACTTTGTATTTTCTTTATTTTTTGGTTAGCACTATAACCATTTTCTTATGTACATCCTCTGGTATAACTGGGGTATCTGGTATATCTGGAAATGCTGGGAGGCTGAATCATTTTTATTTATTTTGTTTAAAATTTTAATTTTTACACTATGCGTGAAAAACCCAGGGGGAAACATACTAAGAAGGAAATAAAGACATGCAGAAGTCAGGAAAACTTAAAGAAATGTTATTATAGCTATTAATTTATAAAGTCATGATTGTAACCACCTTGAGAACATAATGAGAAGTTCAAAAAGGAGGATTTTAGGTTTTTAAAAAATAATGTATGGATTTCCTAGCACATTATACTATAAAAAATACACATAACAATCAATGGTGTTTTCATATACTTTAAATGCTTATAAAATAGAATATATGAATCTATAACATTCTATTATAGAATAGAAAGTATGCTTAAATATAAGGGGATTTTTTTAGAATGGAAGAAAAGTTATGCTAAAATTGAATGAAATTTATAAAGTCATAGATGACATTTAGTATCACTTTTTTTAATGTTTATTTTTTATTTTTGAAAGAGATAGAGCATGAACAAGGGAGTTGCAGAGAGAGAGGGGGACAGAGGATCTGAAGCAAGCTCTGAGCTGATGAGCCCAATGCGGGGCTTGAATTCATGAACCTTGAACTCATGAACTGTGAGATCATGACCTAAGCGGAAGTCAGATGATCAACTGACTGAGACACCCATGTGCCCCTGATGTTTAGTTTCACTTTAACTATACAGTCAATAGACCAGAAGAGATCTTAAGGTTGCTCATGCCTCATACCTGTTCTTTTTCTTTGTGCTCATTCACTGGCTGGTTTTTTTGGGTTTTTTTGTTTGTTTGTTTTTTAAATTTTTCCAGAGAGAGCACGTGCGAGCAGGGAAGAGGGGGAGAGAGAGAGAGGAGAATCTTAAGCAGACTCCATGATCAGCATGGAGCTTTATGCAGGGCTCAATCCAATGACCCTGGGATCATGATCTGAGCCAAAATCAAGAGTCCTCCACTCATCTGACTGAGCAACTCAAGAGCCCTACTGACTGTTTTAAAATACAAATGCTGGGACGCCTGTGCGGCTCAATAGGTTAAACGTCGGACTTCGGCTCAGGTCATGGTCTGGTGGTTCCTTTGAGCCCCGGGTGGGGCTCTGTTCTGACAGCTCAGAGCCTGAAGCCTGCTTTGGATTCTGTGTCTCCCTCTCTCTCTGCCATTCCCCTGCTCATGCTCTGTCTCTCAAAAATAAGTAAACATTAATAAATAAATAAATACATATATACATGCATGCATACATACATAAATATGCTAAATAGAAATTCATGGGCTGTCTGCTATCTGATGATTTGCACTTTTTAAGGAGGAGAGCCATATCATTGATAATATAACAATCCTTTTTGTTTCTTTGTTTTTGTAAAAAAAAAAAAAAAGGTAATTTTGATTCTCTAGGCCTCCTTTTCCCATCCAAAACTGAAGAGTTGAACTACATTATCTTCTAGATCCCTCACATGTTTAAGTTCCAAGACTATATCTGACAATCTGTGAAGAGAAAGAAAGTTTATAAATTTCAATGTGCAAATGACAGAGAAAGTGAGACATGCGTGGGAAAGTATAAAAAATATCAAGTACTTCCCTTCTAATAATTTATGTGCCATCCAGGTCACAAAGGAGCAAATAGTATAGACAACTACAGTTCAGTTGAGGGGAAGGAGACTGTGACAGAAAACACCACTAAAGGAGTTTTCTGTCTTTAACATAGTCTGATCATAGATTAAGGCATAGGAGCACTTCATAAGCTTCCATGTGAGCCTCTTGCAATTACCCTTGTTTTGCTTCAGGAAGCAGTATTATTTATTGGCTCCTTCTGATGTCTCCTTCCCCGAGTATGTAGAAATATATTGTCAGACATACAAATTGCATATCTACTCTTACTAAGCTCAAATAAAGAACCTAGTACAGGGCTTCCAGTTACATTCAGAGATGTATAGAGCCGGATGGAGTATTATTTCCATTCTATAACAACAAAAACTTAGACAAACTATAAACTAATGATTTTTCTTGCACCCAGCAGAGCAAAAGTGGCATGGCAGAAAACATCTGAAATTTGGAGAGACATGTACCTGTGAGAAGAAATAAGATCCATGCATTTGCTTGCTTATCCTAGACAGAATGCCATATAATGTGGTAGGAAGATTAAAGTCGAAATTTTTAATCAGCTATTGAAGGCTGAGTTTAGGCTATTGTGAGAGCATGCAAACATAAGGAGAAGAAAGTTTGAGTAGCTATATTAATTTCAGATAAGCAGACTTTAGAACAAGAAAGATTATCATGGATATATTAGGATAAAGGGATCCATTCTCAAAGAAGACAAAACAATCTTAAGTGTATGTATACCTCAAAAGAGAGCTTTATTTATTTTTTTTAAATATGAAATTTATTTGTCAAATTGGTTTCCATACAACACCCAGTGCTCATTCCAACAGGTGAAAATTGATCAATCCTAAAGGAAAATTAGACAAATTCACAGTTATAGGTGGAAATGTCAAAATATCTCGTTCAGTGATTGATAGAATAAGTGGCAGAAAATCAGTAAGAGCAGAGATAAACTGAACTATAGGTAAGAAAATAATAATCAACTTTATATAGAATCATTAAATATACTTGATTTGATTGTTTAATGCTATAAATATCTCCTGACAATTTTTATCTGTATCCAATAGATTCTGATATATCAGCTTATCATTATCATTTTTTCTTTCCTAAATAAGTTTGCAACTCCTGTCTGTGTATCCTCTGTCAAACAAATAATTTTTACTGTGTGTGTGTGTGTGTGTGTGTGTGTGTGTGTGTGTGTTTTAAGTTAGTAGGAAAGAGAATTTTTGCTTATTCATGTTTTGAAATTTATATGTTTAAAATGTATTCAGCTTGGCTTCTGGCATAAAATATGGTCATTTTGGGGTGTAAATGTTCCATGTGTACTTGAAAAGAAGATATACATTTTCTCTTATTAATGTTAAGATTTGCTTTACTGATTATGTTATTTAGATATTCTATGTCATTACTAATGTTTTGTTGAATTCATCACACTTGAATGGAGCAAAGTATACTAAAATTTCCTATTATTGCGTTTCTTCTGTCTGTTTATCGGGGAAATTCATGTAGTTTCTGTCTTATAAAAGTTGTTTATTACTGGATGCATAAATATCCGTAATTATATCTTTGTTATAAAATATAGCTTTTAGCACCAGGAAGTTTCCTTTTTGCCCTTTTTTTACTGCTCTGTTACTTCATCAGATGTTAAAATTTCCACCTTTACTTTCTTTACATTTTATGCTGGTATATGTTTGTTCATCTTGTTATTTTAATAATTTTGAACTTATTTGTTGTAGGTGTGTCTCTTGGATAGCTTTGGAATTTGCTTTGTTGACAAATCTGAACATTTTTACTTTTGATAGATATGTGTTGCCAATTTAGGTTTGTTGACAAGATTAATGCATTTGGCTTCAGTTCTGCAATATTGTATTTCGTTATATTTATATGATGAATATAAATATATTTATATGATGATTTTTATATATTTATATATATTTATATGTTGATATAAATATAGATATATTTTTATGTAATTTCATATATTTGTTGTTACTCTCTTAAAAACATTTTTTAATAGTTATTTATTTTTGAGAAAGAGAGAGGCAGAGCATGAGCAGGAGAGGGGCAGATAGAGAGGGGACACAGAATCCAAAGCAGGCTCCAGGCTCTGAGCTGTCAGCACAAACCCCGACACGGGGTTCGACGCAGGGTTTGAGCTGAAGTCAGATGTTTACCTGACTGAGCCACCCAGTTGCCCCTCTTTTTGTTTTATTATATCGTATTTAGAAAAGTTTGTTTTCCTGTCCTAATATCAACCAGTATATTAATTCTTTTATATGATACTTTCAGTGCCAATCCTCTTGAAGACCACTAATGTATTCCCCACGTGTAGAAGAAAAATGAGCTAGTACTATGTTATACCCTACTTCTCAGGCAGTCTAATCTCAAGCAATATGTGGAAACCATTGAGCTTGTTCTACTTTTCATGCACACTCCCAATTTTTACACCATTGTGGTAGTTGTACAACTTCTACATTATCAGGGATTATAGTTATCATATACCATTCTACTTCCCTCAAAGTCATCATCTAGTCTTTGTTCTACAGGTAAATGTAAATTCTATGGCCATACTCAGTCTTCTATGCTAATATATTTCTGATCATTTGGGTTTTTGAAGCCTATTCGCAAGTAGATTATTGAGGAAGCTCTTATGGAAACAATATTTCCTTTGTTATTTCATATTCCTCACAGTTTGTCAGTTTATACAAGAAGGTCAGTTTGACTGGATAAAGAAATTCTTCATTGACAACTTTTTTTCTTGAAATCTTACATATGTTATTCCATCGTATTCTAGTATAAAACGCTGATCTAGGAAGATCTGGAGTCAATCTATTTTTTTTCCACTATAAGTAACTTGATGTTGGTGACTGGACTCTCAAGATTTTCAGTTAATCGTTTTAATAAAATATATTGCTCTCTGATATATTTCACTTAGCATAATGCCCTCAAGGTCCATCCATGTTGTTGAAAATGGCAGGATTACCTTATTTTTTATATATGAATAATATTCCATTATATAATAGTCTATATATATATGATATTTATATTTTTCTTTATACTTTTTTAAAATTTTCTTTATTCATCCATTGGCTGATGGACACTTAGGTTGCTTCCATGTCTTGGCTATTGTAAATAATGCTGCAGTGAACATGGAGGTACGTATTTTTTTGAGTTAGTGTTTTCATTCTCTTCAAAAAAACACCCAGAAGTAGAATTGCTGGATCATGAGGTTGTACTATTTTTAATTTTTTGAGGAATCTCTATACTGTTTTCCATAGTGGCTACCCTAATTTACAATCCCACCAATAGTGCACAAGGGCTCTCTTTTCTCCTTAGCCTTGGCAACAATTGCTGTTTCTTGTCTTTTTGGTAATAGCCATTTTAACGATGTGAGATGATTATCTCATTGTGACTTTGATTTGCATTTTCCTGATGATGGTGATGTTGAGCATCATCTCACGTGCTTGTTGGCCATCTGTGTCTTCTTTGGGAAAATGTCTATTCAGAGATCTGCATAAATCCTTTGCCTACTTTGTAATCTATGCTGTCCTTTATACGTGCTGTCCTACTGAATAGTTGGATGGTCTTCAACACCTCAAATCAGTAAGTCTCCCAGTCTCTGAAATGAGGCTTTGTGTGAATTTTAGGCACACCTTCAGTGCCCAGCCAGGCATCTGACAACTCTGCCTTAGCTTTCACTGCCTGATTTCACAGAGGCTCAAGGTCAGTCTGAAGTGAGATCTTAAAGATTTGTCACATATTTCTTCAGAGTGCATGTAGGCCTGGTCATGGACATATTCCCACACATGCATGTGGCCTTGAAGAGTCCCAGGAGTATACCAAAGCCTTTCAAACTTCCTATGACCATCTCATTCCTTACCTTCTCTTTTTAAAATATTTTGATTAGTCTATTGTTTTCCCAAACTGTTTTCTACTGTCTTAGGTATCCACAATATAGATAGTCATCTGTAACATACTTTTGATAACACCCCCACAGGGAAAAGCTTTTGGGCAGAGAGAGGGAGAAGAAGGCTTTTCACATTAGGCAAGCTCTGAGTCAGGTCAAATAGGGATAGTTTTGCAAATAAGGGTCTTCCAGTGAACCATCAGGCAGGAAAAATAATGACTGTTCTTTGAGGATAAGGTTTTAAAAAACTTTAGCCTCCTTCCAGGTTCTCCCAGGCTGCTGTTTTTCATATGAATGTGAGTTGTTTTTCAAGACTACTATGAAGCTGGAGAATGGGGGATTGGACTTGTGCAAGTTGAATTTCCAGAGTTCTGAAAAAGTTGATTCTGACAAAATTTCTTTTTGCCAGGTTTTTTATTTCTTTTCTGGAGGAGAAAATTTTTAGAAGTCCCTGTTCTGTCATTTTTACTGACATCCAGAGCCACTGGCCTTTAAGGCACCATGTGGGCTTGTCCACTGAGCTTACTGGTAGCAATCTGGGTAGATCGACACCTAAGAGGTTTTCCGATAATTATTTGCTCTGTTTTAGATTCCAGGAACTTCCCACATATATAGGATGGGTTTGGGAAGAGATGCCCTAATGTTGGTTAAGATTGAATTGAGTCAAAGAAAATACTGACTGAGTCAAAGTCAGATTTAACTGAGTCAAAGAAAATAAAGTTACAACATTTCTTATATATTTGATATTTGAGATGGCAATTAATATGTTATACTAGCCCCCAGCTGGTTCCTTATGTCTTGTGTGTCTTCCTCTCCAAATCTATTTCACATCTTAATGACTGGTTAATCTTCTAAAAACCCCTAATGTCATCATAACATTTCCCTTTATTTTCCCATTAAATACAGCAATGGTTTTCTTAGAGCTAGAGAGGGTTTCAAGAACACCCCCCACTAACGCACACACACCCCATGCCATGCAAAGAGTGCTTTCATCAGTTTTATATACTGTTTCAACATATGATGGCTGACTGCTAAAAAAAATAATAAGTTAAAAATGATTACTTTACTGCATTTGTTCTCTCAAATAAGAATGAACTGGTGAATTTCATACAAAGCCAAATTCCCTAGCTTCAGCCTCAGAGATTCTTAAGGAGTAGATTTATGTGGGTTCCAACTATTTTTAATAAAGTAAGTTGGTGATTATGATGCAAGTGGTCTTCAGACATTCATTTGGAAAACCCAAAAATCAATTTACAAGAAGAATCACAAGATTGGCATTCAAAATGCCTCCCGAATTGATCAAGTCTACCTTTGCAACTGTGCAAGTGGTAGTTCTCCCGAGACTGTCTGTTGAATGTGTTTTGTTAAGGCTGTTCCTTGGCCGATTTTTTGCCTCCATCTGACATGCATTATCCTTTTTTTACGCTTGACTTCGTCCTACCCTTCCTTAAGTTAAGCTCAAATTTCACCCTCTTCATTTTACTGACACTTAGCTAACCTAGCCTCCAGTGATCAGAAGGATGAATTGGGTTAAATGCTACTGTTTCCCTAAATAAGAGCAATGATTGCTTAGTTTCAAATTTTCTGATTTCATCACCTTATTGAAGGGTTTGATCATGACTGCTTTTCCTTCCCTTAAATAGCTGGGAACTTTAGTGTGGTCTGTCAGCAGAACTTGCCTGAGACTGTAGGTCATGGAGACAATCCCAATCCAAAGATGCGTGTAGGGGCAACGGGAGCTCAAAATCCAGGTGAACGGTTTCCCTCAGATGGCAACCTGATGGAGTAGAGAGGCAAAATCCAAACAGAAAGAAACTGATAGAAATCAGGAGTTCTGGAGAGTAAGTTCTCAGTAAAAGAAAAAGCCATGCCTGCATCTGAACTACAAGTCCCATTTTTGCAGAGGCTGTAAGGACTGGGCACAGGTGGAGGCACCATTAGAGGCACAGCAACAGAGAGAATTATAAATGATAAGTTACACCTCTTTGTTCTTATTAAAAAGGATACGAAAGCCAGAAGACCACCTCTGAAGGACGACAAGTTGCTATTTTAAGCTCACTCCTACAGAGACTATCTTCATCTGAGTTTTGGTTCTTTACTCTCTTCCTTCAGTCTAATCTTCTGAATTCCTCAAGTATTAGAAGATAGCCAGAAAAACATAAGGAGCAACCTTATGCTCTGTTGATGTCTACAATTAGGTCAAAATAAACATATGTGTCTTCCATTTAAATATAAATTACTGACAACATAGAGTTGTGTGACCATAGAGTGTGACCAATTGTACTAATTCAACATTATAAGATATAAATTATTTTTTGTAATTGATATACAGAACATCTTCATGTGATCGAAAGAGCTTATTTATTTTCTTCCTCCTACAAAACTGCTTTTTGGTATAATTTAAAATTATCTAGACATACAAAGATCAAACATTATAAAACCTGACTAGCTAACAAAAGCATTAGTATTTTTTTTCTTAAATCACTTGATTTTATTTGATGATGCTTTTTATATAGTTTACATAGATCAGTATATATATGTATATATTTACATATGTGTATACATAAATATATGTTTATTTATTTCAAAGTATAAGCATAGTGAGACAACATAGAAATGTTACCATGGATTACTTTTCTCTTGTACTCTCAATTTCAACCTTGGGTTTCAATCACATTCTTTCTTAATATCAAATGTATGTTGGGTGGTGTTTATCTTTTCTTTCTTAATGTCATTGACATATTAGATAATTACAAAAATAGTACGTATTATATATAGATAAATACATGCAATAAATAAGAGACATATATATAGTGAATGAAGAATTTTTATGGTAATTAAAGGCCATTAAATACAAATAACAATGGATAGAAAAATCTTAGCACAAGTATGTTTAATATGTAACTAAAATCCAGTATTATACAGGCATATACACACAACACCTCAGAATGTTCATTCCTCAGACGCTCAGAGACTATGTTTTGGGTTGAGATTGACAAAAAGGTTGTTTGGTTTTTCATTTCTTTTCATTTATTTATCTATTTGCTGAGAACATACTAGGTGCTAAGTAAACATTATAAGCAAAGTCCCTATCTTCATGGAACTGTGTTTCTGCTGGGGGGAAACATGGAAACAAGTAGACAATGTTAAAAATGATAATATTTCAAATGGCTTTCAGGGTTATGAAGAAAATAAAGGTGGGTAGTGGAATATATAGGGAAAAAATGACTGAAGTATGCAGTATTTGAAGTATAGTGATAGGAAAACTATTCGAGAGGTATCTCCTCCATACTCCGCAATACGCCAAGCCGTTAGACATGTGAGAATAGAAGGGAACCTACTCTAAGCAGAGTGGACCCCAAGTGTAAACAGCCAGGGGCACAAACAAGTTTGGGCATTTGAGAAGAAGAAAACTAAATAGCTGGGTTCTAGTGAAGCAGTCTGTAAGAAATGATGTAAAAAAATAGGCAGAGTCTGGATAATCTAGAGCTCTGTGAGTTCTGGTAATATTTGACTCTTCTCTAAGTCACGAGAAGCAGCAGGAAGGTTTTAAGCAAGAGAGTAAAATAATCTGATGATAAACCACGTGAGCTAGAGTGCAGGCAGTAAACCATCTGGTTTGGCTTTAGTAGGTGTATCAGATCATCCGGCCTAAATTCTCTTCCTCTTTATCTTGTTTTAACTGTATCCAGAGCCAAACAGAGGACTGTGGACAGGCTAACCTTTTTTGAAGAACATAATGGTTTAAAGGAATCTGTTTCTTTTGGAGACTATTGAGGACCATAAAATGTTTGAATATTGGTAGATTGCCCATGAAAGCATGATTGCCAAAGGATTTTAAAATGCATATCAGGAACAAAATGTTCCTTTATCCAAGGAATGGAGAAGAGAAAAAGTGCAATCTGTCTCTTCTATTGGAGCCTCCTATGTTCTCTTTATTTATGTATTTATTAGTTATTCTTAAGTAGGCTCCACACCCAACGTCAGGCTTGAACTCATGACCCTGAGATCAAGAGTCACATGCTCTATGGACACAATCATCTAGGCATCCTTTTTTTTTTTTTTTCCAGTTAGTATATCGTTTAATCAGTAGAATTCATATCATGGTTGAAAGATGCATTTAGTTTTAGTCATGTATTTCATAATAAAAGCCAAACTAATGAGAGAAACTGCAAGTAAATTATAGTTCTCTCTTTTTCAATTTTCCTCTTTTTCAATGATCTTCCTTTTTTCCGTGAGAAAATGGATTTTGTTTGTTCTTTCAGACTACTAATAGAAATTGAGTTTCTCAATTTCATTTAAATTGTGTACATATATCCATTTTATCCAAGTGCTTTAGTTTTTTTTTTCAATGATCTTTTGATAGAGGGTAAGTTCTCTTCTTTCCTTACAGATTCAAAAGCAAGCAGTAAGGCAGACAATTTCACTTTACTTTGGAAGGAATAAAATTTAGATTAAAGTGTTATTTATTACTGTCATGTTACTATGCCCTAGAGCCAAAAATATCAATGATAAAGATGATTACGTAAGCACTTCTGCATATTTGCAAATAATTAGATAGTGTTTTTAGAATATTATCAAATCAGTTAAATACCATTAGAAATAATCAAAATGTTTGTGGAATTCTTTAAGTATAAAGCATTTGGCTTTTTAAAAATATATTTGATCTGATTGCCTAGAAAATTTGAACAAACATTATCTCTGGCCATCTCCTTAGTATTTTTGGAACAATTACACTCATATATTTAAATTTTTTGATTAATTACTTTATTATTTTATGAAAATTAGACATGCTTATGACAATCATTTAAGAAATATGTAAAACTATGATTTTAAAAAGTCAGTCCATTTCTAATTAGCTAGAAACAAAAATGTAATATACAGAATTTTATCCAGAATCTCTATTTCCTCTGTCTTTCTCCCTTTCTCTCTCTCTCTCTATATATACATCTCTCTCTCTCTGTCTCTCTCTGTCTCTCTCTCTGTATATATATACATATATACATATATATATTCTCTAATATATATATTCTCTCTATATATACATATATATAATATGTATATATTATATACATAGTGTATGTATGTATATATTATATATATAATATAGATGATAGATTACATATAAATAGTACAAGAAATAATAAGCCATATAAAAAATAATGTATATTTTAATGAAAATAAAACCACAAGATACATTCTGTTTTAATTTAAAAAATACTGAAATTTTGTTGAATTTAGCCAAAGAAGTTAGTAAAGGAATTGTTAAATTTCAAATAAATTTTTATTCCAACAATCCTTCTAGGATTAATAAATCCTAGAAGATCCTTCTAAGACTAATTGAAAAGCTTGTGAACAACTTCAAAGTTGGTGACTTTTTAAGCTACATATTTCAACAATAGACAGAATCAGTTGACTGTCTTGCCAAAAAGAATAGGAAATACCCCCATTTAAGTTTTCCCAATTTATCCTCCCTACAACTCCAATTTTCTCTGACTTTGATATATTTTACTTTTATATTCTCTTGTGTAGCCATAATTTCCACAATTTTTTGTACTAATCTGAAATACACCATGAATGCATTTTGCTATGGTTTCTCCATTTCAGAGTTCCTTATTAGATTTATCCTTTATTTTGGTTTTCATTTATTGCCAGTTTAATTTGCCAGTTTGTTTTCTTTCATGTTCCAAAGAAGTACCCACAGGTGTTGCTTTTCCTGAGTTCTTGAATGCATCTGAATATTCTCTTGTTTCTAAGTTGTAGGAAACTTAGTTGAATTTAACAGCTGCTTGACATTTGCTTCCATGCATACATTTATTCAGCATTATTAATTGAGCTTCTAGTATGTGCCAGGCACTGAGGGTGCAGAGTGAACAACACAGCCAACGCTCATGCCCTTGTGAAGCCTACAGTCTACTGTGGACAGAAAGACAGGCAAATATATGAATTTAATATCGTGGTATGTGTTTGGAGGGAGAAAAAGTAGGGTAATGTGATAAGGTAACTGTGAAACATTTTAAGTATGATGATTAGGCAGTGTCTCCTTGGAGATGCCATTTGGATTGAGAAAGTAGGGTGAAGAAGAACCTGCCATGTGGAATCAGTTGGAAGGCAAGTGTACAGAACCTATGGCAGAAAGGAAGGAAGGAAGGAAGGAAGGAAGGAAGGAAGGAAGGAAGGAAGGAAAGAAAGAAGGAAGGAAGGAAGGAAGGAAGGAAGGAAGGAAGGAAGGAAGGAAAGCTTTCTGAAGATTTGGGAGGCTTTTTTTTTTCAGTAGTGAATGGGGGTGGAAGCAGTTGTTAGGGGTAATTCAGAAAGATGGGAATGGAAGACTAATAGGACAACATAAAAAGTTGGGAATTTTCCAACTGAAATGGGAAGACTACTATCTACTCTAAATATTGTCCCTTTTGTCTATGCTTCATCATGGCAAACTTCTTAAAAGGGCTGTCCCCAGTTTCTCACCTGGTATTATTTTCTTAATCTGTTCCTTTCAAGCTGCTGATGTGACTGCTCTAAGACCTCGATGGCCAAGTTATTACTTATATGTGGAATCTAAAAAAGAAACAGAGAGTGGTGTAAGCACTGAGATGGGGAAACACTGGTCAAAGCGTACAAATGCAGTTAGAAGCTAAAAAGTTCTGGGGATATAAAGAACAGCATTGTGGCCATAGTTAACAGTACTACATTATATACTTGAAAGTTCTAAGAGAATAGATCTTAAATGTTCTTACAGAAAAAACAAAAAGAGATGTTTGCTATGTGGCAAAATGGGAATGTTAGCTAATGCTATGCTGGTAGTCATATTCCAATATATGTATCAAGTCAAAACAAACACCTTAAACCTACCTCTGTCAGTCTTCCCAGAACTGAAAAGAGTCAAGGCCTCACTCTGCATTAGGCTTTGGCTTAAGAGAATGTTGTGGCTGGTTTGATCTTCTATCCAGACCACTAAAACTTTCTCCATATCAACAATCAGGCTGATTCATTTTCTTATCATTTGTGTGTTCACTGGAGAAGCACTTTTGATTTCTTTCAAGAACTTTTCCTTTGCAGTTGTAACTTTGCTAACTGTTTGGCACAAGCAGCCAAGTTTTTGACCTATCTCGGGTTTCAATATGCCTTTTCCACTAAGCTTAATCAAGTCTAGCTTGATTAGATCTTTCCAGCTTAATGATAGATCTTTCCAGCTTAATGATATTTGTTATTTTTTAAGTTTATTTATTTACTTTGAAAGAGAGAGAGAGAACTGGGGAGGGCCAGAGAGAGAGGGAGAGAGATAGGGAATCTCAAGCAGGCTCCACATGGCCATTGTGGAGCCTGATGCTGGGTTCAAACTCACGAACTGCAAGATCAAGACCTGAGCTGAAATCAGACAGGCACCCAATCATGTCTAACTTTTGATTTAAAGTAAGAAATAGGTGACTATTCCTTCCACTTGAACAGTTAGAGGCTGTTGATGGTTATTAATTTGCCTAATTTCAATATTTCTGTGTCTGCAGGAATAGGCAGTCTGAAAGAGGAAAGAGACGGGGACAGCCAGTCAGTGGAGCAGTCAGAACACACACACCATTTATTAAGGTTGCCCTCTTAAAGGGCACAGTTTGTGGCACCCCCAAACAGTTACGGTATTAACATTAAGATCACTGATTACGGATCACCATAACAAATATAATAATGAAAAAGTTTGAAATATTACGAGAAGTACCAAAATGTGACCCAGAGACATCAAGTGAGCAAATGCTGTTGGAAAAATGGCACTCATAGACTTCATAGATTCAAGGTTGCCACAAACCTTCCAGCTGTAAAAAACACATCTGTGAAGTGCAGTAAAGAACGGTAAAACAAGAATGCCTGTAAATGGCTTTATAAGTAAGGGTTTATCTCTGGGCTCTCTAGTCTGCTCCAATGGTCATTGTGTTTGTTTTGTGCCAGAACCAGACTGCTTTGGTTGCTATCATTTTGTAGTATAGCTTGAAATCGGGAAGCATGATACCTTCAGCTTTGTTCTTCTTTCTCAAGATTGCTTTGGCTATTTGGGGTCTGTTGTGGTTCCATACAATTTTGGGATTATTTGTTGTAGTTCCGTGAAAAATGCCATTGGTGTTTTGATAGGAAATGCATTAGATGTGTAAGTTGCTTCGGGTAGCACATCCAATTTACTTTAAATTATTTTACGAACCCAGCAATGACTTTTATTTCATCCATACCCTCTGTTACAATGCATCCAAATCGATAGCATGTGGGACTAGATACTTTTTTTTTTTTCTAACAAAAAAACTTCTGCTTGAGTTTGGGGGTGTTTGTTCTCTGAAGCTAATACAGAGAATGACAAACCCTCCCACCTGCTTTTTAGTCTGTTGTACAACATTTGTTTACTTGTCAACAGAAGCTCTAGTGTTCTTGGCATGTGAGAAACATGTTTCTCAGAAATCATAAACGAAGTACCAAGCAGCCCCATAATGTTCTGAACCATTTGCTCAGAAAAAACATAGAGGATAAGGGAACAGCAAATAGGAACCCAGCCTAGACTCAGAACAAGAGTATGAGTAAGAGCAAGATTAACCGTAGACAGACACAGATACCATCCATCTATTGCTTAACAAAATTAAGATTATAGTGGATCCTCAACATAAGTCTATTGAATGGATAAGAATTTGAAAGTCAAGGACAGAACTCAGGCATGGGTGGTGGAAGAGAGGTCAGTGATAACCTGGGAGAAAGCAATTTTACTTACTGCACTACAAATTCACAGAGGTCAAAAACAATATAATTTATTTTTACATCCATCATACCTTCCTTATATCAGTTATCATCAATACGTGGAATAAATGATCTATGGTGGCCTCAGTATAAGTAGATACAGAGAAATAGTACAGCCAAAATCAGATTAAAGTGGATTTATAAATAAAGTGAGAACATGGATATAATTTCAACACATGAGGACCTAAGAAGAAATGGAGAATGAGGACACCAGAGACAGAGGAAGAGACGAAGACATATAAATGAAGAGGGGTTCCTGTGTATGTGAGTATGAGTGTTTACATGAGTTCGTGGACAGAGTCAGGATACAAGGAAGATTTATGAAAACATATATGGGATGGGGTAACTTAAAGAGTAAGGACTACAAATTTCACAAAATTATATCTTCTATGTTTTTTTCAAATTAGAAAAAAGAGAATGATAACAAAAAGCAAACAAAAAAAAAAGCTTGAATTGTATTCTACAATACTATATGCACATATATTTAAAATGCATAGCTTCCAATTTAATTGACTATTTGATATTGTTCAGATAGATAATGTTGGTTTTTTAAAAAAAAAAACAACTTTAGTATTTACTTATTTTTGAGAGAGACATAGAGTGCAAGCAGGGGACGGTCAGAGAGACACAGAATCTGAAGCAGGCTGCAGGCTCTGAGCTGTCAACCCAGGGCCCAATGCAGGGCTTGAACCCACTAACCATGAGATCATGATCTGAACCCAAGTTGGATGCTTAACCTACTGAGCCACCTAGGCACACCCAAACAGATAATTGTGTAATAAGAAAAAAGAGTAAGTGAGAGGTTGTATCTAGAGAAAGATACTTATTTGCAATAAATTACACTAACCAATAATCAAGTCTTTCTGAGTTTTCCAACCAAACTCCTTGGAATCTTGGACAACTATTTCAGTCTGGTTAACAGAATACATTCTATATAGGCATGTCTTTATCAGTGCCATTAAACTCAAGTATATTCAGTTGAGTTTTCTAATTTTCTATCTTTATTAATGAGCAAAGGATAGAGTAGCTAGATCAGGCACTTTTCTCTAATGGATTTTTTAAAGGAGAGAGGTATGTACATTTTTAAAGGAGGGAAGTATGGAGATCTCAGTGTCAATCAGGGCTAGTTCAGTACTTAAGATTTCTTCATTTTGTTGGGACATCTGGGTGGTTCAGTTGGTTAAGCATCCGACTTCGACTCAGGTCATGATCTCACAGTTCGTGAGTTTGAGTCCTGCATCCAGCTCTGTGCTGACAGCTCAAGAGCCTGGAGACTTCTTCGGATTCTGTGTCTCCCTCTTTTTCTGCCCTCTCCCTGCTCGCACTCTGTCACTCTCCCTCTCTCAAAAATAAATAAACGTTAAAATTTTTTAATAAAAAGATAAAAAGAATTCCTCATTTTGTCTTACCTGAAGTATTCATTGAACCCTCACTACTTCTTGAGGAAGGCCTACTGTGTCCCTTTATTCGCTTCTCTAAAGGAGGTCAAAATGCTATCAGGGCAGGCATGACTCCTAGGAGATCAAATTTACCAACACTAAGGACTCATGGCTGAGGTCCACGATTTAAGATAACTCCAGGTAAGTGTCCCGCTTAGAGTGTGCTGTCCACTCTGCTCAGCTGACTTTTCTAACTAACCACTCTCATTTTCATAAACCAGTTATTTTTCTGCATTTCCTTCTCAAATCTCTGACAAGTCCAATATTTGTTCAATCTCATCTCCCCAAGACATGAACCCATAATAACTGCAAAGATTTCTGATTCCCCTCTTTGTAGGTAGTCTTGTCTGTCTAGAAGACGTCTACCGTATCCCAACACAAGAAAGTAGCCCACCATGTTTTATCTCCTCTGCAACCCACACTACTACTACTGCTGGTAGTAGTCAATACCCCTACTACTATTACTACCATTTACCACTATTACCACCACTGCTATCTACTATTATGACTACCTCCTGCTACTGCTGCCACTCCGCTGCCACTGATGATATTAATTTACCGAATCTTTATTGTCAGCCAAGCATGGTGCTCAGCACTTTGCTCATGGCAACGCCATGAGACAGACATTGTGTTCATTCATATTTTATAGATGATGTTATCAAAGCTAAGTTGAAGTTATATACTATTCTAGTAAATGTCAGAGTCTGTTTTCAAACCCAGGCTCCTCAGCTCCGAAGGCTGAGTTGTTTCTATTCCGTCAAGAACAGACTGGCTAGATCTACCCAAGAAATTGCCAAGAAACCAAGATCCCTTAATTCAGACTCTGGAAAAAACATAAGTGTACATGACGGGATTGACTTGGCTAGTTGAAAGGTGAGATGAAGTGACTTTCTCAGTACAGGGCATTCTGTCCCTCCTAACACTCTACCTGTGGGTTATTTAGAATGAGAAGCTCCACTTGGGGACTAGATTGTAGGAACATGCTGCTCTCTAAGCAGACATCAAGAGATTAAAAAGTTCACTGAGACTTACTCAGACTCATCAGAATCCACGAAGAATTATTTCCATTTCACAAAGATAAAGGCTCTACTGCAGTTCCAAAGGATATTATTTCATAAAGAGATTTCCCACTTTATGTCTGGTTTACTTAATTACACCAACATCATAAGTGTGTGAAGTTCACTGCATTCATATGTTATATATGAATCTGCAAAGCCCTGAATTATAAAAAATAACTTAATTTGTGGTCTGAGAATCCTAGATATGGGAAGAAAGAGACAGGTTAGAACCTCATATTTTTAACCATAGTTAACACAGCCCTCTCTGATAAAGAAAAGGAAGGAAACAGCAAAATTATAAAGTGGATTATGAAAGACCTGAAAAGATACTTCTTTCTGACTTAAAAATAAAATGAAATCAAATGAAATGAGCACTTGTTATAGGCAAGTAATCTATATAGTAGATATTTACTATAGTTGGTAAATAATTTCTCATTTGCAAGCATATTTTAGGTCTCTGAGCAAATGGCTGTCTTTGACGTTTCTAGAACTGTTAGAAACATAAATTAGATTTTTAAAATTTATGTAAAATGTTATGGCACAACACAACTAGGCAATAATCACAAGAAACAGAAATCACTTTTTAAAAGAAATCTCACTGTGGTTTCCTGGGTGTCTCAGTTAAGTGTCTGACTCTTGATTTTGGCTCAGGTCATGATGTTACGGTTCATGGGTTTGGGCCACACTGACAGTGCAGGGCCTGCTTGAGATTCTCTCTCCCTCTCTCTCTGCTGCTCCCCTGCTTGTGTTCATCTCTCTCTCTCTCTCAAAATAAATAATAATTAAGCTTAAAAAAAAGACATTTCACTGAAGTTTTACTTTTCAAAGCTTGATGAAAATCTTTATTTGAATCTTAAGGTTTATACCACTATGTAGGAAATGAACACTTAAAACCTAAGCAGGAAAAATGTTAAACACAAAAATGAATGCATGGATTAATGCACAATTTCCTGTATTTTCAATGGACCATGATAATTTCCAAGGTTATGTTCCAGAATATTCAAATGTGTTTACAAACACTGTTATTTCTTTTGGAGACAATTGTATCTTTATTGACAGTAAGGCCCCTATAACTTTCTCTTTCCTTTTCCTGTCCTTCCCCACTGCTTTTCAGCTTCTACTGTTGCTGCCATATGTGATTTTGTGGGAAACCCTTCAAACTTTTAGAGAATTTGAAGGTTTTTTTTTTGGTTTTGGTTTTTTTTTTTGTTTTTTTTTTGTTTTGTTTTGTTTTTTTTTATTTTAGAGAGAGCAAAAGAGGGAGTAGGGCAGAGGGGGAAAGAGACAGAATCTCAGGCAGACTCCACGCTCAGTGGGATCATGACATGAGCTAAAATCAAGAGTTGGACCTTCAACCAACTGAGCCACCCAGGCACCTGGAGAATCTGAAAGTTCTAAATGCTAAAGAAAAGCTTTGAAAAGTGGCAACAATTTTAAGGAACTTATACTGGCAGTCTCCAGGTGACAACCAGCGGGCCTAAATGGTGCCAGCTTGCCATTTCATAAATGTGTTTTATCCTACAGTCTGAATATATTCCCTTAAGTTAATATAATTGCTTCAAATTCCACCAATTTATTTGAGTTATAAAAACAAATACTTTTGGGTCATGTAGAATGTGTTAGAGAAATTAGAGAAATCAGATTGATTTTTTGCTAGGAATTAAAAGCAGATTGCACTCAGGGAATGGGAGTTTATACAGAAAGTAATTCTGGAGCACAAGTGGAGGGGTATTATGTAGGGTTTCTTTCAGCAAGGATCCATGGAGTACCAGAATGGACTGTACTTTGGCTGTGTAAAAAAAGAAGGTAAAAGGGCATCTATGAGACATTTGAAAAGGGTCTGTCCTGAGCTGAGGAAAGGAATGATGGAATCAGAAGTCCTATTGTCAAGATTTAAGAAGGAATAGGGATACAGGAACGTAGGGTGCCTATGATGTCCAAGGAATTTGCAAAGAAAATAAATTGCAAGGTAGTTGAAAAGGATAGTGAAGTTAAAAGTTTCCTTTTCTTACTCCTAAATTACTTATTCCCTGCTCTTAGGAATTAAGTGTTGTTCTCACTGTATTTCAGCTGTTTTAGTGGTTAACAAAAATAGCCCTTTGTTGAGGAGACTGGGAACCTAACCATTGCTGTGTGTGTATTATAAATTCCAAACAACAAACCCTTTAGACTTCCCAATGGAAATGCCTTAGAAAGGCATATAAGATACTTCATCATCTACCTTTGTTTTAGGATAAACCTGCATTCTTTATCATTAATCAGATAAATTGTTTGTAGTTCTGGGAACATGTAAGGAAGTATACATTTGGGCATCTGCTTAAATGCTCCACTCCCCACCCTCACTCCCACCAGAACCCTCAATCCAGTTTGGGATGGATTTCCTAGACTAGGTGATTGGGAAACATCGACTCACTTTTTAAGTCAGAAACTCATTTTTCAGTTTTTTTATGACAACCCCAGGAAGAACTGGCTATTCTCTTCATCACACCCTTAGATATCCTGTTTGTCCTTTTGTAGTATATAAAATATTTCATTGCTCTTCCTTTTGTTCATATCTTTCTTTCCCTATTAGAGGGTAAATCCATTAGAACCAAAAACTAGTATGTTTGTCTTTGCATCCTCAGGACCTACCAAAGTAAATTCTCCTCCCAAAATGAATGAATGAAAGAATAAACTCATAATTCTATAGATCTATGAATAAATTCATGAATGAATGAATCCATGAACGATGAATCTATGAATGAATGAAGCAGCGGGCCTGCAATTCTCCTTTGGGATATAACATATTCATGAAGTGGAGCTGCCTACCTGCCAGGAATTATTCAGAACTATGGCTTTGGCTCCTTGTGCTGGTTTCTTTTCCTCATAGAACAAAATAATTTTCTTTTCTTTTTTTAAAAAAAAATTTTAATGTTTATTTATTTTTGAAAGAGAGAGAGATTGAGAGAGCGTGACTAGGGAAGGGGCAGAGAGAGAGGGAGACAGAATCTGAAGCAGGCTCCAGGCTCTGAGCTGTCAGCACAGAGCCCGATACAGAGCTCTAACTCATGAACTGCGAGATCATGACCTGAGCCGAAGTCAGATGCCTAACTGACTGAGCCACCCAGGCGCCTCAGAACAAAATAATTTTAAATAATCAGATGTGAATATTATAGGCAATCTAAGGAGGGGAATTAAATCTTTTTATTTTTGAATTCTTGTGATGATTCAAGAAGTTCCAACTACATTATAAAACATTCATAACCTGATTTCTGCACTAGCAAATAATAAAGAAAGACCCTGTTCATTCTGGCTATGTGGCTACATGTATAGCAAGGAAACAAAGAAAGGGAAACGATCCCAAGCCAGGAATAATGGTTAAGACATACATTAAGATGATGTACTTCCAGGGGCACCTGGGTGATGTAGTCACTTAAGCCTCTGAATCTTGTTCTAGGCTCAAGTCATGATCTCATGAGTTCCTCAGTGTGAACCCCAAATCTGGCTGTGCAGTGATGGCACAGTGAGCCTGCTTGGGATTCTGTCTGTCTCTCCTTCTCTCTTCCCCTCCCCCACTTGTGTGGTCTTTCTCTCTCTCTCTGTCTCTCTTTCTCTCTCAAAATAAATACATAAACTTAAAATAAGAAAAAAAAGATGATGTACTTCCAATAAAACAACTTAGGAACCTGCTAGAGATTTTGAAATAAAATAAAAATTAGAGCTCGCTTCGGGATTGCTATAAACCACATCAAATTCTCTAGATGATTTGAAAGCTTCCAATGAAAAGTAACTCAGAATTTACACAGGGTACTCCTTTTCGGAACTGTTGTTTTTGCAGAAATAGAGGAGAAATTTGACCTTGACTGCATTCCTGAAGGCCATGCCTAATCTAATTTATTCCCAGTGGAGCTGCACAAGGAAGAGTTGGTAGAGTCTGCTGGCCAGGTCTGCCACCGCAATACTTTCTTCAGGAAGATTTGCCATCTGGAAAATACATGATTCAGCTTCACTGGCACAAGTACTTCATATGTAGGAAATAGAAGAACAATGATATTAACTGAACAAGCTTCAAAATAAATACAACATATTTGTACAGGAATGCTAACCAGCTGCTGAAAAGTGAATAGGTCTAAATGGCTTTCATCTTGATGGTCTGGGCACTCCATTTCAGTTCGCTTTTATTTTAGAGTAGAATTTACTTATTTACTCATTTTTTTTCAATGTAGGGAATATAAAGAAAGAACAGGCAAATATACAATGTGAAAGAACATATTCAGAAGAAAGGAACCCAGAAATACTGTAATTCCAAAAATTAGAAAACTTATTTTTTTCCCTGAAGAATTTTACCCATGAGAATTTTGCCACAAGCGACTGAAAAACTGTGATAGTAAGCTCAGGCTCTCAGTGTTCGTGCTAGGACTGAAATGCTTGCCTTGCACGGCATCAGAACAGTAAGCGTTAGTGCACTGTTAACATCCAGGAAGGTGGTTCACTCTCAGGTGTGGAATTAAAAGTTTTATCAGGTGACGCATGAGACCATTGGTTTCCATGTCCATTTTGCATAGGTTTTTAAGCCCCTCCATAAGTTCGCCAACTATCAGGCATACATTCCCAGATACATAAATACTTTATCAGGCACAAGGACACATATACTAGCTAACATTCATCATCTTTATTACCATCATCACCATCATCATTAATTCAATGATAGTATATATTTATTGAACACTGTGAAAATTTCATCAATTCTAAGATGCATACTTTTTTCACATTTTAACATCTCTGATGTCAGAATGTATTTTTCAATGTTGTCTTACAATTATCATCAGTCAGATGGTGCACATGGCATACTTGTTCTACCTGACAATATGTTTAGAAATATTACAAAAGAACCAGCATGAAAATATATACAACGAGTGCCAGCAACTTGAACTAACCAGCATGGATAAAATGGTAAAATCTTCTAAGAAGAGTTGTATGACATTAAAAAGAATATTTTGTGAAAACAAAACAAAACAAAACAAAACACTGAATCTCTTCCTCTACATTGAATCTAGGTGATCTGGCATTTCCAGTTTGCTCTCTGTGGGCCTTCTTGATCCATGTTTCAGCCAACCGACCAAACCGTCAAGAGTCTGTTCTAACTTTCTCTAGTGCAATATTAAGTGCAAAATCTCTGCTTAGTAAGCCCATATCAATAAATATGGCCTCATCCAACTTCATATTCCTTTATTGTTTCACCTGGCACTGACTTAAAGTCAGAATCCCGCAGATGGTAGCTTTGCCCTATTGGCTCTGTGGCTAAGCATATACACCTAATATCTGGACAACCTACAGTCTAGTCAGGTTGACACATAAAATTAACCATTACAATGATTATACAATAAATTCTAAGTGATTAAAAACACACTGTGTTATAATTTAGTGTGTGTCATTTAATTCATGGTTATCTTAGTTTCAATGATATGTGACAATCATTTGTTAGACATTGCCCTAGGTATTTCATATATGTCTTCTTATCTTGCCTTATGGATAGTCAGGACTATCTATAAGATGTATTTTAAAGATGAAGGAATTGAGGATCAGACTATTTAAGCATCTTTCCCAAGGTCTTATAGCTTAGCAGTGGTAAAGCTATGCCTCTAACCGAGGTCCATATAATACCACAGAAAGTTTCTCATCAGAAGTTTAGGGACGTCTACAATTCAGATATCTGCTAGCTAGTCAAAATTTATAAAATGTTAGAGCTGGACAGACCATCTACTATGGGTAAGTGTTCATTTTTCTAGGTAGTGGGGCTACTTGGGTGAAGACCTTATATCTGCTCTTACCAAGAAGATACCGTTAGGCAGATAAGATATAATATGGTAAGTGCTCTTATGACAAGGTAAATAATTCTGAATTTGGCTATGGGATCCATGGTAGATTCCACATTATACAGATTCCACATTCCACATTATACATCAAGGAAAAATGAAAACAGGAGAGAAAACAGGTCAAAATAATTGACCTCAACCACTAACATGTTGCAGAGTCAGATGAAGGAAACACATCCAATTCTCAGCCAGAATGAGAATACATTAAAATGGGAATACAAAGATAGTAGATTTCAACGACTTCTATCTTCTCCATAAAGTAAGAGGAAAGGCTGGGGTAGGTACAATGGAGATAAGAAGAAAGAGGAGTTCGAGATTTAAGGAGGGAGGGGATTGAACAAAAAGAAGTGTACCACAGAGACATAAAGATAAAATTACAAGCACCAGTGAGGACATGAGATGAAACTGAGATGAGAAATTCTTTTAACTGGAAAGGGCTCATCACTTTGGCTTCCATAATACTTTTCCAACAGTGTTTCTCACAGGTATTCAGAGAGCTTCTGAAAATGTAGATCTCTCTTCCTAGAGATTCAGACTTCATTCATCTGTGGCAGGGTCCAGGAGTCTCAATTTTGGACAAGTTACTCCAGGTGGTGCTGATGCTAAACTTTATAAACACTGGTTAAATAGTAATTTACAATGATTTCGTGATTCAACACACAAATAGCTCATTGGAACCAGATTTCTAGTATTGAGAACCAGTGCTTGCTTAGGCAGCACATATACTAAAATTGGAAGGATTCAGAGAAGATTAGCATGGTCCCTGCACGAAGATGACACACAAATATAGTATTGAGAACCAACTAATTTGGTTTTTTCAGATATGGATGGCATCCATAATCTACCCTAACTTATAAAACTATAACTATTAAAATAAACAATATAAATATTTACTAAATATTTTTATTGCAAACCATTCTGATACAATAGACAATAATTCAAGAAAATAGATGCACAATGATGTTAACTGCTGTCAAACTGTTTCATGTAAATTACCCATCAGCTTTCCTTTCTCCCTTATCCCCCGTCCTATAAAATATCTCAATCCAACTTCCAGCCTATACTCATCACACTTATGACTCTGTCCTAAAGCTCAAGTTTGGGCACTTGCTTCTGGTTCTTAAAACTTTATTCTGAGAAGTTGGATGAAATTACCCTTTTAGAAAGAAGTGTGTTCATGGTCAAATAAGTTAGAAATAACTGAGCCAGAATTTGAACACAAACCCACCAAAAGCCTGAGTGAATTGGGTCAGTTCAACAGGATCTGGTTTAACACAATTATAAATCAACACCTTTTTGTTTGTTTGTTTTGCTATAGTAGCCAGACAACTTAATTTAGCTCTGTCTCTAGAGTTTATCTGAAGATCTAGGAATAGAGCCAGTAAAAATTTTGGACATAGAGGAATTCTGGGAGAGGCATTGTCAATCTTTTGCATCACTCTAACTATTCCCACCTTAAAAAGATTCATTACTGGTAATGGCCAGTGCACCATGGACCAAAGGAAACAGCAGCATCCCTGGACTCAAAGTGTCTCATACAGCTAAAGATAGTGAGGGGTACAAGTTCACCTGATAGCCTCAGTTATCTACTGTTGTGAAATAAATTATCCCAGAACTTCATGCCTTAAAACAAAATCAGTTTATGATCCTTCACAGTGTCTATAGGTCAAGAATTTGGACAGAACTTGGCTGGATTGAGGTCTATTAAACAAGTGGAAAAAGATGAGATGGTGAGTGGAACTTGAGCAAGGCCTGGTATCAGTCAGGAGCTTACCATGCATCTCTCTGTCTCTTCACATGGTCTTTCAAGTAGTGACTTTGGGCTTCCTTGCAACATGGTAGGTTCAGGTCAGTTTGACTGCTTACGTGATAGCAGGCTTTCCTGTAAGTGAGTGTCCCAAGAGAGCTAGGAAGAAGCTGCATCTCCTTTTATGATAAGACCATTGAAGTCACATAGCATGTTACTGAATCAAACAGTCACAAAAGCACAGCGTGCTCTGGTAAGAAGACTGTCTAAAGTTCTATGAACATGTGTTAAAATTACCACATTGAGCCACTGATAACGTCCCCTGGTTCTGAGCTTCTCTGAGCATCCATGGCTGAAAGTAGAAAAGGGAAAAATACATGGATATCTGATATACAAGTTGGCTTATGTGTGCACTATATATGTGTGTGTGTGTACATATATATTATATGTATACAAGTTGCTTATATGTCTGTGGGTCAAAAGATACATGTCAGGGTTTATAAGGAAATAAATATTTACATTTAAAAATTTATATGAAGTTGTTTCCATTGTATTTGAGGATCTCTAAGGATAAGCATACATGTATTAAGACTGTATGGGTGTCTTGCTTGAGTGATGAAACCACTGTACATTTCTATTTAAAGTCATTTTCCATGCCATCTTATTTAAATGGCTTGAAATAAATGGCTTGAAATAAATTTATTTAAATGGCTTTAAATAAATATTTAAAAAGAAAGGGCATGGTCCCTTTAAAAATTGAAAGCAGATCTTTGGTAGATGTTACATTTTTAAATGGCAGTAAATAAAGAAACCCACTTGATGATTAGGCGTTGCTTATGAAGGAGGGTGGGGTTGAGTGAGTGAATTAAATTCATTGCCAGGAAAATTCTTTCCTGATTAAAGATAAAATTTCACAGGTTTTCATACAGATTCCATCCTGCTTGTGGTTAGCATCTGAGGAGACAAATTTATTTCTTCCAGATTAAATTAAGCTTTATATAATTTAAAGTTTACTGAGGTAGACTTGATGGGTCCAAGGAAAGATACAGAAGAAGTAGAAGTGTGAGAAAGGTATCTGAGGCCTTTCTATAGCTGGTTGTGAGTACATTAAAGTCTTGAGTGAAGGCTCCCACCAATGATTACATTCCCACACATCTAAGGAAGAGCTGCAAGATCAAGGCAGAGCATGTGCTCAGTGGTCCAAAGGTAGGAGTTAGTATGAATAGGCTTTCTTCTACTCCATATGGTTCCTAGAGTTACTGGAAAGTTAAAATTCTCAAACATCTTCCTAGAAAGGTCTTCTGGGTCTTGTCTGGGGTAGAACGACTAATGTCCCAAGCAGCATCCATGGCTTGGCTTCATTGCCAAAACAATCTCTAGTCAACTAGGCCCAATTTCTTACTTACTTCTTCCTAAATGGAGAGCAGGTAGATCTTATGATCTGGGATGCCCTTCTCTATGTCCCCAGTTAGAGATAAAAATGTGGGGGCAGGTGGGTGGCTCAGTCGGTTAAGTGACTTTGGCCATGATCTCTTTGTTTGAGGGTTCGAGACCCACATCGGGCTCTGTGCTGACAAGCATGGAGGCTGCTTGGGATTCTCTCTCTTCCCTCTTTCTCTGTCTTTTTCCCACTCATGCTCTGTCTCTCTCTCTCTCTCAAAAATGAATAAACATTAAAAAAAATTTTTTTAATAAATAAAATGGTGGACTTGAGCCTTCTTTTCATTGCCCCTCAAAATGAGTGTCTTCAAGACTATCACCAGTTGGATGGATTTTAATCTCAGAAAGATTAATAAAGGAAATGGTACCACCTTTGGCGGTGAATATATGACATAACTGGGCAAGATTACACATTTAGAGGTATATCCTACTTAGGTCTTTTCTTTCTTACTCTCCTGCCTTGTTACTAACACTTGGACCCTTCTGAAAGCCTTCTCATTGAATTTAAAATGCTTACAACTCTGTCACAGTTTGGCTCATTCTTTGTTCCCTCTTAATGTAGGTCTTCTAGTCTCCTCAGTGATCTGTGTTCTGTTATTTAAGTTGTCTCTTTGTAATTTTAACTGGTCCAGTACTGAGATAATCCATACCCAGTGTTAAATCTTGTCCTCAGAAATTTCAGCCCAGGAATTAGAATGTGCATTTTAGTAATTTTGGTCATTTCTTGTTCTTTTCAGGGTTACCTTAGTTCCAGATTAAGAGATCTGTCTTTTTTCCTTGAACAATTTCTCCTCTGCTAAGATGCTACAGAACTTTGAATTCTATCTCTAGACAGTTATTCCTTAGGGAAGTTTCCCAAATTTACTTCTTAATTGTTTCTTCATAAGAATTATTTGGGAATCTCATTGAGCATAGAATTCTTGGCTTACCTCCAAATTTCTTTAATCAAAACCCAAAAAGGGAGGAATGGCAATCTCTTTATATGATAAGTTGTTCTATACGTAACAAGTATTAAGATCTGGGAAATTTGGAAAAGACAAGTTGGCAAACTTCTTTGTTTCCCTCCAATGTTTATTTATTTTGAGTGAGAGAAAGAGTGTGTGTAAGCAGGGGAGAGGCAGAGAGAAAGAGGGTGAGAGAGAATCCTAAGCAGGCTCCACGCTGTAAACACAAAGCCCAGAATAGAGCTCAATCTCATGAACAGTAAGATCATGACCTGAGCCAAAATTAAGAGCTAGACACTCTAATTACTGAGCCACCCAGGCATCCCAGAGTTGGCAAACTTCTTCTGTAAAGGACCAGATAGTAAACATTACTGGCTTTTTGAACCACATGGTCTCTGTTTTAACTACTCCGCTCTACTGTCCTTATATTAAAGCCACAGGCAATATATAACAAGTAATCATGACTGTGTTCCAATAAAATGTTATTTATCAAAACAGATGAGCCTATTTTATCTGCAGATTGTCATTTTCTTACCTCTGGGTTTTGGAAACTATAACTCATATTTATTTAGTTCTTATTGTTACTGATATTCTATATATAAATTGTCTCCCCCATTCTTTACAATACATGGTGATGAAGATATCAATATTTCCATTTTTCAGAAGAGGGAATTGGAATTAGGCATTTAATTCTAGAACACAGTATCTAGAGGAGGGTGCTAAATAAATGTTTCGTGTATATATGAAGAATTGATTGGGTGGATAGAATTTGGAATATATATTATAACAAGACATAAACATTTGAAGTTTCATTAATTCATCCTCCATTTATGAAATATTTATTTAGCTATTTTATGCACAATCATCTGCAGACATTGCTGGTAAAGACATAAAGATGAAGGAGATTATTTTAGAAACAGAATAACAGAAGCCAGACAATAAAACTTGGAGGGAAGTGACATATAATGGCATTTTACCGAGACAAAAAGTCTAAACTGACATTAATTTAGGTTGAGATTTTTCAATTCAGCCTCAGTAAACATTTATTCAATCTTGTCTTGGAGTTAAGAATTTGCTTAATTGAAATTTCCAAAATATCATTATTTCCCTAAAAGTATTATACCCTGAGAATTTCTTGAGTTCGCTCAACCCTGACTTAACTTACTAATATAACTACATTGAAACTCAAAAAGTAACTAAAAAAATTAACTATGAAAATAAAACGTATTTTTTCAAAATAAATATTATTAAAGAAGTCATCCCTAGAATTTGAAATAAGATGTTTTCAGAGAGACAAAAATACTGCCAGAGAGAGAAAAAGTGAGTGATTCTCATGGATATCTAATGGGATATTTATTGATGTATTGAAAAATATATTTAAAAGTTGTGATATATAAAACACATTTGAAAATTAACTACAAATATGAATTATTAGAACTTCTAGATACCCAGAACTTTGGACATAATTGGAAAATTAATATTTTAATCTATCTTCAAACCTATATGTGTCTCAAGGGATTCTGTCTTGAATGATCTTTAAAAGCTCTAAGGCAAATGTCCTAGTGCTCTTTGTGTTTCAATTTCTACTTTTGTAAGAAGAAGAAAATAATATTCCCTGTCTTATAAAACTGTGAAGGTTAAGTACATTAATACACATAAAGTTATTGGAACCGTGCCCTGCACCAATACAAGCTCAATACATATTACCTATTACTTTAAAAAAATCTTTATTTTATAGCACTTATGTCTTTTGAAGTGCTCCATGAAGAAATGCTTCCCCCCTTAATAAAATAAAATTCAAAGAAGTAGATCATTTTAAAACTTAATGATTCACAAGCTAATCAACACATTATTCAAAAAATGCTGAGTAAAGAAATTTACTCCACTTTGTTTAATTATTTCTCATATTGACTTGAACATAAAATTGGAGGGGAGTTACAAATCTTATTATTTATGTATTTTAAGGAACCCATTTGGGGCATTGCTGCATTGAAGACATTATAACTGAATGAATTTAATAGTTATGAACAGTTCAAACACTTGGAAAATGGAATAGATTCTATTGGATATCTATAGCTTCAAATTTTGTAGGTGTCATCTGAGCCATAGTCATGGCTACAGTAACTCTTCTGTACAAACTTCAACCTGTTTTGCAGAATAAGAGTCTTACCTCATTCATGTAGTGCTTCCTCTTGTTTTCTGCCCTGGGTCTTTCCTGATACACAGAGTGGGATATCAACAGGAGCCCAGTTAGTAGTCACACATATCCAACCTCAAAGTATGGGGTAATTATTACCCAAGGGATGATTTTCAACTCAGAGATGATGTAGTTCTTTACACAACAACTTTTTTTTTCCTTATAGGCAGATGTGGGATGTGTTCCATATCCTCCTCCCTTGAAGATCCCAGAAAGACAGAGCACCTATTCAAACATAGTGGTGATCACCTAGTAACACCTTACCATGTTGACTCCTTTCATCTTCCTTTCACCCTCTCAAGTCCTTCACTACTGTAAAGGAATTCTTTCTCAAATTAACTGCCTGCATGAAAACTCTAGTCGCAGGATCTGATTTCTGGGGAACCTCTGCTAAGACATCTGATCTAAGATGAGAACATATATAATACATGCTATAGGCTCTATACAAAATATGTGTAGACAAAAAATTTTGTGCTTTCTATCTTTTGATCTTGGTACATTAGCTTTAAGGAATCATATGTGATACAAAGCTCACATTTTACATGGGTGGGGGGAGAATAAAGAAGATAACTTTCTACACTTAAACTCACAGAGTATCTGATTGATACTAAGGTTTATGTGAGTTTGAGTCATAAGTGGAGTTATAGCTATCATTCCTACTATTACTCAGTAAAGATCTTCAATGATAATGACATTTAGTGAACATGGTATAAATTATGCAACCAAAAGATAACTGCATGGACAGCAAAAATTGTGGTCACTGATATTATTGATAACAGAATTGATGTGTCTATGTGATCTAAAATATTCTCATTTTATTCTTAAAACTATTGTATCATTTGGGAGATATATTGTTGAAATATGAAGACACTTAAATTATTTTGATTTGTCAAATAATTCTTCAAATTTGTTTTAAAGGTAGAGGAGAAATTCATATCATAAAAGAAAAATAAATGAAATGCAGTAATTCAATAAATAAAATTTCTTACCATCAGGAAAATAAATGAGAGACAAATGAAATTCAATAAATTCAGTATATGAAATTCTTTGCCATCAGGAAAAAGGAGAGAATTAGGCAGAAATAACCCACTTTCCAAAATGAGGCAGGTTTCAACTTGAATCCACATTTGTATTTGACCATTTTATTAAGGATACGATAAATGGAAGCCTTTTGTTTTTATTATTGACCTTAAAATATATCAAACTTAAATATTATCCTCATTAATCAAATAAGTAAGTCAACATCTCATGGCTTGGAATATTATCCCTGAGTTTGGCACAGCCATTGGAGACGGGCCTCAAATTGACTTTAGTTGGTATGGCATATGTGGATCACTGAGTGATTCATTTCCAGATGGAAATATGTGCTAAAAGAACTGCAGTTCTGAGATGAAGCAATCGTGGAGAAAATTTTATTGAAATTGGGGAAGGTCATGGTGTCTGGCTTAAAATGAGACCATCATGGGGATAGTTCATGTAGCAGAAATGAAATCAAAGCCGTATTAGTAGTCATTATCCTCTATGAACATTTCACCTTTTACTTTCAATTACCAAAAGTGAAGGAGTCTGATTTTATGAAACTGAGAAGTAATGGCAATATTTTGTAAGCCATTTCACTTTAATAATTTTTCAGTAGAGAAAATTCAACACTTCAAATGTCAAACTATTGGAAATATAAACAAATGCTTTCCTTTGAAGAAATAACAAGCTAGATTGCTTTAAACATACATAAATATTAAAGGTCACAGCATACATTATAAACATATAAGGAAAAAACACTTGAGAAAAGTTAAAATAAGTTGTCAAATGACGAAGGGGAAATAAAAACATATTCCCTTGATTCAAACCAATATACATCCCACTTTATATTGTAATTATTTGTGTAAATATCTTATTCCTGAATATAAACAGAGGACCAGGTAAGCATTTTATTATTGCCTTAGTGGCTTCCTCTAGTGTCCACACAGTACAGTCTCAGAATTTTTGGCTAAAATTAGTTTAAATTTATAAATTCAAAACTGAACAACTCACACATAAAAAAATAACTGACCCTAAATGCATGAACAAAATGTGTTCTGACGTGTTCTCATATCCATTTAGGAAAGTCAAGGTTATAAATCTTATCACTCGAGTGATAGTAATATAAGAACCAAAGAACAAAGATGAGGGACCAATTCTGCCTCCATCATCAAATCCGACACTACATTATGTGGTACCTGGACTGATGTGTAGTGTGTTATGTGACACAGCAGAAGGGAACCTCCACTCAGATATATGGATATTCTCAAGCAAAAAGCAAATGTTACCATATTTTTAGTCTTTTACACTCTAGCCTCAGCCAAAATATCTGTGTTTTATCCTTCAACAAGAGAAAGGTGATAGATTCCTCTTTCCAAATGAGGCCGGTTGACCACTTTTTCTTGACTACCTATATGGTATATAATCTGATAGAAACTAAAATTCATCAAGAATTTCATAGCACAGTCACCCACGTTTTTGACAGGTAAGAACATCTTCCCTTACAGCAGCCTTATGAAAAACTTTAGGAGAACGAAGAGAAAAAACTCCCAGAATAAACAGCTATATTTTGCCGAAGAGACTTCAAATGAGGACTCTCAACCAAGTGTAGGCATATGATATTAAGTCTCTACTGGTGTGAACTAATGGATCTTGCAGGACAAGAGTATTTGCGAAAATCAGCAAAGGCAGACTTCGGCGTACTTTAGTGAGTAAGTGAATAACAGTTCATCTTGAACCTACTGTTTTTGGCAAGTTTAGTGTTTGTCTTAGGGTAACTTTAAATGTTGAACTCTGTTTTGTCAGAATTTATGTGAGCATATGAATTATGAAAACATTTTTTCTTGTCTTAAAGGATCTGAGTGTAGTGGAACCAAAAATTGATTGGAATCTTTAAGAGAAAAGACTCAGGATCCCTTTCGCTAATTCATCTTCTCCCTTTTTTTCCTCTTCTGTTGGTGTTTTACTGAAAAGCTCATGACCTGATGGAATGGAACAGAGAACATTCTGGCAGGCTTTTAAAATTAAAGAAGGGGAAAATTTCCAGGGAATCCCATCCCATTTAAACTCTTCTGACTCTGTGGACAGAAATGTCACTGCTTTGCAAAGTAAAAAATTACAGTTAGAATTATTCTGCCTACAATAAAGTGAATTTATAAACACATAAATTGGTTTTCAACCAGTATCTTAAGGATTATAATAATATATCTACAATGAGGATTATTTCTTCTATTCTAGGAGCCAGTGTTGTCCTCATTAGATAATACATGCTTCTATACAATCTTGTTAGATAATGATGTGCTGTAGACAAAAAATATTGCAAAATAAGGCATATTCCTTTCCAAACATTATTAATTATAATGTAAACAAAATCAAGACAATTTCTATGTGATTAACCAAATACACACTATCATTAAAGAACTTGCGACTTCTTTGATGATCTTTGGGTTGTAATGCTATTCCACATCCCACAGACTGTTTCTTCCAGTTTAATTATATAACAGTAGACAAAATGTTCCAGTAATATTTGAACTAACATCCAACTACAAACACAAAACACATGTATTCACAGGGTAAGTCAGGAAAGAACACATTGGTTAAGGATCAGGTGGGGGCTGAGTCCAAACTGGGAGGGACAATCGGGTCCACGGGGCTGTGAAAGCAGTGTGAGGGACTGGCGCTCCAAACACCTACTGCCTCCCAGAGCATTCCATCGCAGGGAAATCGCTGAGCTCTATTTCTCAATTTTCTCACCTACAAAATGAAGAAGGATTTATCAGGCTGATATGATTAGGGGCCTCCAAACCTCACAAAAGAACTCAAACATTGATGAATGTATCTCACCCAACATGGTAAATATAACTGCCTGCCCTTTCACCTTAAAAACCAGGCTTAATGTGGGAGGAATTTTTAAAGTGAATTGTTGAAAACCAGTTTCAAATGTGGCATTCATTAAATTACATTTATGGAGCGTATAATCTGTCATGTTAGGAGCTCTGCTTCCCTTGCTTCTTGGTATTTACGATCTTAATATTGCAAACACAGTTATATATACAATTGGACACACAACATCTTAACTGTACCCATTAAGTCTGTGCAAAATGAAAGTGACACACTTAACATGCTAATAATTATAATATTTATATACGACTCTATTATGTAGTAGTATCTTTACATAGATGATTTTGCTTTATTTTGCAATAATGCCTTGCAGTCAGAAAGCTATGTGTAATACTACATTCCCCTTAATGATGAGGAAAATGTGGCTGTGAGAAGTTGTGACTTGTCCAAGGCAACAGGGCTAGTAAGTGGGAGAGTCAAAATTTGAGCATGTGGTTTGTTTGTTTGTTTTTGTGACTATAATTTTCCAGTTGTTTAAGTTAGCCCAGGTTTAAGGCCTTAGAAAAGTTACAATAAACCTAAAAGGAATCATGTTGTAGAAAGCAGACAATAGATGTTTTTATTGAGTCTATTTGATTGGCTCTTGTAGTCTTTTGAATTTTTAATTGTGTGTAATTTGATCATATTATTGATTACAATGAGAAAGACTTAAGAAATGACAGACTAAATTCTATAAAATAAATACATCATAGAGTTTACAGCATACTTGAACTTATCAGGAGAGTTTCTGTAGAGCAAATGTCTGATTATTGGGGATGAAATTTAGCTCTGTCACCATGCATGGCATGGGTGTTGGAAAGTTCTTAAGAAGAAATTCAGAAAAAAATAACAAGAATGGCTCTATTCCTCTCCGAGGTTGTGGCGTCTGGGGAAGCAAGTCCCTTCTTCAAGGATGGGGCTGAACAATTAAAAGCATGGGGTAAACCAAGGAAAGAGTGAGCCTAAGGAGGAATCAAAGAAAGAAAAATTATTGAGGCACACATTTATGAAATCTAGAAAATGTTACCTTATGCCATTGGGCACATTAGTAGACTCAGAAACCCTGGCCAGGAAATATATTCTAAATGATATATTCTTTGCTAGGTGTCTTCTTCACAGACTTAGATGCTTTATCAAGGTAGGGCTTTAGTTTTTTTTAATCAAATGTTTATGCCACTTATTTGCATTCTCTGTTAATTTTTCATATTCTAATCATTAACAGATTCAGAAAGTTACTTAAACAGGAGATATTTCTACCGAATCTCCTAAAGCTTCCAAGTAGCTCGTGTTTGAGAAAGCCATTCAGGTAATTTTTGTTTGGATGGGATAATGTTCTAAGGCTTTCATATCATCCATTAGTTACTCATTATCTTCATTAATCTTTGACTGTTTAGACATTTTTGATGAAAAGAAATGTTTTATTGTCATCCAATATTATTGTAGGATGATTAATGTCAGAACAATTCATTCTTTTTGTGACATAGAATAATATCTTTTCAGAACAGCTAATGACCTATTTAACCATTAGGTAATTTTTTCAATAATAAAAAGTTTGATTATTAAAATAATTTTCTAATATTTGGAAATTTTCTCACATTAGAAAAATTAAATTAGATTAAAATCAGGATAAAATATAATTTATAATTCAATTGCTTTGATCCACAGGTAAGTTTCCTAATTTTCTTTTTTCTGCTTTAAAATTGTGACATATATGGGGCGCCTGGGTGGCGCAGTCGGTTAAGCGTCCGACTTCAGCCAGGTCACGATCTTGCGGTCCGTGAGTTCGAGCCCCGCGTCAGGCTCTGGGCTGATGGCTCAGAGCCTGGAGCCTGTTTCCGATTCTCTGTCTCTCTCTCTCTCTGACCCTCCCCCGTTCATGCTCTGTCTCTCCCTGTCCCAAAAATAAATAAACGTTGAAAAAAAAAATTTAAAAAAAAATAAATAAAATAAAATTGTGACATATAGACATTCAGGTTGAAAGTTTAGCAAGACTTCAGAAGTTTGTCAATATCTTAGATATAGACCTCATTTTGGAAAGAGTCTTCTAAAAATCCTTGAATTTTCTCACTTTCTCTCAGTAGAGAAATAAAGATGTTTTTAAACTTCTCTTACACTCCACAACCATGGCTTCCAACCTCTCCTCCATCACAGCCCTGGTAACATTGCACCTCTACACTAGAGCTTTCCCCAACTAAGTTCTTTCTTGACATCAGCTCTAAATACCCTGTAAATAACTTTTATTATTTATTTAATTTGAGTATAATTGACATCCAATGTGACATTAGTTGCAGTATATAAGTATAAACGTCTTTTAAAAACACCGGTGCCCACATTCCCACCCCAACCAGTGATCAGAATCCATGAGTGGGGCCAAGGCATCATTTCATTTCAAAATCTCCCCAGGTAATTTTAACCGAAAACCAGGCTTGAAAACCTGTGGCTCAACACTTCCTTCACAGTTTAGTAGTGAAAAATTGTTCCCCAACTTTGGTCTGAGCTCAGCACACTTCTGGGCACACATAGGTTTTGGTTAAAAAGATACCATTTACCCTGTGACTACTCTATAGACCCTAATAGAGTGAATTGCTCAACTCTCAGTTACTAACTTAGTGATTTCATGTCTAACATAGAGAAGAGCAAATGCATATTTGTTTTTAATAAAGATAAATTCTTATAGGAGAGTCTAATCAGAGCACTGCTCTCTCTTTCCTCTTCATTTTTTCTAGCAGATGCCGTTCATAGACTAAAAGAAAATCAGATCGTGGAGTGGACAGATGTGGACTGAAATCTCAATAATACCACTCAAAGCAGTATGTCTAGGTAAATGGTTTCATCCTGTTGAGATTCATCTTCCACAGATGTAATATGAGGATCAATATCCCATCTGCAAAGTTGATTTGAGGATTAAATAAGAATATGAATGTGAACTACCTGTCACATAAGAAGTTTTCTAGAAGCATTGTTCCATTTCCTTAATAGATCATATACTTTAAAACAGTAGTTTTTAGGGGTGCCCAGGTGTCTCAGTTGGTTAAGTGTCCAACTTTTGATTTTGGCTCAGGTCATGTTCTAACCATCTTAAGATCGAGTCCCACAACTGGCTCTGCACCAGGCATGGAACCTGCTTGGTATTCTCTCTCCCTTTCTGTCTGCCCCTCCCCTGCATGTGCTCTCTCTCTCTCTCTCTCAAAATAAATAAATAAATACATAAATACATAAATACATAAATTTTAAATAAATAAAGTAAATAAATATTTTTTTAAAACTGGTAGTTTTTAGAGAAAAACAAATACCATATGATTTCAGTCATATGTGGAGTTTAAGAAACTAAACAGATGAGCATAGGGTAAGGGGAAAGAAAAGAGGGAGATGGAGGCAAACCATAAGAGACTTAACTATAGAGAATAATCTGAGAGTTGTTAGAGGTGGTCAGGGGATGGGCTAAATGGGTGATGGGCATTAAGGAGGGCACTTGTTGTGATGAGCACAGGCCCTACTTAAAATTTAAAAAATGAAAATAAAATTAAAAGTATCCAATGTCTCAAATTAATTAATTAATTAGTTAATTAATTAATTGAAACTTTAAAAAAACCCAGTAGTTTTTACACTGAATTTCTAGGAGCATAGAGCTCAAGGGCAGCTCCTCAGTGAGTGTGGTTGGAATAAGTGAAAGGCCTCAGGAAAAAGAGCTCCCACCCCCAAAAGTCAGGTTCCACCAAAGGGGAACCACATTGATCTATTTTATTTAGTGGATTTTGACATGAGATTTCATATAATGAAAAGAATTCTATTGAAGGGAAAAAATGCATAAAGCCACTGCTCTAAGTTATCATGACAGTTAGCACTTGTGTTTTTCTATCACCATGCATATTCAGTACAAAAGCACATGTTGAATTATTTATATCATTACTTATAACATTGGATTTAAAACTTGTTTTTACATAGTAAAAAATAATTTGGTACTCTGTACTTGGACCACAGCAAAAGATCACATTAGAAGAAGTAGCTCTTAGTAAGGCTTATCATATAGTGATAAGACATGATGATAAATTACTCAAATGACATACCTCTGATTAAGCCAAAGTACCAAACACTAAAGTGACAAGTGGAAGATTTATATTTTAGATGTGAGTAAAATACATAACAAATGTAGCATTTTAAAAGATTTTAAGGAGTCAATAGAACAAAATCGATACCAAGAAGAGAATAATTAACTAATGTAGCTTAGGCAAGATGATCTCATAGAACATGTAATCTTTCCCTTAGTTCAACTATAATAAGAATTAATGGGATCAACAGTAGTCTGGAATTTCTATAGATACCAGTCATTTGTTTATTGTTTCCCAAAATAGCAGAGAATACATGGCCTTCTTGCTGTTTCTAATTTAACAAATGTAATCACATTACTATAAACATAGTTGCTTATCATATTCATCCAAATTTCTGGAAAATATTAAGATTTATTGTCAAAGTAATGAGAACAAAAGAAGTTGTGCCCTGGAATATTTTCTGTCGGGTATTTCCTGTTGTTTTCTGCATACTTTTTATTGCAATCATGATTGCAGCTGAACTTCATTAATATTCTCTCCCAATCTCCCCCCGCCCCACCCCTTGGAATTGGGTGACTAAAATTACCAGGAAAAGTTCACCCTTAAATTCTTAATGGGTCACCACAATGTTTTCTTCCTTGCTGCATAGATCACTGGAGTCCTTAAAATCCATTTTGGCATGCAATACAAGATAGTCTACAACAGCAAAATCCATAAAAATGGACAATTTAGACAGAGGCAAGAAACAGCTAATCAAAATTCCAAATGAAAGCCTTGGTAGTTGAAATTTATTTCAGTTTAAAGACTGCACAACTTGGGTTCCTACATTTCTACATACATGGTCAGTATTCGTAGTGGTAAAGCATGTGTTTTTTAGTCATCATTTTAAAAAGTGACTTTTCAGTAAAATAAGGAAGCACATTGACCCTCTAATTCAACTTGCTTCCTAGAAATGAAAAAAATCATATACAACTTCTAACAATCTTGTTCCATACAATATCAGCATCATTAGTCTACCACACACATTTATAACCATTTTGATTGTGGAACAAACATTGCCAAGCAAGAACCAGGTTAATGCATTTAGACACTGTCAGATCAAGATAGCACATGATACAAATAACTTCTATTTAACTTCAAGTTGACCAGACACATATTCTCTTGGAAAACCAGCAAGTCAACTTCATTAATTAAACTTCTTTCGTGAAACAAACAAACAAACAAACAAACAAACAAAAAAGTGAAACTTCAGTTATCTAGAAACTGGAGATTAATACAATTTCAGTGGCATGATTACTGGGCATACTGCATGTCAGGTATGGTACTAGGCATGGAGTTAAAGACGACCTCCTCAAGGACATCACAGGCACATAAACACATGGAGTCAGAACAGTGCAGTAATTGCAGTAATGGACTTGAATATAGGGCACAGTGATGGAGGAGGACATAGAAAAAGTACTGATTGATTCTGGAACAACCATATGCAGTTACACAAAAGAGGGAGACTGAGCCCAGTGTTGAAAGAAGAAATGTGAGAAATAAGAAGGCAAGGGAAATACGGGTAGACGAAGTGCTCTAGTCAGAAGGAAGACAGACACAAAGCACTGAGGTAAGCATAGTGTGATGAAATGTTTGAAGACATGCAAATATGTCATAGGGGAGTGAAGTTTGACTAGATGTGGCAAGAATTAAAGTCACATATGCAGAAAAATTCTTGCATGCCATGTAAGTCTTTCCTTTGTATACCAGTGGTACAAAAACTTTTTCAATGACACACAATTTGTTAAATAAAAAAAAATAGACCTCCAATATATGGATGTTTATTTATTTATATAATTGTATGTGAACTCCATAAGGACAGTTTTTAAAACATAAGTTTTATTTATTGATATCTCTCAAGTGTCCATAAGCATACCTCACACGGAGAGGACTAATAAATACCTGTTGAGTGTACATTACTAAACACAAATAAAGGTAGAAATTTCAAGCGGATGTGCTAAAGATGAAATAAAATGTGGTTTTGAGGGGTTTTCTAATTGGAATGGCTTTATTATCATTAGCTGATATCTCAAAGGACAATATAAGCTTGGAGGCTCTTTTATAACGATGGCAGATGTAAATAAATATATTAAATACCCTTCTTGATGATTTTGAACTTTTTTGCCTACTATCTTCTCAAATCTTTCTAGATCATCCTTCTCTTTTCCTTGTGATGTGGCTGGGAGAAAACTTGTGTTAAGGGAAGAAGGTGTTTCTGCTCTATAACTTTTAAATTGCTCTCTTATGCTTCTTTACTAGTATTGTCTTCAATCAATGATCTGGGGAATTTTTCTTAAGCACCTTGCCCATTTTTTGAGATTTAGTAAAGACTAAGTAATAAAAATGGTACATTCACTTGCTGATGTATATAAATTGAGGTACATTGAGATACATTGAAAGTAAATGAAAGAGTGAGGGCATTATCATCAAACTCCACTGTAGTAGCCCAGTGCTTGCCTCTGAATTCTTTATATAACCATGCATGACCATTGAGACTGAAGGAGGGCGCCAGGGCCTATCTGTCTATTACATATCAATGCAACATAATAAATTTCTTTTTAAATATAATAAATACAGTGTAATGAATGTAAATATTTTAATATTTTCTTCTGACAATCTAAAGGATTATTTAGCCCTTCTGAGGTACATGCACCCCCATTTAGAGACCATGGTTATGGAAATAGAAACTATGGGAAAAAATTAAAAATGCAAGTGACATGTTTAGGCTTGAATTGGAAGAACTGCCCTGTAGCCAAGTTTCCTAGACGGCTTTAAGTATGTATTTTAATTTTATTACTTTGGATGGACAAAATACTTTCTAATATATACTTTGGACTTCTTTATTAGTCATTATCTTAATGGTACTTACTGTTTTATTTTCTTTTTTAAGTGTATTTTTTAAAGTTTATTTATTTGAGAGAGCTCTAGCAGGGGAGGAGCAGAGAGAGAGGATCCCAAGCAGGCTCACGCCATCAGTGCAGAGCCCAACGCAGGGCTCTATCTCACAAACTGTGAGATCGTGACCTGATCCAAACTCAAGAGTAGGATGCTTAACTGATTGAACCATCCAGGTGTCCCAGTACCTATTGTTTTCTTTATGACTTATTAGATCGTGCTATAATGCAGAGAGGTCTTGAGTCTATTAAGTTTTTTTAAGACCATAAGTCTTTATATTAAATGGTCTCATTTATTATTCTTTAAAAAATAATATTTTTTACTGATATTCAGAAAAATTTGGCCTTTTCTCTTGTATCTGGTTAACATTATTATTATTGTTATTACGTTGGTTCTTGACTCATTCAATTTAATATATATATTCAGAGGGCTTGAAACCCAGAGTACCAGGCTTAGTGAAATCGTATCTAAAATAAGACAAAAACTTTCTGAGTCAGGCCTAAGGAATATTCCTCTAAGGAAACTTAATATGTGACTTAATATGTGGATTTGATGACCTTGACACTTTTCAGAAGTATTTGGGGGAGGAGGGGTTCAATTTTTAGGTGTGGGATATATTCCAGATAAGCTGAAATGTCAGACTCCCAAGTTCTAGACAAAAAAGTACTTTTTACACTTAAAGTTTTGATGGTAGTACTTTATAAAGACTTGTTAACACTTCTTTTTTATTTATTAGGATATTTGCACACTTCTAAGCTTACTGATTAGAGCTCTTTGAAAGTTGAGTATATAAAAACAGGGAAAAACTTTGACCCTGGCATGCAGATTGAGGACTTCTGAAAAGTAAGATAAAGAGGAAGGAAAGGAATAGGGGCTAAGGAGGGTCATTGTATACAAAATCTAGAACTTATTCTGAGCAGGAGACTCTCATGACCGGAAGTGAGTGCTGCATGAAGTCACAGTTCAGATATATAAGAGGAGATACCTGGGTTGATGGGTAAATACAGAACAGACATGTCTCAGTTGCTGGGTCAAAGAGAGGGGACATGGCCACCATCCTTGGCAAAGTGATAATACCTTGGCAATACTCACAGCTGGGCAATTGCTCCTCAGGGAGCTCCTAAGAGGAATTCAGGCTGAACTGATTCTCAAATAAATCAATTTAATGTAAACAAAATTGTCTCTTTCATGTTAGTGGGTGCCCAGTGAATCAAGTTTTATTTATTCTACTGAATAGAAGGCTAGTCAACTCTCTTTTATGTAAATTTGCATAGATACAGAAAAGTACCCAAAGTAATGCAAATATACATACGCATCTGCTCAGAATTAGTTCATGTTAGTATTTTATCCTACTTGGTTCAGACTGCTGTTAAAGAAATAAAATGTTGTAGTTCAACTTCTCTTTGAATCCCTTCCCAGCTTCAAAATTGAGACACTTGGCTTCCTGCTAATAAGGGCAATTTGGAGTTTGAGAAATTAACTGGAAAAATAAATACATACAACTGTATTTTCATCCTAAATTCTAGGTTGTGCTGCACAAAGGACAAAGGGAAGCATTACCAATTTCTTTTATTATCGATTTGTTTTTCTTTTTCATCATGTAATAGTGCTTTAAATGTCTCCATAGATATTCATTAGCTCTGCTTGAGGGACAACAGTACATTTGCTTTGGCACACACATTATGGGCAAGGAGTTTCTAAAGTCCCATTTAATGAATTCACATAGTTTTAATACCTGACAAGGGAGTGTCCAAACTGAGCCACCACAGGAGAAATAAAAGGATTGAACCATTCTAGTTGCTATTCATTTGCACTTACTGAAGCACAGAATGTCAGATGCAGATATTTTGGAAGCAGAGTCAGCCTGTGGACAAATTATTTTTCTTTCCCATATTATATTTTCCCTTGGATCATAAAATGGGATTGGCACAGGTTGAGTCTCAGGCATCGGACATGGAGATGGAGGTTTGTGTGCAGGGTGTTACTGAACAATGCCTTGGGAACCTTCTGGAAAGAAGTGAGGGGGGGCAGACTTGGGCAGAGGGAGAATTGAACCAAGATGCAGATACAAGAGAAACCTTTCCTGATCCCATTGAGCTCGCAGCCTGTCACTTCTGTCCTCATTTGAGGAAGGCAGGAAAAAGGGCTGCTGGAGGGGAAAGATAATAGCCTTCAGCTAGGCAGTTCCTCATAGTCTAGGGCAACTTGTGGAGAAGGCCTCCCGTGTGCAGCATCAGTGGGCAACACTCCCAGCATCTGGGAAATGAGGGCCTCAGTCCTGGAGAGGGAATGTGGGCAACTCACCATTCCTGTACCCAGCTTGCACATGCGGCATACATAAGATAGCCCAGGGTAGATGCCATGGCACACATGTTATTAACAAATAGCCAATACATTTCATCAGGGACAACTACCCAAATTAATGTGGTTTGGTTTATTTGCAAATAAATACGTTATTCTTAGCAGTAAATTTTCCTAAACTATATGAACATTTTTCCTATTTTTGCTTTAAGCAATTCAACTATTCAGGTATATATTTGGGAATATATTATTGAATATATATCGCACATCAAAGAGGATGTGCAAACCTAAGAAGTCAGCTCACTCTCTGGAAAGAAGCAACAATATAATTTGACAGATTAAATGCACAGATAGAACATTTAGGGAACAACTACATAACCATGCCTAAAGAAATGCATAATAATGTTCTAAGAATGAAAATGCTGACAAAATTTAGGTTGGCAGAAGTTTCCAGAGTGGATTAGTGACTGTGCTGCTGGGGAAACATCATTAATAAAAGCACCAGTTGAATTTTTCCCTGTTACATTTCTCCAAAGACACCGTTCTTAGCTGGTGAAAGGTAGTTATTACCGTATTACATACTAAGTTCTTTTTGTAATTACCTAGGTTGCCAAAAGTTATAAAAGGGAAAATTGAACAAACAGATAAATTAAAGTTTCCAAATGTTTTTAGTTCAATAAAACTTCCTTTAAAGGAAAGTCCTTTAAAGGACCTTGCAATACTATGATTTATGTGACAATGTAAATTAATTTCTCCACGTAGTTCTCTCTTTATCTAGAATGCATAATAGGTACAACACAGCCGTGACTTCTGTATTTACAAGAACAGAGTGTAGGCCTGTTCCACCAGAACCCGGCATTCTGCTGAAAATGCCTGGGCCGTGGTATTCCTCATATCTATGATGCCAACCATTCCTTAAATTTAGAAAGAAAAGAACCAAATTTAAAAATGCCATTCTAGTCGTTCTTTAGGACTTTATAAGTATGACTAGGAAGCTGATTTACTTATTAATTGTTTGCTGTTCATGTGACTTTTGAGTGAAGTGTCTGAATACACGCATTATAGGGTATAAGCAGTACACATGCGAGAACAGATTTTGTTCTTAAAGTTCCTTTAAAAGTTAAAAGTTTGAGGTTCAGAGGAAAATTTACCCACTAAGTAAAATTGTCTATAAAATAAAGTTACAAATGAGAGGTAGTTCTAGGCCAGTCCCTCTATGTCAAAGTAATAGAACTCCATTTCCTTAGATCTGACTGCACAAATGATTTGCAAAGTCCTGGTCCTCTGGAGAGTTGTACACCCCAGGGGGTGATGCAGAACTCTGGGAGCAGGAGAGGGCCCCAAGGGGAGGAGAGAGAAAAGGACGAAGCCTTAGACACTCAGGATCTCATAGTGGAGAGAAAAAGTTCTACAGCAAGGAAGAGGTTAGCAGTTAAGGATAAATGGCTGTTTAATTTATTAATCCTGTTTTGATCTACAGGTTGAGTTGCCACAGGTTGATTATTTTGGATGGTATTTCAGGATAATGCTTTAAATAAACAACACTTTATTTCAATTTGATCTTTTCTCTCTTGTCCATGGAAGTTTTACTTTTTAGTCTTATTTGCACTTTCTCTTGACCTGTACTTATTGCCTAAGCAACGTTATTGCAACAATACAGGATATCAAATAGGAGGAAAATGTCCTCACAATGTGCTCATATCAACTATTTTCATTTTTTTTTCTAGTTTTTCCATACATAAACATTGTTGTAACCAAAGCAGAGATACTTTTGTGCCCTGGTCTTTTTCACCTGACATTGTATCATGTTTTATGATTCTTCATCTTTCCCCTTTTACCACTCCAAAATAAAGAGAAACCCTTGGCCTTCTGGGTTCCATATTGGATGCCCAGGCTTGCAAAACTCTGTGCTAGGCATCGAATTCCATGCAGCTTCCTTTAGAGATGGGACTGTGTGTGCCACCTCTGAGAGTCCGCATCTCTGTAGATGTCTTCTCCAGATGGAAGGGAATGACTTTCCATTCTCCTCTTAAAAGTGCAAAGAAACCTCACCTTCTCACACACTACTTGCCTTTGGGCTGCTTATGCCTTCTGGTGTCATTTGAATTTAAAGGTAGTTTCAAGTGTTACCGTTGAAACACAAACCAACTGTTTCCCTCAGTGTGGTGTCTGGCAGGGAGCAGGCACTCAACAAAACTTTACTGAATGAACAGTATTTCTCATACAGGATCACATGTAAATTATGTTAGCAAAAGAAAGTTTTCATAATGTGTTTCCAAACTAAAAGTGTTTGTTTACCTAGAATGACTCCTGAAAGCTAGAAATCATAGTGCTTCAAAATATACATTTTAAAGAATGATGCTATCCATTGTTCCACTTGCTTTAGAGAAGCTTTTGCTCTTTTAAGCTTCTTAACAACTTGGCGATACTGGTATTGATACCCATTTTATAGATGAATAAGGCTAGAGAGATAAGAAACTTGTCCAAGATCACACAATCGATAAGTTAAGTGTTGGAGCCAAGGTGTCCAAGCCTTTCAGTGTTCATATGATATCCTTCCAATATCCATAGTCAGGTTTTCAGCTTCAGATAGCATAAAGTTCAGAATGCTATTAAAAAGAATGCTTCTAGGTGTCCCTTTACATGTTATTTGTATTTGCTATGAAGTCAGGGTATCAACAGTAGTGGTTTGTCTGTGGGGGTGTCCCTGATGTCACCTTAGGGGTTGATACCAGTTAACCCTGGGGTTTTCTCAATTGGCTTTGTGTGGATTTGAGCTCTTAAGGAACTCTAGTCATTATAAAGTGTTCATGACTGGTTCAGGTTACCTAATTTCTACAGAGAAAGTGATAGTTCTGTACAATCATGGCATATAAAGTAGAGTGGGAGATATTCTGGATACTGTCATAAGAATCCCTAAAAATTACAAGTTTGAAGTGCAATATAATCAAGCAAAGGAAAGATAATCGAGTGAAATTAATTACTCTGCTACAACTCTTTAACAAGAAAAGAATGAAAGATTGAATCTATTCCTTGATCATATATAAAATATGTTTTTAAAAAATATTTGTCGGGGTGCCTGGGTGGCTCAGTCGGTTAAGTGGCCAACTTCGGCTCAGGTCATGATCTCGCGGTCCGTGAGTCCGAGCCCCGCGTCGGGCTCTGTGCTGACAGCTCAGAGCCTGGAGCCTGTTTCAGATTCTGTGTCTCCCTCTCTCTGACCCTCCCCTGTTCATGCTCTGTCTCTCCCTGTCTCAAAAATAAATAAAACATTAAAAAAAATTAAAAAAGAAATTTGTCTCACACTACGTCAATGGCTTATAATTTCTAGAATCAATATCTAATGTCTTATGGAATTCTATGAATGTATTTTACTGTCACCCATTTTGAATAAATTGTAATATTGAACTATTTACACATCAAACAAAATGTACAACCTTAAAATAAAGATGAATATTCCTTAGAATTTCAGTTTTTAGAAAGTATTGGCTGTAGGGGCACCTGGGTGGCTCAGTCGGTTAAGCATCCCACTTCAGCTCAGGTCACGATCTCACAGTTCATGGGTTTGGGCCCCTCAGGATCTGTGCTGTCAGCTTGGAGCCTGGGCCCTGCTTCGGATTCTGTGTTTCCCTCTCTTTCTGTCATTCCCTTCTCATGCTCTGTCCCTGTGTCTGTCTTTGTCTCTCTCAAATATAAGTAAACATTTAAAAAAGAAAAAAGAAAATATTGGCTGTTAATAGTTATAATTTAATCTTTGCAACATTGGCACTAGTAATAATAATAGATTTTTTTTTCAGCCACGTTGGATCTAAGTATCCTCTAGGTAACTGTCACCCTTTTCAAATCACTAGAGTATTTTTAAAAACATTAGCTAAGCATTGCTAAAAATACTTCTGAGAAATTTTATTCCACTTCATAGACATAGTATGTCTGTCAAAAACATTAAACGTCTGGACACTATAGCAACATTCTATTTTAGAGTCAGAAATCAATCTTAGAAAATATGATCTTGTACTCAATGATGCGATACAATAATTGCAGGGATAGAAATGTTCTGGAAAGATGAAACCATAAGTGCTAAAATGAGACCATTTAAAATGAAACAGAATGTTTCTTTTAATGATAGCATCAGTTTATTTTATGGCATTCAAAATACTTACATATTAGAATGAGGCCAGAATGATATAAACCACTAAAATAGAATTAAAATGTTTATCTATGTGTGTATATCTCATGTATTGTGATTCTGACCTGCTAATATCTCTTAAGATTTTCACTAGCAAAGTTATAAAAATGTGGAACACAAATCTCTAGATTTAAAGCTAAATGCACTAAAAATATGATGTTGGATTTAAAAAAAACTCATCTGCGATAGTAACTATGTAAGGGCTAATAATTAAACTGAAGACAGAGACTTAAAAAGTAACAAATCAATACTCGATGGTTCTTTTCCATATCTGTTGGAGAATCTAAACTTCAATATTTACATGGCCTTCCTTATAGTTATTAGGGCTTCTTGATCATCATGCCCAAATGATAATGTGTTTAAGGCTTATATAAATCTACCAGAATTCAGATGTATTCCCACTGCAAAAAAGTTAGTTTAGTTAATTTCATCACAAGCTTCTTTGTGTAAATGACACTAAATTAAACAAAGAATTATTGACAGTAGAGATGAAAAAACATTTGGTGATTATTGGCCATGACACAGGCCCTCGTGAAGGTTTCCACCTCATCTAATCTTCAAATAAGCTTGTGAGATGGAAATATCATCACCCCCATTTTACAACTGAAAAACAGAGGCATGAAAATGGAATTGATAACATTTCTATAGGATTATGGACAACTTAATTCTCAAATATACTAATGTTTCATCCTTGCTATATCCAAGGTATCAAGTGTCCATGCCTTAGTATAGAATGTAATAGTCTAACTTGATGAGGTTAAAGATACTTATGTTTTCAGGTTTTCAAATGGTCTCTTTCAAACGCATTTTACTGCATTCCTTAAATAGTGGATTTGTTTTGTACCAACAACTTTGAAGAATGTACTTATAGGCTATTGGAAAATTGACAAACTTTATTTTCAGGTTTGAAGTTAGATATTAAAGGAAACAAATACATCATGATACTTACACTAGGTGTGTTTGGGTGGGGGAGTAATTGGAATGTAAAAAGAAATGTTCAGCTAGTCTTATAAAACATAAAATAACAATATGGTAGGTATACAACTAAAAGTAAATTGATAAGCACAGACAGTGTAAGTCAAACTGAAAAGTGATCAGAAGAACAAATAAATCAGTGAATACATTCAGCAGATAAGGCAAGTACTTTCATTTCCCTTGGGTAAATATCTAGGAATAAACAAGCTGACTCACATAGCATATATCTGATTCATTTTTTAAAGGAAACTATCAAATTGTTCTCCAAAATGGTTGGTTGTACCATTTTACAATTCCACAAGCAACATAAGAGACTTCAAGTTCCTTTGATCCTAGCTAACACTTGGAAAGTTAGTCATTCTAATAGGTATGCAGTAGTATTTAATTATGGTTTTAATTTGCTCATGACTAATAATGTTGAACATCTTTTCCTAAGTTTATTTTCTACCTTTATAATAGCTTTTGTGAAGTCCTTGTTAAAAATCTTCAACATATATGTCATTTGTAAATATTTTATCCCAGTCTCTTTCTTGTCTTTTCAGTCTCTTGGTATTTTCAAGACTTGGACATAAATGTTCACAGAAGCTTTATTTATAATAACCGAAACCTAGAAATGGTCCAAATATATATCAGCAGGTATGGGGGATAAACAATCATGGTATCCAAACACCAGAGTACTTTTCAGTAATGAGAAAGAATGAACTGTTGATATATGTAACCATATGGATAATCCTCAAAATAATTATGATGAGTGAAAAAGCCCAGAAAAAAAAAAAGAGTGCATGCTTTAGGATTTCATTTATATACAATAAGAGAAATATAAACTAATGCACAGTGACAGCAAACAGGTCATTAGTTTATTAAAAATAGGAGGATAACAGGTGATAAGGATTCCATTAGAGCAAAAAGAAATTTTTGAAAGTGATGAATACATTCATTATTTTGCTTGTGATAATAGTTTCATGGGTTTATTCTTATACCCAAACTTAAAAAATTGTACATTTTAAATATGCACAGTCTATTGTATGTCAATTACACTTCAATAAAGCTGTTTTAAAACTTCAGCAGAAAATTTGCATTATGCATTTGTGTTCTTAATTGAATAACCAAGAAAGAAAGAAAGAAAGAAAGAAAGAGAGAAAGAGAGAAAGAGAAAGGGATGAAGAAGGAAGGAAGGAAGGAAGGAAAGAAGGAAAAGAGAAGGAAAAAACAAAGAATCATAACATTCCATGAAAAGTTACAATACATCTCATTTATGCTTTTGTAATACCATTTGGCTCTTCCTAAGGCATAACATTACCCCTCTTTTTTAAACTCTTAGGATGAATAAAATTCCATTCTGAAAGTTTCAGTTTAGATAACAATGTATCAAGAAATTCTCAATATTTATACTGACTGTAAGAAGGATGTATTATGAAAACATTAGTTTTCATTGAAAACATAATAAATTCTGCCCTTGGCAAAGCATGTAATTAAAAGCTTAAAAAACTGCCACCACCAGGCATTAATTGCATGTGTCAGATCATGCAAAAGGAAATAGTTAATTTGTTTTTTCAGTTGGCTGATTAAAACAAAAGGGTATTAATAAAGGACAGCACACTGGGGCGCCTGGGTGGCGCAGTCGGTTGAGCGTCCGGCTTCAGCCAGGTCACGATCTCGCGGTCCGTGAGTTCGAGCCCCGCGTCAGGCTCTGGGCTGATGGCTCAGAGCCTGGAGCCTGTTTCCGATTCTGTGTCTCCCTCTCTCTCTGCCCCTCCCCCATTCATGCTCTGTCTCTCTCTGTCCCAAAAATAAATAAATGTTGAAAAAAAAATTTTTTTTTAAAAAATAAAGGACAGCACAAGGTGAAGCAGGTCAGTAGGATCATTTTGGGAAAGGTTACAAATTCTACTTGGGGTTATTGACACATTTTCTGGTTTTCTTCTTTTATGGCCCTTGAAATACACAGCACAGTTGTTGTGTGTGTGCTTTTATTAATTTTTAGAAAATGTTTACTCATTTTTGAGACAGAGCACAAACAGGGGAGGGGCAGAGAGAGGGGGATGCAGAATCTGAAGCAGGCTCCAGGCTCTAAGCTGTTAGCACAGAGCCCGACTGCGGGCTCGAACTCAGGAACCATGAGATCATGACCTGATCTGAAGTCGGACGCTTAACTGACCAAGCCACCTAGGCACCCCTACACAGCACGGTTCTTAACAGTGAGCTAAATAAGATGGGATTACAGCAGAGGGCAAGACGTGGGTTCCACTGGAGCTGCTGGGAGTAGCAAAACTGTACAGTTTCCCTCTTATAGGCACGGGACAGTCCAGGATGGTCTCCGAATCTCCACTCCCATTAGTTCCTTCCTTTAGATGTCACAGTGAAATTAAACAGTTTACTGTCCTGGCTCCATTAGCCCTTTGTTGTTATGGATCATCTTTTCAGTTTCAGTTTTCCAGCCATATCATGTCAACTGAAATAAAGACTTTCATCCTGCATTACTATCTAGTCTTACTTGATGTTTCTTGTCACCCTTCAATTTATATCTGCCATTCATTTGCTGCTTCAAACCTGTTTGGAGTATTTAAAATAAGATTAAAATTTCTGCTTCTGCAGAGGGTAAAGAAAAATAAATTCTGTAGAGTCTGCTTCCTCTATGCAAAAGTTGCTAATCTGGTTTACCTTTTGATTTAGAGTTTTACTTTGCAACACACCTCCTTGACTTGCCGTGTATAAGTGTGGATAACTGTCAAATTATTATAATTTAGTAAATTTCCCTTCATACTTTCAGTGACAGTGGAACTCAAAAGAGAGTTTTGAAGAATTTATATGTGTTCTGAAGGCATAATTAACATTTAATGACAGTGTAAATTACTTCTTAATAATTAAGACATGCTTCAGTATGAATGAAGGAAGCATCTTTATTTGTGCTAAGAACACAAAGATCAAATGTCTTTTGCTGTAACAAACTTATTTTAGAAAGAGTTGTAGATTAATAGAAAATTTGTGAAGATGGTACAGAGTTCGTATATACTCTGTATCCAGTTTCCCATACTGTTAGCATTTTACATTATTGTGATACATTGGTCACAACTGATAAACTAATATTGACACATCATAACTAAACTTCTTGAAAAGGAAAATATCAAGTGCAACCCCCACTTATAAAATTACACATACACTTACCATAAGATTTAGCAATCCCTAACTGGATTCTCTTAGGTATTTACCCAAGAAAAATCAAAACATATGTCCACACATGTATTTGTATATAAATGTTCGTAATAACCGAATCGTTGATAGTGCCCAAATGTCTATCAACACGTGAATGGGTAAACAAATTGTGAAATATCCATAAATGGAATACTACTCACTAATAAAAAGGAACAGACTATTGATATACACAACATGGATGGATCCCAGTCATTATGCTAAGTTAAAGAAGCCGGATATAGACATGTATAAAATGTTACTAGAAAAGACAAAACCTTAGTATCAAAAGCACATCTGAGGTTGCCAGAGCCTGGGGCTGGGGGAAGGAAATTGACTACAAAGTGGTATAAGGGAATATGTACACATGGATATATATTTTTTCCCAAACTCATCAGATTGTATAATTAAAAATGGTGAATTTTATTGTATGTAAATTTTACCTGAATAAACTGAGTGAGAATAAGTGGAATGGGTTTGACAGCAGAGCAAGTTTCTAAGACTTTAGACAGCTTGACCAAATTTTAAGTTCACTATTCTTAAAAAAGAAATAATTTGGTAGTAAAAATCAATAGCAAGTAACTGCCAGTGGTAAATAAAGCTTCTTGAATTAATGTCAAAATAAAAAAAGTCTGCTCATATTCAAAGAAAGCCTTGAAATAGCACCAAGTAAACTGACATGTAGTGAAATTGGCAAAAAGAAATAAACACCACATCAGTGTATTAGGAAAGCTAAGATTTTTGCAAGATTCAAATCAGGTTTTAAAATTAAATATATGGTTTTGGGTCTTTTACTGGAATATCTAGGTTTTTGGCCTTCTTTGATTTATATTGTATTGGACACTTATAATGAAAATAAAATTTCAAGAACAAGAATTGCATAAAATCAATGACACGACTCATAGGTCTTCTCAGAGTTGGCATGCTCCTCGTGGAAAAAGATAGTCATTCTCATTTTAAAACACTCGGGTGGGCAGCTCCTCCCCATTCTGGACAACCAAACTATTTGCTCAGAGGATTTTCTTAAGAATTGTTTATTGCTTTTACACAGCAACTGATGCAGCTAGGAAAGTATGTTACTTTCAACATCATCATTCCTTAGGTTGTTTGCATCCTTGTTAACATGGCAAATTTGTGTCAGTGATTTCATCCACAATCAAATGACTGATCTTTCATCTGAGACATATTCGCTTATTCATTCATTTTTATTTAATTCATTCAAGATCTATTGGGCATCTCCTTTGTACCAGATACTCTGCCAGGTGCTGGGGGACACATCAGTGAAGAAATTATATAGAATTTTTGACATCAGAGTCCAGTGGAAGAGACAAACAAACCTTCAATTAAAAGACCACACAAAAAATACTATGATTAGTGGGTTTTTTTGTATGGGGTGCTTTGAAAGAATATGGGGCTCCTGGGTGGCTCAGTTGGTTAAGCGCCTGACTTCGGCTCAGATCATGATCTCACAGTTCGTGAGTTTGAGCCCCACATCGGGCTCTGTGACGGAAGCCTGGAGCCTTCTTCAGATTCTGTGTCTCCCTCTCTCTCTCTGACCCTTCCCCACTAGCACTCTGTCTCTCTCTCTCTCCTAAAAATAAATAAACATTAAAATTTTTTTAAAATGACAAAAGCCTTTCATTAGCAAGGAAAGGCTATATACAGGTACATGAGTATACATAAAAGGGGTTGTATAGGGGCGCCTGGGTGGCTCAGTCAGTTGAGCATCCGACTTCAGCTCAGGTCACGATCTCGCGGTCCGTGAGTTCAAGCCCCGCGTCGGGCTCTGGGCTGATGGCTCGGAGCCTGGAGCCTGCTTCTAATTCTGTGTCTCCCTCTCTCTCTGTCCCTCCCCCGTTCATGCTCTGTCTCTCTCTGTCTCAAAAATAAATAAACGTTAAAAAATTTTTTTAAAAAAAGGGGGTGTATAAGTGTAATGATAATGGAGATGGACAATTGAAATAATGTATTAAAACAATCTAAATATACTATCAAATGGATTAATATTAATAATAGGTATTATTTACCAACTCTTTCACCACTCTTTTTTATCTGTTATATTAATATAATTTTCTTGTTTTAATATAATTTTCAATTGATGAACTAATTTTCAGGTTTCTACATTTATTTTCCCTAACTCTTAATTTCGTAACACACAGTGTGACTTGATTAAACAGTAACTAAACTCCTCCTTTGTTTGCTTTCAACCATTTTTCTTTTATTCTGTGTAAGAATTTCTTTTTCTTGCTGACAGCTCAGAACCTGGAGCCTGCTTTGGATCCTGTCTCCTCTCTCTGTCCCTCCCCTGCTCACACTCTGTCTCTCTTTTTTCAAAGTAAATAAACATTAAAATAAAAAAAATAATTTCTTTTTCTTTAAGCATAGGCAACAATTTCTCTGACACTGTTGTAGCAACATCTTGCTAGATAGGTCTCCTGAGGCAAGGGAAATAAAAGCAAAAATAAACTATTGGGACTACACCAAAATAAAGAGCTTCTGCACAGCAAAAGAAATAAGCAACAGAACTAAAAGACAACCTACTGAATGGGAGGAGATATTTGCAAATGACATATCTGATAAAGGTTTAGTATTCAAAATATGTAAAGAACTTATACAACTCAACATCAAAAAGCAAATAATCCAATTAAAAAATGGGCAGAAGACATGAACAGGCATTTCTCCAAAGAAGACGTCCAGATGTCTGACACATGAAAAGATGCTCAACATCACTCATTATCAGGGAACTGCAAATCAAAAAGACAATGAGATATCACCTCACACCTGTCAGAATGACTAAAATAAAAAGCACAAGAAATAACAAGTGTTGGCAAGGATGTTGTGAAAAAGGAACCCTTGTGCACTGTTGGTGGGGAAGCCAACTGGTGCAAACCCCCACTGTGCAAGGTTCTCTAAAAAATTAAAGATAGAATTACCCTACAGTGCAGTAATCACATTACTGGGTATTTACCCAAAGAATGCAAAAACACTAATTTGAAGTGATCTATGCATCCTTATGTTTATTACAGCATTATTTACAATAACCAATCTATGGGAGCAGTCCTAGTGTCCATTGACAGATGAATAGATAAAGAAGGTGTGGTATATATACACAATGGAATATTATTCAACCATAAAAAAGAATGCAATCTTGCCATATGCAACAACATAAATGGATCTAGAGAGTATAATGCTAAGAAAAATAAGCCAAAGAAAAACAAAAACCATAAAATTTCAAGTGTATATATAATTTAAGAAACAGAACAAACAAAAGGGGAGGAAAAAAGCAAACCAGAAAACAGACTCTTAACTACAGAAAACAAATGGATGGCTACCAGAGGGGAGGTAGGTGGGGGGATGGGTGAAAGAGGTGGAGGGAATTAAGAGTACACTTACCTTAACGAGCACTGAGGAATATATGGAACTGGTGAATCACTATACTGGGTACCTGAAATGAATATAACACTGTATATTAACTATATTGGAATAAAAATAAAAGAGTTTCTTTCTGTTTAAACTACAGCATTGACAGTTTTCTTCACAGGGAGGGGAAGATCACATTTATTTGAAATAAGAAAGAGTACCTAAACATATTTCACCATAAGCTATGTTTTATCTAAATTTTTTGGAGAATGGAATCTATTACTATACAGTTTTCCAATGAAAATATTTCTCCCCTTTCTCCTTGCTGGCCACTCTTTTGCTTTCCTTCCTTCTATTTAGACACATTTATAGAACATTAGCTCTGCGCTGTGCAGTGTTCAGAGTTGCTGTGCAGAGTGGATGGGTTGTGCCCCTTACCTCTCCAGGGAGCCCATTCCCATATGGTGCACTTGATACAACGTGCATGGCGTGTGAAATAGTCCCCATCAGTATGTTTTCAACCTTCTTCTTTCCTCCTGTTCCATTCTTCTAAAAAAATTTTTTTTTAATGTTCTCATTTATTTTTGAGAGAGGGAGACAGCACTAGCGGGGAAGGGGCAGAGAGAGAGAGAGAGGCACAGAATCCAAAGCAGGCTCTAGGATCTGAGCTGTCAGCACAGAGGCTTATGTGGGGCTTGAACTCTTGAACCGCGAGATCATGACCTGAGTGGAAGTCAGATGCTTAAGGACTGAGCCACCCAGACACCCCTTCATGTTCCGTTCTTACTGTGCGATATCTCCCAGTCTCTGTTTTCAAGACACTTTTTTCTTGTGGTCTCCAAATCTTTTATAGTTAGCCATTTACTACAGTATCTTCCTTTGGCCATCTTACACCTCACACCGTCAGGACGTTCCCAACTAGATTCATCTTATCTTCTTTAAAGCTCTTTAGACTTCTTTAAATCTTCAAGACAATTCATGGAAACGTTTTTTTCAACACTTAAAGAAAGCAATCTTCAAGGTACTGTGAGACACGAGGATGGTTAAGACAAACTATTCCTGGACTGAGGGAGCTTCTCAGCAAATACACTCACAGATTGTTTTCAATATTCTTTTTCAGCTATTTGCTGCAATGCTGCACTACAGCACCAGGACCAGATCACTATCATAGATGTACAATAGATGTAGAGGACACACAGAGAACACTCCAGGGATAGATAGGCACTGGAATCATTTGGCTGTTACAAAGTGAGTGGGACATTCTGAAAGATTTCATTTCAGTATGGTTTTTTTACTTAGTTGATACAAATCAGGTTGAATTTTCTTATGTAGAACCGTGAACACTAGTGTGTTTGTGAAAGATACAATTTCTCTTTGACTTTTTATCAAATGGTGTTCTCTGTTATTAATCACCTTTTTATTTTCCATATTTCTGACAGATCAGCATCGGGGGCTTGCTGACCCTGGAGGGACTAGTCTTCACAGGGCTAGACAATTCCTAGTGAGAGTGAAAGACTGGCTTGCTGAGGATACCTCTCATATGTAAAGTAATCAATCCAGAGCCCACATCCCCACCATCTATTGGGCTCCAACAACACTTAAGGGCACTATTTGCCTGCGCTAATCATGCCAAGGCCCAGTACCCGAACACCAGGGACAGCCTCTATGCCTCTGATTACACTGAAGTTATTCAAAGTAGCCAATCCTAAACCTGCCTAGCCTTGCCTTGCCAGTTCCTGACCACAGAAACCACAATAAAGGTTCTCACCAGTATTTTCCCTTCACTCCCTCTGCCTGCTGACCAGCTCTGGTGCTTTCTTGTACTGCTCTGTGCTTCCTGTGCGATACGTAATGTCTCTTCCTCTTGGGAACTGTAATTAACAAGCTATCTTTTCAATGGCAATCATCTCCGGATTGGAAAATAATAAAACGTCCATTTTAAAGAAGAGCTGGAGTTTATGGGCTGTGGGAATTGATACTGCTTTCACATCTTGCAGAAATAACATGACAAATTATGCCTTTCCCCTTTCCAAAGCATCTACTATGGTCATGCAATTTTACTGAGGCCATTGCTTCTACTAGCCCCTCTGCCACACAGATAAATAGGTAAAATGTCTTCATTCTTCGGTGTCTGATGAAATGTTCTATATTCTATTGATCCTACAATAAAAATATATTATGTTGGTAAGTTATTTTATGGTTAATAGGTGTTTCCACATTTATTTATCACTTAAGAGCTTCTCACACACATACACACATATTAAAGATAGGTCATGAATCATTCCTATATTGGAGATGAAGGAATTGTGACTCCAAGAGCTTAAAGCTTTTCCTAGGCTCATCCTACAATGGGTGGTGGTGGTGGTGGGTGTTTCTTAGTCTACCACCTAAGATTTCTAGGTAGTAGATTTCTACTATTAGAAACTATTTTCTAATTTCTACTGTTAATTTCTACTACTAATTTCTACTCCTATTTCCTATTTCTACTATTATTTCCACTATTTCTACTACCTAGAAATCTTGGGTATTGCTAAAATGAAAATCTTAATAGAAACTTGATTTTAGAAGATGCAGTAAATTGAAATTAGACCTGTATCAATAAAAAAATAATCACATTCACAGCTAGAAAGGGAAAGATTGAACGCATTTCTCCCTTCTGCTTCGCATGAAGTTAGAGTGCATCTTTTGGGAATGTATCAGGGAAGACTACTTTCTCTGACTGTTTACCAGCATCCATATATATCGTAAAATCAGGCTGACCCAGTGTTAATTTTTGTACAGTTTTATGTTCATTTGTTATTATATTAAAATAGTTCTTTGCAAAATACCATTATTGACAACAATTCCAATTGAACTTTTCAAGGAAAGAGACACCAAGGCTGCAGCGTAACTCTTTTTCTATGGAGGAGAGATAAAAATTTAGAGCTGGAATTAATTTTAGAGATTATGCAATACAAACATTTATCAAAGAAGCCCATGACATTAGGAAGTTTTCCTAAGATATTATAATACTTCTCAGCAATTTGTCATTTTACTACTAAACAAAAGTTCTCGCTTACATTCCATATACCCTTAAGGATGCTTTAGCTCAGAAGTCTGTGTTGTAATGCAAATTGGAGAATTCAAATCCCTAGTATATTGTGAAGAATGAAAATGACCTTGAGTCCTTTCTCTAAGAGAGCAATCCTGTTCTGTCTTGCAGGAGTTAAACCATTTGAGGATGGGAGGGGGAGAGGTGTTGTCCCAAGTTTCAATAAAGTCTGAAGGTGAAAAGTTTAATGGGAATTTCAGGGGCCAGCTCACTCTATACAATCTTACAGAATCTGGGTGTATTTCAAGTACTAGTCTAACCTAAACAAGGAAACCATCTCAATCTTACATTGCATTTCCTTTTAACATAGGCTCTACAAAAGGAGTTCTCCCAGTATATTTTTCATTGTTCCCAGAATATTAGCTCTGAGAAGCCAAAACTTTCTTCACATCTATGAAAGTAATTTAAAAACCCCTACAGAACATTTGGGCCTTTTAAAATAAAAACTGTAAAAAGCTCTGATGTTTGTGAAGTATTCCTTTTATTTATCATTGAAGGCTGGAATTACTTAAAGCAAATCTGCTTCATTTTTCTTTAATGGAAGGCTCCCAAAGGTCATAAAAGTTCTGAGAAATCAAATTCTGAGATTTTCTTGGGCTTCTGGGCTATTGAAGCTGGACTGAGTTATGTTTATTAAATCCATGTCTATATTTTTGGCAATTAGTTTCTTACACCTTGACTTTAGAAATCTGGGAATCATTGACATGCCAAACCTTCAAACTATATGAGGCTAATTTTTCATAAACCAATGTGCCTAATTACTGGTATTACTTTTTGAAATGTTTCCATGACTGATCCTCCTGGGATTCATACATGACAAATGCATTTAAAATGCCATCTATCATCTGGACCCCTACTTTCAAGCCCTTAGGCAAATGTTTTTGTAAACAATTGGCCCTTGAAGGTATCCCTGGAGCCAGAAAGCTCATATTTCATTGGACCAAGAGAAGAAACACATTCCAGAGTTAAGGATCCTCTGAGGACAAAACTGTGAGTCAAGGTTCACCACATTGTATCATTAATCAGCTTGATTCAAATGATGTCATAAATCCAAGGTCAAAATGAGCAGTCAAATTCCACCTCCAAAGACCCACGTTTGTAGCTTCAAGGGTGTCCTGTGAAATTTTCCTTCTAATTTTTTAAAAATGAGGCAATGATTATGAACTGAAAAATTTGAAGACCAACTATAAATCAAGAATTTGGTGATGTAATCAACACAGGATAGAACTAAATGCATCTAACATATGCTTAAAAACCCACATAATTATGATTATAAGAATAGGATGTAATCATAAATGGTAACTAACAATGAAATTGGTGACATTTATACAGCTGATTTGAGTATTTTTTAAAGGTGCCTTGTAAAGGTGACTAGTAGGAAACTGCTCAGAGCCTCTACTCAAGACATTGTAACAAAAACCACCTGAAGTACAAGTTAAAAATACGCTTTCTGAAAACCAAACCAAAACTTAGGCTTTGGAAGTTCCAAGCTATTTAAAAATGAACATGAGGAAACATCTCTCCTCATTTTGGTTAGACGTAACTTATATTCCTTTACTGAGAAATGAGATCAGGTAAGGTACCTGGGGTTTTAGATTCTAGGCAGAAAGGGAGAAGCAAAAAGGAGACAAACAAAATGTGTAGAAGTTCATCACCATTAGACCAGCCTTATACAAGAAATGTTAAATGGAGTTCTTCAAGTTGAAACTGAAGGAGGCTTATTAATAACAGGAAAACATATGAAAGTATAAAACTCACTGGTAAAGGTAAGTATACGGTTAAAATCAGAATATCCCAGTTTTAAGGCTGGTGGGTAAGTCACTTACAACTGTCATATGAAGGATCAAAGACAAAAGTATTCAAAATAACCATAACTACAATAATTTGTTAATGGTTACACAATGTAAAAAGATGTAAATTATGACATCAAAAACATAAAATGGGGTGGAGGGAGGGTAAAATGTAGAACTTTTCAATATACTTGAAGTTAAGTGTTATCAGCTTAAAATACAGTGTTATAAATACAAGATACTTTATGTAAGTCTCATGGCAATCACAAAGCCACACAAAAGAAAAACAGAAAGGAATTAAGCAATACCATTACAGAAATTTATCAAATTACAAAGGAAGAGAGCAAGAGAAGAACTACAAAACAGACAGAAAACAGTAAACAGAATGGTAATAGTAAGTTAATCCCTACCCATAATTACTTTAAATATAAATGAGCTCAATCCTCCAATCGAAAGACGTGGAGTGACCAAATGGATTAAAAAACAAGACCAAACTATGTTCTGCCTATGAGAGACTCACTTCAGCTTTAGGGAGCACACAGACTGAAAGAGAAGGTACAGAGAAATACATTCCGTGCAAAGGGAAACCAAAAGAAAGTAGGAATAATTAAATTAGACAAAACAGAACTAAAGCCAAAGACTGTAACAACAGATAAAGAAAGTCATTATGCTAAGTGAAATTAGTCAGAAGGGGAAAGGCAAATACTCCATGGAATCATTTATAAGTGGAAACAACAACAACAAAAAGGAAAACCCCAAACTCATAAAAACAGAAAAGTGGTTTCCAAGGGCTATGGGGTGGACAAAACAGGAAGAGGTTGGTAAAAGGTACGAATATTCAGGTGTAAAACGACTAAGTTCTCAGGATCTAATGTATAAGGTGGTGACTATAACTGATAACACTGTATTGTATAATTGAAATTTGCTAAGAGTAGAACTTAAAATTTCTCACTAAAACTTAAAAACAAGGGAAAATATGTTAGGTGATGGATTTGTTAATTAACTCAATGTAGGGAATCCTTCCACAACGCATGCATCAAATAATCCCTCTATACACTTTAAATATCTTACAACTCTTTTGATTATACCTCGATAAAACTGAAAAATAATTTTTTTTTAAAAAGAAACTTCATAGGAAGAAAAATAGGAAAAAGAGAAGAGAGGACAAAATAGGAAAGGTTAATACGTAAGTGCAGAAAGCAAGTAAAGAGAAAACCAAAAAGCCAAAGTGGAGAACAATTGCGGAAATAGAAAAGAGAACTGAGAGTATGAATCCACGAGGATGCATCAACTGCACACATATATGCAGGGATATTCTGAGATGTATGTGGCTAAACTCATACTGAGCTTAACTGACACTTAAAACTCACCATATTTTCCATGTTCCACATAAATATTTCACAATTTTCTTTAGTAATAAATAAATAAATTCAGAGGTTAATAATGTGTTATCTCTTGATGGAATGATGAATTCTCCCCCAAAACCTTTGCATGTATACACTATTTTTCATGCAATATCAGACACTCATGGACACCCTGAGGTTCTATTTTGGAGGTCAGGTTAAGAACTATAAAATAGTTCATCCATGAATTCATCGTCCATTCATTCATTCATTCATTCATTCAACAAACGTTTGTTGAGGACCTGATCTGTGCCAGGAACTGTTATGGCCACTGAAGATATAGTAACAAACAAAAGAAAAATTTCTGCCTTAATGGAGTTTCTGTTTGGAGTTTCTGTTCTGACTGATTTATCAGTCAATAAAAATGACTCAAAAAGTATATTGCTAAAGCCACCTTTGTTTTTAAATTGTAATTTACAGTAGTTGAGTCCCTTGTTTCTTGTTTATTATTATGCTTGTAGAATGTGTGACTGGCTACACAAAAATAAGGGTTACTGTTTACATGCAGTATTTAAATATTTAATCTTTTACCAGAACACACCTCTAGGTGCAGCTAATTAAAAACAAACAAGCAAACAAGCAAACAAACAATTTTTAGGGTTTTCTGCTTAAGAAAACCTCAAGGGATTACCTGGGAAACAACAGGATGATCCCCTCCTCTCTTCCCTCTTTTTCTCTTTTGCTGTCTCTTATGTGGGTATAAAACAAGTTTACTATTACATGATTGCAATTCCAATACCCTAATAGGTGATTTGATAAGTGGTATGCACATTTCCAGTGGGGCAATCAGATTCCTTGGGAGACTCTAATATTTATAGTTAAAAACACTAGTCTCTGCTGTCACTTATACTGAGATAAAGGAGATCCACGAACTGAGAGCACCATTTTGATGCAGCCATGTTTTACCTGCTTGCAAAAACAGCAGAGAAAACTGGTTTCTTTAAAAAGAAGAAATATGAAAACCCAAGAGCAACAGAACAAAATTCAGGTACTCCCAGATGAATGGAAAGTGTCACTTTTATTTGTGTGTGGCTCATTACAATTCGACAAATAAACCTTACTATTCAAGAATATGACTTTCTTAATCTTAACCGGTACAATTTCTGTGTTGATCTCTCCTTTTTACTGATATAAGAAAACACTATCTCGTCACTATTTAGTAAACTCAGCAGACACTACTTGATTTATTCAGGTTCAAAATGTCATTGATTTGGGATTTAAACTCAGTGAGTTGAGGAGTCAGAATCAGTCCACATAGAGTTTTCTTCTTCCCACCGCTGAGGTCCAGAGACGCATGCAGTTCTTCACGGCATTGATCGCAAGAGGTGTTGGATCTTTGATCATCTCTACACACCAGGTTGAATGCTTCCTTTCCAGTCATTGTGAACATGTACTTATTAGTGCTGCTGGTGAGTACTGAGTTCACTAGGATGCCTAATGTCCAAGTTCATAGAGCTCTTCCTCTCTACCTGAACTGTAAGGCCTTTACAGTCCTTTGACTGCCTTCTTCCTTGCCGCCCTGGCATGTAACAGCCTAAATGCCCTGCCCTTGCTGCCCCATGATTGTGCACCACTCTGGATACAGGCCTTCTTTTCAAGGACAATGATCTCCTGGGCTGCACCCAGAAACAAAGCAAAGGCATCCTTACTCTAGGGTCCCCTCAAATTTACCTTTCCTGCTGTCATTCCCTCCCCAGGGGCAAGATTCAAGTTTCTTTAAAAATTTAGAAGGTTCTATTTCACAATAGTGTTTGGCACTCTTGTCCTCCTCTTTGAACTTGGGAAAATATCTTTTGGTTTAGCTGAGAAAAGACATTCATTTCCTTTCTGTGTGTAGGGAAAACTAACCACGTCTTTCCAAAAAGCTACTTAAGTAGGTCATTGAGGCAAAGAATACTGAGACTATTTCCCCCAATGCTCTTTCTCTCTCCCCAAAGTAAAACAAACAGGCCCTGTGAGCTCAAGGGAAGGGTTTGGTTAATCAAGTCCAACTTATGAATGTAAATGATAAGAACTGTGTTTACCCAGATGCTCCACGTATAACTCAACTTCTAAGCTGGGTAAAACTCTACAAAATTTTTCAGTTGGGAGACGTGGCTCTTGTATTTTAAAATAATATATAAGAATAAAAGATGGAAGGGCTTATTGTGATTAAACAGGAAAAGGAAATTCAGATGGACTTTTGTGTTGGATGTGTCAGACCATGGCAGGCTGACATGAACTATCTCATTTAAGTTTCAGAATCACTGTGAGATAGATGTTAGTAGCTTTATTTTTGAGGAGAAGAAACAGTTAAATGAATTATTCAAACTATAATAAGACTTCTATTATTGGCTGAATTATATCCCCACAAAAGATACATTGAAGTCCTAACTCTAGTTACCTGTAAATGTGACTTCATTTGGAAATAGGATCTTTGCAGATATAATTACATTTAGAGGAGGCCATACTGGATTCAGGTGGCCTTAAATCTGATGACTGGTGTGCTTATAACGAGAAAAATACGTAAAACCCTCACACACATGCACGAAGGAAAGCCAGTCATGTAAAGATGGAGTGATGCAGTTATAGTCAAGGAATGCCAAGGACTGTGGGAAACCGCTAGTAGCTAGAAAGAGACAAAGGAGTATTCTTCTCTAGAGCCTTCATGGGGAGTATGGTCTTTTGGAGACCTTTGGACTTCTAGACTTCAGAACTGTGAGACTATGTATTTCTGGTTGTTTTAAGCAAGCCTCCCCCCCCCCCCCCCCCACGTTTGCAGTAATTTGTTACAGCAGACCTAGAAAAGTAACACAAAGCCCCATTCACTGAATGCCTACTAGGTTTCAGACATTCTCCTGGCCATCTATTACATGCTACTTGATTTAATCCTAACGCCATCAACTCCAATATGCCGAGAGGAAGACAAGGTTCAGAAAGGTTATGTAATTCACCAATATCACACTGTTTTCAAGTCATAAGGCCAGGATTCAAAAGGTCAGACATAAAGATTCTACTACACTATAAGTGCCTTTCTAAGTTCACATAACAAGAAAACAAATTTGAAACCAGATATTCAGACCCCAGGTCCAGTGCCCTTATCACTAAACAGAATTAAAAAAAAAAATCAAAAGTCACATTCATCACTGCAATACTGAAGCTAACAAATGAAGATCTCTGAATGTTTTTGTAAGGTTCTATGTATAAAGTGTTAGACATTTATAAAGGAAGATTGAAATGCAAAATTACAAGTGAGAAAAATGTATCAAGTAAGATCAAAGTATCTTAAGTAAATACACTTACTGCAATTCCCCTGCATTAAATACTGCTATTTATAAGAAGTCCAAGACAAAGATATTTTGCCATATGGAGATTTTATGGTAACTCTATCTGCTGTAATTAGGTGAGATTTTATGACCCTAGAAAAGTGTTTTTGAAACTGTGTTTCAAGTGAGCTCCAACTTCCTCAGAGCTAAGGTCTTCCTATGAACTTGCCAAGACCTACAGGATCCTGCCTCCTTTTCCCGCAACCTCTTACCCATTGCTTCCTATTTGATCACTCTTCTCCAGCCACACTAATTCCTCCATGTTTCTGGAACATGCTTGGCTTTATATTACCTATAACAGAGCCTTTGAACTTGTAGTTCTCTCTGGCTGAAATTCTCTTCTCCCAGAGTTCTGCCTGGCTCGCCCTCTCACTGCCTTCATGTTTTGACATAAATGTTACCTTTTTAATGTTGTCTTCCCTGACCACGTATCTAAAATGGAAGCCCTTCCCTGACACTATCCTCTCCCTGCTTTATTTTTAACAATTACCATTATCTGTGAAAATGGTAAAGAAAAAAACCTCATTCAAAATGGGGTGGGGAAGTCCTAAAGGGGAGCTCTCACACATGTACCATTCATCCAACTTACTTTTCCAACCCCAGCAGGAGCAAGGAAGATTTTCTCCTTACCCAGCAACAACCCAGCCAATGAGAAGTTGCCACAACACCAAACTCTTGCTTTCCTGCAACTGACTCTCTTCCAAAGCCCCTCTCAACTTCCTCCTTTCCTGTAAAAAAGAATAGCTTCTCTCCTTTTATCTCCAAACTTGCCTACGGTTCACCATAGTTTCCTTATCCTGAATTGCATTTTCTCTGATATTCTCAAAGTCATTTTGCTAGTACTGGCTATCTTATTTTTAAGGTTGACATATGTAATATGCTGCATCAAAACGGTGCTCTCAGTTCATGGATCTCCTTTATCTCAGTATAAGTGACAACACAGACTAGTGCTTTTAACTACAAATATTAGAGTCTCCCAAGGAATCTGATTGCTCCACTGGAAATATGCCTACCACTTATCAAATCACTTATTAGGGCATTGGAGTTGGAATCATGTAATAGTAAACTTGTTTTACACTCACTAAGAGATAGCAAAAGACAAAGAGAGGGAAGAGGGGAGGGGATCATCCTGCTGTTTCCCAGGTAATCCCTTGAGGTTTTCTTAAGCAGAAAACCCTAAGAATTGTTTGTTTGCTTGTTTGTTTGTTTGTTTTTAATTAGCTGCACCTAGAGGTGTGTTCTGGTAAAAGATTAAATATTTAAATACCGCATGTAAACAGTAACCCTTATTTTTGTGTAGCCAGTCACACATTCTACAAGCATAATAATAAACAAGAAACAAGGGACTCAACTACTGCAAATTATGGTTTAAACATAAAAGGTAGCTTTAGCAATATACTTGAACACATGGAGATAATCATAACAAAAACTCAAATTCATAATGCCTGACATTATATACCAATTGGAAAAAAATGCACAGCCATTTGGAACCAGAAGCTTTACATCATAGCTGAATAATAGAGAAAAAGTTGGATGCTCACCCCCTCAAAAGAAAGAAAATATAATAAAATGTGGAAGCTGTAATAATAGTAATTTTTCATTACTAAATAGTAATTTTCAAATGCTGCATGCTTTTCTATTTTTCCTTCAAGTAGTGAGAGTCAAGTGAAATAGTGTAGTGACAATCACACAAAAAATCTCATTCTCATTTAAGATTGCTTATTGGCAGAGTCGACACTGGTTGTGAAATCCCGCTTCATTGTCCTCTTTATGGATACAGAGGAAGACTGTTTTCAAGTTTCCTTGGGTCAATTCTGGCCAATAGGATGAAGGTAGAAGTGATGTATATCCCTTCTCAGCCTGGCTATAAACCTTCTTCCCACGCTCTCTTATCTCCTTCTGTGGCAAATGTAGGGACCGCAAGTTTAGGGTAACAACAGTGTCTCAGTATAGAAGGAAACTGTGTCCCTGAATTATCACTTAAGAGAATCACCAAGGGGGAAGTTCTACCTATACATACTGTGATGGTGAGTGAAAAATAAAATATGAAGCCTAAAAGATAGAGGAGCTTGCTTGTTGCTAGAGCATAGCTTAGCCTATATTGACAAATATACTCCCTTTTATAAGAATCCCAAATTAATTTATAAAGATGAATTTCTTATCCAGATATGAACTTCTGATAATGATTGATAAATAACTCTGAATTTCTTCCCATTTTCCATTGAAAATGGAAAGCTTCAAATAAGAAATGCAATTAAAACAATAAGCAATTTTCCCAAAACTTCGTACAAGTCATGATGCAAAGTAAGCACAAAATAAAGACTTATCAAAAAATAAAAATATTACTTCATGGAAAGTTCATAAGAATATTTTTGCTTTTAAAAATAAAGAAAAAATCCACAGAAAATATACAGAAAGTTGGAAAGAGAAAAAAATAGATATTTTGTAAAAATAGACATGTGCATCTCTTAAATCATTTGGAAAAGTAGGAAAACTGCATTGAGATACTGTTTCTCACCAATAGGAAAAATTACATATCCGTTTACCTCTTGAGCTAGTAGTCCTATTTCTAGGAATCCATCTCAAAAAAAAAAAAAAAAAAAAAATCTGCCCAAGCCAGCACATTGTTTGTGTAAGGCTGTGTAATTCAAAGCAGAGTTATTTGTAATATCAGAAACTGAACACACCCCAGTTGGGGACTGTTGGATAGATATTAATACATCCTTCCAAAGGGGAGCAGACAAGGCAGGAAAAAAAGATATGTAGTTTGCCACTGTTTATTTTTAAAAAAGAGATATGTATCAGCTTCTATTAAAAATACAAATAGATAATGGAAAGTTTAAATATCATACCTTTGTATTGACTTTGTGAAATATCCAAGCTATGACGTCTTCATTATTTTTATTGTCATTTAAGAGGGAAGTGGTTAACAGTCTTTAAGTTCATTCTGGATTTTTGAGAACTTAGTCTTTAAGGAAATCCTTAAAGAACCATTTATCAGCTCTTTAAGTTTTGCTTTGTGGATTTTGGGCCAATTTATAAGAATGAACACTGTGTTTCAGTTTATGTAGATTCTGGTAAATTTTAGATGCATGATTGATCTAATTATCAAGCCTTAAAAAATGCATGATGGGAGGGGCGCCTGGGTGGCGCAGTCGGTTAAGCGTCCGACTTCAGCCAGGTCACGATCTCGCGGTCCGTGAGTTCGAGCCCCGCGTCGGGCTCTGGGCTGATGGTTCAGAGCCTGGAGCCTGTTTCCGATTCTGTGTCTCCCTCTCTCTCTGCCCCTCCCCCGTTCATGCTCTGTCTCTCTCTGTCCCAAAAAAAATAAATAAACGTTAAAAGAAAAAAAATGCATGATGGGGAAGATAAACTCTCATAACAAATCACTCTCTAATATCTACTTATTAATTAGTTTATATTTTGTATTTTTAAAATATATATTAAAATAATAACTTATATTTTAAAGTGGATAAAATATTAATTATTTTTTAAAATATTTTTTTTTCAAAAATGTTACTTATAAAGGGTGAAATGGAATAGGTTGAAGGGGAGAAAAGATAGAAGTCAGGTTTCTAAAAAAATACAGCTTTTTTTTTTTGATTTGGAGGACCATGGGATATTTTTCATAATTATAAAATTAAATAAATAAGAGACTAATACTTAAGAATAAAAAATTTAAATGAACCTAAATATGTAGTCAGTGGTATAAACACACAGTAGTAAGATAATGTCCCGAGGGACTGTAAAATACTCTAATTGGACTGTATGATTTTAACTGGATATGTCCAAAGGATAACAGAACTTTAAAAAGTATTTTGGGGCGCATGGGTGGCTCAGTTGGTTAAACATCTAGCTCTTGGATTTGGCGCAGGTGATGATTTTACAGATCGTGAGTTTGAGCCCTGCATTGGGCTCTGCGCTGACAACGTAGAGCCTGCTTAGGATTCTCTCTTCCTCTCTCTCTCTCTCTGCCCCTTCCTGGCTCTCTCTTTCTCTCTAAAAATAAATAAATGAATTAAAAATATATATATAAACTCTAAGTTTCATTTCTTACTAAAATAAATAATCCTTCTTGAGAAAGTGGTTGGATTCCCTGGCTTTAAAATCAGTTTCCACCTCCTAATTTGTTATGTCAGTTCAGGCATGTTATTTGCCTTCTTATGCTAAGAAAACTGGGGCTAAAATGGTACCTATATCATAGGGTACCTCCCAGGATTAAATTAATTATCATTTAACATGTTTGTGGAAATAGTGTCTGACACTTGGTAGGTACTCAATAAATGTACATCTTTCTTTTATCCTTTTAAATTCTTTTAAAATATCATTTGCCAAGAATGTACAGGTTACTTTGAGTTACATATATTTACTCTTCAGCCAGTGAAAGGTTGGATGGAGCACCCCACACTTTAAAGATGTTAAGACCAGCTTTTTGAGTAGGTTTATGTAGAGATTAGCATTGAACGCTTATTTTATGCTTAACCTTCATTGTTTCGTCTGATAAAATAATCATGGAAGATAGTTATTTTTGTCTCTTTTTTACAAGTAAGGAAGCCGAAGTTCAGAAAAAGGCTGAAAATGTGTTCTTATACCAGACTAGAATCGACAGAGCCAGGATCCAAGTTAACCCTATCTTAACACTGAACTCTTTCCACCTCATCACTGCCTTTCCAAGGAAAGCCTTCCATGTCTCATTGAGTGATGTCTGAAGTTCCACTATTACATATTTATTCCCATGGCTTGTATCTTCTCCTCTGTTAAATGCAGATGTCTTTGGGATATCTAGTCATTGCTCTCTTGAACACAAAGAAAAAGATGTTTATTTGGAAAAAGTACACTTTCATTTTATATCATAATTTGTGTTCTCTGGATCCTTCTCAGAATCAACAAGCCATATTTTTTCTAATAAAACTTTGAACAAGAAAAAGCATTGTATAATGTCTGGTGGCAGAAACTGCAAAGAATTCCTCAAGTGAAAACTGTATCTTGTTCCACAGCTATGGAAGATGAGTCCTTTCTCTAGAAAGCAAGCAAAAATCCACTGGGTCTTACTCTTTAATTTTATAGCATTTTAATCTTGTGTCTTCCTCTGTCCATTCTAAACATAATTTTAGATGTAAGATTGTCTAAGACACGTATTTCAGATCCTGGTGTGTTTCTGATATGTTTGTAAATGGGAATAGTAAAAAAAAAAATGGGAAGATGATGTTAGCTGTAAAATTAAGTCCAATTTTAGAATAATTCATTAAAAAGTTGGCAAGATAATTCAGAGCATTTTAGGATGCAGACATATTTTACCATCTTCTGTTCCTGATTTTAAATTCAAGAAACTTAGATGTGATGAGTTGATTCATATTTCCTTAATTATATAACCATACTTTTCTCATACAAAAACCGTGCCTATGATAAAATGTACAATGGGATGGAAGTAGAGGCAGGAAAAATGAATTAAATGCAAGAAAAAAGGAAATGCCATCATAGGTGGTTACCACATGGTACATATTCTAGAAATTGTTTTTGCATGCTTGGAAATAGCTATCTCTTATACAAATCATTTATTATTCTAAAAACATTTGGCATACTTGAAAAGAAATAAGTGAGGTTTGTATGAGTCATACATATTTGCAAAGGAAAACTAACAGGGTTGTTTATGAAAACAGATCAGTTAAATTTAAAACATCCTGAAAACTTCAGCACAGAATCCTATTGTTAGTATATTATACATATTCTAATTGATATCATTTTAGTTTTTTAGAGAAAAGTGAATAAATAAAACCTAGTGGCTATAGGGATATCTAAAATTAACTTCTATATATATGCAAATTTAAAAACTTTGTCCGTTAAGATTTTTATTTCCAAAGTTTTCATGTTGATAATGGGCAGATATTGACAGATACAAAAGGCTTACAACAAAAGTATTGGGTTTGGAACAACTTGCTGTAAGAGACAGAAAGAGATAAACATTCAAAACTGTTAATGATTCTGTAACTTATTTTATTAAAAGCACAATCCAGGAGTGCCTAGGTAGCTTAGTCTGTTGAGCGTCCGATTTTGGCTCAGGTCATGATCTCAAGGTTTGTGAGTTCAAGCCCCACAGTGGGCTCTCTGCTGTCAGTGCAAAACCTACTTCAGATCCTGTCTCCCACTCTCTCTGCCCCTACCCCCCCTCTCAAAAATAAATAACCATTAAAAAAGAATTTAAAAAAAGCCCAATTTGATTAATAGGAACAGGGGAGGAAGAAGGAAAATATAGACCATTCAAATCCCTTTATTTCATTTTAGGAAAGTAACTCACACTACTACCACCTTCTCCCTGTTCCTCCCACATACAAAGGAGTTGCTTCATATTATGTTGAAAAATGCATTTCAAATGAAAATCTTTGAAATTGGCAAGATCATGTCTGTTTTCTGGTGGTTTGAAAATTCTAGGACTTCCACATTTCCTTCTAGATTGCTTTTATAATCTCTGGGTCAGTTTTTAATATGGGAATTTAGGGCACTCTTGATTTTACTGAGCAGTTAAATTATTTTCTGTGGAAATCAATTAGGAAATAAATTTATTCCAGTTGGATGATATTTTTCTTTCTCTAACCATAATCTTCAATAATTAGATTATACGCAGCACAGAAATAGAGTTTGTGAAAGTCTAACAAGATGCATAATTTTCTTTTGATTTTTCTTTACTGTGGATGAAAGTACCCATTCATGAGACAAGTATGGTTTGATTTGTAAGAGGACAATGAAATGTACATGACATCAGCCTTTCAGAATCTTGAATTCTCAGCTTATTCGAATCGTTTCTCCATTCACAGGGTTTTCCCTGAGAAACTAGGTTTTCTTGTATTTACAACTATTGGCCCATCATTGTGCTTGTATTTCTCCTGCTCCCTTTGAGTGCTGACCCCTCTATCCCAATTTGTAGGAACCCAGTGATTCTTGTTACCCTCTGGGGCCCCAGAATTGCCTGTAAAATGTCTTAGCAGAGCCTGCTCCCTTATGGGAACATGAGTCTAACAAAATCTAGTCCACGTTTTCTATTACATGCAGTTACATCTTGGAGCTATGAACTCAATTTATGCAGCAGGGTCATTAAATTTTCCATATACTTTCCATCATTTTCTTAATTTTTTTTCCCTTTCTTCTCCCCTAGGATAAATAACTCCATTATTGTCTGGGTCAGTTTAGGTCCTGCAAGAATTATTAGACTTGATGAAACTTGGCTGCAATGTTTATATTCCTGTTAAACTGGAATTAAGACTTTTAAACTATTAAGAGAGTTCGGGCGGGGCCAAAGTGACCCTTTAAACTATGACAGGAACAGGTCGTTTCAAAGATAGAAGAGCAGTGGCCAAAGCTGAGTAGGCCAACAGCCTCACTTGGAGCTCGCTCAAAGGGTCTTAGGGAATCTTGTGTACTGTAAGAGCAGAGGCTTTCTCTACATTCAGGATCAGCTCCTACCTGTGGTCTTCCAAGAGATTTTCTGTCTCCATTCTCTCAAATGTGTCCATCTCCTGTCTCATTTTGTCTGCACCTTACCCTCTAGACTAGTAAAGTCTACTTCTCATTCTCCGCTTCTCCAACTTGTCACCCTGTTTCAGCATTGTACCCCCTTCTTCATCTTATATCTTCTTCTTCTTCACCTACCTCCTACATGCTACCTGCCTCCTCCTTTCCACAATCTGTCTTAGACCAGGTTTCAGAAAGCTTACTTTGAGATGGGGATTTGCATACAGAAGCTTTCCCAGGGAGGCCTGTCTGAACAATGTGTACAAAGGAAGGCAGGCAGCAGGATTAAGCAAAGGGAGAAGCTGGACTTTGATGCACTTGCAAGAGAGTTTCCAGCAAATCTTACATGGAGCTGGCATAATCTTCAGTGTTGTCATATTTGAGGTAGGAGAGTGGGATCTTGTCTTTCAGCCTATCCCTGCATCACCTTGTTATTGGGTGGGGCTGCGGGGAAGGATGGTCATAATCCATAGCCTTGAAACAAGCAGCCTGCTTTTGCCAAGGGCATTCAGAGGAGGACCTCAGTTTCCCATACATTATTATTTGGATGAGAATCACTAGGTCCAGCCCACACTTGAGGTTGCATTCTACCTCCTGGAGGGGTAAGTATCTGCTTTGTTATTTGAAATTCTTCCAGGTGGAAGATTTGTCCTTTATCCCTCATTTATGTATTTATTCAGCCATTTACCAACATGGATTCATGGGTGTTTATTTTGTACTTTGGGAAGCTCAACAATGGAAGCTCTTTCCAGTTCTTTTCTGCATCATTTGTTCAGGCCCCCATCATTTTGTGTTTTGAGCACTTCCTTGCTTTCAATCACTACTAGATGATCCAAGCTTATTGTATGTATTCCCTGCCAAGCTTTAGAATCAGCCATTTCACTGAGGAGCCCTATTTGAAACCAAGGCCTGAGTGCAAGTGTGCTTATTGTTACTGTAATATCAGCACTCAAGATACCACTCAATTGGCAGAACAAGGAAATATATGCATGTAAGTTAACACATGTGTACACATATCTAAAATTATTTTGGTAACTTTCTGCGTATAAATGAAACTAAACAGCATTTTTTAAAGTTTATTTATTTATTGATTGATTGATTCGGAGAAAGGGGGGGAAGGGCAGAGACCGAGGGAAAGAAAGAATCCTAAGCAGGCTCTGCATTGTCAGCGTGGAGCCCAAGTTGGGGCTTGATCTCACAAACCATGAGATCATGACCTTAGCTGAAACCAAGAGTCCAACGCTTAACCAACTGAGCCACCCCCAGGTGCCCCAAAACAGCATTCTTATTAATGTATCGATGCCAATTCAGTTCTTCAGGATTCAGCCTAACCTCCCCTACCCCTACCTTGCTTATGTGTTACTTCCCCCTGCCATAGTGAAAGCCCTGGCATCCGCCACCCACCACCCATGTATTTGTTCTACCCAGTATACAGGTAAAGGAGGCTCCTAGTTGTTAACACAAAGCCCAGTGAGAAACGAATTTGCCAATTATATTGTAGTGCTTATACACATTTCTTCTTATCGTTATGCTCCTACTTTCCGGTCAAAATGCTTATATCGGAGGTTACGTGGCAGCTCCTTATTCCCTACCCCTTTCAGGGAGGTAATGTCATACACTGATGATACAGTTAGATTTATTTGTCACACTTTGCAATTCATCCTGAAGTCCTCAACGCTCTGATTGATTTTTTTAACTGCACACATTAAAATTCATTCTCTGTGATGTACAGTTCTAGGACACTTGACAAATGCACACGGGCAGGTGTCAGCACTTCAGTGCCATGCGGACCAATCTCATCTTAAGCTTTCCGGGATCCAGCTGGGGGGCACCAAGTCATACTAGCTAGTAGACGATCACATGTAGGCTCCTGTATTTGTCTGGGTCCTCTGAGAAGTAGACATTGAGGCATGATTAAATGTGCAAAGATTGTTTTTAGGGGAAAAGCTTATATAAAAGGAAATAGGGAGGAAGCTCGACAAGGCTGGGAGAGATATGAGACCAAAATGCAAAGTGACCCCAAGTGAAGGAGAAGGCAGATAAGGTTGGATGGAGACACTTCAGTGCAGTGTAAGAGAGGCTTACAAAAACAGCAGGACTCCTAGAGCCCAGGTGATCTGCAGAGGAGTCCAGAGTCCCGTGTCTCCCGGGAGCAGGTCTGCTTTACTATCGAAGCGCTCTCAATCACTGGCAGTGGGCAAGGTGTGGGACCTGACCACTTCTCTCCACATTTCTGTATTTCCCTTCTCCCCTCCTGGAGCTTAGCTTTCTCTGTTCAGGGGGGACACACGTAACTGACATGAGAGAATCTCACAAACAATAAAATACCCCAGAGAAAATCCCATCAGTATATTTCTGTATGTATGTGTGTTAAATAGATACATACATATGCTAACTTTACGTATTCACTTAAGTTGAAAATAATAACATAAATTTAAAATAACAGGCAGCAAGGGGGATTTTATTATTAATGATATAAACTGATATTCAGTTTGATAGGAATATTTTGGATTTCTTTACCATTTTACATCAACTTCTTCATTGAAGAAAAAATGTGCCAGTTTTCAGTGCATTTTTGTCTACTGGTTTGAAAATATTATGTATTTAGCTATGTCTGTATAAATTAACCTGTGTGAATTGATTAATATTTCCTAAATAAATAAATGGATACCTGGCTTAAGAGATTTCAATCTGGTGTCATATGTGTACATATAAAAGGTGGAAATAAAGTTTTTTTTTCTAGAAAAGCTCTCAGTAGGAGTAAACACAGTACAGTGCCCACAAGTCCATTGATTACATTTGGCATAATTGTTACCACCTCACAACACCCAGACAGCATCTGAGACATGAGGAAAATAGTTCCTGATTATTTTTCAGGAAACAAGAAAATAACTGAAATCCAGTTGCCTCAATGCAAAAGAATTTAAAAGCAAAAGTTTGGAAACATGTGGGAAAAATAAAATAATTAAATAATAACTATTATAGCTGTCTCGTTGATTTTTTTTTCTTCTCAGAGAAAGATATGGGGTTATTGGGATATAAAATGTTATGATAGAAATTGTGTTGCAAATAAAAATGTCGGGAGAAGAGTGGCAGGAAAACAAGGGTGGGGGGAAGAAAAGAAAGCAGAGAACAGTTTGGGTGGGGTTTTTTCTGAACATTATTTTTAATGTAAATTGCCTTCCCTGAGGAGTTGAGAATTTTCTAGAAATTGATGAAGAACACCTAGCTGGGATATTTCATATCTGTTCAGAAAATAAAGACGAAGAATATAACGATATAAATATATAGTTCTAACTTAAGTTTTCTGATTCTGCTATCAAAGAGCTGAGGGTTTTATGCATTTTACACAAAGCCTTTTAAAACAAATTACTCCATTAGTAGCTTCCTTTTTATTGATCCACTTCCACCTGGACACAATGGCATTTTTTGGCCTCAAACTCACATTCCTTCACTCCCATATTTCTGGAATGAATGAGGCACATCAGTTCAAGCCTCATCGGCTGTAAATCTTTCACCTTTAAAAATAAAAATGGGCATAACTCTTGGTTCCTCATCATAAATCCCAAACTTCATTATTTCTGGCAGTCGCGAACATCAGTTTTAATTGCTCTGCCAGGAGCAATAGCTTCCAGTAATATGGATAAACCTAGCTAAATCTTACTACTGTCAGTTTTTTTAGGGTTTTTTTTTTTTTTTTTTTTTTAATCTCAAAAAGAATGGACAGGACTAAAGGTCTATATGTTAATGAAACTTCTGTAATTCATCATTTTATCTGCAACAAAAATAACATATAGATGGAATATATAATAGACATCTGTTGTACAGAAACACATTATAAATATAAGCAAAGTTTATTATATTATGCTATAAATATAAAAGAAGTGAAGCTAGTCTTTATGAATAGAATCTCTAATATTTTTTTTAACATTTATTCATTTTTGAGACACAGAGAGAGACAGAGCATGAGCAGGGAAGCGGCAGAGAGAGGGAGACACAGAATCTGAAACAGGCTCCAGGTTCTGAGCTGTCAGCACAGACCCGACGCGGGGCTCGAACTCACAAACTGCGAGATCCTGACCTGAGCTGGAGTCAGACACTCAACCGACTGAGCCACCCAGGCACCCTATGAATAGAATCTGTAAATGTTTGGAGTTCATGTGAATTTTGAGGGAAAGTACATATAAGTTTTAAGTGTAACAATGATATATAAATAAGCTTACTGAGAATATATATGAATCAAGTTCCTTTTAAATTTTAAACTTCAAGTTATTTTCTGTTGCTGTCCATCTACTACAGTTCTTTTGTAACTTAAATATTTTTGTAGCTAGAAATATCAGTACTAATTCATTATGGTTGAAGTAATTCTGTAAACATTAAAAAATAGTGTCTAGCTAATCCAAAGAGGGTTTTTTTTTTTTTCAGGAATAATATGACATATTTTAAATGATGGTTAGATTTGCATCTTCCAGTGGGACTCTCTTTTCAATGAAAAGTTTAATTTTTAGGGTTGTAGGATTGTTTCACTGCCACATGTCAGACTTTTGTATGTAAATACAAATTATTCTAGGATTTCTATTGTTTTAGTCGAGAGCTGACCACATGGAAGGATAGAAATGTAATCTGAATAAATTCATGAATAGTAAGTGTGAAAAGACTATGGCCTCTGTCACCACATGGACGAGCGAGGTTGGTTTGGCCTATAAAATGCACCAGGCAACCAATCTTTTCTCCTTGAGCTGTCCACATGTGTCCTTCCAAGATCTGAGAAAAGGGTATAATCCTGGGGAGACAGACTTTGTCCAAAGGAGTAAAAGTAATTGGTCTACTTTTCTATAGCCTGTGCAAGAATCGGCCCTCTGACCGCAATTTGTTTATAAGTGTAATTTGATTATATTAATGGATCCTAACATACTTTAGAAAGTATGGAGTTGATTAACTCTAAATTGAAGCTTTATCCTGAATTTAAAAATTGAAATGGTATTTGGTTCAGATGTTTTTGTTTTCAAATAATTATCCTATTTAAAATAATTTTTTCCAGCACTTACTAGTCATCATTTTTTCTACGTTATGACAAGAAAGCTCATAGATAGATGTAAATCAAACAGATAAACAGATGGCATGATTATTTCATCTGAAATTAGTTATTTGGAACTTGTGGTAGAGGCCTCTAGTTGCCAGCCACATTATACTCTAGTCCTCTCCTTGGTAACAGAGTACTGCTTTTTAGCAGATCACCCTTCTTTCTGGAATGAAAAAGTACATTTCTCAGAACACCTGCAGGTGGATGTCCCTTATAACTAGGTTGTGGACAATGAGATGTAAAAAAACAATCAGAAAGAGCTCACTAAAATGACAACTAGCATAGCTGATACACAAAGTCCAATGGCATTGAAAGATGATGGTGTAACAAATTCCCTAGAAAGAGAAAAGATGAAAAGAGAGAAAATGGACAGAAAAACTAAAGACTTCGAGGATCAATCCAGTAGTTTCCATGTCTATTTAGGAGACATTCCAATTAGGAGACAAAATGGCAGGGAAGGAGTTATCAAGAAATTATACAAAGACATCTCCCAGAAACAAAGAACATGATTCTCAAGTATTAAAGGAGTCACTACATCTCCAGCCCAACAAATAATACACAAAGGGATAGTAACACTGCAGCTCAGACCAGTGCTTCTCAAATGTGAATGTGCTTACAAATCACCTGGAGATCTTGTTAAAATGCAGGTTCTGATTTTGTACGTCTGAGGTGGAACCAGACGTCTTCTTCTCTAACAAGTTTTCAGATGCTGCTGATACTGCTGATTCCCTCTCAACACTTTGAGTTACAAAATGCTCGCAGATGATAGTAATGCCTGCAAAATTCTAAGAGAAAGTGTTTTGAAACCCAAAACCCTATGCTCTTCCAATTTAAAAATCAATTGTGAAGGTAAAGACATGTGCAAACACAGGGACCTCAACTGCTCCTTCCTATGCCTGAAGCTAGCAAAATGAGGGATGAACCAAGAAAGAAGACATGAATGTTAGGAAGAAGAAATCTAAAAATGATGGCTTTGATCACAAGACTTAGGGAACAATCTGAAAAGGAAAAACTAAAACACTGTGTAAGAAAATAATTAGGCAAGAGTCCACGAAAATTAATGTGAGTTGTACAAAAGATGACTCATAATAATGATACATACTACTTGGCTCAGCAGTGATCTATTTTATTTTTATACTATTAGCAAATACTACTCTGACAAAAATAAAAATAAGCAAAAATTATATTTATGTATAAAAACATGCATATGTCATCCATATTTTCACATATATATATTAATATATACATTTTACATATATAATTGTTTTCTGTAATCAGAAACAATTACAGAAGAAAAAGCTGTAAGAGTTAAAAGTCATTGTTTCTAGAGGGCACATAGAGATTAGGATAAATTAGAAATTTATTTATCGTCGCAAAACTTTTTAGTTTTTATACAATAAGCAAATATTACATTAGTAAAAATATGAATAAAATATAAAATAAAACAATCTATATGGGTCTTATTTTAATATGATCAAATGTTGAATACTACTGTGAGCCAGAAAACCTGTATACTTGAATTATACACATTTTAATGTGGGACATTACATCTGACCTGGAATGTACACAATTATGTTAATTTATTCATTTACCATAAGATGAAATACTTCAAGGTACATATTTTTAACGTTGCTAATAGTAGTAACTTTAAATGTTAGACTATGCAACTCATATATATTTGCATTTTAATGGTAGTTAATGCTTCAACTGGGGGGCTGATGTTTAATTTACTATTTTAGAAGTTTCTGCATTTCATTTTCTATTTGACAGGAGAATCTACAAAGAAAAAGCTGAAACACACATGCTAAATGAATCAGTTTATTCTTACAGGCATGGAAAGTACCAACTGTAATTGATATTACAAATAGAGAAACTTAAATTTTGGCACAATTTTTCCTGATTTTGCAAAATACAGTTTTAAAATATTTTTAACAGTTTTATTTATTTATTTATTTATTTATTTATTTATTTATTTTTTGTTAGAGAAAGAGAGAGAGAGAAACAACATGAGAGGGGGAGGGGCAGAGAGAGAGGGAGACACCGAATCCGAAGCAGGCTCCAGGCTCTGAGCTATCAGCACAGAGCCCAATGTGGCGCTTGAACTCTTGAACTGGGGGATCATGACCTGAGAGAAGTCAGTTGCTTAATCAGCTGAGCCACCCAGGTGTCTGGCGAAATACAGTTTTAAACACTATTAAACAATTTGAGAAATTATGAAATTATACATTTTATTTTTATTTTTTTATTTTATTTTATTTTTTTTATATATGAAATTTATTGTCAAATTGGTTTTCATACAACACCCAGTGCTCATCCCAAAAGGTGCCCTCCTCAATACCCATCACCCACCCCTCTCCTCCCTCCCACCCCCCATCAACCCTCAGTTTGTTCTCAGTTCTCAACAGTCTCTTATGCTTTGGCTCTCTCCCACTCTAACCTCTTTTTTTTTTTTTTTTCCTTCCCCTCCCCCATGGGTTCCTGTTAAGTTTCTCAGGATCCACGTAAGAGTGAAACCATATGGTATCTGTCTTTCTCTGTATGGCTTATTTCACTTAGCATCACACTCTCCAGTTCCATCCACGTTGCTACAAAAGGCCACATTTCATTTTTTCTCATTGCCACGTAGTACTCCATTGTGTATATAAACCACAATTTCTTTATCCATTCATCAGTTAATGGACATTTAGGCTCCTTCCATAATTTGGCTATTGTTGAGAGTGCTGCTATGAACATCGGGGTACAAGTGCCCCTATGCATCAGTACTCCTGTATCCCTTGGATAAATTCCTAGCAGTGCTATTGCTGGGTCATAGGGTAGGTCTATTTTTAAGTTTCTGAGGAACCTCCACACTGCTTTCCAGAGTGGCTGCACCAATTTGCATTCCCACCAACAGTGCAAGAGGGTTCCCGTTTCTCCACATCCTCTCCAGCATCTATAGTCTCCTGATTTGTTCATTTTGGCCACTCTGACTGGCGTGAGGTGATACCGGAGTGTGGTTTTGATTTGCATTTCCCTGATAAGGAGCGACGCTGAACATCTTTTCATGTGCCTGTTGGCCATCCGGATGTCTTCTTTAGAGAAGTGTCTATTCATGTTTTCTGCCCATTTCTTCACTGGGTTATTTGCTTTTCGGGTGTGGAGTTTGGTGAGCTCTTTATAGATTTTGGAGACTAGCCCTTTGTCCGATATGTCATTTGCAAATCTCTTTTCCCATTCCGTTGGTTGCCTTTTAGTTTTGTTGGTTGTTTCCTTTGCTGTGCAGAAGCTTTTTATCTTCATAAGGTCCCAGTAATTCACTTTTGCTTTTAATTCCCTTGCCTTTGGGGATGTGTCGAGTAAGAGATTGCTACGGCTGAGGTCAGAGAGGTCTTTTCCTGCTTTCTCCTCTAAGGTTTTGATGGTTTCCTGTCTCACATTCAGGTCCTTTATCCATTTTGAGTTTATTTTTGTGAATGGTGTGAGAAAGTGGTCTAGTTTCAACCTTCTGCATGTTGCTGTCCAGTTCCCAGCACCATTTGTTAAAAAGACTGTCTTTTTTCCATTGGATGTTCTTTCCTGCTTTGTCAAAGATGAGTTGGCCATACGTTTGTGGGTCTAGTTCTGGGGTTTCTATTCTATTCCATTGGTCTATGTGTCTGTTTTTGTGCCAATACCATGCTGTCTTGATGATGACAGCTTTGTAGTAGAGGCTAAAGTCTGGGATGGTGATGCCTCCTGCTTTGGTCTTCTTCTTCAAAATTACTTTGGCTATTCGGGGCCTTTTGTGGTTCCATATGAATTTTAGGATTGCTTGTTCTAGTTTCGAGAAGAATGCTGGTGCAATTTTGATTGGGATTGCATTGAATGTGTAGATAGCTTTGGGTAGTATTGACATTTTGACAATATTTATTCTTTCAATCCATGAGCAGGGAATGTCTTTCCATTTCTTTAAATCTTCTTCAATTACCTTCATAAGCTTTCTATAGTTTTCAGCATACAGATCCTTTACATCTTTGGTTAGATTTATTCCTAGGTATTTTATGCTTCTTGGTGCAATTGTGAATGGGATCAGTTTCTTTATTTGTCTTTCTGTTGCTTCATTGTTAGTGTATAAGAATGCAACTGATTTCTGTACATTGATTTTGTATCCTGCAACTTTGCTGAATTCATGGATCAGTTCTAGCAGACTTTTGGTGGAGTCTATCGGATTTTCCATGTATAATATCATGTCATCTGCAAAAAGCGAAAGCTTGACTTCATCTTTGCCAATTTTGATGCCTTTGATTTCCTTTTGTTGTCTGATTGCTGATGCTAGAACTTCCAGCACTATGTTAAACAACAGCGGTGAGAGTGGGCATCCCTCTCGTGTTCCTGATCTCAGGGAAAAAGCTCTCAGTTGTTCCCCGTTGAGGATGATGTTAGCTGTGGGCTTTTCATAAATGGCTTTTATGATCTTTAAGTATGTTCCTTCTATCCCGACTTTCTCAAGGGTTTTTATTAAGAAAGGGTGCTGGATTTTGTCAAAGGCCTTTTCTGCATCGATTGACAGGGTCATATGGTTTTTCTCTTTTTTTGTTGTTAATGTGATGTATCACGTTGATTGATTTGCGAATGTTGAACCAGCCCTGCATCCCAGGAATGAATCCCACTTGATCATGGTGAATAATTCTTTTTATATGCCGTTGAATTTGATTTGCTAGTATCTTATTGAGAATTTTTGCATCCATATTCATCAGGGATATTGGCCTGTAGTTCTCTTTTTTTACTGGGTCTCTGTCTGGTTTAGGAATCAAAGTAATACTGGCTTCATAGAATGAGTCTGGAAGTTTTCCTTCCCTTTCTATTTCTTGGAATAGCTTGAGAAGGATAGGTATTATCTCTGCTTTAAACGTCTGGTAGAACTCCCCTGGGAAGCCATCTGGTCCTGGACTCTTATTTGTTGGGAGATTTTTGATAACCGATTCAATTTCTTCGCTGGTGATGGGTCTGTTCAAGCTTTCTATTTCCTCCTGATTGAGCTTTGGAAGAGTGTGGGTGTTCAGGAATTTGTCCATTTCTTCCAGGTTGTCCAATTTGTTGGCATATAATTTTTCATAGTATTCCCTGATAATTGTTTGTATCTCTGAGGGATTGGTTGTAATCATTCCATTTTCATTCATGATTTTATCTATTTGGGTCCTCTCCCTTTTCTTTTTGAGAAGCCAGGCTAGAGGTTTGTCAATTTTGTTTATTTTTTCAAAAAACCAACTCTTGGTTTCGTTGATCTGCTCTACAGTTTTTTTAGATTCTATATTGTTTATTTCTGCTCTGATCTTTATGATTTCTCTTCTTCTGCTGGGTTTAGGCTGCCTTTGCTGTTCTGCTTCTATTTCCTTTAGGTGTGCTGTTAGATTTTGTATTTGGGATTTTTCTTGTTTTGAGATAGGCCTGGATTGCAATGTATTTTCCTCTCAGGACTGCCTTCGCTGCGTCCCAAAGCGTTTGGATTGTTGTATTTTCATTTTCATTTGTTTCCATATATTTTTTAATTTCTTCTCTAATTGCCTGGTTGACCCACTCATTCGTTAGTAGGGTGTTCTTTAACGTCCATGCTTTGGGAGGTTTTCCAGACTTTTTTCTGTGGTTGATTTCAAGCTTCATAGCATTGTGGTCTGAAAGTATGCATGGTATGATTTCAATTCTTGTAAACTTATGAAGGGCTATTTTGTGACCCAGTATAGGATCTATCTTGGAGAATGTTCCATGTGCACTCAAGAAGAAAGTATATTCTGTTGCTTTGGGATGCAGAGTTCTAAATATATCTGTCAAGTCCATCTGATCCAATGTCTCATTCAGGGCCCTTGTTTCTTTATTGACAGTGCGTCTAGATGATGTATCCATTTCTGTAAGTGGGGTGTTAAAGTCCCCTGCAAATACCACATTCTTATCAATAAGGTTGCTTATGTTTATGAGTAATTGTTTTATATATTTGGGGGCTCCAGTATTTGGCGCATAGACATTTATAATTGTTAGCTCTTCCTGATGGATAGACCCTGTCACTATTATATAATGTCCTTCTTCATCTCTTGTTACAGCCTTTAATTTAAAGTCTAGTTTGTCTGATATAAGTATGGCTACTCCAGCTTTCTTTTGGCTTCCAGTAGCATGATAAATAGTTCTCCATCCCCTCACTCCCAATCTAAAGGTGTCCTCAGGTCTAAAATGAGTCTCTTGTAGACAGCAAAGAGATGGGTCTTGTTTTTTTATCCATTCTGATACCCTATGTCTTTTGGTTGGCGCATTTAATCCATTTACATTCAGTGTTATTATAGAAAGATACGTGTTTAGAGTCATTGTGATGTCTGTATGTTTTATGCTTGTAGTGATGTCTCTGGTACTTTGTCTCACAGGGTCCCCCTTAGGATCTCTTGTAGGGCTGGTTTAGTGGTGACAAATTCCTTCAGTTTTTGTTTGTTTGGGAAGACCTTTATCTCTCCTTCTATTATAAATGACAGACTTGCTGGATAAAGGATTCTCGGCTGCATATTTTTTCTGTCTAGCACACTGAAAATCTCGTGCCAATACTTTCTTGCCTGCTAAGTTTCAAAAGAGAGATCAGTCACGAGTCTTATAGGTCTCCCTTTATATGTGAGGGCACGTTTACCCCTTGCTGCTTTCAGAATTTTCTCTTTATCCTTGTATTTTGCCAGTTTCACTATGATATGTCGTGCAGAAGATCGATTCAAGTTACGTCTGAAGGGAGTTCTCTGTGCCTCTTGGATTTCAATGCCTTTTTCCTTCCCCAGTTCAGGGAAGTTCTCAGCTATGATTTCTTCAAGTACCCCTTCAGCACCTTTCCCTCTCTCTTCCTCCTCTGGGATACCAATTATGCGTAGATTATTTCTTTTTAGTGTATCACTTAGTTCTCTAATTTTCCCCTCATACTCCTGGATTTTTTTATCTCTCTTTTTCTCAGCTTCCTCTTTTTCCATAACTTTATCTTCTAGTTCACCTATTCTCTCCTCTGCCTCTTCAATCCGAGCCGTGGTGGTTTCCATTTTGTTATCCATTTCGTTTAAAGCGTTTTTCAGCTCCTCGTGACTGTTCCTTAGTCCCTTGATCTCTGTAGCAAGAGATTCTCTGCTGTCCTCTATACTGTTTTCAAGCCCAGTGATTAATTTTATGACTATTATTCTAAATTCACTTTCTGTTATATTATTTAAATCCTTTTTGATCAGCTCATTAGCTCTTGTTATTTCCTGGAGATTCTTCTGAGGGGAATTCTTCCGCTTGGTCATTTTGGATAGTCCCTGGCGTGGTGAGGACCTGCAGGGCACTTCCCCTGTGCTGTGGTGTATAACTGGAGTTGGTGGGCAGAGCCGCAGTCAGACCTGATGTCTGCCCCCAGCCCACCGCTGGGGCCACAGTCAGACTGGTGCGTGCCTTCTCTTCCCCTCTCCTAGGGGCGGGATTCACTGTGGGGTGGCGTGGCCCGTCTGGGCTACTTGCACACTGCCAGGCTTGTGATGCTGGGGATCTGGCGTCTTAGCTGGGGTGGGTAGGCAAGGTGCACGGGGGCAGGAGGGGCAGGCTTAGGTTGCTTCTCCTTAGGTGATCCACTTCAGGAGGGGCCGTGTGGCAGCGGGAGGGAGTCAGATCCGCTGCCGGAGGTTTGGCTCCGCAGAAGGGCAGAGTTGGGTGTTTTCGCAGAGCGAGCAAGTTCCCTGGCAGGAACTGGTTCTCTTTGGGATTTTGGCTGGGGGATGGGTGGGGGAGATGGTGCTGGCGAGCGCCTTTGTTCCCCACCAAACTGAGCTCTGTCGTCAGGGGGCTCAGCAGCTCTCCCTCCCTTTGTCCTCCAGCCTTCCCACATTCTGAGCAGAGCTGTTAACTTATGACCTCCCAGATGCTAAGTCGCGCTTGCTGTCGGAACACAGTCCATCAGGCCCCTCTGCTTTTGCAAGCCAGACTCGGGGGCTCTGCTTGGCCGGTGAGCCGCCCCTCTACCCCGGCTCTCTCCCACCAGTCCGTGGAGCGCGCACCGCCTCACCGCCCTTCACCCTCTTCCGTGGGCCTCTCGTCTGCGCTTGGCTCCGGCGACTCCGTTCTGCTAATCCTCTGGTGGTTTTCTGGGTTATTAGGCAGGTGTAGGTGGAATCTAAGTGATCAGCAGGACGCACAGTGAGCCCAGCGTCCTCCTACGCCGCCATCTTCCCTCTTCCCCCCACCTTTTATTTATTCAATAATGAGAACTTCTTAGAGTTTGTAATAAAATTTAAAAATTTTTTAACGTTTTATTTTATTTTATTTTTTTGAGAGACAGAGCATGAGCAAGGGAGAGGCAGAGACAGGAGGAGACACAGAATCCAAAGAGGCTCTAAGCTGTCAGAGCAGAGCCAATGTGGGGCTTGAACTCATAAACTGTGAGATCATGACTTGAACCGAAGTAGGGCGCTCAACCGACTGAGCCAACCAGGTGCCCCTGTAATAAATTTTTAAATGGAGATAGGGGCACGTGGGTGGCTCAATCGGTTGAGCATCTGACTATTGGTTTCAGCTTTGGTCATGATCCCAAAGTCCTGGGACCAAGCGCTGCTTTGGGCTATGTGCTGAGTGCAAAGCCTGCTTAGGATTCTCTCTCTCTCTCTCTCTCTCTGCCCCTCTCCCCTGATCACTCTCTCCCTCTGAAAATACATACATACATAAATGAATAAATGGAAACAATAGTGTTTTCTATTTATTTATAGATTATAAAAACTCTGGTGATACTAACATAATGTTATGCTATAATATATTTAATTACTTATATTAATCATTTATCTGACATGTGGGTTTTTGACCAGGTATTTTTTAAATTTAGAATTTTGCAGATTTTAGAAAGATAATTAGTGGCAGATATCATATTTGAGCTAATATCTCCAGTGAGGTCTGGGCAACATTATTATGTCTGCCTATACTTATAAATATTCATATTGCATGGGGAAAATTCAAAGTATATAGACCTTCAGGTTAGTTCTTGTTAGTTTTGTCATTGAATGTAGGTCAAGTCGGGTTTTGCCAGCATATTGGTTAGGAACAAATTTTTTTAGAACCCTTTGGATTTTGGAATTGTGGATAAGGAACTCTGGACCTAGAGTGTCAAGAATTAAAAACAATACCTGTCATCAGAAAGTTGCAGAAAATATTTCTTAAAGTTCTTTGTTCTTCCATATCTAGTTCCCCAGGCACTGTATTTGCTTTAGAACCTAGTCTTTGAACCAAAATGTCCTTGCCAAAATTATCTCTGAAACTATTGACATATATGTAAGTATGTAAACTATCTCTTTTTGATAAGGGAACTCCCAAAGTATGTATGTGTCAGAAAAGAGATTTAGTAAGACCTTTCACTTGAGTACTTGAGACACTTCCACTATATCTTTTGATTTTTAAAATGTAAATTAAATAATTTTACTACAAAAAATCATATGTATTTAAATTTTTGAGATAATCAAGAGACATTTATTTAAATATTGAAGGAAAATGTATATATACATTCCCTATTGATCTTCAATTAAGAGAAATAAAAAGATTATTGTAATAGTAATAACAAATCAGTAAAAATAATAGCTTATATTTATTTATTTATTTTTCAACATTTATTTATTTTTGGGACAGAGAGAGACAGAGCATGAACGGGGGAGGGGCAGAGGGAGAGGGAGACACAGAATCGGAAACAGGCTCCAGGCTCTGAGCCATCAGCCCAGAGCCTGATGCGGGGCTCGAACTTACGGACCGTGGATCGTGACCTGGCTGAAGTCGGACGCTTAACCGACTGCGCCACCCAGGCGCCCCAATAATAGCTTATATTTAAAGGATGCTCACTCTGATCCAGATATTGTAATAGAAATTTTGTTATTTTGTTTCATTAGTCCTTACACCCACTTTATAAGATATTTATTATTCTCATTTAATAGATTAAATACAGAGGCTGTAAAAATAATACATACCTACATACATACATACATACACACATAGGCATTAAATAATTTGCCCCCAGTTTTACAACTAACAAATTAACCAGAGTATGGAATCTAAGTCTCTTTATTGAACATGATATATTTAAGATAAAAAAAAAATCCATGCTGGGAATTGAATTACTTGAATTAGTTGCTATGTAAGTAAGTTAACCAAATAATATAATTTCCAATTCCACAGCAAAATTATCATACTAGATAAACACTAAAAATAGGGGGCACAGCTTGGCTGGAGATGTCACAAAAGCCTAACTAAATTTTCCCTCACTCTACAGAGTAATATCACATATCAATTATTCACTAATTATATGTTGAATTAAACCATTGGGCTGTCTAAAAAAATGTATAGGACATGACATAGCCCTTGTCTTCAAGTAAAGAACTTGCCACTCCACCATCTGACAAAAGTTTTGCTGTCATTAGGAACCAGATACGGTGGGAGCCCAGATCTCAGATTTCTATTACTGAGAAATATACCATGAGATTCATCAAGAGATTTGGTTTCAACAACTTCGCCAAGTAAACAGCTTTTTCCTTTTAATAACAGGTACATGGAACACCCTGCTTTTATACACTTAAATTATCAATATTTTCATGTGGACAAAGTATAATTCACAACCTACTGGAACTCTGCTCAAGAAAATTAGAAAACTTTTTAAAATTTATTTATTTTTGAGAGAGACAAGGGGGAGAGGGGCAGAGGAGACAGAGAGAGAGAGAGAGAGAGAGAGAGAGAGAGAGAGACAGAATCCCAAGCAAGCTCTATGCTGTCAGCACAGAGCCCCATGTGGGGTTTGATCTTACGAACCATGAGATCATGACCTGAGCGAGGTCAGGAGTCAGACAATTGACCAACTAAGCCACCCAGGCACCACAGGAAACATTTTAAAAAGAAATAACTGAGAATGAAATTATGCCCCAGTATTAGTAAAAGTTGTATTGGTACTGAGCACAGGAGTATTTTCACAGTCTTCTTTACTTCTCTATATTTTATATTTTTCTATAATGATCATGTAAGAATGTTAGAATAGAAAACTGTGTTTAAATGTGACAATTCCAAAATAAGCAAAAACAATCCATTAGTACAGATATTCAAGAAAAGCTAAAATCTTAAAATCGAGTCAAGGATTTTAGGAAGTAAAAGAGTAGGATAGAAGTAATATATAATTCCCTAAAATATTTCAATTATTGTTTCAAGTATTTATTTCAATAGCTAAAACATATGATTTATAACATTCTTAACTGTGAGGTAGTAAAGGCTAAAAACATTAAAACAGTACAAATGAAAAAATATTTTTCCGGATGCCATGGACTGGAAACACATTACATTTAGAATATGCTTTTCCCTTTTCAACAGAATTGGCTGTCATTTCACTGTCTGGAAGTAAAAAACCAAAGATGACTATTTTCCTATAACGTTTGGAAATATACTCCACATATTTAATCAGAGGAATGGGACAAAGGTATATTCTTTCTTTATATAATCATAGAATAATTTATCGATCCAAGATATATTTCTTGAATCCATTTGGTAAAACTTCTGGTGCTTGGCTGTAAATTATTTCTTGTGTCAACCATTTAATCATATGTAAATTTGTTATAATCCAAGAACTTAAAATAATTCCATTTAATAACAGAATAGACTTCTAAAGCACAAACCATGCTGTAAGTTCTATTTGGTAGACGTTTCAAGTCTGGGAAACAGACTGAATTGCCCATTTAAAAACAAATTTATTTTGTTGAATTTTAAAGACCATATAAAATAAATTCTTAAAATGAGAACATTATCCTTTGCTTCTTTCTCTGACTGGTGATAAACATTAGGGGAGATGACAACCATGCATCACAGTATTTTTATGAACTATGTGAATGGCTACAAATGGCCAGTTTTATAAAGGTTCACAGTTACGGAACCACAATGAATAGAGATGCATCAGCCTGGCTGAGGAAACCAAAGGAGAGAGAGAGTGTCCCAGTCCTCAGCAATTGGGTTCTCTTAAAAACGTGTGAAAGCAAACCTCAAGAGTCCACTTTAGCCATCTTCAACACCCAGAGCCCCTACAGTCACCTGGCCAGTTAAGAACTTTCCCATCCCCTCACCTCCTTTGGGATTTTCATGCCTATTTGTTTATGCCTATTTGTGTTTGTCTTTGCCTGCATTTATATATATATATATATACATATATATATACACACACACACACATACATGTATATGTATGTGTATATATGTGTGTGTGTGTGTATATATATTTTTTTATTTAAGCTTGTGTTCTTTACATCTATTTATGCATATGTGGGATGTTAACCATTCCCTTCTCATGTCTCTTACAAATAGTTTTTCCAATGTGTTTGCCTTTTATTATTATTTTTTTGCATTTTACATTTACCTTTTTTTTTAAGTTTACTTATTTATTTTGAGAATGAAAGAGAGAGAGTGCATGTGCGTGTGTGTGTGAGACAGAAGCCTGACAGACTGAGCCACCCAGGTGCCCCTGTATTTACCTTTTTTTTTTTTTTAAAAAAAAGCACTGATATCTAGTTTATTTCATTCCTTAATTGCTGGTCACATTTAGAAGTACTTTAATTTTTCAGTGTTTTTCATACCTGTTTATATATCTTCAGTCATCTAGAACAGGAGTCTGCAATATGCTACCCATGGCAGGGCCCACACACTAAATCTATGAGTCATATCTGCCAATATCTGGTTTTGAACAACTCATAAATTAAGAAGGTTTTTACATGTTTAAATGGTTTAAATAGTAATAATTCCTAACACATGAAAATTACATGAAATTCAAATTTCAGTGTCCTTAAGTAAAATTTTATTAGAATACATACTTTTTCTATATCTGTATTTACATGATTTTGCTTGAAAAGTAACTTTCTCTAATATAGGATCCCCTGGAATCAGTATTTCTTTTTCCTTTATTTATATGGGTTAGACTGATTAACATGAAATGCTATTGGAAAAATAAAATACCTTCAAAGGTTTAAATATTCACCTTTTGATTTTCCTATATAATGCTCTCAGGGAAAAGCATGATGTGAATGTGGTCTATATTACTTTTTTTTCCACTTTCCATCAAATTTTATTCCAATAAGAATAGACTTCAATTGTTTTATTTTGTTTTAAGTTTATTTATTTTATTTTTGAGAGAGAGAGAGGGAAAGAGAGAGAGCATGAGCTGGGGAAGAGCAGAGAGAGAGGGAGAGAGAGAATCCCAAGGAGGCCCCTCACTGTCAGTGCGGAACTCGATGCGAGGCTCAATCCCAACGACCGTGAGATTATGACCTGTGCCAAAATCAAGAGTTGGACCCTTAACCAACTGAGCCACCCAGGCTCCACTGTTTTATTTTATTTTAATCACAACTTCTGAATTATGGTCATTAGCTTTGCTGTGAATGCCACAGGTCAGTAAGTCTGTACACTATCATTTGTTAGAGTAATAGTGTTTAGATACAACACATAATATATTCAGGAATGTCACAGGCATAGCAACCAATACCAACTAGTTTTAAATCAACATACCTTCTCCATGTAATGAGTTTCGCCATCTTAGACGCTGAAATTGTACTAAAAAGAGATGATTTACCTTCAAGACTTGTTTGGTAAAGGTTACCTAACTTCTGGAAGTCAGAGGGTGAATCTCTGAATGGAAGAGGGATTAATTCTAACCGCAGAACAAAACAGTGGGTTTTGATCTTCTTTCTTAAATGATTAATTTAAGCTTTGGGAAAATAAACAATAACAGGTAACATATACTCAGTATCCACCAAGAGCCTTGCTCTAAATCAAGCAATTTTTATGTTACTTAATTTAGTTATCACAGTTATTACTAACATTTTAAAATGAAACAGGGCCTTAGAAAAGTTAAATAACTTCCCCCGGTTGACATCATTATCAAAGGATAAAGAGTGATCCTGTTGTCTGTGGATGCTGTATCATCATGGGAGAAGAGGGCCTGACTGCAACTTCTCTACAAGTTTCAACTCTGTCAACAGTGGTCATAATTGAGAATACACATCCAGTCTCCCATCAGAAATAAAAAGGATGAACTATACACTGGCACTGAGACATTTAGAGGGCAGGGCTAAGGACAGGATCACAGAAACCCACTCCTCCCTACCTCTCAACACTCACAGCCTGACTCTACCTTGAGTCCACTGAGTCGGTCTTGATTCTGACCTTTGCCCTATTGTCATCCTCCATGATGAGCCCTGACTCTAAAATCTACCTGCCCCATCCTTTAGCTTTTTCTCCTCTCTCCTCAACTCTCTTTCTTTGTGCCCTTCGGATTTCTTGATCCATCTGAAGCAAGAATCCTTAACTGCTCAACCTTTTCTCTGAATTTACCCCATCTTCTTGCCTTGGCTCTCTCCAGAGAACCTTGCCATCTCTATATCTTTGTCAAATTATAGCTTGTTATTGTTTGCTTGTTTTGGTTTTCCCCTTATAGCTCTTGTATTACCAGTCTTCAATATTGGCTGAGTATCTTTTTGTCCATCCTGTTCTCCCCTCACCTTCCCTAAAACCTCCTATATTTGAATCTTATGTCATCAGATTAATATCTTGCTACTGCCATTCACTCTCAGATAATTGTCTCTCATTTCTTCATGATCTTAGTTCTTTACTCTTTCTTTCTGACACTATTCTTGTTCTTATTATGTAAATAGATGATTCTAGCATACTTCCTCTCCTCCAATCCTCCTGGTTTGTTTCTTTCTTAGTTTATATATTTACTGAAAGACAGAGAGAGAGAGAGAGAGAGAGAGAGAGAGATCACAAGCAGGGGAGGGGCGGAGAGAGAGAAGGAGAGAAAGAGAATCCCAAGCAAGCTCCACACTGTCAGCTCAGAGCCCATCTCGGGGCTCAAACTCACAAACCATGAGATCATGACCTGAGCCAAAATCAAGAGTCTGATGTTTAACTGACTGAGCCACCCAGGCACACCCAACATTCTTGTTTTCTACACTTCCTTAGCTACTCATTCCCATGGTAATTCCATAGACCTTGCCATAATTGGTAACTGAACCCCTGCATATTTTAATCCTGCATTTCAATTATTAACCAATACTTTTGATTTTTTGAACTCATTCCCTCCAGAACCCAATGCCAACAATCCAGCAGTCCTACTGGGACCTCTAATCTATCAATCCTCTCAGTGTTCACTGTTCTTTACCTCATTGATGTCCTTTACCCTCATTACCCAGATTAAACAATAAGATCAGTCCTCATACCACACCTACCTAGCTGTAGTCTAAAACCAACTGTTTCTGCTTTCATATATCTTCTGATTATTAAATAAATTCTACACATAAGAAAATATTCTTTGTAGGAACAGGCACATACTACACAAAATATTAAAGTAGTATTTTGGGTGTGGAAGGGTCCATAAGGAAGTATCTGTTAAGGTTTGGGGTAAAGTTTGAGTACCCAAATGCTACCATCATTAATATCCCGTCGTTTTTAGAGTTCTTAACTTAGAGAAGATGGCACAGAAAGAATGAAAGTCCTATATGAGACAACACAACAATTTTATCAGTTCCTTAGAAAGTGTTTAATATGACAAAGCAAAGCTATAGCAAAGACTGAATTTTTTGCATATAGCTTAGATATTATGCCAGATTGGGGCTTCCCTCTTGAATATCCTGAACCTGAGTATTGGAACCCACGTGTTCATACATGTCTATGGAAGGAGAAACATTACTATGATTGTGTGGAAGATACAAATCTATTTACTGAAACAGCCTTATGGTCTAAAAACTGGACCAGAAGTCAAAAAGGACAGACTTAACCCAGCAGGAAGAAGCCCTGTCCAGGCAGAAACAGAGATGAGACAAGAGGCTGATGAATTGGTAGTGAAAAAGGAGTTGAGAAAGAAAATGTTGGGTACAGTAAACTACCAAATGTGGCCCAGATGTTTCATATTCTGAGCAATTGGATTAACAATTCCTCTTCCCAGAAAGAGGAAGTGGGAAAGTGTTTGAGGGCAGAGAGTTTGAATAGGGAAGGTCGGAAGTATTCATTTGTTTATTCAGTACATTAATTTAATCCACGTATGGTACTAGGCATTGAGGATGCAATGATAAATTTCATAAAACCCCTAACCTTTCAGGGGATATTTTTAAAGGGTATAATGGGCTACTAACTACAATAAACTGTGGTTAATGCTAAAGCTTTATAAAACTATATGGGAACCTAAACAAATTAGAAGTCATTTTTGAGGTGCTGGAAACTGGATGAGCTTATCAGAAGCTTTTCAAGATGGATCTTGAACTGGGGGAGCATTTGAGGTATGTAGCAATTCTTTAAGGTAATGAAGATAGGGAAGAACATTTCATTGGCTAGAACTACATGAGTAATGAATAGAGATTAGGGTGCATTACAAAGAGAAACAAAATTACCATGTCTTAAAGTATATAGGAATTTCTTTTTCCTTAGTTAAGATGGTAGGTTGGTTGTTGGTTGTTGGTTATTTACTGGTGTTGAAGAATATTTCTCCTATCTTGTTGCTATCTCACCGAAAATTAGATTTCCATTTTATGGCACAAGATGGCTCCTCTTTCTACCATTGTGCCCTCTTTCCAGAGGAAATGTAAAATAAAGCACAAATCCCATCCATCTAAAGAAATATTTTGCAAATTTCACACATTTCTTCTACTCCCTTCATCAAATATTAGCCAGATGGCTATATTTACACACAAGGGAGGATAGGTAAATTCAGATACAAGGGAGCATAGGAAATGTAATCTGCTGGGTTCATGTGCCCAATTAAAATTTTGGAGGTTCCATATTAAAGAAGAGGAAGAAGATAGTTTTGGGAGGAAAGAAGCAGTCATTGCTACAAATGAGAGTGAATTTTCCCCACATATCTTCTCCATTGTATATATGGACTTCTTTTTTTTTTTTTTTTTTTTCACTTAATAGAGAATTTTCACTGCTCTTCACCAAATGAAAGACAAATGTTGGACAAAATGGTGAGGAAAATATCCTAATACCTTCATCTGTGCCCAGGTTATTGATTGAAATTTAGAGAGTTGGCAAATGGACCAACAGGACTGAGACACAAACTTACAAAGGAGTGTGTTCTGGTTAGTTGTTACTACACGCACACACATGTGTCTTCCTGCTCTTTCTTTGGCATACCTCAGACTCCTATCGTAGTTCTACTCTCTCTGTACCTCCTCTAACAGTGACTTATTAAGGCTCAGTCTTTAGGCTCACTTTTCCTTCTGTGAGAGACCATGTGCTTTCACACGTCTCACATCACATGTGCTGAGAATTTCCAAACCTACAGCTCCAGTTTAGACCTCGCATTCTTATTTTTCTTAATTTTTTTTCAATATATGAAATTTATTGTCAAATTGGTTTCCATACAACACCCAGTGCTCATCCCAAGAGGTGCCCTCCTCAATACCCATCACCCACCTCGCATTCTAAGTTGAGATACGTAGCTCCAACTGCCTGTTGACTTCTGTGACTGACAGCGTCTCAAACTTCACAGGCACCATGCTGGCTTCCCACTTTCTCCCTAACTCCGAATCTATCATACAGGTCACATTATTCCACTGCTAAAAAACACTTAATTCTCAGTCCCTTCAGAATAAAAGCCAAAATTCTTATCTAGCCTACAAGATTCTCCAGGATCAAAATCCCCACCCTCTTTCTAATCTCATGCCTTACCTCCAAACTCAAGAAAGGCACTCTCACTTTGCTCTAGCACTTGGTTTCTATACGTGTCACAATCTCTCCTATTCCCAAATATTTGCACGTGTCTTTTTTATAGCTTCCTGGTTTCTTTTTAGCTCAGCTACAATCTGCTTATCCTTCAAGTTGCAGTTTTATTGTCAAAGAACAATAAAGCTTCCTCAAAGAACTCCTCAATCTAAACCATGCCTCTCTCTTTTATTCTTCAAATCATTGTGATTTTTGCTTCAGCACATTTATGTAATTTTTTAATTACATGTTTATGTCTGTTTTTCTCTATAGAACATGGCCTTTCTGAGGGCATGGAATCAACATAAACTCTGGGTGAGTAAAGGGAAAAAAAATTTTTTTTCTTGAGTGAAGGGAAATTTAAAAACTGAAGGATCATCTTTTCCCCACTCTATCCCTTTTAAGGGTCTTTGAGCAATTCTTTACAAGTCTGAGTCGAGTCATTTTGCCAGATCTGTCTTTGTGATTGCTTTTCTACACCAATGTTACCCATCAACTTAGAAAGTATACATGTCTCCTGGTGCATTCCTGGGGTATATATCTAAGAATTGCTGGATTACAGGCTACCTCTATCTTAGAATTCAGCACTTGTTGATTTGTTTTCTAAAATATTTGCACTTCCACTAGCAGTTTATGAAAAATCCCGCTCCTTTTTAATATGTCATTGTCAGACTTTAAAATTTTTGCCAATCTAGAGAGTGTAAAATTGTATGTCATGTCTTTAATTTGCAATTCTCTTATTACTAATGAGGTTGAATATGTGTTAAAATGCTTATGGTTTTTCTGCATTTCCTCTTCAGGGAAATGAACTTTCATTACTTTTATCCATGTTCCCATTTTGATTGTTTTTTTATTTTTTGTGAATTTTTAATATGGTTTGGGAATTAATATTTTGTTGGTTATACAGTGGATAAATAGCTCCTTCCAGCTGGCAGTTTGTCTTAACTTTTTATGTGTCTTTGAATGCAAATATTAATTTTAATGTATATTTTTAGAGTTATATTAACAAAGTATGGTTCATGAACCTTCTCTGAAACCTCTATTACTAGGTGAAACATTTATAATTGCTGTATTTTATGGGTGAATGAAGCTCTTACCATTATTGAGGTCTCTCTTATCTGTAATACTGCTTTCTGCCTAAAAATCTTTGATAATTATTATTTAGGGCAATTAATTTTAGAGTTAATATTCTACTGGTTGGGGGCGCCTGGGTGGCGCAGTCCGTTAGGCGTCCGACTTCAGCCAGGTCACGATCTCGCGGTCCGGGAGTTCGAGCCCCGCGTCGGGCTCTGGGCTGATGGCTCAGAGCCTGGAGCCTGTTTCCGATTCTGTGTCTCCCTCTCTCTCTGCCCCTCCCCCATTCATGCTCTGTCTCTCTCTGTCCCAAAAATAAATTTAAAAAGTTGAAGAAAAAAAAATTAAAAAAAAATATTCTACTGGTTGCCTTTTTTCTATTTTTTTACTGTTTCTTTTGTCTCTTCTAAAAAGTATCTGACTGCATTTTTTCAATTTAGTCTGATTAGTGTTATCTTCTACATGATGAATTTTATTCATTCAGGATTATTATGACCATCAATATATGAGAATTTATTTGCATTATACTATGCTTTCTTTTTTTTTCTTTGTGCCACATTCCTTCTGGGTTACTTTTTTCCTCTTTGCCTCCCTTCTTTTCCATTCATTATGCTATCATTTTCCCGCTGTTGCTCTGTCAGTTCAGAATTTTTATAAATTCTTTTTCAATTATTTTTTTATTTTAGTGATTGCTTTGAAAATTTCACTTGCTTACTTAAGTCTATATATTTGATCTTTTTGCTCTTCTCCTGAATAATATAAGACCTTATATCTTTAACTACTGATGATACCCAGCCCTCCAATGCCAACAGGCATGCTAATTGTTGAACAATATTTTAATTCTAAATGGAACCCTCTAATTAGACATTGTTATTATTGTCTTATACAGTTATTTAGAATTATCTGTATGTTTGTTTTTTTCATTCCTCATTTATTTCTTCTTGGATTTCTGGCCTTTCATTTGAATCATTTTTCTTCTTGCAGGATATATTTTAAAATTTATTTTAGTGGAGATCTTTTGGTGGTAAACTCTCCTTTTGGATTGTCTGAAGGCGTCTTTTTCATTCTTATTTGCTAGGTATGGAATCGTATGTACAAAATGTGTAATTTTATTCTCTTCTGGCTTCTCTTTTTTTTAATTTTGAGAATTTGGCTGTCTATTGTTACTTTGTAGCTAATCTGTATGCTCCTGATGCTTTTAATATCTATTTGTCTTTGATTCTGCAATTTTGCCATAAAATGATGATTAGGTGTGAATTTATTTTGTTTATATTGTTTAAGGCATTGTACTTTTAAATCTGAAAGTATGTATCTTTTATTAATTTTTGAAAATTCTCTGCCATTACATTTTTAAATCTTTCCATAATTCTGTATGTAATCTCCTTTAGTAATTTTGATTACAATCAATGTTAGAGTTTTTACTCTGTGATTATAATTTCTTTCAAAATTTTCTTTTTCTTCTTGATGGATTCTGAATAACTTTTTCAGAATTGTCTTTCAATTTATTAAATATCTTGACTCGTTTGCAATCTATAGTTTATCTCTTCCAGTAAGTTCTTTTACATTTTAGCTATTATGTTTTTAATTTATATGAGATCCTTATGGATTTTTTTTCAGCAATGTGTAACCATTTATAAAATTTTATTCCTTAGTCATGTTTTATTTCCCTCATTTATTTTCACTAGCATCCCAGGCATACATTTAAGGAATAATTCCAAAATTTTAAGTCTGAAAACCTTATTCTTCTCTTTAATGTTTCTGCTTACCCTTAACCTTGGTACCTTGTTTCATTTTGCGTCTTTTTTACTGGAGATTTTTCTGTAAGAAACCAATGGGATCTGAGCTGAAGATCTTGCTTGCTTTTTTCTGAGAGAGAGAATATTTACTTTTCTTTTCATAGGTACCTAGAGGAACATAAACTAATTTATCAGTTAAAGGTTGTGGAGGTTTTTGGTACCTTGAAGTTGAATTTTAACCCAGGTCCTACATGAAGGCTGGTTTCTGGCCATAGCTTTTTATTTCATACTTTCCCCATCCCAAAGTTTCCATACTTTGTCAGACAATCTTCCCTGTCATTCTCACTTGTAGGACAATTTTCCCTCTAGTTTTCTCCTTTTCCCAAGATAGTAGTCCTTGTGGACTCTGACTTTATGCAGAAGGTCTCTAATTGGACTCCCCACTTTTAAGTCCTTGTCTTTTGTTGCTTGCCAGCTCCATTAAGACTTGCAACTCCACTGGGAATCAACACATATCCCTAGGGCAAGCTTCTGGCTTTGAACATTTTTTTAAACACAGTGGATTGGCGTTATTACTTCCTTTCACCTTGTGAAGATTCTCTTTACTTTCTTGTGAGAGTTGCTATCCATTTTATTAAAAAAAAAAAACACAAAAAAACAATTAACATTTACTTATTTTTGAGAGACAGAGAGAGACAGAGCATGAGCAGGGGAGGGACAGAGAGAGAGACACAGAATCCGAAGCAGGCTCCAAGCTGTCAGCACAGAGCCTGATGCTCGAGCTCACAAACAGTGAGTTCATGACCTGAGCCAAAGTCGGACACTTAACTGACTGAGCCACCTAGGCGCCCCATAGTGGCTATCCATTTTAAAAAGATATTTTAATACTTTGAAGGTTTTGTAGGCATAGAAGTTTCAGGATTTATAGTCTTTACATTATCAAATATAGAAGTCTGCATGGTCTAAAATCATGTTAGAGTTATAATCATCAACTTATTTTTATTTTTCTATGAAGGCGTTAGATAATTTAAACAATTTGCAGTTCTAGGAATAATAAGAGAAATAATAATAAAAATTACCATGGAAATCAAAGAATTGCTACTGCAAAATTATTTTTCACTTTTCTAATTTTCCTTTTTACTTAGTAAACTCCCTTTCTCCACAAAGAAAAACCATGGTCATTAATTCTATTTTAATCTATTAATAGTATAGCCACACTATGATTGAGATCACGCATGGTACCCTCTGATCCTTGGTTGCTACATAGCATTTTGATCAGACAAAGCTTGGGTACTCAGGAACCATCATAAGCACATGAAAGAAAACCGTCATAATATTACTTTATGTTTTGCAAATGGATGCAGAAAGAGTCTGAGGTAAAAGTTCAATGTGTATGGCTTTTAAGGAGGTCTAATGTGCCCAGATATATCTTTGCTTTTGTAATTATTCCATGCCAAAATGCTTCAACTTGATCATTGTAGTTCATGGTTTATTAGATATCTGTCATCACCTGTTTATCATGTGAAAGTTCTTAATTGAAGTAAACAAATTTCAGAGGTGTAGAACTTAAATTATTTAAGATAATTTATATATTATAATAAGTACCTCATGGTTTTAGGAAATTGGCATTGAATATAAAATAATAGCTTTTAAAACAATTGACATAACTATAGAAATATGCTTCTATGTGTTTATATGGTAACAGAACAATAAACACTCAAAAGTTTGCTGGAGAGTAAGTTGGGTGTGTTTGTGTGTGTGTGCATGTGCGTGCAAAGCCATGTGTATGTACGTGACTCTCCATATTTTAACCAGCTTCCCACATTGTATTCTGGCCTGTTAGCATGCCATGACTCCATGTTTTGGAATCTATTACGAAGTGACTTGTTTTCTGAGAAAACTTTCCATGGAATAAAGAATGTTCAATCCAGGTCTCTCACAAACAAGTATAAACTTTTGGCCTGGATTAGTTATTATCTATCTGACCTTCAGCCAGTAATTTTCTAGGAATTTCTTAAATAGATAGAAGTTTTGTAAAGGTGATTTGAGCAACTATGGTTTCCTTTTTGGTTTGGGCAAAGTCTTTTTCTTCAAAATACACAACATATAGGAAAATTGGCAAGACGTACCTCATATTAGGCAGTATCATAATACTAACTTCTCACAGAGAAGTTAAAACCCTTGACAAAGAAGATACCAGTGAAAAGTGCTGTTCTCCATTGCTTATCACCGTCTTGAGAAATCTTACCAACTGACAGAAACCCAGGTTAACTCTCCTTCTCTACTGCTCCTTCCCTACCTTGTTTATCCTCTTTCCTCCTTTGCATTTTCTCAGAACCTTTGTTTCTCTACTTTTCTTCTTCTACTGTCATAGTTTCTGTCCACCAAATGGCCCTCCCAGCTCCACTGCTCTCCAGGGGTGTGGTGTAGGTTGACTTCCTAATCCTCTCTCAGCTTTGGCTTCTTCATCCACAAAATGAGGATGGCAGTAAACAGGAGCGGAGGATTAAAGCAGGTCGTGTACAGGCACTACTTAGTGCCATGCCTGGAGCATAATTAATCTGTGTAATAACCTATTGTAAGTAAGTAATAAAAGGTATAAATTATACTAATAAAGGCATAAAACTGGATAATAAAATGATAGATTATATTAATCAGATAGCTTTGGATGAGACATGTGTGAAGTCAGATCATGAGAAAACATAGTCCAGGCTTGAATAGAACAGTAAACAAATCTAACAGAATGCAATTGAACGACTAAAAAACAGATTATGGTTGTTACTTTTTATTATTTTTCTTTCTACGTTTTACATTGCTCCCAGCATGTAGTAAATGATCACTCAATTTGACACCAAAATTTATAGAAAAAACAATGTTTTCAAGTCTGTGATGAAAGTGAGAATAGTCACAGTTGTGCCTACCATTTCACTGAGATGCTACTACACCAATGGACTGAAATAAAATGTGATGGTCTTTTGAAGAAAGTCCTGTTAAAGCCTGTTCCTTCCTTTTCCTTCTCAGTGACCTAATTCCAAGTCAGGTTTTTAATAAACAAAGAGTTTAACTTTGTTCTCAGGACTGGTGCCTACTGTAGAGTCTGAAAATGAATGTAGACCAAAACATAGGATTTTTGTTCACTTAAATTGAAGTTTAAATTTTTTTATCATTTCTCTACTGGACGAGAATAGACAAATTCCACTTCTTGGCATCAAAGAAAAGTAGAAGAAGTGATGTTCCTCATTGGATATGGTTACTGAAGGTAAAATAGTGTAGTAATTTTTACAAAAATAAAATCATTATTTAACATTTTACCAAAAAAAAAAGACTTATTGCTTAGTGGAATTTTATGTTATTTTCTTTCCTAAGACTCTTGCTCAACTTATTTGCTTTACTTCAATCCCTTAGTTCTCAGATTTATCAATGGCTAGGTAATTGACTGAAGTCCTTGGGAAAAAATGTAGATTTCTGGGTTCCACCTCCAGAGACTCTGACAAGAGTCTCCAGATGCAATCACCTGCATAACAAACCTCCTCGATCAGGAGTCAGGAAACCATGGCCTATGACCCACAGGCTAAATCCAGCTAATGGGCATAATGAGTCTCATGTCCTCTTTGTCTTTGTAAAGTCTGCCTAAGAGTCGTTTTGACATTTTTAAAGGGAGAAAGAAAAGAAAAGGAGAAAAGAAAAGCAAAAAAAAAAAAAAAAAAAAAAAAAGAAGAAGAAGAAAAGAAAAGAACGGAAAGGAAAGGAAAAGAAAAGAAGCAAAAGAAAAGAAAAGAAAAGAAAAGAAAAGAAAAGAAAAGAAAAGAAAGAAAATAAAAAAGAACAGAAAAGAAAAGGCAAAAGGGGCACCTGGGTGGCTCAGTCAGTTAAGCGTCTGACTTTGGCTCAGGTCATGATCTTGCGGTCTGGGAGTTTGAGCCCTGCGTTGGGCTCTGTGCTGACAGCTCAGAGCCTGGAGTCTGCTTCAGATTGTGTGTCTCCCTCTCTCTCTGCTTGCACTCTGTCTCTTTTTCAAAAATAAATAAACATTAATTTTTTTTTTAAAAAAAGGAAAGAAAAGAAGGAGGGAGAGAAGGAAGGAAGGAAGGAAGGAAACCAAAGAATATGTCCCACAAAGGCTGAAATGCTTATTTTCTGGCCCTTTCAAAACAAAACAAAACAAAAGGTTACCAGCCCCTGCCCAAGATAATTCTAGTTCATTTGTTCTAGAATATTTAATGACCTCTTATGCTGTGTGCTGTGTGTTTTTTGGACCTAGTAAAAGGGGACACAGAGACCAAAAGAGATAGAAGCCAGTGTCTATCTAGCTCATGACATTGCATTCCATGTGTCCCATGTGGGACAGATAAAAATTAACTTGTAATCATCACTTGTGAACTCACAAATATATCACTGAGATAACTTTAGTGACGTGTTATGAAGAAACTATAACAGGACATGTCTTCTCCAAGGTGACATTTGAACTTAGCTCTGAATACCTAGCTTGACCATAGTTGAAGATTAGGGGAAAGCAGGCCAGAAGAAGGAAGAGCAAAAAAAGGTCCATCCAGGAATAAGTGGGCCGTTCAGAGAGGTCAGTGTGACTGGAGAACTAGGGTAGGGGGAGACCCAGAAGAGGTATGGTCGCAGGGCAAAGCTGCAAGACTGGACAACTTACCAGAAGTTTTATATTTTATTCTAAACACAAATGGTACTCATAGCCTGAAACTCCATTTTCAGATGCATGCCTTAGATATGAATGAACTGTCCATCACTACTCTAAGATATATTAATTCATATTAAAATGGTTATCTTCAGGGGCTCCTGGGTGGCTCAGTCAGTTAAGCGTTTGACTTCAGCTCAGGTCACGATCTCACAGTGCTTGAGTTTGAGCCCCACATAGGGCTTTGTGCTGACAGCTCAGACCCTGGAGTCTGCTTCAGATTCTGTGTTTCCCACTCTCTCTGCCCCTCCCCTGCTCTCATTCTGTCTCTCTCTCTCTCTCTCAAAAATAAACATTAAATTTTTTTAATGATTAAGTTTAAAAATGAGAGAGAAGTACCTAAAAAACAATGGTAGTATTTGTCTTATAGATCAAATTTGATATTTTTCTTCACTTTGTGTTCTTGCATAATCTTAGGAGATATAGAAGTCAGAATTAATTATAGACTAACGTACTAAAATAAATATACTTAATTCAAATCTGGTATTTAAAGACAATAAAGGTTTTAAAAGTATTTTACTTCTTAGGAAACTATACGTGCCCAAGTCTGAGTTCATTAAAGATAATGTTTTATTTAAAGTTATGATACCAAAATCTTTTAAGTTATAATCCTTAGTCCCTGAGAATGGGTCTTAGAACACACATATTTGTAAGAAATATAAAAGGCAATTTAATAAGAGAGTAATTTTTGGTTTTAGAAAGTTAGCATTCTTCATCGTAACTGTGATATATTATGATGACTTAACCATAAAGGCAAGTGTGAGAACCCAATGAATAATTCATGCCGTCTGACCCTGACATCATGCATTAATTTCATTAGAGCTCAGCTTAAGCTTTCAATGGAAAATCCACTTAAAAATAAACTGAATGGCACTGAACACAAATGGTAACAAGGGCTCTAAAAGACCATCTGGTAAACTGCAGCATTTATTATTTTTAAAAGTTAATTTTGTTTTGTCAAAGAAGAATATAAATAATGCTTAATGTAAAACTTATTCGTGGTCCCCACACATTTCTAAATAGAAACATTCAAAATACATTTTCTTAAAAAATCACATCCAGCTGGCGCTGTATTTGGAGGGAAACTTCCGGGACTAAGAATATGGTAGCACAAGTTGAGAAATTCAGTGATTGCTCAGTTGCCTGGCAAATCATTAAAGATGCTCATGTCCTGTCGATGTTTGTCTTTCTGATAAGACCATAAGCTTACAAGGATACTGTTCACTATATAGTACCTCATATTTGTAAGCACCCGGTAGATATTCGCTAAAAGAATGAATTAATTTTGTCCAGGTGCAAAATATCAAATAAAATATTAACAATGCTAGATTATATGCAAAAGAAAGACACATCATCAGTCACGTGATAAAAATAGCACAGAGCTGGTATTACTGTCCTCATGCAACATTTCTCGGGGTGCCAGAGAGAAAGTCTGAACTTCGCTTATTTTCCTGAGAATGGGAGTATGGAGGTGAGTAGAGAATGACTCTTGTCTGAGATTTTGTTTTGTTTTGTTTTTTTCTTCAGCTAGTATTAACTGTGGCTAGTACTGGAAGTTAGGTCAAAAATGAGGGGGGTAACAGGAACTTTTTGGTATTAAAAACATATAAATTTTGAATGTTTAGGTACTTAAGGCAGAAATCTTCAGTTACATGGAACATCACTATATGAATCACCTTATTCCTAGATGTACTGGATTGACAAAATGGTATTACAAAAGTAAAATCTTAAGAGAGTACAAAAGTTAGATATCCATGAGATATGCAGAGGATGGGATGCACAGGAGGGCACTCAAAGAAGATAGAAGGAAAGCTGCCTTATAGCTGCATTTATTAACTTTATTTGTTTCTCTTACTAGAATGCTATATGAGTAAAAGCAAGCAGTGAGAGTCCTGATAGGAGTCTTAGGAACATGGGCCTCATACCCTCTTCTTAAACTCTGTTCAATGCCAGTAGGATTATAATGAACCTTTAAAAGCAGGGGAAGCCCGCCCTCCCCCCGCCCACTGAATCCAGAAGGCTGCCTTTCTTAAATAAAATCCAAAACAAAGACCTAGAAACTGTATCATATATAGATATGGTGGGCAAAGGCTAAGAAAGGCAGAATGTGTGCATAGATGATATTTCTGTCCCTTCCCTCCCCTGTTAATTTGGGCAAGAGGCTTAAAGAGCAAAGGTTACACTCTCCCTCCAGTTACTTTCATTTTCTCCTGTCTTTTCAATGTTGAAGACCACCCTGACCTCCTTCCTCAGTGATCCACCTCCCCCTTCCTGAGGTCTTGAGGGTGTGGCAGCATTCCAGGCCTGGGACCTGGTGGTTTTGTAGTCTGAGGAATGAAGTCCTAACCAAATGAAATGATTAACCTGAAATGACACCTGCATACCTGAGGCCATCAGTTTAATGCTGTTGATGAGGGGGCGTGGGGCAAGCTGAGGGCAAAATACAGACTGGCACACCTCCCCCCACTTCTCCAGCTGGTGGGGAGAATATGTATGATATTCCTGGAACACTCCTGGCTACCCGAGAGCAAAGGAAAGGGGTTTAAGTGCTTGCCATGGTAATGTGGGAAGCTAAGGCAAATGAAAAATTAAATTCTCTTACTGCCTACAGTCCATTGACAAGTCCTTGAAATAAGCAGTGACCTCCCTCTAGGAGCTCAGCTGCCTCAATAATGACACTTTGCTGGGGGGAAAGGGAATCTTGGCTTAACATTATCCCAACCTCGAGGATCCTGTAAGTCTACTTCCTTTATCTCAATCGCCCCAGGATATATGCTGGCAAGCATACTCCAAGTTTATGGCCCTCCGATACATCTGAAGGGTCTCATGACCGATGTTTTACCAAACGGTAATAAATGGTGTTTCCCTAGTAACACCTAGTGCCTCAAGGTCCTGGAAATCTTTCTTCCAAAATTCCATAGAGACTTAGTCTATCCCTGACCACCTACCAACCTGAGGGTATACGATGAGTTACCGGTCACCCCAGTGCAACTCTTCCTGCCCATGGGTCCTGTCCCTGTGCTTTAATAAAATCACCTTTGTGCATCAGAGACGTCTCGAAGAATTCTTTCTTGGTCATTGACTCCAGACCACCCCCCACAATCACCCCAAAACTTCATCACTGTCACTGACCTCCCTCAGTATTTTCTCTTCCCTTGTTCCTTTAGAAATACTCGTTTAGAATAATGATATTATTTTTATAAACACGATGCATGTTTATTACAAAAACTTCAATGAACTTAAGAAGGAAAAAAGACAAAAACATAAAATCCCACCACCTGGAAAGAGACATTATCATCATTAGATTAACAGAAAAAAAGCATTAGATTAACATAACTCCAGAAATCTTTATGTATGTGTACATATCTATAGACAATAAACACATTTATAAAGAGGTATGACAGTCTGCATGCTATTTTTAAAATCCGGATGGTACATTTAAGATTATGTTTAAGAGAAGTAACTGAATTGTATAACTGTATAAGTAACTGAATAAGTAACTGAATTAAGACAAGTAACTGAATTGACTGAATTTCACCATCATTTGTTTGAAGAAAGCTTCTGAACTTTTTTCTTTCCCTGACTTCTTACAGGCTTGAGAATGTCTATGGCCTTCATAATAGAATAATATGTGCAATTACAGAATTCACTGAGACTTCTTCATTCATGACTTCATTGGCTTGATTTAATTGAATGGTACTTTTTTTCAAAAGAAGGACTCAAAAGTGCTGTGGTCCCTGAGTCCTTTTATATTTGAAAGTATCTGCCTTTTGTCTTCATACTTGAATAACAGGATGACAGCAGCATGTATTCTTTTGGGGCATTTCTGCACACATTTTGGATATGCCTAGTCTGTGTTCTGGCATTAAATGTGGCTAGAATGAAGTCTGAAGCTAGCTTATTTTGCTCCCATTTTTTCTAATAAGTACATTGCTTAGATGTGCTTAGATGCGGATGTGTGAGGAATTATCTTGGAGGTAATATAACCCATCCAGGATATGCTTAAAGGTTGATGGCTCCATATTAATTTTTTCCTGGAAGAGGGTATTTTTTTCACTCTGCAGATGCAATTCTTCCTTCATTTCATGGATCTTTTCTTCATATATATATATATTTTTTTTCTCTGCATTTTCACAGTGGTTATCTTGATCTTTCCTCTATTAAAGCAATTCCAGTTAAGGTCTATTATGTCCTTTGTTATTTCTAATTTATTTAGAAGTTTATCATCAGTTTTGAATACTGCCTTCGTCTTCAGAGTTTTCCTCTGCAATCCTGGAGCATCTCATTCTTTGGTTTTATAATGTCTTCCTGAATTATTTTATTCATGTGATAATTATGTTTTATTTTAGTGAACTACATGGAGAAGTTTCTTCTAATTTTTAGCCTATGTTCTTAGGTTAGGTTATGGGTGGCCTCTATATTGCTGTAGTCCCTTTTTGTTTTAAGTCCTTCAGACATAAAAGGACTTCTGGCTAAATCAAAAGCTGTCATTCGCTATTATTGCTTTTATTATTTTGTCTATTTCAACCGATGATATCTTTTATTGATCTGAGAGGGTTGGATGTGGAAAGTAGGTGAAATCTGGCAGATGTCCAACAGAAGAACTCTTTCACTCTATTAGTATAGACAACAATAATTGATTTTATGTTATCAGCATTTCCACTGCCCACGGGTGAGACAACATTTTTGCTCTTCCGATAATTTGCAATGTATTTTTGGCTTTTCAGTCATTGTTGTTAAAAATATTTTCCTATCCCTTCATTGTTTGAATTGATTCATGACTTAATAAAATGTAACTAACTTAAAGAATACTCAGGGGGTGCCTGGGTGGCTCAGTAGGTTAAGCGTCCAACTTCGGCTCAGGTCACAATCTCATGGTCCATGAGTTTGAGCCCCACATCGGGCTCTGGGCTGATGGCTCAGAGCCTGGAGCCTGCTTCCGATTCTGTGTCTCCCTCTCTCTCTGCCCCTTCCCCCCGTTCATGCTCTGTCTCTCTCTGTCTCAAAAATAAACGTCTAAAAAAAAAAAAAAATACTCGGGTCCCAAATCTCCATACGCCTTCATTCAGTGATTTAGACTTCTATGCAGTTCTTTAAAGGTCAACAGCCACTTCCATACTTTATAAGTTTTATTTACATTCATATAACGAACGTATATTGTTCTGGCACTCTATTCATTTAATCTTCTCATGCTGAAAATATCCCAAATATCTCAGCCCCACTCCCAGTCATGTGGTTTTAAAAGGGCTCTGGGGACGGGCATGGGACCTAGACTCCTCCTCGCTTAATTGGTGCATTCCATCATCCTGGCATTAGTGATTTTTCAGCAATAGGGATACATCCAATTCGGGCCAAGAGAGTCAACCCCAAGATTTTAGTGTCAAACTGTTTGGAGAAAGAGTTCTCGCTTCCTCTGTACTTAAACTTGAGAGGATGCTGCTAGAGCTGCTACTGCCATCTTGCTACAAAGAGAAGCCCGAGAATGGAATCAACACAGGGGGAAGTGTGGGTGGAATATGGAGAGGAAAGCTGGTTCCTGTTGTTATTTTTGTGGCTGCTTCGATTACATGAACAAACAATACCTCCTTTAAACTCCAGCCGCTTTGAATTAGACAGTTTCACACTTGAAATGAAAAGAATATTTCTCAGCTGCTGCTAAGGGGGCTGGACTGACTGAATGGGGGTCAGGAGACTTCAGTTCCCAATCTAACTCTGCCTTTGATTACCTTTGACCTTGTCACTTTATTCACTTGACCTGGCTGTGAAAAGTGGGAGTTAAATGAGACATTCTCTTTGGTATTCTCCAGTTCTATCACTCTGTGAAACAGCTTATATGTGAGCATGTGACTCAAAAGACCATAACATGTCCTGAAGTTCTCCCACACTGGAACACATGAAGTCTGTCTTCTGTCAACTGTTCACAGAGGAGGAGCCAGGACTCATTTGCACAAGTGCCCGGCTTACCTCTCTTCACGTGTTGGTGTCTCCTGCTAAAACAATCATCAGGTGGCTCTGGGACATGTGCTAGAGCCTGTCTAGCTCTGATGCATGGCCCAGCACCGAGCCAAAACATGTCGTTTCCAGGGGAAACCTGGCCATATGGATCGCTTAATTTCTATTCCTGAAAATGTCACTTTTTTCTTTCCGTTTTGGACAATTGCTGTGAAAGGACTTTTAAAGAGAATTATCAATAATGAATTAACCACCCCCTTTAAGAAATATAGACTGTATTTTTAAAAAAGTAAGCAAACAAGAAACACATATTGCCATGCATCTGGCTATGCTTAAAGGACGAGCATTAGCTTTAATGGGGTTGTGCAGGGGTACCTAGTATCCGAGTATATGAGCTCTAAAGTTGGGCAAGTTACTGAAGTTTTCTGAGCTTCACTTGTCTCTTCTATAAAACAGGGATAGCAATATTATATATCTCATAGGGTCCTTATGAACATGAAATGAGAGAATAAATGTTAAATTTTGAGAGCATTCCTGACATGAGTGGTTATTCATGAGCACACATAAGGAAGACACCCAATTATAATATACACATGTATATTAATTATATGTGCATATGTGTATGCACATATCACATTTGTCATGCATGCACACATTTTTATATGCATTTATGGGTCATCTCAAGCTATGAACATCGAATGTGTTATTCTTGCATTTCTCGTTATTTCCTATACTCAATTCCAAAAAAAGTGAAAATTTCAGAAGTCACTTATTTTATACAGACAGTACCCATTTACAATAGTTCAGCTTAAAATTTTTCAACTTTATAATGGTACAAAAGTGATACGCATGCAGGAGAAACTGTGCTGCAAATTTTGAATTTTGATATTTTCTAGGACAGTGATACATTGTCATCCCGTCTTGTGATGCTGGGCTGGGGCAGCAAGCGGCAGCTCCCGGGCAGCCCTGTGATCACAAGGACGAACAGCAGATACACTTAACCCTTCGGTACCCAGAAAACCATTCTGTTTTGTACTTTCAGTACAGTTTTCAATAAATTATATGACATACTCCATACTTTATTAGAAAAGAGACGGGGCGCCTGGGTGGCGCAGTCGGTTAAGCGCCCGACTTCAGCCAGGTCACGATCTCGCGGTCTGTGAGTTCGAGCCCCGCGTCAGGCTCTGGGCTGATGGCTCAGAGCCTGGAGCCTGCTTCCGATTCTGTGTCTCCCTCTCTCTCTGTCCCTCCCCTGTTCATGCTCTGTCTCTCTCTGTCCCAAAAATAAAAAAAAAGAAAAAGAAAAAGAAAAAGAAAAGAGACTTCGTGTTAGATGACTTTGTTCAACCGTAAGCTGCTGGTAAGTGTTCTGAGCACATTTAAGGTAGACTAGGCTAAGTAAGCTATGATGTGTGGTAGGTTATGTATGTTAAATGTATTGTTGGAAAAAAATAAAATAACTGTATTTTTGACTTACCATATTTTCAACTTTTGATAGGTGTATCAGGACATAGCCTCATCATAAGTCAAAGAAGATCTATAGCTTGTAATGTAAGTTATCTGAATTCTTCATCTAAAGGGATTACCGATAAGTAGGTAAGTTCCAAATGAAACACTTCATCGTCTGCTCTGAGGAAATAGAATACAAATCAGCTTAAAACATTGTGTGTACATATAATGCCTGACTGGAAGTCCCAAGGATCATGGCACATATAAAAGTGAATGATATTCTAGAATGCTCTGTCAACACTCACAGGGGATATTTTTCATTCAATCTTAAAAGGCAAAAAGCTAAGATTTTTTTCTCATTAAAATATCATTCTGTTATTAGAGGAAGACAAAAAAATCCTGTGTTCTGAGACAATGTTACTTATTGAGAAACAAGAGATTTATATAACCATTTAACCCACTTAGCCTGTGGAAGTACAAAGACTATATTTAACTAATTTTCCATTAGTAACTTTCTATTACAGTTTTTATAAACTATGTGAGTATGTGCTCACTTCCAAGTCTTAAATTCACACATAGTAGGAGACGGTCTATAATTATCCTTTTTTTATTGAAGTATAGTTGACTTAAAATGTTATATTATTTTCAGGTGTACAGCATAGTGAGGTAATAATACTATGTATTATACAGTGCTCACCATGGTAAGTGTACTTACTATTTGTCACCATGCAAAATTATTACATATTATTGGGTATATTCCCTATGCTGTACTTTTCATCCCCATGACTTATTTATTTTATAAATGGAGAGTTATATCTATATCTATATATATGGTATATGTGATATATTATATAATTGTCCTTTTAATAACAACTCAATAGTAAAATCCCTTGTATAAATTTCCACAGCCATTGTCTAAAGAATTTAAGACCTAGAGGTGCCTGAGTGGCTCAGTCAGTTAAGCATCTGACTCTTGATTTCGGCTCAAGTTATGAACTCATACTTTGTGAGATCGAGGCCGTCATTGGACTCTACTCTGACAGCGCGGAGCCTGCTTGGGATTCTCTCTCTCCCTCTCTCTCCTCTCCATCCCCTCCCTCTACCAAAATAAGTAAACATTTTAAAAAAAAAGAAGAATTCAAGATCTATGTCTCATGTTGATTGTAGTTTCAAACTGGCAGATTAACAGCTCTGTTCAGTTTTATTTTTAATGTCCACATTTTTAAGAACATACACTAAAAGTGATATAAAACTTTAGAACATACAAATTCAAATAACTTACTAAAGTTGTTTGTTAAACTTTGTTTTATACTTTTTTTAATCCTGAAAATTTGCTTCAGTTTTTAAAAAATTCTATTTTTTAATTTGTCTCCAACTTAAGTTTATATCATAGAAGAGGAAAGGTTTCTTTCTGGGTCAATCCACATAGATATTATTAATTTTCTTCTCTACAAGTGTTGGGTTTCCTCTGTGAATGAAAAAGGGAATAAGTTGAATCTACACAGAATTAGAGGGGAACTTTTGAAAAATGCAATTGGATGTGGAACAATAACAGGAAAGACACTTTAAAGTTAAAAGAGAGTGGGGCACCTGGGTGGCTCAGTCGGTTAAGCGTCTGACTTTCGCTCAGGTCATGATCACCCAGTCTGTGAGTTCCAGCCCCGTGTCCGGCTCTGTGCTGATAGCTCAGAGCCTGGAGCCTGCTTCTGACTCTGTGTCTCCTCCTCTCTCTTCCCCTCCCCTTCTCATACTCTGTCTCTCTCTGTCTCTCAATAATAAATAAATGTTTAAAAATAAAATAAAATAAAATAAAGTTAAAAGAGAGTAGGAAATGTTTTAAATGATAAAACACAGTGGAAAATTTGATTTTAACAAATGTCATTTGTTTATGTTAGAGCACAATATTTATATTAAATATTTGACCATATAGTATTTCACTAAGGTCAAATAACTTTTTGGTTTGAAGGTGAGAATGCAAAAGTTAAACATCGGATATGCCTTAAAGGCTTGATTTAAAAACTTTGATTTGCATTAAAAAATAACACACTTACTAAATTTATACACAAATTAATTGCATTTCCAAAAAGGAATTGTGGTAACTCCAGGCTTCCATGCTAACAGGTGGTATTAAGGCCCTAGAAGGATATGTAACACACAGTCATCTTCAAGAATTCTTCACAAATGTGTGTGAATGAAAAAGATGGAATATCTAAAGTTTGGGCTACTTCTACCTGTTAGGTTCTATAAATTGTCTCAGCACTGCAGAGCCTTCCTAATGGAAATTTGCTCTTTTTCTATCTTTCATATTTAAAGTCCATTTCCCTCTTTTTTATACAGCCCTGGTTGCTCAGACTTGCACACATTTATGGAGTACCTCTTGAAGACTGGACATTTTTTCTAGATGCTGGATTTACAAAGAGAAATAATCTTTGCCTTATTTACCATCCCCTTCTGTGTAGAGAACTATACATCCTTCAAGTCTTACCTGGAGGATTCCTTCCCTCAAGAAGCATTCTCTGGGATCCCTAAGTAGCATGGATAGTGATACGGTTGTCTTGAATTCTTAGTAGATTCTGTACAGATAGCTGGTATATAATCCATAGCACTTTAGGCTGCTACTTTGCTTCCATGCCTATCTTTCAGGTCTGCAGAGGGTGGGGGCCATGTTTTATCTGATTTTGACCCTCCCATTCATCATCATGTTTATCAAAAAACAGGCAGGTTATTTCTTTGAATGCAAGTTCAAAGATTAGACTGAGTTCCACATGGGAATCCTCTTTCCTGAAATGACTCCATCCTTCTGAGCTTAAGACTTCCTAAACTCTGGAAGGGAAAAAATACACTTAATCTCTTCAGTCTGAGCCTATTCCCAAAAGTTAATTTATTACCATGCCGGCAGCCGATGTAAGCTTTTGTTTAAATTTTGTTATATAGAACCAATTAAAGATTCACAGAAGTTGTAAAGGTAGTAGGGAGAGACCCTGTGGACCAGTTCACCAAGTTTCCCCGAATGGTTACATCGTACATAAGACTAGTACAGCATCAAAACCAAGAAATTAACGTTGGCACAATGAATGTGTAATCTGTGCCATTTTATCAAGTGTAGATTTAATAATGTAACCACTATTGCAGTCAAGATGCAGTTATTCCATTACCACAAAAATCTCCCTCTTAATACCCTTTTATAGTCACCCATTCCCTCCCCCTACTCTCCCTAATTTCTTCTCCACCTCTATAATTGTGTTTTTTCAAGAATATTATATAAATAGAATCATACAAGCCATTATTACATCATTACACTGTTCATATATAACTTAACACAGTCAATTGTTAACACTTTATCGGTAGAAGTGAAATGTAGAAAGCTTACTACTTTTATATCGCTTTACTTTCCCCCATTTATAATATAATTGTTTACAATATTTCCTCCACATATGTTAGAATCACATCAGACAGTGTTATAATTTTGGCTTCAAGTTGTAAAATATAATTTAGAAAACTCAAGAAGAAGAGGTCTTTACTCATATTTTTACCTTTTTGGTTTTCTTTCTTCCTTCCTAATGTTCCAAGATTCTTTCTCTTATTTCTTTACATGCAGCAAATTTCTGTCAGTCATTCCGTTAGAGTAACCAATTAGTCTTCCTTTACTGAAAAATGTCTTGATTTCTCCTTCATTAATGGGGATATATATATATATATATATATATTTCTCTGGAGAACACTGACTGATACACTGGTGCACTAGATATGCCACAGGGCTATAATAAATAATTTTTAAAACTTAAACTTAAAAAAAAAAAGAAAGAAGAATGAGGGAGAGAGAAGGTCTTTGTAGTAATAGCACAGGAAGGGATCAATAGAACAATGGAATGGAATAGAGCTCAGAAATGACGTTTATGAATAAATGGGAACTTTATCACAAAAAGAACACCACAAACCAGCAAACTTTAAGGAGAAAAAAAATAGGGCGGAGTCTCTAAATTATAACCTACACAAAGCTGAACACCAGATAGAGACATGAATGAATCAATAGATATGTCATTAAAATTAAGAAGTTTTCTTCATGTACAGATTAACAGCTTGGTGACAATCTGTCAGACACCATTTATAATGCCTAAAACTGGCAGAAATTTTTTTGATTTACAATCATTAGAAGAAATGCAAATATAAATAGGTTTTTGATTTACAATCATTAGTAGAAATGCAAATATAAGTATCCAAGAAATATAGGGTCAGATGCTCAACCTTGGAGTGATCATAGAATAATACATTATAGTAATGATATTGGCAAAGATTAAAGTAAGATAGAGCCAAATACCGGTGAGAATATGAGGGGTACAGGATGAAAACTGTACTGTACCACTGTAGGAGTATAAATGAATACATCCTGTCCTAAGAGCATTCTGAAAGTACTAATTAAAATTTTGTGTATTTTGGGATTGGGACTCAATTTGAGATTGGGACTCAAGACATCAGATTACTCCTGGCTCTGCCCGTCATATAATTATGGATAAACTAAGGAATCCAAGAACTTAGTTATATTTTGTTCAATTTCTAAAATGAAACAGTGGAAGCAAATTCTGCAGAATTTGGAAGATGGGGTATATAATGAGGAAAATTGCCAACTATGTACTAAAAACAAACCAAGAATAGAGTAGAAAAATGGTAGTGTAAGTTTCTCCCAGCAGATGTAGGAATGTATATCTTATAGGTAGAAACTACATGGAGAGCCCATGCATTAGAAGCACTAGGATATGGGCCTCCAGAGGCTTATTTTCACTTTATGGTTTGAAAATATGTAGTTTACCAGAATAAATGACATCTCTGAAATGATTTTTTCTGGAAGACAAAGATTGTTTCTCATGTTTCCCAATCTGAGTAAGAAAATGGTATTACTATTCCCTCTGTTTCCCACTCCAAGTATGTACTCATTTTCTAGTAAAGAAAAAAATGCAATACAAATATGTAATACCATCCTGAAATCGGATGCTGTCAGTGGTTCTCCACTGAAGGTGGTTGTGCCCCTCCCTGTCCCAGGAACAGATGACAATGTCTGGAGGCAGTTTTGGTTGTCTGAGCTGGGGAGGGAGGCATTGCTGCTGACATCTACTGGGTAGAGGACAGGGATGCTGCTTAAACATCCTACAATTCATAGAGCTGCCTCCACAACAAAAAATTATCCCACTCCAAATGTCCATATGGCCACTGTTGAGAAACCTTCTGTAAACTATTGTGTCATCTATTTACATCATGCCTAATCCTAAAGAGCTCTCCTAGGAAACGTTTAGTAAATCTTCCTGCATTTGTAGTATAGATAAGACTATAGTATGAAATATATGCATGTGACTTCCCCCCATTTATTCATCTGTTTTTTTAAAATTCACTCAACTGATGTGCATTTAAATGTTTACCCTGTGCTAAGAATCAAAATATTCCAACACCAAGGAAGACTTAAGACCTAGTCATTGCTTTGGAGACAATCTCGATTTAGTCAGTGAGATATGTCAAAAGTGTTATGATAAATGCTGTAAAAGAATCATAAGATGCTGACATAGAGAAAAGGCTAATTGTATATTGCTATAACACATAAATTAATAAAATGTGATAAATCATCACAGCATTTCATCATGTTAGATAAATTGTATATATAAATCAGAACAACAAAAATTTTCATTATTTTAATTTTACACTTTTTAAGTCTTTAAAAAAGAGTCATTACTCTTTTCTGAAGTTCTCCAAATAGATTGTAAAAGCGTGTGTGGTGATTCATCTATTAACACGCTATAGAGGATGATCAACACAATGACACATGTTGTATATAAGGTGAGATTAAAAAGGTTTGCTCTGGAAAAGCAGCATGAAGAGGGCCACTCTTGCACACATGTGCATCAGAGTGAGCCATTAGTACATTAAAAGATTCAGAAAATCAAAGGATGGAAGGAGAAGTATTATCTTACATGTCAAAAGAGAGGAAAAGAATGAGAATATGGCCCATAATATATTCAATATGTGCTTCTGCGGATTTGGAAAATCTCTGTAGAAAGAGGGCAGACTCTTTCTTACTTACTTCAAGAGCCACTCATCAAAGTTTTCCTACTGCAAATCTCTTCCATTCCATTTCTTTTCCAAATTTCTAGAAATTGAGTATGAAAGCTGCTATTCAAATTTATGGGTATTCATTCATTCATTTTGTTTGTTTCCTTCTTTCTCTTTCTTTCTTTCTTTCTTTCTTTCTTTCTTTCTTTCTTTCTTTTGTAAATAACTTGGAGATAAATTTGCCACATGGGAAGACGGACTCCAACAAGCAGCATGGCAACAGGTTTTGCCTTCTTAAGCAGCATAAGTCTCAAGGAAGGAATCTCTGGGCAGGAAGTGGTGCAGGAAGCCAGTACTCTTTTGGAGCTGGCCAGGAGCGCAGGGAGATACTCTATGCTTCCAGCGTCTCTGGAGAAGTGATGGTGAAAACATCTCTACCTAGAAATCCCACAGTGGCTCTGCCACAAGTCAGGAAAGTGCTGCCTTCAAAGAGTTTTGTGAGTTTAAAAACTATGCTGCTTTTCTCTAAGCCTATGCGATGGGGTGGCCCACATTCTTACTGACAGTATCCTCATTGTCTTTAATACCAGGCTAATTGAAACCAGTGGTCTTGCCTCATAAAGAAAAAGCCAAATCAAAGTTAGAAAGTAGATTCAAGGACTCAATTTGTGTGTCATAAGCTGATGTGTTTCCTGAGACATCTGACCAGACAGAGTCAATAAAAAGTTAAAGACTTTGACATAACACAGGCATATGGAACATCTGATGTATGTGATTTTCTTTTTCTCACTAGGAAAAGTCATAACTGTGCTGTCAGTTTCTTCAAACGGATAGACACGAATATAGAAACCTTTCATGGAAGTAAAATGTATCCATGTACCAGAGATATTACTACTGTAAATTGATTTCTCAAGGTACATTTGTAGATTTTATTTTATTTACTTTCAAAAATCTTTTTTTAAGTTTTTATTTATTTTTAACAGAGAGAGATAGAGAGCGAGCACAAGCTGGGGAGGGGTAGAGAGAGAAGGAGACACAGAATCTAAAGCAGGCTCCAGGCTCTGAGCTGTCAGCACAGAGCCTGACGTGGGGTTCGAACCCATGAACCATGAGATCATGACCTGGGCCAAAGTTGGACGCTTAACCGACTGAGTCACCCAGGCACCCCGATTTTATTTACTTTCAGAAGATGTTTTTACTATTTACTCTTATTCATTGTGCAAGTTGGTAAGCCTTTCTACTGAAATATACTTCCATACGAACATGAGAAAGTGGTCTGACATGCTGAAGCCTTCCATAGAAGATGAAGGAAAGCTAAAGCATGTAACATTCTAGAATGTCATAAGCAGAGAAGGAAAAAGTGGGTGAGGAAACTTCTGAGGCCAAAAGGCAGATAAAGATAGCAAATAATGTTCACATTTGCAATTTAATTTATAAACTGTACAAACCCAGGAAGGAAGAACTATATATGTTATGTGCCTATGTAACTCATAGACTTTTCTTCTGACAGAAAAACTGTCAGAAATGTCATGATGAAAGATAAGAACGATAAAATACATAACCCAGATACCTAAGTCATCCTTTCTCCACACACCCAAGATCCTTAGAAATTATGGCAGAAGAAGCAGAAAGGGACGAATGAATCCTGCGCTGACTTAGAACTCTCTGAAATGTGCTATCAATTTCTTTCTTTACTTTCCTTAAATGTTTTTTTTTGAATTTCTGATTATGAAAGTGATACATGCAAAAAAATCAGAAAAATACAAATAATGATGAAAATAAAACATATTGTTACCACCTAGGGCTTAAAATATATTCCTCCAAAAACATTTTTGTCTTAATATTAAACTAAAGAATAATTGCAGGTGGTAGTGTTGACTTTGCAGAACTGAGTTCTCAGTGAATCTGTATCCTAGGCAGCTTACGCCAGCTTCCTATTATCTGTAGGGACTTTGGGAAGCCCACCAAGACATCCCAGATAGGGGAAGAGAATGGATGAGGGAAAGAGAAAAGAGGAGAAGGAGAGAAAGAAGGGAAGTTTAAACTTAAGTTTCAGCATACATTAAATGAGATGGAATAAGATGATAATATTTGGAATATCAGTTCTCAGTAGGTGAAGAGAGGGTCTTTCAGGAACCCGGAAATCATGTTCTATAGATGGTTCCTTACTTCACTTGCACAGTATTTTCTAAGTTGTATCTAAGAACAAAAATGTTACAGGTCCTTCTGCTAAAGAAGAGCATGGACATCCTAGTACCAGTGGATGAATAAAAGACAGTGTGTGTGTGTGTGTGTGTGTGTGTGTGTGTGTACACGTGTTGATTTGCTTATTTTTAAGATAATAATCATTAATTTTTATTAACGGCTTTCCATATGCCATGAACTATGATAAGAGCTTTAGATGCATTATTTCATTAATCTTCTTTCTCTCATTTTATAGATAAAAAACTAAGGTGTAGGAAAGAAAGAAAAGACATAGCCAATGGTTACAAAATGGCAGAGCTTGAATCCAAACTTAGGTTCATGTGGTACCAGGCCCATTACTCTCAACCACATTCCCTATTCCTTTCCACTCTCCCCAACATCTGTGTGGACCCATTTATTTTAAGAATATCTTTCAATCATGTCGCCCCAAATTCTGAACATTATTGAATTGTTAACACATTATAAGACATTATTGAAAAAAATGTACTCTATAGAAAGGCCAATGAAGACTCTGAACAGCCAACTGGCATTGATTAATACTTTGTTCATAAGGTATTACAGCTTTCAACCATTGGTGGTGATAGGTAATGGCCTATTTGTTTCACAAGTTTGCTGCTTTTTATTACATCTATTCGATATCATATTTTAAATAGGCATCATGTCATAGAATCTAAACTGTGATCATTTTGGGGCCCCTGGTCTTTCAGACATAGCCATGTGATCCTAAAGACGTTGATAATATATAGACAAAAAAAAAAGCTGCAGCCTCAGGTCAGACTGTTCTCTCACGGCCTTCTCTTTTGCCCCACTCTGGGCCTTCCTTTCACTGCTTAAACTCAGTTTACGGGAGAAAAAACAAGGTTCCATCATAATTATTAGTATTTCTAAGAAATGTCAGTAGCCCACCTGCTTACTATCAAGTTGTGGGGATTTTCAGTTACTATAAATAGTGCAGAATCATTTGCTTTCAGAGCTGATGTATAAAATGTTTCTCCTCTCACTCTGGTTTCACTTTTCCTACTAGAATTTTACCCATCTTCCTCTGGGACTTCTCGTTGCCCATGCCAGGCTTGATCATAACCCTCACTGAGAATTACCTTCATCATCTTTTAACACAGTTACCCTTTAAGAGGGGAAGACTTCAAATCTAATGCCTACTGCTTGGCACATTACAAAGAAAGAGACCTGAACAGATTCCCTTTGTTTCATTAGGAACTGAGAGTTAGACCAATTGTTTCTCAGTGGATACTTGGGCTGTTTCTTGCTAAGTGACAGTTCTCTGGCTAAGCATACCACGCACCTTCTGGTCAGAAGCCAGTGAAGGCAGGTCAAAGAAGGAGTCACTTGACAAACCAATCTTCAGGCAGTTGGCCACATGAGGACATGAGGTAGTCTAGTCCCAAGAGCCCAGGCTACCTCTTTCTAGTGGAGATTAAGACTCATGTAGAATTCCAAACATATCAGTGCTGCTTGGAAAATGTACACTTTCCAAATTAATCAAAACCCAGGTTTGTTATGGTTCCTCCTACTGGGCAGTATTTCTTTTGGCTTTGATCTAAGAAACAGTTGCCCAAAATAGGATCTCCATTCTGCTAGAGTCAAACTCAATTGTACTGTTGATCTTAGAGTTTGACCAGTTTCAGAGAGAGAGCTGGAAATAAAGGATCAAGGAAAACTAACAGCTTTCTCAGGATACAGACTGGAACACACGTGCGTCAGGAGCAGCTTTGCTGACCCAGCTTCTCCTTCGAGAATTTGGCTTGACTTTGAGGGGTCCGTTTTCAGGGAGGTGAATGAAGAGTTGGCAGTCTGGCTCTCACTTACTGTAATTGAGTCAGACAATTAAATTGCCTCCCAGTTACTGAAAATGTAAACCACATACACCGTATGTAGGTCACAGCATTCCAGTGGTGCTTGTCCGGTATAGTGACTTAATGCCTGGATATGGACAACTCTTTTGAGTCAAAGCAGCATAGCATGCTGGCTCAGCAGATGCACATGCACGTAACAAGGGCATCACTAAAGGTCTGTGGGTTTGGAAGATAGCCTAGAATCAGCACTCCAACACATGGGTTTATTTAGACAAAACAATGTGTCAGCTTATTGTGCTATAATTTTTGGATAGCTTTTATTAAAATTTTAAAATGAACTGTGTCTATTAATGAGCCCCTTCCCTTACACACAACCTATAAAAATCTCTATGTTTTTTCCAAACCAAAGTTTTACTCAGAGATGTAAAATGAAAAAAAAAATTTACACCAACAAAATACCTAAAGTAAACAGACAAATGTTTCAGTGTGTAATGTTAGACTTTGGAGACGGTGGACTTCACAACATTATCAGAACTGGGGGAAAGGTTTGGATTGTGTCTATGTTTAATATGACAACATTAAGGCCAGTACAGTCCACTGATGATTGTTAGTATAGGTGCTAATGAGGAAGAAATGAATTTTATCATTAATCTTGTTTCACATCAGTGACTGTTTTCACAGCATATAGAGTATCTTGTCTCCTAAATGGACTACAAACAATAGACTGGTAAAAGTTTCACTTAAAAAATTTCCTTGATCTGTGTTTGGATTTTCCATGGCAACTCTTCAATCTTTGGGCTGTATTCTTCTCCAACTCCACATGCTTTTTGACATCTGGCCCCATCATCAAGTGTTGCAGGTTTAAAGAATGCAGTTTTCCTATGCTAAGAAAAGCAGAATTACCAAGAGGTGTGTGTGTGTGTGTGTGTGTGTGTGTGTGTGTGTGCACGTGTGTGTGCCAGGGATGTTACCTGTGAAAGCATCCTTATAGACCCTTATTTCTTTTTTTTTTAAATTTTTTAATTATTTTTTTTGAAATTTATTGTAAAATTGGTTTCCATACAATACCCAGTGCTCATCCCAACAGGTGCCCTCCTCAATGCCCATCACCCACCCTCCCCTCCCTCCCACCCCCCATCAACCCTCAGTTTGTTCTCAGTTTTTAACAGTCTCTTATGCTTTGGCTCTCTCTCCCACTCTAACCTCTTTTTTTTTTCCTTCCCCTCCCCCATGGGTTTCTGTTAAGTTTCTCAGGATCCACATAAGAGTGAAACCATATGGTATCTGTCTTTCTCTGTATGGCTTAGTTCACTTAGCATAACACTCTCCAGTTCCATCCATGTTGCTACAAAGGGCCATATTTCATTCTCTCTCATTGCCACATAGTATTCCATTGTGTATATAAGCCACAACTTCTTTATCCATTCATCAGTTGATGGACATTTAGGCTCTTTCCATAATTTGGCTATTGTTGAGAGTGCTGCTATAAACATTGGGGTACAAGTGCCCCTATGCATCAGCACTCCTGTATCCCTTGGGTAAATTCCTAGCAGTGCTACTGCTGATACACCCTTATTTCAATCCCTTCCTCATACTTAGCAAACCATGCTCTTAGAATTATATTCACTATTTAATGAGGAAACACAGTGTTTTTCTGGTGGGCTTGCTCTTAAGTAGGCATTCTAATTATGAGGCTATCTCTGGAAGCACCAATCTTTCTCCTACAGTATTGGGTTAAGAGGAAAGGTATAAACCTGTGAGGTTGGCTATTTTTCTGCCACCAACTCTTATTGTTTCCATTTTGAGTGTCACAAAAGGATATGAAACTTCTCAACTTTGGAGTGGTTTGTTCTTGCTAGTTCCACCTATTCAGAGCTCTCGCAAAGCAGCTTTCTTCTTGAAGCTTCTTTCACTCAGAGCATGCACCCAAGAGCTCCATGAAAAAGCTGCACATTGGACTATGTCCAACTCTATATCTTAATATAGTGATAGGAGAAAATGCAACCCTGATGTGAAAAAAAGCCATTATTCCAAGTCAAATTTCTATTAAATAATTTAATTTTTTGATTTCTAATTTAAAGTATGAATTGTTTATAGGGAAGTATGTAGTGTTTGAGGAAGTTATGGATTAACATGGGTAATGCATGTACATTCTAATTTATTTTATGTTATTCTTTTAAAGTTTATTTTTATTTACTTCTAGTGAGAACATGCAAAAGTCAGAGAGATGCAGAAATAGAGGGAGAGAGAGAGAATCCCAAGCAGGCTTTTCACTGTCAACCTGGATTCACAAACTATGAGATCATGACCTGAGCTGAAACCAGGGGCCAATACTTAATGGACTGAGCCACCCAGGTGCCCCTGTATGTCCTAATTTAGACCAACTGACATATACATATAGAACACATAACATCTTAGAATATATTTCATTAAAATCAAGGTTCATGTTCCTATGAAACCTTAACAAGATTCTATATTATTATTGTTATATAGAAATCTTTGTCACACAATTATTTGTTATAAAGAAGCTCTTATATAGCCAACATAAACAAGGCATAAATGGAGATGAAATTATTGCATACATTATAATTCTGAAAATTAGTTTTAAAATGTTATAATGAATTTTAAAAGATGCCCAGATGCCAAATAAACTTACCCTCACAAAAAATCCCCCAAACACAGAATATACTATCTCATATATTACCCATAAATACAATAAAAAGCTTTTATTAACAATGACAATGAATACACAAACCCCTAATCTTATCCTTAATGAGAAAAATTTTACCAAGTTAAAGACAAATACAATTCAGTAGAGCATTCAGAAGAAAATTTGAATGGTGAGAAATAAAATGTTCTTATTTGAAAACATGTCAATAATTTTCAAATTATAAGATGATACAATACTAACAAAACCCCAATGAGCCATTTAAACAAAAATGACAAAACTATACAAAAATCATCTAGAAACACCAGATTTGCTCCCATTCCTCAAGTACATGTCCAGAAGCTAGCACCATTGCTCATCCTTCGGGCTATGAAGTGGGGAGGAGTGTAGCACCCCCTCTCCCCCACACACACACATAGGAAAATGTCCCACCTTAAACAGTGGAAGACTCCAAAAACAGATGATCAAACAGAATTAAAAATTGTGATAAAGCAAAGTTCAATGCCAGGGAGGCAGGCAAAACTGGTGGCAACGTAAAAGGAAGGAGATACCAAGTCCCAAGTGGTGTGCCAGAAATCTCCACATCCTGGAAGTTGAGAGAAAATTTAAGTGGGAAATAGTGCATTAAAAAGGATCTGAAGAAACTAAAACAAGCCTGCTTCTTGTCACTTGACTAACCAGCAGGCAATATGTGAGTGATTCGGCACAGATGTCTAAGAACAAGCAGGGGAAGAAAGAGAAATTTGGGACCGAGAAGAAAGGGGTGACTACCTTCATCATTTGCTAAAGCACATTAACAAAGCCATGTTAACTCAAGCAGCATGAAACAAGTGCAGGGAATAGACAGAATCTAGTAATGATAAATATAGAACAAAGAAAGCATCACAATGTAGTTTCACCAAAGGTGTTTTTGAAAGAACCAGTTAGCAGTTTCTATCTCACATTTCAGCATAAAATAAAATACATTTCTGAGAACATAAAGAATTAAATTCATTATGTTTAAAAACAAAAGAAACAAACAAATAAAAAAGGAAATGAAAATTTACTAATTCAATGCCTATTTATGGAGCGCCTACCATGTACCTGGTGCTATTCCTTGTTCTGAGGATACAACACTGATAAAAGTCCCTGCCTTTATGGAACTTCTATGGTGATAGGGGGAGATGTGCAATAAACAGATAAACAAGTAAAATCAAAGCTATGTCCTAGGTGGCAAGACTAAAAGACCATTATAAGCAGCGAGCACAAAAGCCCCATGATGAGAGCATCCCTGATGGGTTGGGGACAGAAGTTCTTCAGTGTGGCTGGGGTGAATTAGTGAGGGGCAGGGTGGTAGGAGATGAGGTCACAGGCACAGAATGACACGGCATTGGGCCAGGACATTGGAGGTCACTGTGGGTGAAACAGAAAATCACTTAAGAGTTTTAAGTAGAAGAGTGAAATCATCCAACCTATATTTTAAAAAGATCCTTGCCTACAGGGATGCCTGGGTGGCTTAGTCGGTTAAGCATCTGACTCTTGATTTTGGCTCAGGTCATGATCTCACAGTCGTGGGATTCATCCCTGCATCTGGCTCTGCACTGAGCATGGCTTGTGTTTTCTCTCTCTCTCAAAATAAATAAATAAATAAGCATTAAAAAATAAATAAAACAGGTCTGTGTCTACTGTAGTTAAAACAGACCATAAGGAAATAAGAATTAAATTTTATTTAGAGAAATCTAAGTGAGAAATGGTGGTGAAAAGTATTCAGATTATGAATGCATTTTAAATGAATGTAAGGACAAACTCAATGAGGATTTTGAGGGAAAAAAAGAAATCCCAAGATGTGTCTAAGTATTTGGCCAGAGAAACTGGAAAAATGGAGATGCCATTTACTGAGATGGGAAATCTGTGGGAGGACCATTTGGGGACATGATTAGCAGTTCACTTTTGGACATGTTAGTTTGAGATTCTGATGTGATACCCAAGTAGAGTTTTCGAGTGAGCCATTAGATATAGTTTGCAATTTGAGAAGGAGTTTGGGGGTGGAGAATATAAGTATTAGAGTTTTCGGAACCCAGATAATATTTAAAGTCATGAGATATGAGTAAATAAAGATGAGAAGAGAACCAAGGACTGGGCCTTGGAGCAAAGATTGAAGAAATGAGAAATCAACAAAGGAGACAAAAAGAGCCACCAGTGAGGTGGGAGGAAAATAAGGAGAGTCTTTGAAGCCAGGAGGGGAGAAGGAAGTGTTTCAAGAAGAAGGCATCAACAGAGCTGAATGCCCCTGGGGGTCTAGTGAGATAAGTAAGAACGGAGCATTGTACTTTGTCTCTTGAAGGTGGAAGATGTGGTGGTAGAGTGAAGGTCTGTTTTGGTGGAATCATTGGAACAAAACTTGATTAGAGTGGGATCAAGAGAGGATGGATTAAGAGGAACCAAAGGCAGTGAATATAGATAATCTTTTGAAAAGAGTTGCCCTAAAGAGGAACAGAAGAGAAAATGTCTGGAGGGAGTAATGGATTCAGGAGAGGAATGTTGGTGTCTTTGGTTGTTTTTTAAGAAGAGAGAAGTTCACAAATGGGAATTACATAATGAAGAAAAGAACTGGTGATGCGGGGGAAAGAGGAAAATTATGGAAGCAATGACCTTGAGCGTGTGCAAATGGATTCTACTGTAAAAGCGGTTGACCTTTGTTAGGTGTGGGGCAGTTCATCAATAGTAACATGAGGGCACAGGTATAGGTAACATGGTTGATGTGGTGGTAGGGCCTGGCAAATAATGTTTAATTGGTTGTGGTAATTTTCAGTTATGTCTATCAGTAATTCCTCCCAACCCTTTATTCACATGCAGTTTCTCACTTCAAGAGGTTGAATCTATTTTCCTTCTCTCGAATCCAGCAGGTCTTGTGTCTTGCTTTGACCAATGGAATAAGGTGGGAGTGATGTTTTGGGATTTCCAAGCCTGGGCTTTAAGAAGTTAGTATATCTTACTTCCTCCTTCTTAGATCCTAGCTGCCATGCTCTAAGGAAATCCAGGCTATTGAATACTTAGGAGATTCATGCAAAGCCATGGGGGATGAGAGGCCATTTTGGAGATCTAGGCCAGCATGTCTCCCACCTAAATAACCCTAAATGCTGCACATTGTATGCACCTAAATAACCCTAAACAAGAAGTTCTCAGCCAAACCCTCCCTAAATTCCTAATCTTTTTTTTTTATATTACGCCATTAAGTTTGGGAAGCTTTGTTAGGCAGAAATAATTTATTGAAATATCAGTGAAATTAATTTTTTTTTTCACTTGAAAGTGGGGATGTAGAAGGTGCTAGGAGTTTAAGGGGAGAGGAGAAGATATGAAAAAGTCAGAAGAGGAGATTTAGGGAAGAAATAGTGCTATTGTTAGGAAACACGAAGGTGAATCTGAAGGGAGAACAGTGTGTCTGCTTTTCTCCAGCTATATTCAACTACACTGGTGCAGGCTTCGACCTGGCGAGGGTTGGATTTCAGTAGATTGGTTTTGTGCCAGGTGAGTGCGGTGAAGTGCATGGAGGCAAGTGGAAGGTATGCAAGAGAGGGATTATAATGAATGGCCATGGAGTTCCATCTCATAGGCAAATAAATCTTAGGTTTTCAACTACTTATCTGCTGATTTAGAAGAAGTAACACAATGGGGCACCTGCGTGGCTCAGTTGGTTCAGCGTGGGCTCTTGACTTCAGCTCCGGTCATGATCTCACAATTCATGAGATCCAAGCCTGCCTAGGGCTCTGCACTGACAGTGTGGAGCCTGCTTGGGATTCTCTCTCTCCCTCTCTCTGCCCCTCCCCTGCTCACTGTCTCTCTCTCAAAATAAATACATAAACTTTAAGGAAATAAAACAGAAATAACACACTTTGTCAACCCACATTGAACTCTACTGGGAAAGTATTTGTACCTGTATTTATTTGGCTCACCTCATAACCAATTTTTAATATTTTCCCAAGAAAGTAAGGAAGTGAAAAGTAAAATATTTATTTTCTATTACTTGAGGAATACATCATGCAGTAATTTTTGATGAGATATTATGGATTGGAAACTGTTTGAAGTTCTGTATGTAATTTAAAAAATCCTTCATAGAGCATGGCCGAGTGCTTTGCAAGGTAATCTAGAAAAAATTATTTAAGTGAATTAATAAATAAATATGTGCTTTAGTTCTACTCAGGTTTTATAAATAATTCTTTTTAATGGGAAGGTCAGACTTCATTAAATGTGAACTTTTCTAGTTGTGTACTCAGGCTAATGAGGACACTTGGTCCACAGTCGACACTCAGTATAGGTTTGTTGGCTGGGTGAATGAATGATCTTTCTGGTAAAACTCACAGTCTCATGAAGTAAATAAAAGGTAACCCTTGCTAAAGATTGTTTCCAATAATTTCCACATACATTTATAAAACGTCCAGTATAAGAGGGTTTTTCTGACACAGAATAACAGTCTGACATTTCAACTTCTCTCCAAATCTCACTATCCTGATTCCAAGAAAGTCAGTAACAGTGTCACCTTCAAATCCCCACTTCTTGCATTTGCTACAATTGATTTGCACTGTATTCCCAAAACCACGGGTACTTGGGTGAACCACTGACAACATACGGAGCTATCCTAAGTCACACAACTTCTTTAGATTGCTTCTTGTCGTGCAGTAATAAAGTGTGGCCTGTTTTGAAAGGTTAAGACATGTTGATTTAAAGAGAACATTTTTTTTTTTCTGGTGTGAATGGATACAGACTTTTCCATTTCATTCCAGAAAATGAGTAAAAGTCTACTAATGTACCTGCACTTCGGGAAGATTCCAATTTCATGACTCAGCCAAGAGGGGAATTAAGATTCCCAAAGTAAAAAGTGTTTAATCTGCCAAGGATAGACAATTGATGATACTGTGCTTCATCATCCATTAACACTTACTTTCTTCAGAGAATTGCCATTAGCAACCTTTTCAGTTCTTTTTCCAGAAAAGAGTATTACTTACACACAATATCATGGTGAGGAGAGAGATGGTTGCACAGCGACTAACATATGAAATATGATTTATTCCAGCAGTTTCAAAACCTGGTCATATGAATTACCAGCAAACCTGTTATAAAATAAATATTCCTGGACTCCCCCCAACAAAGATGCAAATTCAGGTGGATTGGGGAGAGGTGCAGGTGGATTTATTTATAACAAGCTCCTTGGGTGAGTCTTCTCTAGCCAGTCCGGCACTGGTTCACTGACAGCTCTTTACAAACCACTGATTTATTCAACTTAAATGTATGGCAGCTGCTTGTTTGTGTGACTCTACATGGTAATAAAATATGTTCTTTTCTCTGCACTATAGCAGATGCATGACTGTTGCTGTCACATATAAAACAACTGATACTTTTAGTTCCGTATTCAACTTTGCAGATATGTATGACCACCCAGTGCTTGCTAGTGGATTTCTGTTCATCTCCTATGAGATGAACTTCTCATTGATTCAAGGGAAATAATTCTAAACCATATGTAGTCTGGTTGTCATTCTCTATGGTACTTGTTGCTTCTTCAACACCCAACAAATCCATGATTCTAAATTAGAGAGCCACATCCCCCTTAAGGACCATACTGTCATCTCGAAGTGGTAGAAAGAGCATACGTTGAAAGTCATATTCAATGTGATACTCTAATTTTTAATTTGGGGAAAAGGTTGTTTTTATAATATAATCTACAGAAAGGAAAGCTTAGCAAAACCTGGAAAAGTGGGACTACACAGAAGACAATGGATTCCTCTGGGAATCCCCCTCCAGAATAACACATCAAAATTGGCAGGGATTGCAAAAGCATCCGTGTCCTATAGGTATCAGAAGAAATGTATTACAAAATGTGGATCAACACTGGTTATGTGCTCACTGTTTGTTCTGTTCAACCTTGAGGCACTGTGGGTTTTAACATCTTTCAACAGCTGCTCTCTGTGACTCACTTCTTTCCTTCCTACCACATTTTCCAGCTCCACTAGCCCCTTTCCTTTTTTGCTACTTCTACCCAGATTCTAATGCTCCTTGGCTCTGCCCACAGTCAGGATGATTAAGGCACTGTTGCCCAGGAGGGGTTGCCACTTGAGGCCTGCGTACTGACTTTCAAATTAATGAGACAATTGTAGAGCTCTCTTCTGCAGTCCTAGGATAGTTACCGATTGTGTGTTGAAGCCATTTACCCTGAAGCTTAATCCATAAATTTGTAGTGAAAATGAAATAAAGATCCAATGAATTATGTTCGACATCAAACACCCATTACATTTGGCATTTGGAAAATGTTAAACCACTGTAAAATAGCTGAATTTCATTTGCCAAGCATTTCCATTACCATGATCTTTTGTTAGAAAACTCAAAGCCAGTCAGGGAAATTTAATGTTAACGAGGAAATGAATGCACACACACACACACACACACACACACACACGTACTTCATAAGTGTTTGAGCCTCAACCCTCAAAATGTCCCTCCTTTTCTGTTCCATTTTAGCAGCAAAGACAGAAGATTCTGAATTTAGGTGAGCAAAGCATATGGCATATTTCCAATTCTAAATATGCTTTTTTACGAATTGGCTAATTCAAACTTCTCTTTGTTATCAATGCAATATACTCTTATTTATTTTTTGTATTTTATAGATTTTTTTGTCTTAGTGTGGTTGACACACAGAGTTACATTAATTCCACTTCTTCCCTAGACATTATTCTATGGTCGGACTTCTATTTTTCTAGCAGGAGAGTAAGATTGAAAAAGATTAAGTGACTTGCTCAAGGTCACACAGCAAATAAGCAGCACAACCATCACTAGAAGCCAGATCCCATGTCATTGAGCAAATATATGTGAGGGCTAATCTGTGCCAGGCACAAAGGTCAATGGCACACACTCTCTTCTCCAGTTGCTCATATTCTGCTTGAAGCAGGTGAATGACTAACAAGGTCGCTTCAAGAGACAGCATGGGAACATAGATCCCTATAGAATAGGGGCAGCTCAGAGAAGACTTCCCGGAGGAAGTGACATTTAATGTGACCTCTAAGCTGCCTATAGGAAAGAAGGAGTAGAAAGACATTTCAGGCAGAAGGAGTATTTCCTCATGCTCAGAGGCAAAAAAGCATATGCTGTTCAGAGAACTGTAGGCATCTCCTCACACTGGAGCATGGGAGGGCCCGGCAAGAGGCTCAGAGATATGGGACCAAGCTGGGAAGGGGCCTCAAACTTGCCAATTTTAGAAATTAGGACATTGTTGTGAAGGCCTTTGAAGAGTCACGGTAGGTGTTTTGGCAGAGGAATAAAGCTATGTAATTTGCATTTTAGCAGCAATTTTCTGACTAAAGTGTAAACATTGGACTGAAGAAAGGGAGAATAAGAGGCCAGGACAATGCTTCCCCAATTACAATACAAAGTTTCTTTGTGTGAGAAGTTTAAAAAGGCGACCCTTCCTGTTGGAACATCGTCATAACACTGAGACTTTATCAGAAGACTCTCTTTATTGTCATTTTCCAGAAAACTATTGACACAGATATAGAAATCTACATGATATGTTGTGACACCTTTGCAATGCGTAGCCTGCCCAACTGGCCGTGACCACACATTGCTTCTAGGAATCCTAAATTGGAAGTGTGACCAACGTTGTACAGCTCTTGAAAATGGACAAGCCACTTTCATTAAAATTATTCGTTTGTTCTTCCTGATGAGCTTGTGAGGTCGTTAGAAAAGGTAGTATTTTTATCCTCAAACTTAGATGGTATGTTAAAAATTGGGTTAGGGGAAGTTTGGGTGATTATTTTAATTTTCTTCCTCTTTCAGATCTTCACTAGGAGGAAAACACAAAAAGAAAAAAACTCCACAAAGTTACATTCCCTTTCTACAGCTAAGTGCTGGTCACTTCTTTTTTTAACTATCCCTAAAAGGAAAGAATATAGAACAGAATTGATCTCCTGTGGTTGCTCAAAAAACGAACGCAAGTAAGTTATAACTGCATGGGAGGGAAACTCTAGGTTAGGAGGGCATCGCTGTATTTACTTACATCTGAAAGTCTGATTATGTATAATACAGCATTTCCAAGCTGATTTTGGATGATGACCATACATAGTGTGAAAAAAAATGCCTTCAGATATTCAAGCGGTGTGGTCATTGTTTCTGAGGGCATTCCAATGAACGATGCTTAGAATGTAAAGGTAAAGATCAAGGCAACATATGCACTGATTTTAGCACATTTAGTGGTTTCTATGTTCACCTCCTCCACTAAAATAAGAAGTTCTGAAAACAAGAGCTGTTTAACTTTTAAAAATATTTTTACCTAGAAATAAATAGCAAACTTCAATTATTTTTCAGTAAAGAAATTGCTCAGTAACATTCTGGCTATCTCAAAAGAAAAAAAAAAAAAAAGAAATAAATGTAGGTTTGTAATGGCCTAAATAGCAGACTTCTCTGAGTGCTGGTAACTGAAGAACATACAGCTGTGAACTTTATACCGTAATTTAAAACAGACTGGAGGATACTATAACTTTCCATAGATAGTCATTTAATTATTTCCAAGGAAATACCATTCTTCTTAAATTTCAAATGCTTAAAATTTTGTAATACAGCATAGTTTTGCAATAAAATGTTCAGAGAAAAGTAATTTCAAAATTTTTTGCCGTCTGGAGAAAAAAGAACAGGACATTTTTAAAGAGCTGAGTTGTAATGGTTACACTTCTTTTGATTACAAGTGAATGAAAATCCAAACCAAACTGGTTTGTACCAAAATAGAATTTATTGCCTCACCTAACCCAGAAGTTCAGGAATAAATCTAGCTTCAGTCAGAGCTTGACCAGACTCAAATGATATCATCAGGACATGGTTTTTCTCTGTGACTCTTGGCTCTGCCTTCTGCTTGTTGTAGAAAATTATTGTTCAAATCACAGACAAGGTTGACCTCATGGTTGCAAGCTGGCTGCCATGGCTCCAGGAGCTCACACTTCCTGGTTCCATCATGTAGGGCAGACAGTCTGCTTCTCTGAGAGCTGAAATAAAACACCTGGAGTGAAATCTCAGCAGCTAGGATTGACCACCATGGATCACCGTGACCAGAGAAAAAGGTATACCCACCCATGGGTCTGGTCTTAGATCAAATACACCATTTTCGAACTGGGGAAGAGTTAGTTTTACCCAAAGCAAAGGATGTAACAATGGCAGAGAAGTGGCTCCCCCAGAGCAAAATGGAGGAATCGTGATTGCTTTTGGTTTAATGCTCTCTCTGGGTAAGTTTTAAGCTACACGAAAGTAAGGACCTTATTGAGTTTGCTCACCATTTTATCAGTTATGTACCATTTTATCATTTATTTAGCACACAGTACTGTGTCTGATATAGCAGAAGTCCAATAAGTATTTACTAATTAGATGAAGATAATAGATAATAATGGTATGTTCTCATTTCCACTGGGATGAATAAAGATGGGCTATGGTGAGGACTCCATTAGTCTGAAACATTTTACATTCTTCCATCCAAGTACTAACCAGGCCCGACACTGCTTAGCTCCTGAGATCAGAGGAGATGGGGCTCTGAATGAGTGGTATGGCCATAGACAGGAGCATTCTACATTCTTGATGACCCCTCCTTCTTGGGACTCATCCTTCTTTGGTTTTGATGATTCTACCCCATCCTGACTCTGCTTCTGAGAATTTTGCTCCCCTTAGCATCCCCACTTGTAGTTCCCCCCCTTGCCATTCCCACGGCCACTGTGGTGGTCTTGATCTTTATCATCTGTCACTTGTAAAAGGTATAGCCTCCTAATTAGTTTCTCTGCCTCTGTTTCCTCTCCTCTCTTCATCTCATTGCTTTCAGAATAGTTTGCTTAAATTTGATTAAAAAGTAGTTTGAATCTCGTCACTTAACAGTACTCATTTCCTGTTGTCCCAGGTGAAGTTCAAAGTCCTTAGTACTCAAGTAACATCCCTAACCTATTACTGTATTTATTTTCCTTCCCTCTTTGTTCTCAAAAACACTATAAATGCCTTAAGAGGAAGGCTAATGCCTGATTTATTGTCTTATTTGTTACTTGCCTTTCTCGAACCTATACTGATAGTTTTGTGCATGATAAACACTCAATAACTAAAAGTTAATAAACAAACAAAATAAAAAACATGCACCACATTGAATGTACAATGTTATTTCAGGAATTTCATCTTTTGGGGATAATAAAGACCAAAGATATATCCGGTGAGTATAAGGCTCTTTTTTCCATAGTCCATTGTAGTTGGCTGTGGAGAAACCTTCTACTTCTACTTCTTGGTAGCTTTCAGAGATAGCTCCCTACAACTGGCTTTAATAATGCACAGTATTTGTACAAAGGAAAGAGGGAAGTAGGTCCACCTTGATTTTGAAGGTGATTTTTCCCTCACTTAATAGCATCTTATCACACAGCACAGATTGTGATCTGATATCTTTTAAAAATATCATTGCTGGGCAATTCACTGAAAAAGTAAAACAGTTTGTCAATAAATATAAAATGCTCAACCTGAATAATTATAATAGAATTTCAAATTCAAAGATAATAATGAATTAGTATTTTTCATTTATCCAATTAGTTAAGATCAAAGTTTGTTGCTGGCCAGTTCGAAAAAGATGTGGAGAAGCAATCATTTTCATAAACGTATGGTGGAATAACAGTGTAGCAGTACCTGCTGGAATTTTAAAAATGTCTATTCCTTTGACTCATCTATTTCAATTCTAGTAATTTGTTCCACGTATAGTCTGAAATAATTGCACAAAAATATATGCACAGGGATGTTCATTGCATCATTATTTGTAATAATTTAAAAAAAATAACTGGAAGCAATCCTAATGCCTATCAGCTGGGAACTGGAAATTAATTACTATTTAGTCATGCTTAATATTTAGCATCAAATTTAAAAGAATGAAATGGGGATATACAAGTAAGGGTGGCAGTGTGGGTAAATGTAGAAAAAGATCTTCTATTAAGTGGAGGGGTGCCTGGGTGGCTCAATTAAGCATCCAATTTCGGCTCAGGTCATGATTTCATGGTTCACGAGTTCTAGCCCCACTTTGGGCTCTGTGCTGACAGCTCAGAGCCTGGAGCCTGCTTCAGATTCTGTGTCTTTGTCTCTCTCTCAGCCCCTCCTCCTCTCATGCTCTGTCTCCCTCTGCCTCAAAAATAAGTTTAAAAAAACATTAAAAAATTAAAAAAAAAACCTATTAGGTGGAAAAAAAAGTATGCAAAATAGTACACAACATATGATCTAGTTTGTTAAAAAAATTGTTTTTGTAGCAACCCTAGAGAATGAGAGATAGGAATGGAGGCAGGAAGGGGAGAAATCTTTTCATCTTTCTATGTGAATTTTTGCTACACACAGTCATTACTGTTACAATACAAACTATTTTGTTTTAAAAAAGAAATACATATACACACAAATGTAAAAATATGAGTTCCAGGGTGCCTGGGTGGTTCAGTCAGTTGATTAAGCATTCGACTTCGGCTCAGGTCATGATCTCGCGGTCTATAAGTTCGAGCCACATGTCGGCCTTTGGGCTGACAGCTCAGAGCCTGGAGCCTGCTTCAGATTCTGTGTCTCCTCTCTCTGTCTCCCCCCCACCACTCTCTCTTAAAAATAAATAAAATAAAACATTTTTTAAAATGAGTTCCATAGTATTATACACAGTTCATATTTCATATTCTCTTATACATTAATTTGTTCTGCAGCTATTTATTGAGTGTTTTTATGGTCCAAACACCATGCAAGCTTCTTATTTCCTTTCTTCAAAGCTGTACATGTTGTTGGTATTCAAAGGTGCTTTTGCACACAGGCCCCTGCCCACATTATGGGTATTTTGCTTTTCCTAATCATGTTAAAATACTATCTTAAATGGCCCCCATATTTATGTAGCTACCTGTCAGGATATTTTCTACTCACATGTACAAAAACCATGTTAATTCAATTGGCCATTTTCAGCTTTGTGCCCCAGGCTTGCAACTTCCCTTTGGTTTGGATGAAGGGCACTTTGTTTCTCTTGAAACATAAAATAATTGAAAACAGATTTCTGAGCATAGGTTAGCTCCATAACCAGCAGCCTGAGAAAGCAGAGCAGTGCTGCCCTCTGACTGAGACACCGCTGCTGATTGTGCTTTGATGGTACGGGAGGCAATTTCCCATCATGCCCTAATAGCCTAAAAAGAAGAGTCACCTGTTTGCATTGGACTTGGGTCTGAGAGTCAAACTCCACTTTTCTTGGCAGTGTAAAGTCAACTATGCCCTCCTGGGGTCTCATCACACATTCCATTATTCATCAAGGGAACACCAGATAGTGCTGACACTTGTGCTCCAACACGCATTTTATTAGGGTAGATCTGCCAGGACTTTTCAAAAATAATTAACTTCTGGGGCACCTGGGTGGTTCAGTCGGTTGAGCGTCCGACTTCAGCTCAGGTCATGATCTCAGGGCTCATGAGCTCAAGTCCCACATCGGGCTCTGTGCCGATAGCTCAGAGCCTGGAGCCCGTTTCAGATTCTGTGTCTCCCTCTCTCTCTGCCCCTCCCCTGCTCACGCTCTGTCTCTCTCTCTCTCTTTCTCAAATAAACATCAAAAATTTTTTTTAAAAAATAACTTTTCCCTTTAATAAGTACGTCTTCACGATGATGTTCATATAATATTGACTGAAAGAGGGATGTAGGCTTTATTCCTTAAAAGACCAGAACACTCAGATTATGAATCAGAATCTAACTTAGTCAAGCAAGAAATTGAAACTTTCCTTACACAGGGTTCAATGTGTTTTTTTTTTTTTTTTTTTTTGCCAGAATGGGGAGGATCCGTTGGCACTGAGCCCAGGCCATAGTCTAACGATGGCTCTTGTAAACATGCGTACAATGTTGTAAGCACTGTGGCCTTCAACATCATCATATTAACACAAAGGAGGCTTAAACAATAATGAACATTTAATGTTTGTACTTGATATGTTACTATCACCAGGTAACCAGAAAGCATCAGAGAACTACCTTATGCCAAGGGCTCAACCAAAAGGTACCTTCCCAAAACTTTCCCCATTTTCTGACTTTAGACATATCCATGGCTCCTAGAATTTCCTTCTATGAGCCATACACGCATGGGGTAGATCAGTGTAGATGGCTAATGTATGTTCCCAGATTTTGAGGACTGTCAACGTTGGCAATACATAATCTAATGAAAAACGGTACAATTTGTGCAAAATTTAAGTGCTATGTTGTAGAATTCTGTGTTGGGTCTTCTTCGGACGCTTGATTCACAGATTTTAAAGCCTACTGCTCATTTCCAGCAGCTTTTGCCATTTTTTAGCTAAGAATGCAAATGGTTTGCCACTTTGCAAGGATATGTCCTGATCCTGCAGAGTGTTTATATTCAAGTTACCTACGAGGGTATCATTTCAAATACTTTCTCCTGTTCCCCCATAAATACACTTTAATTTTTGTTATGGCATGTGTACTAATCTTGTGCTCAGAAAATATTGCTTACCAACAAAGGAATTATTGAAAATCTTAGCTTCTTTTATTTCTCAGAAAAATCTGTTAATTATATAATGCTTAAAATTGAGTGACATCTGTAGAAACACCAGGTTTATGGCATAGCTCTACTCCTATACCTTTGAGCAGCTAGAATTTTTTTTCTGTCCTTTTTGCATAACACACACCCAAAGTGTCTGCTTGTAACAGCTGATTCAACTCCCCTCCCCCAAATCTTAAAGGTCTACGTTACCAAGTCCAAAAATAGGGTGAACCAATATTTTGTATAAAAAGAATGTTCTTTGTTTGCACTGGGCCAATATTTCATCAGTTGGTGAAATATTAAGCAGTTCTAAATATATCATAGTATTCCTCTTGAACTACTGGAATTTCCACTTGCAGAAAATAGAAAATAGGACATATGCATGAAATAAATATGTTCAAATGCAACTTCCACAGTGATGTGAAGAAAAATAATTGAAAGTAAGTTGCATTCATTGGTAGTTTGCTTCTTTGGTTGTGAAGCATGTTAGTCTAAATAAAAGTATCCAAAAATGTGAAGGAATAAGATTACTGACGCCAACTATTACAGGATATATAAATACTTGAGTAAATCCTTATGAGAAGGAGAAATGCTTTCAAATTCTCAGCTTTTCAGAACAGAAAGAGCGTTGATTCTGGCATTGAGTGTAAACCACCTACGTATCATTTTTCATGAGCTACCAAGAGATGAAGCCAAGGGCAAAAATGTACACTGAAATTCCCTGTTGAGAAGATGGAAAAAAAAGAGAAGAAACCCCAAAATAATGGAAATATTGTCTGCATATTTAATAATTCTTGACTATGCCAACCGAGAAGTGAGAATTATAAATACTTGGTCATATTCGCTTCTTGTATTTCATTTGTTGTCTATTTTGAAAAACACTAGGCAGCCTGGCCTACATTTCATCCATGTGATGGACAGTGTGGATTTGCCCAAGTTGAGCTCCAGTGAAATTAAGTTGTTGTTGTCGTTGTTGTTATTGTTGTTTTTATCTGCAGATTTTATTCCTCTGAACCGTATCATTAGAGAAAACAGGAAAAGGTTAATGCCAAATCTCACCATTTTTGTTCATGAATATATATCTCTTTTAATTCCAAGTCCATATTCTAACTAGAAAATAATATAATGTTGTTACTATGTTAGTACAAATGACGAAGTTAGATTTTTTTTTTTAATGTTTATTTTTGAGACAGAGAGAGACAGAGTGTGCGCAGAGGAGGGGCAGAGAGAGAGAGGGAGACACAGAATCCGAAGCAGGCTCCAGTCTCTGAGCTGTCAGCACAGAGCCTGATGCAGGGCTTGAACCCATGGACTGTGAGATCATGACCTGAGCTGAAGTTGGACACTTAACAGACTGAGCCACCCAGGAGCCCCCACCCCTTTATTTTCTTTTTTAACAGAGAGAGAGAGAGAGAGAGAGAGAGAGAGACAGAGTGTGAGCAGAGGAGGGGCAGAGGGAGAGAGAGAAGCTTAAGCAGGTACCACACCCAGCATGGAGCTCGAACTCATGGCCCTTATCAAGAGCTGTAATCAAGAGTTGTACGCTTAACTGACTGAGCCGCTCAGGTGTCCCCAAAATTAGATCTTTTAAATAAAACAAGAGGGGGCGCCTGGGTGGCTCAGTCGGTTAAGCGTCCAACTTCGGCTCAGGTCATGATCTCACGGTCCGTGAGTTCGAGCCCCGTGTCAGGCTCTGTGCTGACTGCTCAGAGCCTGGAGCCTGCTTCAGATTCTGTGTCTCCTTCTCTCTCTGACCCTCCCCCATTCATGCTCTGTTTCTCTGTCTCAAAAATAAATAAACATTTAAAATAATTTAAAAAAATAAAACAAGAGGAAGACTTTTTATATTTTTATCCAAATATGTAGTTGATTGAGAGGTTCCTGGGTTGTTCAGTCAGTTCAGTCTCTGACTCTTGATTTTGGCTCAGGTCATGATCTCAGGGTGGGGCTCTGTGCAAAGTGGGGAGCCTGCTTAAGATTCTCTGTTTCTCGCTGCTCCTCTCCCCCACTTGCACTCTTTCTCTCTCTCTAAAAAAAACAAACAAAAAAAATTATAAAAAAAAAAAAAGATGTAGTTGACTGACTCCTGTGAATTACTTGTTTCTCTTTTTTGTTGTTGTTGTTTTTTTAATTTATATATTTTAAGAGAGAGGGAGAAAAAGAGAGAGAGAGAGAGAGAGAGAGAGAGAGAGAGAGAGAGAGAGGGAGAATGAGTGGGGGAGGAGCACAGAGAGAATCCCAAGCAGGTTCTGAGCTCCACACCGAGCTGGACTGGGGGCTCGATCTCACAGATTGTGAGATCATGACATGCACCAAAATCAAGAGTGGGATACTTAACCCACCAAGCCACCCCAGTGCCCCTGACTACTCATTTCTAAGAAATACTGATCTCATTCCTTGTAGAACATTTTATAAGTACTTCAATCTAACCAAATCTTTAGGTAGAATTTATTCAGTTGTCATATGTAGTTTATAGACACTGCCTTTGCAAGAAGTTCTCATCAATTTCCAGAAGAGTGTTTTATTACATAGGCATGCAATACTAAGAAAACTATGTTAAATCCATCCTATGCAGTTATTATTCAGCAACTGTGCTTATGCAGTTATTGAAAGTTTGTTTAAAAATAATTTTTAATATTATGAAGTAATGCTTTTTGCAAGAAATGATGCTTTTGTCAAACAAAAAGAAATATAAATCATTTTAAATGTAGTATTAACTTATGTAAAAAATGTATGAAAAATAAAGACAGAAAGGAAATATTTCACAATATGAATATTGGTTGCTATGCCTGTGGAACTATGACGATTTCTTTTTTCTTTTCATCCACACATCCTCAAACTTTCTCCTCTTCCTCTCTTTTTTAGTGAGGAGTTTCTTAGTGAGGTAGAGAATAATCCCTTTGTGACCTAACCCTGACCTCCCTCCTCAGCCTCATCCTTCTCTCCCCATGTTTTGCTGTATACTATAGAATGTATATATTATGCAATCTCAATCTTTAAGGGTTTGCTCAGGCTAATATGTCCTGAATAAAGTTTATTCTTAGTGTAACTTATAACTATGGTAGCTCTTCCTTCCTGGAGCATTCTTATCGGGACTAAGTCAACTAAGTATCTCTCCCATAACTCCAGGTGCTTCTCAGTTAGCCTGTATTATATAATACTGAGTTAATTTACTTAGAAATTTGTTTCCTCCACTAGATTACAAGCTTTTGGAAACAGAGGTTGTGAGTAATTCATAATTCATTCACACTGATGCTTAGCATATGGATCTGAGGTAGAGCAGGCACGCAACAAATGTCTGAGGAATCAACTTATAGTCACCTAAAATTAACTGTAGACTCAATGTCTTGCTTCAGAACAATAATGCTCAAGTATATTAGGAAAAGGCAAATAGATGTTGAATACTGCAACTGGCCAGCGTTGTCACTTACTTGGTACGATTACTAATATTTCAAGAAACTAGTTAAACTTTTGATGTTTTGCCTCTCATTCTATTCTAGAGAACTCGTATACTAAAGTTCCTTAGACGTATGAGGGCAAGGGAGACATGTTCTTCTTTAAAGCTGCATAATAAAAAAGTAGGCAACAATACTATTTCACAAATTAGGTGGGCACAAGGTCAAACATTGTCTCAGTTCTACATAGTTTTTGTGGCTTGGAAACTTCTGTTAGAGGCATCGTATTTTTCCTAACACTTACCTAAAAGGACATACCTAAGGTTTGGACATCAGTAGAGAACATCCATTCCTGAGAAATTTCCAATTCTTTGTGGTTCTGGTCAAGATGGTCAAAAGCACTGTGCCGTATATCCTCTTGGTCTGGTCCCAGGCTGAGCAGAAGAAGATCCCTGAGATCCAGGTTCAGATACTGATTAACCACAGCCTCTGAGAAAAGCAAATAAATGCCTGGGTTTCAGTTTCCATCTCTGTGACGTGTCAACATCAATTCTGCTCAGCGGAGAAGAGGTTGTCTATCCCACAGAGTGAGGCCAGACTGCCACTTTCACCATCCATTTCAGTCTCAACACCTCCCTGGCAGAAACAGCGACCAGAAAAGCTCTACCTTTTAGCATGGATTATTAGTTCTTTAAGATCCTTGTCAGAAATTAAGCCTATCATTTCCGTTTTTTTTAAGCATGAGCAATATTCGCAGGACGGGTTCTGCTTCTGTTTTATCTAGCCTCTGCTGACCATCTATACTCTGAAAGTTACCAAGACCTGTAACTTCACTTCTTTCATCTTTTCAGGAGCAATTTTTATAGCTTTTTTTCCCCTTTCCTCGTAAGCCAAATATTAGATGCCTGTTGCTCACACATATTATTTAAATAAAGACACAAATTGCATTTAATATTACCAATTGGAAAAGTGTCTTTGAAAGGTAGTGAAAGCATTTGGATAGTTCTCAAAGAATTAGGTTAAATGTAATAATTTTTTTCTTGGCCCCAAACTGTATTATTTCATGATCAAACATTATTTGTCAGAAATAAGAATCTAATACAAATATTTTAAATGCATTTAACTCGCTGCAATATTATTTAGGATTACGAGAACAAGATGAATGTATTTTGCACTCATTTTTTATTTTATATTTTTATATTTTATACGTTAAAGTAAGCTACATTTTAGAGGCATGTGAGATTATAAGAAAAATGTTGCCATGATTATCTGTGTGAGGAAAATATTAAAATGGAAAATATCAGTTATGATAAGTCTTGCATATTTTATGGAGATAAATATGAAAAATAAAGGAATTTATCCTAAATAATATAATCCACTCCCTTGGATCAACTATCACTGTCATATGCTGAGTACTTTCAGTCAGTACATAGTCATAACCAGCTATACTGGTCAGACTTTGCCATTTGGAGAACATATCACCTATCCAACAATTCCTGATTAGACAAATTCTTAGAAACTTTAGAAGAGAACTATGGTAAAATAAAGCTGGTAGCCAAATGTATTTAAAATTATGTAACTTGGGGCGCCTGAGTGGCTTAATCGGTTAAGCATCGGCTTTGACTCAGGTCATGATCTTCCAGTTCATGAGTTTAAGCCCCACGTCGGGCTCTGTGCTGACAGCTCAGGGCTTAGATTCTGCTTCGGATTCTGTGTCTCCCTCTCCCTCTGTTCCTCCCCCCCTCATACTCTGTCTCACTGTCTCTCTATCAAAAACAAATAAAGAATAAAAAAATTTTAATAAAAAATAATAAAAAATAAATAAAATTATGTAACTTAACTCCTGATGATTTTAGAAAATTAAGAAGCCAAAGTGTCTTATTAAAATATATTATGGAGTCAACCTATTCAAAATAGTAGCATGGAAAAGCTACTTAGAAGAATGCAGTTTTTGTCCTTAAAATTGAAACACCCTCACTGTAGATGTATGAAATGTATCATGCTATGAGGCTCAAAAAAACTCAGATCAAATTCACAGGGGGTGGTGGGGGTCTGGCTTGCTAGGGGCCAATCTTTTCTCTTTATTTAGAAAAATGAGTTATGGAGTTTTTGTAAGGTTGGGTTGTATGCAGTTGCTGGAGGGAAAATTCAAGAACTAGAAGGCTAGAAAAGGAGATGACATCACATGGTCTGCATTACATAGTGAATAGATGGGTGGGAAAAATCAGAAAAGACATTATATGGCCCCTTCGATCAGGAGTCAGCAACCTTCCCTGTGCAGGGTCAGACAGTAAATATCTTTGGTTTTATGGACCATTACAATTTCTGTTGTAACCACTCAACTCTGTTATGTAGCATAGACAATGTGGAAATCAATAAGCATGACTTTATTCTAATATAACTTTATTTATGGGCACTGAAATTTTATTTTTGTGTGCCATGAATTATTCTTCTCTTGACTTGCTTTCAACTATTTAAAAACATAAAATCATCGTCAGTTGGTGGACCATGCAAAAACAGGCCGTAAGCCAGTTTTGGCCTGCAGGCCGTGGTTGCCTTAGATGAATGGATGGTTTTTTGCCTGGATGGAAAAAGAAGACTTGGAACCAGAGTTGTTGTCTGGGGAGCATCCACATGCCACATCTCAATGCTTGTGGTGAACACAACCAGGGCAGATCACACCCAGTTTTGTTTTGACCAGCACTCAAGGACACTGTGGGTACAGGATAGTGGCAAGCAGCGAAAAAAACAACTCTTTTGAACTATAAAGACTGGTTTGGTTTGTAGCTCTTCATAGTCAATGTGTGTCTTCTCCAAAAGCCTGGAAACTTAGGGAAAGAAAGGGTTCTGTCAATCACATTCCCTGCTCTAGCCAGTGTTCATCCCCATGCCTGGCACATAGCAACAATCCTTACATATTAGATGAACTGAACTGAATAGAGATTTCAAAGGGACCCTAGGAGGGTCCAGTCTATTCCAAATGAATCAATTCTGTTGCCTTATGATAAGGATCCTGATGTGGAAAGAAAAAAATAAAATAATATAAAGTAAGAGCTACGGCAGAAACTTCTACTTACCTATTTCACTAGCGAAAATGTCACATGACAGCTTTGAGTGACTTTGACAGCTAAGAAGGCAATAATACATTATGTAAATGCAGCTCTACGTATTTTTAACAGAACTTCATACAGTTGCTGAGTCTATATAAAGTTTTCTGCAAACTTTAGCTGATATAGAGAGAACACCACCAGAACGAGGCCTAATGAAACGTGTCTGCTTCAGCTGGAGCACAGAAGCTTAGCCCGTTCTCTGCCCCTGAATCAAATCAGGAGCACATGGTAATTGGGACCAGATGAAATTTCAAAGGGGAGAGATGCAGGACATTCCAAAGTGCACACTAAACTTTTTTCCACAAAGACTAATGTTAATAATACAGACATCGTATTCACTGAACTTACACACACTGCAACTGAATTACCTCGAAAGTGAAGCAATTCATTTTTACAGATTGACATCATTAAGTATTTGGGGAAAAATTAATAGCAATCGGTAACTTCATAGGTCTTTTTTTGTTGTGTTTTCACATGTTTCATTTTACAAAACCACTCCTTATAAAAGGAATAGTCCTTTTATATTTTGCTTTTCTTTACTCACAGCAATCCTTCAGTTTCAGGAAAAATGGACTAAGCCAGCAAAACAAAACAAAACAAACAAAAAAACTTTCTGAAGACTATAAACAGTAAAGCTGACTTAAAAATTTCTGTCATATATTCTATTTTTCCTGCTATATAATCCCAATACATTCTGTAAACAAATAAAAACTCGGATATTTAAGTGATAATGCTCTCAACTTTAGTACAATCCTGAAACAGACTTTTTGAACTTCAGAACAGCAGCCATATGGAAAGGTATTCTTCCCTATTTATCCCCTATGGTGCCCGTGCATATTACTCTAGTGGTGGCTCTCACCACCAGCCATCAGCCATGCCAAGGAGATCATGTCTGCTGCAGATTAATCACATTGAGTGGAAATCACTGAAGATTACTACTTGGGATGTTAGACTAGCAGGAAAAGCAAGTCCTGAGTGTGAAATATTCAGCTTGTAATGATGTAGGGGACAGGTTAGTTAGATAAAAGAGAATGCCAGGGTCACTGTCCTCCTCAAGAATCTTTGGGTGCTACAGTTAATACAGTGACCCAGCCAACTGGATTACCTATTTCTCAGGACACACACCTTCTGCTTTCTTGTCTTTGGGCTTTTGTTCATGTCATCCTATTGTCTATTCCCTGAAACTGATGACTCCTTATCTTCAGGACCTCAGAACCCAAGTCTGTGGTATCTCTCTCTTCCACAGTAGTCCACAGAAGTTATCATTTTAACACAGAGGTTACAAACTTAGCTGCATACAGAGGCCAAGATCATGATGAATGAGATAGGCTGGATGTAACAAGGTGCCCCCTTACATGGAGCCTCACTGTTGCACAAATGTGTTTCATCTAAATAGAGGTGATTCCTTTCTGACCCACTCATGCGTGCCACATGGGAATGTGGGCCCAATATTGCCATGAGTTCTGATTTTTAAGAGAATTTTGCGATGTCAGTGTGAAAATTTCTAATTTGTAAGTGTTGGCCCTTATAAATATAAATTATCAAATATGTGTATTGTACATTATTGGCCTGAGAGCAATCAGATTGGAATCTCTTCTTAACCATTCATTTGATAAATTCATTTATATGTGGTACTTAAAGTGTTTTACATTCACTATATGAGCATCATAGGTTTTACTTAAATGGGCCATGATTTTATAACACTTACTTTCTCTTCCTTATACAAATAGAACACAGATTCCTTTATATTGAGACTATATCATGTACATTTTACTTCATGTACATTTTACATGTACATTATGTTGAGACTATATCATGTAATTTATACATACAAGTGTTTAATAAGTGGTAATTTGGTTGATAAGCTAATTAAAATTTTAAAAGAAAGTGAAAATTAAGTTATCATAGTAAGGTATAAAGGGGTAAAATCAAAATGGAATAATAGAAAATTTTCAATAAAAATATGTCTTAAGAAATATTATTTAGCTACAAAAAAAGAATGAAATCTTGCCATTTTCAACAACATGGATAGAGCTACAGAGTATACTGCTAAGCAGTCAGAGAAAGATAAATATCATATGATCTTATATGTAGAATTTAAGAAACAAAACAAAAGAACAAAGGAAAAAAAAAAGAGACAAACCAAGAAACGGACTCTTAACTATGAAGAAAAACTAATGATTACCAGAGAGGAGGTAGGTGGAGGATGGGAGAAATAAGGGGCAAGGAAATAGGGATTAAAGAGTATGCTTATTATGACGAAAAAAATAAAATAGAGCACCTGAGGGCTCAGTTGAACATCTGACTCTCGATTTCGGTTCAGGTCGTGATCCCAGGGTCAAGGGATCTAGCACCATGTCAGGCTCTGTACTGAGCGTGGAGCCTGCTTGAAGTTCTCTCTCTCTCTCTCTCTCTCTCTCTCTCTCTCTCTCTCTCTCTGCCCCTTCCCCATTTATGCTTTTTTTCCCTCTGTCTCTCAAATAAATAAATAATAAAATGGAAAAAATAAAGATACAAATACTCATAAGGTTGACATTAATGATATAACATGCATTGTAGGCTATTTAAAATATTATAATTGTTCATAAAACTTCAGAGATTTTAATTATTAATACAGATTTTATTTATGTCTACATTAATGAAACTACAGTAGATTAACATGACATACAGATGAAAGAGACACAGGAGGCTCATGGAAGTCAGAGTTGAGAATGTGAATGAATTTCTTACCTAGTTAAGAATACCTCAGGAACTTGGACAAAATGGGAAGAGTAAAGCCATGGAAAAGAGAAGGCCTAACCATCTGCTATGCACTTATTTCAATGGAGCAAATCTAGAAAAATTATTAAAGCAACCATTGCTTGATAAGCACCATGTTTACCACAAATGATTTGTCTATAAAGCTTGAACAATTATCATCTTACTAAATATCATCTGCTTAACTCTTTAGGAGCTAATTACTCACAGAACTTTGCTTTTAGCAAGATAATGCAAAAAGAGTAAAATACCCTACAAATGCACTCAGATACTTTAATTGACTCCATATTATCAGAATCTAGAAATCTGATTATTTTTAAGTAATGAAAGTTAAAAGAATTCTTACTAAAAGGTTTAGCCATGGTCATGGTTCCCAAAAGTTTTCTTACACAATTGCACATTTCTCCAAAAATAAACAAACAAGGGGCACCTGGGTGGCTGAGTTGGTTAAGCAGACGACTCTTAGTTTTGGCTCAGGTCATGATCTCGCAGCTCCTGAGTTCCTGAGTAGGGTTCTGCGCTGACAGCACTCTCTGCCCCTCCCCCAATCGTGTGCACATGTGCGCTTTTTCCCTCTCTCTCTTTCTCTAAAAATAAATAAATACATTTAAAAACAAACAGACAAAAAGTAGTTCTGGCTTTTTGAGCGAGCACACAATATTGGGTAAAATAACTTTTTCTGTCACTATTAAATAGTCTGCTCTTCTTAGGCCTAATAATAAACAAAGTATTAATCAGAAATATATATATATATATATATATATATATATATATATATATATATATATCTTAAGAGAAACACTAGCCCAAAAGAAGCATTTGCTACAAGGCTCAGATGAGATGTGGGATCTGAAAAATCTTTGTAAATTGCAGAGAACTATATAGATGTTAACTGTGTTATTGTGCAAAAAATACACAGAAACCTTTGTACTTCTATAACAACATAAACAATGACAATTTTATTTGCTCACCCATTAATGGTTGATACTTGTGTCTACTTCTGATGTATTGTTGGTAGTTTGACACAAAAAAGAAATATCTGAATAAAGTCATTTTCAATTCTTCAGGATTTCTTTCCTCTGTATCAATTTCCTTTCAAAACAAGCCTGTGTTTTGGATTTCAGGAAGCCCATAAGTTTGAGCAGGACAAAGAGAAATAATGTGAGAAGAAATAAACTAGGAAATTCCAAGGCAGAGCTTTTTACTTCTCTTTGTTTACTCTGGTAGCATAGCTCCCTTGAGACAGAAGTTTTTAAATGAAATCTTGTTCCAGATGAATAACTTCTTAAGAAAAAGAAATAATTAAAGTTGTTTGAATGAAAATCAAAGTTTTATACTATTACAACGATGGGAAAGATATAGAAAATGCGCCTTTTCTTTATATCTTATAAGGTTTTCTATACACTCATTTGAAAAAGAGAACAGTGAAAATAAAATGTTATTATGTTTATATCAAAAAGCAACAATTCTTTCTGACCTCCTTGAGATGGTCAAAGAGGGATGTCAAAGAGGGAGTTCTGTTTGCGGTGAAAGGTAGGTCATTTATAAAATCACTTTCCAGTACATGTTACATTTTAGAGGACATCATTATGCTCTCATTGTTTCCCTTTCTCTCCAACAAGGGGCCTTTTTATGTCTCAAAGGGATACATTTGGAGTGACCTGAGGTTAACTCAAGCCTCTCTTTTCACATTTCTACTTGGGTTCCAAATGATGGGCTTGCCTCTGTCCTTGGCATCCAAGCAAGCCAAAAGCTGACTGCCAAGTCTAAGTGAGAAATGGTGAGCAGATTAAAAGGAAAGTGGCATGAAACCCTCCCATCAGGAACCAAGAGTAGAGTCAACAGTGAAAGAAAGTGTCACTGGGAGCAGGTCTGGTTGGCCAAGAAGGGACTGAGAGACTCAGGGTCTCTTTGCTTTGTGGTCAGTCATGGGCTTTCCTCTGTGAGTCTCTCTTTCTCTCTCTTGCATTTTTCAGTTGATTTAAGATGTGAAAAATATTTATGAAAACCAATGGTGTTTGGGGTCAATATTTTACTTTTGATACACAAGCTTATTCAACCGTCTGGGTTACTTGCAATTTGTGTGTGAAAGAAAGAGGTTAAGAAAAGAAAAATTTTAATTCAAGAATACATTTGAGAGGGAAGGAACTTTTCAGTTACAGATTCTTCCGACGAAGCCTAGCGTAATTGAAGACCATTTTTGAAGTTTATTAGCTTGCTGGTGACATTGATGAGATGCCAGTATCCAAGGAATATATTTGTTGTAACTTTCAGAATGTGAGGAATTTGGGTCAACTATACTTTCTATAACTAATCATCTTTCCTGGAAGCTTCCACTCTGGTCCTCCGGCTCTCACCTCAGCTGCCTTCAGCATCTTGCACTGGGAGCCCATGGAAACTTCTAAAGGCCAGAAAAAAGTGAGCAAGGGATGGGCACATGTGGAGTATTCTAGACAGAAGCAGCTAACAGAATAAGAGGATTTTTAACAACCCCAGTGATACCTCTTTTCAAATCATCCCAAATGTTAATCTTTATATAAAACAAATATAAAGCTTTGACCCTGTTTTCTTACTGGAAAGTCATCAACTGACAGCATAACAGAGTCCAAAATGGAACCTCTAGGTTCTGCTTTAATACATTGTTTTCATGTTAAATAAATTTTCATTGTATTGACCAACTGTTTATAAATTAAATAAGCTTTTTGAGCCTAAATATACTCATTAGTAAAATAGGAAGAAGGGAAAGTTGGCATATTTCCCACCTATATGATGCCTTCTGAATTCTTTGAGTCAAAATAGTTTCACTAAGCAATTTAGGATACTAAATTGGCCTAAACAAATGAGGCCAGCTCTAATATTATTCAGATAAAATATACATCCTAAGGCCAAAAAAAATCATGGTCATAATGATTTTTATTTATTTATTTTATTTATTTAATTTTTTTAATATATGAAATTTATTGTCAAATTGGTTTCCATACAACACCCAGTGCTCATCCCAAAAGGTGCCCTCCTCAATACCCATCACCCACCCTCTCCTCCCTCCCACCCCCCATCAACCCTCATTTTGTTCTCAGTTTTTAAGAGTCTCTTATGCTTTGGCTGTCTCCCACTCTAACCTCATTTTTTTTTCCTTCCCCTCCCCCATGAGTTTCTGTTAAGTTTCTCAGGATCCACATAAGAGTGAAAACATATGGTATCTGTCTTTCTCTGTATGGCTTATTTCTCTGTATACAGGCTTATTGTTCTGTATAGCATCACACTCTCCAGTTCCATCCACGTTGCTACAAAGGGCCATATTTCATTCTTTCTCATTGCCACGTAGTACTCCATTGTGTATATAAACCACAATTTCTTTATCCATTCATCAGTTGACAGACATTTAGGCTTTTTCCACAATTTGGCTATTGTTGAGAGTGCTGCTATAAACATTGGGGTACAAGTGCCCCTATGCATAATGAAAAAGAGAAGCCCATTTTATTTTTAAAATTTTTTAATGTTTATTTTTGAGAGAGAGAGAGACAGCACAAGCAGGGTAGGGACAGAGAGAGAGGAAGACAGGCTCCAGGCTATGAACTGTCAGCACAAAGCCTATAAGGGGCTCGAACTCACAAACCTTGAGATTGTGACATGAGCCAATGTCCAATGCTTAGCTGACTGAGCCACCCAGGCGCCCCGAGAAGAAGCTCAGATAAAATGTTTAGTGCATGATCCTTTGAGGTTCTAAGATTTGAAGCAATAAACACACAAAGTCTCCAACCTATGCTTCTTTTATTCAAATGAACTTAATGGAGTACTTATTGAGACCAACAGAATAAACTTAATTTGCACAAACTATAGGAAGCCCCAGAGACCGGAGGGTAGCAACTACTCAATGTACACCCAATGTCTGTTGTTTAATGTGTCTTAGAGACACCCTCTCAGATAGCAGCTTGCAGAACAGCGTCCTGTGAATCATCAGGAGCCATCCGCCCCTCTTTTAACAAACCTGGGTCACAAAGTGACCATTTGGAATCGCAGTTTTATTCCATGACCTCACTCTCATATAGCCCTATTTTTACTTAGTTGTTTAGTTCTACTTTTTTTTTTCTTTTATATTTCAAATACCCGACTTTTAAATCAGTTTTTAATGTTGAAGGTTTTTAACAAGGGTCATAAATTTAAAGGCCTTCATTGCATGTGTACCATATTCATAGGATTTCTCAAGGTCTATTTCTCTTCCATTGTCTTTGTTATCTGCTAGGATTTAGTTGGCCTTCCTATCTTGTAGATTTCATAGATATAAAGTAAGGAATGCATGCTGGGCTGCCCAGAGCTATAACTTTTCCACGTAGTCAACAGAAATAACTCAAAATACAAACTAAATAATCTCTTTTTAAAAAGTGAAGTATAATTGACACACAGCTTACATTAGTTTCAGGTGTACAACAAAGTGTTTCAACGACTCTGTAAGTTATGCTGTGCTCACCACAAGTGGAGCTATTGTCATCATACAATGCTGTTCGAACACATTGACTATATTCCCTATGCTGTACCTTTCATCCCATGGCTTATGCATTCTGTACCTGGAAGCCTATACCTCACCCTCCCCTTCAACCATTTTGCCCATCTCCCCCACCACCCTCCTCTCTGGCTGCCACCAGTTGTTCTCTGCATCGAAGGGTCCATTTCTGCTTTTTTTGGTTAATCAGTTTTTTTAGATTCCACACATAAGTGAAATCATGGTATTTGTCTTTCTCTGTCTGACTTAGCATCATATCCTCTAGATACATCCATGTTGTCAGAAATGGCAAGATCTTATTCATTTATGTCTGAGTAATATTACACTGCATATATTCTACATATGTATATTATATATACATATATAATATACATATATATGTATATTATACATATACATATATATACATGTATAATATACATATATAATATACATACCACATCTTCTTTATCCATTCATCCATCAGTGGATACTTGGGTTGCTTCCACATCTTAGCTATTGTGAATAATGCTGCAACAAACGTAGAGGAACATAGATCTTCTCAAATCAGTGTTTTTGTTTTCTTTGGGTAAATACCCAATAATGCAATTACTAGATCATATGGTATTTCTATTTGTAAGTTTTTGAGGAATCTCCATAGTGTTTCCCCCAGTAGCGAAATAAACTAAAATAATCTTTTTTCAGTTTTTTGATGTTAGGAAGTAATTAAGACAAAAAGAACTACAGTAATATTTTCTCAAAATAATCTTGATTTCAAAAATTTCTACTGGACAAACACTCTCAATGTGTCATTCAAGCATGGACCTAACAGAGGATTTAGTTAGTTGGAAACCTTGGACTGGTTAAAACTGGTTTTAAAACTTGTTTAAAACCATGTTTGCCAGCTAAGATTCATAAACCTCTAGGGGATACTCAGCCATCTGTGGGAGGAATGAATACTCAAAATAGTAAGGAAATCAATTTTCAAGTCCTCCCCTTAGGCAGTCTTCCCTAAAACTCACTTGCCCCTGAAATATCTTGGTTGAAAGCATTCAGGCAGGGCTGGCTTTATGGGCGTGTGTGATCCATGCAGGAGCACAGGGCCCTGCCCTAGGTTTAGTGTTCTGCTATGATGACCTTAAAATTCTTAATCATTTTTTAAGAAGGGCCCTGCATTTTTTATTTTGTGGTGGACCCCACAAATTCTGTAGCTCATCTCGCATTCTGTCACCACCCTTGCTCTGTTTTCTGGCCACTCCTTTTCCCAAAGCATTTCTTCCACTTTAGAAAAGCTGTACCTTCACTTACCAGTCTTACTATTACATTGTCCTGGAGAAGGGAGGACGTGGAGGATTTAAGAACCATCTGGCAGCAAATAAAGGGACAATTAGAAATATCGATGAAAGTCTTGGTAGGACATCCTGTTCTTCTCTGCTTCTATATATCTCCTTAGGATTAAATTTGGTGTTAAAAATTTGGGATCTTGTCATTTGTGTAAATGTTCTGACTGCTAGAGTAATGAGAATTCTTATTCTTGCCCTCACTGATTTCATCCTTGGATTGCCTCCAAAAAATGCAGTGCTCTGGAGGGAGGGTCTCATATGGGCAAAGCCAAGCAAACAGTAAGAAACGCTGAAGGTGGCAGCACCCAATTCCATCTAGGTCACCAGTCTTGGGCAAGGCTATGAGCCTTTTCCATCCTCCCCACCCCCCCCTCCATTGACCTGCCCACACCCAACTTTCTTACCCAGCTGTTCTGGAATTCAACTTCACAATTAAGATACTTGCCTTGAGGTTGAAAACTAACACAACTATTTAGAAGGAAAGATAAAAGTAGACATTTTCAGACAGAAGTTAACTCAAATTTAGTTGATTGGTTGATAACTGGGACTGGTTTGGAAAATTAGATTTTTTTAAATAAACTTGTTTTTCTTTAGAATAGTTTTAGATCTACAGAAAACTGGAAGAGACTTCCAATAGACTCCTCATGAGTTTCCTATTATTAATATTTCATATTAACATCTTACATTAATTAGTATGCTACATTTGTTATAATTAAGAACGAATATTGATACATTCTTATTAACTAAAGTCCATATTTTATTTAGATTTCTTTAGTTTATACTTAGTGTTCTTTTTCTGTTCTAGGACTTCATCTAGGATATCACATTACATTTAGTCATAATTTCCCCTTAGGCTTTTTTGACTGTAACAGTTTTTCAGACTTTCCTTACTTTTGATCACCTGGGCAGTATTGTGGAGTAGTGGGCGGGTATCTGGTCAAATGCCCTGCTATTTGGATTTGTGTGACTTTTTTTTTCAGTAGACTTTATTTTTTTTAGAGCAGTTTAATGTTCACAGCAAAACTGACTGTGACCCCCTGCCCCCACACATGCATAGCTTCCCTGACTATCAACAGCCCCCCCACCAGAGTGGCACATTTGTCACAATTGATGAACCTACATTGACACGTCATTGTCATTCAAAGTCCATCATTTACATTAGAGTTCACTCTTGATATTGTACATTCTATGCTTTTTGACAGCAACTAGATATTACAGGGATGTTTCCCATAATTGAATGAAGCATACCTGAAGTTCCAGTGTTTTTTACTGAAAATCAATTATTGAGCAGGTGTTAAATGCCACACATTATTCTAAAAGTTTGAGATACATTAATAATTAGAGGGGGAAAAAGACCAAGGTTACAGCCCTCACATTACAGAGAAGACAGACTAAATAAGTATGTTATGCTTTCTATTAGAAAGTGGTAAGTGGTAAAAAAAAAAAAACCAAAAAACAAAAGGTAAAGTAGAATAAAGGTGAATTCAGAGTACAAATTGAGAGGGAGTTGGAATATTTAATAAGGTTATAGGCCTCACTCAGATGGTATGACATATACAAAAGGTTTCTTTAAAATATTATTTTGGCAAAAATATACTTAAATTAATAACATTTACATTTTCCCAATGATTGCTGAACACATTGTGTTAAATGAGATGTCTCTAAGTGAAGAGGATGGTCCTAATTAATAGTCATTTCTGAAGTCATATTAATGACCTTGGTCATACACTTCCAGGAGATAAACACCTCTACTGTGTAACAAAACCTTTTGCAGATCAGGTGTTTTCCAATTTTCAAATAAATTTGAAGAAAATCTAATTGAACAGCACCTTGATAAAGTATGGAAGTGTTGAATCACTAAATTGTATATCTGAAATTAACATTACATTTTATGTTAACTATTCGAAATTTAAATAAATAAATAAAGCAATAATATATACATTTCGATGCTATCTTTTGGCATATAACTCAGAAGTAGGTCAAAGAATTGACTCGCATTGCCATACCAAACTCTATTTCTATCTAGCTGTTGATGTAAACAATGTTTCATACATACCTATCTAGCTAGCTAGCTAGCTACCTGTCATCTATATCTATAAAATTCGTCATCTTCTTATATCTATAAAAACTAAAAAAAAGGACAGAGTTATGTTGAACCTTATTTTATGCTAAAAAAACACTTATTCACAGACACATGAACTAGCTGAAAAAATAGCCTAATTCATCTCATTAAAAACTCACACTAGATTGTACTATTTATGCTTAATAATTATAAAAACATAAATATATTGGTAGCTTTGATTATTTAAAAAAAATTTTAACGTTTATTTATTATTGAGAGACAGAGAGAGACAGAGCATGAGCACGGAAGGGGCAGAGAGAGGAGGAGACAGAATCTGAAGGAGGCTCCAGGCTCCAAGCTGTTAGCACAGAGCCCGACGCGGGGCTCGAACTCACAAACCCAGAGAGATCATGACCTAAGCCGAAGTCAGACACTCAACCAATGGAGCCACCCAGGCGCCCCACAATTTTATAATAAGGATAATTGTAGTGTTAAGTTAATCTGAAAACATATATAATGTTTAAGTGTCATGGTCACAGGTAATCAAAAATAATATTTCAGTTTATGTATATGTCTTTGTTATGAAAAGGCAAGAAAGATCATCAATAAAAGGATTATGAAGTTATAAAATCATATTCATTGGGATTAAATTCTGTGGGAGAAAATGGAATGGAATTGTAAACTCAGGGAGTAAAAACAAAAAGATAAAATTTCTAACTGTTAAAGAAGAGTTATTTCATATGTTTTTATAATAGACAATGATGGCTATCAGATTGCTCTGTTTTTTATATTCCATTGCATACATCTGGAAGAGTCATAGAACACTATTTTGTGACAATATTTATAGCTGCTGTACATTATACTATCTCTAATTATTTATAGTTATGTTGGAAAATTTTCGATATTAAACATGTGAGAGGGGACAGTTTTTCAAAATTATTTAGGAATAATCTCAGCAAATATTTGCAGATGCCACACCGCTGGCCTGGACCTCCTCTATGTTTTCATAAAGACTTTTCCTTCCTTGGGTTCTTTGATGTTGCATCCTCTGTCTTCCAACATCTCTGACCTTTATCTTCCTGTTTGCTTACTTCTCTTCTCCATATAATTCCTAAATCCTGAATACAAGACTCTTTCCTCAGGCTTCTCACACTCTTATTTCACATTCACTGTCAAAATAATCTATTTCCTTTAACTTTCATTCTGACCTCGTTGTGGATGGGTCCTAAACATAGATGGAGGGGGCACCAGGCTTTGTCCTGTACCTCAATGCCTCACTGCCAACAGCCTGCTGGTAATAGTATCTCAAACTGAAGGGGCTCTATCTCCTCTCCCTTAAGCAAAATCATTTGTTCTGCCTCATGTACTGAAATAGTTTCGCTATTCTATCAGCAACACTGCCTAAAACTTGATGTAATTTCCCTACTCTTCTAAACCCCTCCCATTGTTGATTTTTGTTTTTAAAAAGCTCTGAGTATTTATGTTTGGCAAAAATGTATATGAAGAGTAAGAGATGTGGCTCAGTAACTGAATATTACTCCTTTCTTTAATCAATGAAATCTAACTAGGAGGCGGCTTCATAAACAATGAGTGGTTGATATGTTTAGCAATGGTATAAAGCATCTGGATTTAGTACTTTTGTGAAAATGAAATCCCTTCTAATTATTCATTCTATGGTAAAATATTGATGAAGTGGAACCCATCTCCCAAGTCTCTCAAGTCCATAGGATTATTTGTTGAAGTTCAAGTTTAAAAGACAGTGATAGGGGCGCCTGGGTGGCGCAGTCGGTTAAGCGACCGACTTCAGCCAGGTCACGATCTCGCGGTCCGTGAGTTCAAGCCCGGCGTCAGGCTCTGGGCTGACGGCTCAGAGCCTGGAGCCTGTTTCCGATTCTGTGTCTCCCTCTCTCTCTGCCCCTCCCTCGTTCATGCTCTGTCTCTCTCTGTCCCAAAAATAAATAAACGTTGAAAAACAAAAATTAAAAAAAAAAGACAGTGATAAATAAAAAAGAAAAGCCTTATTTAAAAAATAACAAATATTTCTTTTAAAGCAATTTCCTATATGTCCTTCACTATGAAGATGTGCAAGGTGTTCATAAAACAACTGTAAAAAAAATTCCAATTATCAATATGTGCACTTGTAATAATCCTACGAAGATAGCAAAGTATATTGTATACTTGTCACTGCTTTGAAATAAAAAAAATTCCTTGATTAATCCTGTATTTAGCAGAAAACAAAATTACTCAAAACACATCTTATCCCTAACCAGTAGAATTAACAAGGCTTTGTTAATTTGTTTCCAAATGTATACAGAATTACCTACTACATACCAAAGTAACTACCACTTAGAATTACTCAAAGGGATTACTTTTTTTTTTTTCAAAAATAGAGAGACAAATTAAGGTTTTTGAAGTTAAGAAGTGTGTATTTTATTTTATTTTTATTTTTTTTAATTTTTTTTTTCAACGTTTATTTATTTTTGGGACAGAGAGAGACAGAGCATGAAGGGGGAAGGGGCAGAGAGAGAGGGAGACACAGAATCGGAAGCAGGCTCCAGGCTCTGAGCCATCAGCCCAGAGCCCGACGCGGGGCTCGAACTCACGGACCGCGAGATCGTGACCTGGCTGAAGTCGGACGCTTAACCGACTGCGCCACCCAGGCGCCCCTTGAAGTGTGTATTTTAATCAATAAGGAATACTGAATGAAATGTCCTTCTAAATTAAAACCAAAGAGGGGGCGCGTGGGTGGCTCAGTCGGTTGAGCACCCACCTTCCGCTCAGGTCATGATCTCAGAGCCTGGAGCCTGCTTCTGATTCTGTGTCTCCCTCTCTCTCTCTGCCCCTCCTGTGCTTGCTCTCTCTCTCTCTCTCTCTCTCTCTCTCAAAAATAAACCTTAAACAATTTTTAAATTAAAACTAAAGGGATATAAGATATATATTGCTAAATTATATGGTCAAAAATCATGGCTGAACTTAGCAAGATTAAACGTAGTTCTTATTATTAGACACATACATTCAAATCCCTTACTTTATGACATCATTTGTGTCATATTTTTTATGGAATAGATAGAATATAGACTGCTTTTTCTGGAAAATTTTTTAAATCACATGTAGTAGGAAAAAATATGTTCTAATAGGGAAATGGATTCATAATTGGATAATTTTTACATAAGTGGAAAATCCATAAATCTGATGTAGAAATTGTATCATCATGGGTATGAAATAATGTAAGTAGTTTTTCATTCTAAAATATGTAAAAAATAATTGATTTATTGAATCAGAAAACCAAGTGCTTTTACTCTTTCAGTTTATAAACTGACTAAATTTATGTTTGTACCTATAGTTTCTTAGATATGGACCAATTTAGGTAGGGAATATAAAAGTATATTACTTATTTTAATCACATCCCTAAACTCTGTCACATAGATTTTAAGTAAAAATAATTCCTCTTAGTCTTTTATACCAATAGTTAAATTTGAAACTATATCACTTAGTAAAAGAAAATAGTATATGTTTCATAGAGCAAGATAAAAATTAGTTACTTCTTTCCTAAACTAAATGCAACTTAACTAAGAACACTCTCGATTAACTTAATAAAAAAATATCAGAAGGTCAATATTTTAGCCTATTTTTAAAAATTTCGCCGTGTAGAGACAATATTGTTTTGCTTCAAGTTCTGCGATATCTACAATAATGGTAAGAACTGCGAACTCGCCTTCACAAAATTACTAGGAGAATTCACTGAAAACTAAGTATGACATAGTGATATACTGCTTGCCTGGAAAGCTAAAGAAATTTTCCTAGTGCTTGATCAATGTTTGATTGTCAAGGAAATTAGGTCAATTTATGTATCATAATGAAATTGACAACTACGAGCCATCTCTGAGCTGAGCACTGCCAGTTTCACAGTTTCGCTTCGTATTGGTTCTTTCAATGTGTGCTTCACTCCACAATTGTAAGTTTTGCTTTTATTTATTGCAAAATGCTTTAAATCAGATAATGGTGGGGCGCCTGGGTGGCTCAGTTGATGAAGCGTCCAACTCCTGATTTCGGCTCAGGTCATGACCTCACAGTTTGTGAGTTCGAGCCCCACACTGGGCTCCCTGCTGACAGTGCAGAGCCTGCTTGGGATTCTCTCTCGCTCCTTCTCTCTCTCAGTCCCTCACCCACTCACATGTGCTTGCTCACACTCTCTCACTCTCTCTCAAAAATAAACAAAAAATTAAAAAAAAATTTTTAAATCAGATAATAGTAATGCTTGAATAAAATTTAACTTAATTATAGTAATTTAAATTACCAAGTTCATTTTTCATGGCAGAATATTTTGTAGAATTTGGGATGATAACCAAAAAACTCTATTTTATTTGGAGGATATGGGGTACATCAGAAGTTCCACACAATAGAGTCTAGTGTTAGCATGCTAAAACAGATATCTATATGAAAAGAATATGATACAAAAACCATAGTATTGAAAAACATAAAATTTTAGAAGCTAAATGACTTTTTTGAGCTATGTGGAACATATTTGGGTTATACTTTGATAAATTACTGCAATAAAATATTTTATAATAGTTCCTTTTTAAAACAGGGGTTTCACAGCACAAAAGCAGGCAAGGGGAGAAACTATCATGTATCATTTTTTTAAATGGCTGTCATGAAACTTTCTAGAGTCTCTGACCATGAAAACTTTGTTAGCAGTGGTGTTTAATAGGTCAAAGAAAGCCAAATAGCTAAATAAATCAGGCTGAATATATTAGCTTTTTTCTGATAGATAGTGTATATTGTATGCATTCTTTCCATTAAGTTAATCTTCCATCAAAATCCAAAGAGGAATCCTTTAAAGATAGTACATAATCTTTCTGTTTCAATAAAATCTCACATGATGAAAAGACTTCCCATATCAAAAAATATATATAAATGCCATGTGTCTAACAACAATTCAAGCAAAATCATTCATAATTTTAAACATCATTTTTACTTTTTTTAAAAAGTGGTATAAATTAGCCCAAAGTAGGAACTACCTGATGATGAAAGAACTGCCAATCTGATTTACAGTTCAGGAGAGACCTTATAAAATGTTGTGGGCTATCACGAATTACATTTTAAAACATGAGGTATGTTAGTTTTTAATAGTAATGTAAGGAAGGCCTACTTGAGTTGGAAAAGAGTCTGGGAAGGCAGAATTCTGTAAAGGAATCTGTTTTTGTGGGAGCCCACTCTGGGCTGTGGAAATTGCACTCAGTGATGGTTTGCGTCTTCCTGGATTCAGACAACACTCTTCAACAACCCCTGAAGACAAGTGTATGTGCTTGGTGTAGGGAGATGATTTTTAACTCAGGAGCCAATGAAAGGATTACTAGAGAATAAATACACTACATATAAGTCATTAAATACCAACTGCATACACACATGTTCTCAGATAGAGTATAATCACAAAGCTCAAATAATAAGCTGTATAATCCCAGCGCTAAATCCAAATGTTTGCAACTAGAAAATTTGACGAGATCCTTATTATTGGTTTAGGAAACATGTTTTCATCCCCTAAAGTCTGTCCAAAACTTGACTCTGTGTGGTTTGTTCGTGCTTATCTGTCTCCATACTGGTTCATAGCTACATTAGAAGCACCTTCTTGTAACAGAGCTAAGAAACTCCTTATACACATCTCTGTGTTTGTTCATAATTATACAACATTCACATGTCTAAGATTCTCCATCACTTTTTTTTGGTAGTTCTAGTTCTTTCTGGTTTGCTACTACACATATCCTTAAAATTCTGGCATGTAAGCAGGTTTGCTACTTTCTCTACATCATTATTGGGTGGTACGTGGCCAAACGTAGATGTCTAGCCCAGCCCAGCGATCATTCTCGGTCTCTGTCTCTCTCTTTCTTGGTCCTAAGGCCCTTTGTGGTCATTTTTGCAGGACCCAAACTCTAAAATGACAAATGAGTATAGTATTATCCCTGGATTTCATTTCTTAAAGCCTGGGTTGGTCTCAGAGTGGAGCTGCTCTGGCTAAGAATCCAGAGCACGGAACTGTTGGGGATCTAGAGCTAAAGCCTGGATCAGGCTGAATGGCCTTTTCTGCTGAGGCATGAAGAGACTGAGAAGAAAAAGAAAACAAGACAGGAAACGGGAATGGGTTTGGAGTAGAAAATGGAAGGCAGAGCCTCCTATGAGGAGCTGTAGCTGCTAGGCCTTTCAAAGGACACCTTCAGGCCTGCTTATGGATAGAAAGGGGACTGCGCATGATTGGACATCAGCTTTATGAGAAGGATACTTGCAAAAATGTGCTTCCATTGAGCCCAAGTCACTGACCCTATGTCATTTCCTTTGTTGAACTATCAAACACCTTTCATTCTTGTACCAGTTTAGAAATTCCACACTGTACCATCAACAATTGGCTCTCCAGGGTTCTCTTTCTGGGTGTTATTTTGTTTGTGCTTGACCTGTATCTCAGGGATCATGGCTTACAATTGACCACTGAGGTTCAGGTACAGTTTAGCAGAACTGAGAAAGACTTTTTGAAGATCGTTATCAAGGAACAGAAATCGGGGTGGAGAAAATCTTCAAAGCATGTTTAAATTCCATGGTTTAGATAATGTGAACTTAATTTCAATCCTTTGGGGATTTGTGAATTTTTATTTGGAAACTATAACATACAAATTGGAACTTTATTATATTTTCTATTTTCTAACATAGGTGAGACCACAACATGATTTAGTCATTCCTTTACTCATTTATAGTCAGCAATTCTTACCTGGGAGGTTTGTTATTTTCATAAAATTCCTACCTTCAACCTCACATTCTGTTTTACAAAGAGAATAAAAGCCATTAAACATTTATTTTAGTCAACAAGTATTCACTGAGCACCCAATATGTGTCACAATCTTCTAGGTGTTATGATGCAATGGTTGGGAGATACAATTAAACTGCAACTATAATAAATATGGCCCAGTCCCAGCTAATTGGACATCAAGGAACCTCCAAAGGGCTTTCTAGAAAAGATGATCTCCCTTGACAAAATGCAAGGACACTGAAAAGGGAAAGCTCTTAAAAAAAAAATTAATGTTTATTTATTTTTGAGACAGAGAGAGACAGAGCATGAACAAGGGAAGGTCAAAGAGAGAGGGAGACACAGAATCCTTAGCAGGCTCCAGGCTCAGCTGTCAGCACAGAGCCCGACGCGGGGCTTGAAATCACGGACTGTGAGATCATGACCTGAGCTGAAGTCGGACGCTTAACCAACTGAGCCACCCAGGTACCCCCCCCCTTTTTTTTTAATATTTAGAAAAGGGAAAGCTCTTTTAATCCCTTCCCTTTGTCCCTGCTTTGGATTCTGATGCCTGTGAGGATAAAATGGGGCCATTTTGCAACCAGCAGGGACAAGATGGAAGATGAGAGCCAATTTTCTGATTGTGGCAAAGCAGAAGAATGGAAAGAACCTGGGTCTTTGTGAATACACTGAAGTCACTAAAGTCACTAAACTAATGATGATACTGTCTACCTCCAGGCATCTGACAGATAGGCATTTAATGTTCTTATGATCTACTCCACTGATAGGTTTTCTGTTATTTGCCTCTGGAAGCATCTTAATGGAAGAAATGCCATGGGAGAGTTTAGAAAGAGCACCTACTCCAACATTCATGGAGAAGTAACATCTATGATGAAACCTGAAGATTGATATTCAATAGAGGGGCAGGTATGAGTGGGAAGAATGTTCCAGACAGAGGTAGCTGCATACAGAGAGATTTGGAGGAAGAGTAACAATGGGAAACTTCAAGTCATTAGTGTGCCAAGGAGAAAGGGAGATGAAGCAACAAGTCCAGGGAGATCATGTCATTCTTCTGTTTAAATCCCTGCAGGAGCTCCCCTATTTCCCTCTTAATAGAAGCTAAAAGCCTTAGAATGATTTTGAAGATTTCATGGTCTGGCTTTGGACACTGGTATGACTCCTGCTTCTACTTTTTACTATTTTCCTCTAAATCTTTCAGCTGTAGCCACAACGGCCTACTTTCTGTTCTTCAAATATCTTTTGCCTAATCCTGCCTCAGGGCCTTTGCACTTGCTGTTCTCTGCACCTCAATATGTTCTCCACACATACCTGCATGGCTTATTCTGTCCTTCTTTCTTCAGATCTCTGCTGAAATATCACTTCCTCAGGGAAGCTGTTCCTGGACACTCTATGTAAAACAGCAACTCCCAATCTTCTCTCCCAGCACCTCCCTATCCCCTTTATCCTATTATTATTATTATTATTATTATTATTATTATTTGCTACAGTCTGTGTCACTATCCTACATGCTCTAAGTTTACATATTTATTGTCATTATTTTCCTGTGAGAGCAGAGATTTGTCTGTTTTGTTTCACAATATATCCCTAGCACCTAGATAAACAGCTTCACTGATAGATCCCTAGCATGCCAACTCTTATCGGGAGGCTCACAGAAAATATTTGTTGATAAAATATGTAAATGAATAAGGACAAGCCAAATTATCTAGGTAAAGACACATTATCTAGGTCCATGGTAAAGACACATTAATTACTTTAACTTGCTTCTTTCCCTTTCCTTTCAGAATGTAACCAACTCTTCTTTAATCCTTCCTTTCTGACCGGATTGTAGGGAATGGTGGGTATCAGGCTAGAGGAGTCAGTGGGTCCCAAAGTAGTGTCTTATGGCTGCATAAAGGAGTTTGGGTTTTATGCTTTAACATTTGCAGCAAGAGAGTGATATTTACCAACTCACACTTTTGAAAGATAATGTTCCCTTCAGTGTAGAGAATGGATTCCGACAGGAAAATAGAGTAAGAAAGGAGTCCCAGGAGGAGGCTATTGCAACAATACAAGTGGGAGATTATTAGGATCTCAGCTAAATAACTGATGTCTGGAATTGGGTCAACGATGTTGATTGACACCTGATTGCAAGGGAACCTGCAAATAATTTAATGTAAGAGCAGATGAGGAGTATGAAAGGGAGGACTCAAACTTGGAGTCCTGCAGACCTAGCTAGACAGTTCATCAAGAAGGGGCAGGAGGAAAGAGGAAGTGCAGTTCTGGAAACTGAACACAGTCGGCTCAGTTTTGGACATCCTGGGTTTCAGGTATCTGTAGATATATGTATAGGCAGTTGGATATGTTGATCTACGTCTCACAAAGAAGCAACAACTACATCGTAATGGGTGTGCAGAGAAAAAAGAATTGCTGAGAGGCTAATAGAAGACTTTGAAAGAATGAATCTGGGAAGCTGGGCAAAGCACTACACAGAAGCCAAGCAGGATGGATCCTGGAAAGACACTACTGCATTTGACAACCCTAAGAATACTGATGACATTGGACAGAAACATTTCAATAGTCTGACAAAGACAGAAGCTAGATTCCACTTGCGTGAAAGACAATAATAGTAATAGTAACTGTAACCATAATGGTAACAGTAATAGTAATAGTTACATTTTCTGCATATTTACTGGGTGGCAAGACTTGCCTCCATCTTCTTTGCGTATAAATGCATTAGTCCCCACATCTGCTCTATGAAGTGAGTGCTACTAGCACCATCATTTCCATTTCTCTGATGAGGAAAATGAAGCAGAGTGAAGATAGTAACATTTGAACATCACACAGGTTAGGAAAAGTCGCAGAATCAGGATTTGGAGCAAGCCATTTGTGCTCAGAACCCATCTTCACTACCATGCTCTACTATTCTCTGGTGAGTGACAATAAGAAAGTGAAGACAGTAGGTACAGGCAGCTCTTGCAAATATTTAAGATGAAACAAAAGTGAGACAGAAAACGACAGCTAAAGAAGGAGGCAGGGCAAAGGGGGCAAGACGGTGCAGAGGCTATGAGCTTCATAGTCAGAAGGAGGTGACTCCACCACTTGCTTGCTCTCTTATCTCAAGAGATTAACCCATATTCATTACCTTAGTTTAGAAAACAGAGATAATTACACCAAGACATTAGAAATGTTACAGGCACTAACTGGATGATAAATTCTAATATCCTGACATGGCTCTAAACACGTGGTAGATACGAAGAAAAAAAACATGTTTCCTTCTCTAAATAATAGGTGAGGTGCTGGCGTCCTGCTAATCACAATACCGGGTGATTTCACACAGATCTTCAAGGCTTGCTCGTACTTGACCAAGAGCTCTTCTCATTCTACTGAAAGCATTTCTTTCCTTTTCAAAGCCTTTCCCTGTCACTACTGTCTCATGCCAGCATCTTATCCCTCTGGCAAACTGAGGGCCCACAGGCTGCCCCCAGGTGGCTGCCCAGAATGGTAAGCTGCACTGATGGCTCCGATTTTCCACCCACTTTACATCTATGCCCTTTGCTATGGCTTGGCATTGCAACTGCTTTTGGCTAATGGGATGTTAGCAGACAATACTAGAAGGGGATGAAATGTATATATTTTGATATCACTTTTGCCCTCTCGTCCCCTGCCACCACCACAAGTATATACATGGGCTAACCTGTTGAAGGAGGTACGGATCCATAAGCTAACTAAAAGTTTACTATTTTAAGCAACTGAATTTTCTTCAAAGTTTGTTACCTCACTCTGTTTTGGCTACAAATAACTTATAAGCTCTATCAGAGTTGAACATTTTATCATTTATCTGCTGAAGCTATCCCTGCTTCTCGCTGAGTTACTTAACAATTTGTCCATGAAAAACTCCTAGCTCTGCTCTGCCATAGAGAAAAGGAACTTTACTCAGAAATGGCTCCCTGATGCTACAACATTCGTTCACTTTGCCCCCTTAAAAAAAATTATGTTTGGTATTTATTATTGAGAAAGATAGAGACCAAGCGCAAGCAGGGGAGGGGGCACAGAAAGAGAGAGGGAGACATAGAATCTGAAGGAGGCTCCAGGCTCTGAGCTGTCAGCACAGAGCCCCATGAAGGGCTGGAAGCCACGAACTGTGAGATCATGACCTAAGCTGAAGTCGGATGCTTAACCGACTGAGCCACCCAGGTGCCCCTTGTCCCTTTTGTCCCTTGAAGGTTGGTGGGAGAATTAAATCAGCCTAATGGCCATTTGCAGACCATATATTTCTGCCTCTCCTTAATTCTATGTAGTTTGAGTGTTAAAAATTCAATTCAAATGCTTTGACAACTCTCTTTTAGTGGGATGACAGAGCATGACACAGATCCTCCTGCTGAAATGTCATTAATCAGCCTTTCTTCAGCCCACACTCGGCAGTATAAGCAAACGAATAAACTCTGGCAAGTGCTGGAGCACTGCCTGCATTTCTGCCTCCCACACCCCATTCATTTGAGTGCATTCAATCACCACTGGGTCCTGTTGCCCTCAAGCTCCTTATGTCTGGGAAATTATTAGAGGATAACTAACTCTTTTTACTATGGCTGGTGCAGCATAGCCACAATCACAGAATGTTCCACCTTGGGAGGCTATGCAGCCATCGGGTGGATAAAGTTGCCGCCCCTTCCCTGACCCAAGTGTAAAGTGTTAAAGGCAATGCAACTCTTTAAGCAATTGCCCTGGAGCTGAGCTCGTTCCAGGTTTCTTTAATGCTTTGCTACAAGGTAGCATTAGATACATTAGATACAAAGTGTATCTAATATAAAGTAGGTGAAATTCTAACTCTGCTGTCTTTGTGAAACTCACGGTGTAGAAATACAAGGTCAGAAAGGTGACAGAATAATAGTTCCAAAAACTTCTTGGCCAGTATGTGCAATTCTTGGCCATCTTTTGGGGAGCACGGAAAAGCTCGAGAATATTTGCTCCACTCTCCGAAGACCATCCTTTACCCTTCCTGTCCACGCTGCCATATACCCCCCATTAAAATAATTCAGTAATTAGCTTAAATATATTTGCACCCTGTATATGTTTGCTTCTGTTATGATTGGCCTCTTTGTTAGACTTTCTGCTCTTAAGTAATGGTAGCTCCATGCATGCGGTGAGAAAAGCAGTTATCCTTGATTTCTCTTTAAAAACGGGGCTAATAGCTCAGTGTGATAGAAAATTTGAGGCTACCATCCTTACTTGGAGACTGTTTGGGAAAGGAAAATGACATTTTTGTATAATGCCTGTTAAAAGAGTAGGAAAATCCTGAAACTGAATATTACTACAACATCAAACACTAGGAGGCTTGTGCACATGCGCACACACACACACAGACACACACGCACCCATTGGACCAATCTGGTAGGCGTCTTAAATCTTCTTGGCCTGCCCCAAAGCAGAGCCCCAGTATAATGGGGTAGAAGACAGAAAGAGATCAAGACCAAGACTTCAGGTTTCCTTTCTCATTTCTTTTCCTTGAATCTCTTCACTTTTCCTGTGTTTCACTTACTTGGTGAGTGGTCAGAACAACCCTTTAGGGAGGTGAATAGTGAGTAATTTATATTCCTTATTTTCTTAATCCCTGACAGTGCTGGTTCCCCCTCTCTCACCCTCCCCCTCTCTTTTCTCTGTCTCTCTTCCCCTCCCTCAAACAAAAGTGTTTCCTCCCAAAGAATTGCCTCTGCTACCGTTGCGGTTACTCTCCCCGTCTTGCCTTTTGGAATGTGTCGTGAAATGCCAGACAAGATGACTCAGGGAGAAAAGGGGGAAAAAGTTTGCAAGTCTCTTGGTCTCACATGGTGTATGTAATAGAATACTATTAAGGAGAAATCACTTTGCCAAAGTAACCAGAATAATATGCTGATAATATTTTCCACTATCAAATGCAATACCATGAGGACACATAAATGATGAATATGAGCACGAAAATGTCCTTAACGGCTTAATTTGTGGAAGGAACATGGAAGTGGGGTGTCACAGTCTGGCTAGGAGCTCTGTGCCCATGTAGGCACTGAAAAAACAATGTGAACTTGGTCTAAGGAATGGAACCAAATGAACAAATATGTACTTAAGAGATCTGTGCTTTTCATTTAGTGAAAATATGCTCTTGATTTCTGTCAATGTACTTTTAAATGTATCATTTAGTATTTGAACTTTTGCCACCTTTGCAAAGAATCCTCAAGCATGGAAACTCAGCAATGCCAGAAATCCCTTGATCTCAGTCTCCCCATTGTCATGCTCAAAAACATTTCCCTCTAGGGTGGAGACACAAAAGGGACCAGGAACAGGGAAAAACAGCAAGGGTTGGAGTTGGAGGGTAAAGAAAGATGAAAAGATGAAGCAAATAAGAGTTTCCATAAACAGACCTTGTTTTTAGTAGGCTTTTCAACTAAGAAGTACAAAATTATTAGGAACTGATTTTTATTTTATTTTACTTATTTTTTGCTATATATTAGAGTTGATTTCATGTCTGGGGGAAAAACAACTAATGATTAGTTATGTCAAATTCTACAACTTACTTTCCTTTTGTCGTAACTACTCAGATTATATTTTTGAAAGGAGGAAGGAATGGATTATTACTAATAATATCACCTCGGGTTGTGTAACTTCTCAAAGTAATTTTAATTCTGATGATGTTATTTTACCTTGTGTGATCTTTTGTGAAATGTTGTCTTAATCTTCATAATGTCAGAACCCTGAAAGAAACTCCTGGAATAACTCGTAGATCGCAGGATAACTTGATTCTTTCCAAGGGATATCTATGTACTCGATTCCATGTGAGTGAATGTGGCGTCAGGGACATTCTAACTTACATCCTGCCTTAGGATGTGTTGTTCTCCATTTACTCATTCACAAAATTAGGGAGTTGGACTAACAATCTTCCAAGACCACTTTTCCTTTGAAATTCTGTGGTTTTACGAAACTATGATAACCTGTGTTCTTACTCTTCCTCCTTCTTTCCACTTTCATGCCAAGGGATGTATCCTCCTATGTGGAAATATCCAGCTTCTGGAAGTTCCTAGAATAGGATCAAGTTTTTATCCTCAGACAGTACAGCCTGTTATTGCAAAAGTATGTTCTTGTATATGTGTATCTATCTCAAATTCTTTATGGATAAACATAGAGTCAAAAATAAGCAATTAAGACATCTACCTTGCCAGTTTCCTGTGAGTATACAAAGCCTGGGTTAAAACTGTAATTTATGAGTGGAAGAGAAAGATCAGATCCAGATACTTCATGGATAATTCCAAGGCAATATATGAAATTACTTGGAAAACAGGTGAAAATTACCTGTTTCAAGAGAAAACAACAAACAACTCACAGGGGCAGACTTGCCAGATCATTTGCGATCAGTCTTTTGGGATCATTTTGTAGCAAAGTATAGACACACTGAAGCTAGTATCTTCTGCCAAAAGCCACAGCTGACCTTGCTCTGCTGTCTGCTTTTGGTAACAATGTTTTGTTTCGTTTTGTTTTCAGAACATGTAGACAGGGAGTCAAACTGGCCAGAGGCTGCAGTTAAATGAAATATGCTACCAGCAGAAAAATAACCTGGGCCTTCACGTGTTGGCATATGTCTCAGCCATGGAAAGGAATCACTCTGGACACTGTGTATCCCCCAGAGAGGCACCTGCTGCGAAGACAAGGTGGGGCGCTCATGCAGGTGTTCTGGCGATAACTCTACATCCCTGTAGTTCTCATTCCTTCTTAAAAGATGAAAAGGCAGCAACTCAGGGAAGTCACATCAATGGTTTGCCAAAAGACGCTTACTAATTAATGCCCAAACTGTGACCCCCAGACATAGGCTGGTTTGAAAGCTTTGAAACAGACTGTGGCAGGATTAATCTGAGTACTTAAATGGAACTCTATACTTCAAGGAAAAAATGTAAAGCTATGTTTCCCCTCTAGAGAACTATATTAAACTTAACTTCATATCCAGGCGGCTAAGAGGCTTACTTTAAATCCACTGGCACTATTTATCATAGGTTCAAATCATGCACATTGCCTAGAAGAGGAGGACCACGGACTCATCAGAGAAAAGACGGATTACAGAGGAATAGATTGGGTTTTGAGTCAGACTTGAAGCTGAATCTTGGCTCCACTGTTTACATGGAGAAGGCACTTAAAGTTTGTCCAAAGCTTCTCATTTCTCATACATTCAATGGAAATGGCAATACTACACAGAACTGTAATGAGATCAAAGGATATACGTACAGAAAGGGTTCAGCACGGTGCCTGGCAGGTAATAAATGGTACGCAATTCTCATTGCGATAAATTCTAAATCTGTTTGCATAACAAAATAAAGACAAAACCTAAGACTGACAAACTTTTTCTATAAAGGGAAAGATGGTAAGTATTTTAGGTTTAGACCATACAGTTTCTGCCATAACTACTCAACTTTGTTGTAGCACAAAAGCACCATAGATAATTAAAAAAAAAAAAAAAATGAATGTGTGGCTTTGTGCCAATTAACCTTTATTTACAAAAATGGTTAAATACACCAGATTTGGCCCATGGGTATAGTTTGGCCACCCCTGGCGTAAAGTGGCAAATAGATTAATTTTAAGAAAATAAATACTATAATTATGTGTCTCACAGTCTTTAAATGAATTACATCCAGAGTTAAAGTGCCATAGTATACTGATCTCCATGGGTAATTTCCAAATGTCTGGTTTGGTAGGCAAACCTCATGAACTCTAACCACTTTAACTCACAACTCATCCTTTGTGTGGGATGGCATTTACCACTTTATAACAGTTAATCACTCTTGCTGACTAAATTGCAAATGGAATCACTACTTCAAATCACATGCCAGGGTGTACCAGGAAAATCTGGGATTCGGAAGATCAGTTTACATGGTATCTCATAGCAAACTGAAATCCACTGTTGAAATGCCACACAAATTTTCCAGTTGAGGGAGCCTTTGGGGATTTGAAGCTTTCTTACTAAATGCAAAATTTGGCAAAGCCCACCTTGGTTGAACACATGAAAGCCTTAGATATTTGAATGATGCAGTGCAATTTAAAAAGTTCTATTAATCTTTCTGAGTTTTGCACAAAGATTTTAACAATTAAGCTCTATTTTTTGGTAATCACTTCATCTTTGATTGCTATGGGAAGTTTTTGTGCTGTCATTTATAATTTGATGTGATCACACAGAATTCTTTCCAACCTTGGAGGAAAAAAGTTTAGTTGAAACAAAATTCAAAATCAATTTCATATATATAGTCAGCCAAAAAAAGCTAAGTAAAGTTTAAAAATAAAATGACTACAAAAATAAATAAATAAAAATAAGAGGACTATGATTCATCATTAACCAATGTAAATTCACAATTGTATTAAACTGGTGCCTCATGTTCAAATATAAACTTCCTAGGGGCGCCTGGGTGGCTCTGTCGGTTGAGCGTCCAACTTCGTCTCAGGTCATGATCTCTCACAGTCCGTGGGGTTCAAGCCCCGCATTGGGCTCTGTGCTGAAAGCTCAGAGCCCGGAGCCTGCTTCAGATTCTGTGTCTCCCTGCCTCTCTGCCCCTCCCCCGCTCTCGCTCTGTCTCTGTTTCTGTGTGTCTCAAAAATAAATAAAGATTAAAAAAAAAAAATCTTCAAATGTAAACTTCCTGGAATGGGAACTATACCATTGAGTCCTCAAGGACTTTCGTATTTTAGGAAAACTACTTGGCTTGTCTATTCCAGAGTGGAATCTGAGTGAGCCCTGAATTACTGAGTTTTCTGCCAGAAAGCTATTCTCACATCAAGAAAAGGAAAATATTCCCTGTGATTAACCATAAACTGAGTTGCTCACTTCGAAACTTAATTTGCTTATGAAGTCTCCTTTTCTCTGCTTTATGTCATAATCCCAAAGTTTCATTAGTTTTCCTTGCATTACTTTTATATTAGCTCAAGACTCCAAGGGCCTGGGGTAGCTTCCTTACTTTCCTTTGGGCAAACATGCTGGTCATAATAAACCAAAAGGAGAGACCCCTTTTATTAATAGCTTCCAGAGGACAATGATTTGAACAATGACACTGCACTATTGTTCTGCTTATGCCCTCCCTTTAAGCTCAAAACTTAAAGGAGGACTCCATAGGCAGCAAGCGTTTTTTGTTTGTTTTTAGCATCAAATTGTGGATTTCTCTCTAACCCACACTTGCATAGCAAGTAACCCTGTTTTCTCTAGTACCTTTCCTTGAGGTGGCTTGGTGGGGCCAAAGGAGATCATGGGGTATCTACGGACCCTCAAGCTACCTGTTGTCGTCACCATTAACCCTTCCAGCTTCCTCAATTCCCCAAGGTCCATATACTATCTACAGTCTTCTAACACACAGGCCATATTATGTATGCACACCACACAGGAAGTGTTGACATTTTCTGTATGTTCCTTAGTTTCTGTTCTTGGCAGAACTCCTTGCTTTACTTTAGGGTTAAAGAGAGGATAAAGAAAATTCTATCCCACATAGGAGTTTTTCTGGAAGCCTGTCTCTCCTAAAGATGTACACAGCAACTATCCAGTTAAGAGCTGACCGCACAACAGTACTCAGGAATATTTACTGAAAATGGAGGGGAGGTATTCAGCCTGTAGACCAGTTAAATAGTGTTATGAATCTGATGTGTTTTTATTGTAACCTTTCTCTAGATTTTCCTGCTACTATAAAATAATATTCTGCAACCGAAATAGTTTAAAAGCAATCCTCTCTGTAGACATCTTATCTCTCCTTTCCACCTGGAGGGCACAGTATTTAAGATATTCTTTTTCTCTATTACAACACTCTACTCACAGAATTCTGGTCACCAATCGTTTGGTTTCTTTTTCTTCTTTATCCCATGCCAAGACACCAACTAAGTCTTACAATTCAATTCAGTTCTGACACTATCTACCCAGAGTTATATCACAGCCCACAGGAACCCAGTCTCACAAGATTGTCCCCTCCTTCACTTCAGATGCCAATGGCAAGTCCAAGTTGTTCCGATCCAGATCCACTGGCTATATAGATCAGAGATTCCCACTATCTACTCCTTGAGTTCCATTAATTTGCTAGAGCAGCTCACAGAATTCAGAAAAACAGTTCACCTACTAGATTACTGATTTATTATAAAAAGATGTAACTCAGAAATAGCAGGATGGAAGCTAAGTGTAGGGCATGGTGTGTGGGAAGGGGCCAAGAGCTTCCGTGTTCTCTCTGGGTGCCACCTTCCTAGCACCCCATGGGCTCACTAACCCAGATGCTCTCTAAACCCCATTATTTAGGCATGTTTGATTAAAGCATTGGTCATTGGTCACAGATTTGACTCCAAGCCCCTCTCTCTTCCTCAGAGGTCACAGGGTGGAGTTAAAATTTCTAACCCTCTAATTACACAGTTGGTTTCCCTGGCAACAAGTCCCCATCCTGTGGTTATCTAGCAGCTTTCCAATAATCACCACATTAATATAAACTCAGATGTGATTGAAAGAGGCTTGTTATGAATAACAAGAGACACCCATTTCACTTCTGTCACTCTGGTGCTATTTCAGGAAGTGGGAACAAAAATGAAATATTGTAACAAAAGATGCCTCTGTGCCTTTTATCACTAGGAAATTACAAGGAGTTGTGTGCCAGAAACTGTGGATGAAGACCAAAATATATATATCTCTTATTATAAATCATAATATCCCAGGTATTCTTCTACATTATAGTAAAAATATTATTCATGACATTTAAATTAGCCATCAAAACTTAAATATCAGTAGATTGATGTATAGTTTTCTTAGAAAACTATAATATCTAACAATGTTAGGATGGCCTTCCCCTTTATGAATTTTAAGGGCACAGCTTTGTTTCAGTGAGAGATAAGGGAGGTTGAAGGAGGCAGTTGTTTCCGAGGATGGTCCAGTTTTTGTGCTCAAGTTGTGCTGCCCAAAAAGGCAGATAAAAATCGATGGTGTGTGAGTAAAATTCTCTTTGGGTCTTTGAGAGCTTGCACTGTGAATGGCCTTGATGTCATCGGCTTGCTTTTACACTTAGAGATTGGGGTTCTCTCTTTCCCTGCAGATATGAGACTTGGTGACACATATTGCTCTAGCATCAGCAGTGACAGGAAATGTCACCACAGCAAGCAGGAGTCAGTAGGCAGGGAAATGGGCCTGAACACTATTCAGGCCAAGAACACTATTGTTAAGTATGGCCAAGAACACTATTGTATAGCACGTCCATGGAGTAAGTACACTGGTAGATTTTCCAAACCATTGGGGGTGAATGCGAGAGTGTTTTTATTTCCCAAGAGAACTTCACAGAATTCCACAGAAAACTACTAATTACTATTCTTTTTCTTTTCTTTTCTTTTCTTTTTTTTTAGTTTACAGGCTGCTGTAACAAGAAATTTGGGTTATTTGTGTTAAATGTTGTTATCTAATACATCTCTGATCAAAGGACTTCTTCAAGTGTTTAGACAATTTACATTGCAAAAGAGTACCCGATACATGGTATAAATATATTACCATCATTACTATTTCGGTAATCTTGCATTTTTAAACGAAGAGAGTATCTTAAACCTTCAATCCTTGATGTAGTTCTTGTATTCAGAATGTTAACCAAAAAAAAAAAAATCACTATAACATAGACTTTAGAAGCTAGGTATTAAATTTTATAATAAAATGTTTAGTGCTTTCTGGATGAAGCTGATTTCAAGTCTATGATTCTTTTGAAGTAAATTCTTACAAAGCAATACTGAATGCTTGAGATTATTATTTAATCAACACACACATATTGAAATATTTAAGGATAACACCATACTCATTAAGATATAGTTAGCAGCATCAGAGGATGAAAGAATTCAGTAGCCTTTAAAAACACCGAGATTGCCAGTGGTATTACTTATGCAGACAGTTTCTGCTCTTAGCACTCTGCCACATTAAATGCACTGGCGGCTTACTGACAAGGACTGTCGAATAGAATTTCCTTTGCAAACTTCCATCTTAGTCAGTGAAATAATATGAAAGCTATTTGTCATGCCACATAGATTAAACATGAACTGCTTGTAAAATAAATTACCTGTGAGGTCATTTGCAGGCCAAGTATGATCCTGGAAAAAAAAATGTGTATATGGAAAGATAATACAAGTCAGTGAAGGGAACAGCTGATATCCTGAGTAAAGAACAAGTATTAACATTTTTTTTTCCAAATTGGAAAAAATGAATAATTAAAAAGGTCTTTGCCTTTTCATTTACATTGACCCTGTTTTGAAGGCAGGCACTGTGTGGTGATAACTCCAAATGAGGCTGCTGTTACCTAGGCTAGCATCTGATTTTGATGCTCAAGTTTGACAAATAAACAGATGAGAGATTTTTTTTCTGCCGATGGAAGATGTTTCTGTGGTCACATCCAGCCTTGAAGTTTACTCAAAGAATAGAAAAATGAATATCAGGTATGGGTACACACCCAAGCTTGTTATGGAGTATGTTTGTTTGTGTGGTTGCATGTATATGTATAGAAATTCATCCTGCAAATAGAATTTTTAAAATTAAAATATAAGGTTTTTCTTACGCAGGCTTTACACAATTTTGCCAGAAATTATTGCAATATTTTTGTGCGAATTTACTTGTGAAAGACAGCTCTTTGGATATAAGGAGTGTTTTGTCTTTGGATCGCAAGCACCAATAGAGTGGCTAGCTCATGGTAAATATTTAACACATCCTCCTGTGGCCAGAAACTGCCAATGGGAAATTATATTACAAATGAATGGACTTCTTCTAAAAAATATTATAATTAGAGGTAGCACCATAATTTAAAAAAATGTATTTGAAGTAAAAGAAAAAAATGATGAAAAGATCTGGATTCAAGTCCTGGCCCCATAAATCACTCATCTAAAACCTGGAGGTGAGCATTTGTGTCTTCAAAGGAAAAAAGGATAAGGGAGGATGTGAAAAAACTACATAAGCAGAGTAGAAGAGGATCCTTGATTTTTAGGCAATTTTTTTCAGTCTTTCAAAAAGCATATTTTAAGTTCTTACTATATATCAAGCACTGTCTATAGGTGATAGAACTACAGAAGGAACTTTTCTGTTTTTGTGTTCTTAAGGAACTTACATTCTAGTGATTTATATTATATTATATTATATTTCAAGTGTTATACAATTTCATTTTATTCTGTATCATATACAGTATATTGGATAATATTGTGTTGATTGATATGTTAAAAATATATTGACATATATACACAATTAAATAGTGACACATATATAATATAATAAGCAGTATGAAGAAAATGAAATTACTGTAAGGTAGTGGTGCTACCATTTTGAAGTGGTTAAGGAGGTGATATTTGAGCAAACCTGAATGAAGTATGGCAGTAAGTCATGGAAAAAACAGGGCTAGAGTATTCCAGACAGAGTAAATCTCAAATGAAAGGTCCTGAGGAAAGACTCAGCTTTATTTCTGCAAGAAAAAATAAATCTCTTTGAAGTTATATTTACCTTAGATGGGTATTCTTAAATCCAACAAGACATTTCTTCATCTTATGGCATTTGTAGAGTTTTGTATTTTACGGTAGATGTGGGTATATTTTTATATATTATGGATATCCTTATTTATATATGTGTATGTTAAAAATTCTAAAATGTGTGTATATTTATTAATATAATCAGGTTTATTTCTCATTTATATAAATTAATCACTTGGCAGGTAGCCTACCAGATGATTCAGGGACCCAGACTTCTTCTTTATAGTGAAGGATACTCTATGGGCTCCTCAGAGTCTGGTCAGAAGATGCAGGGAGAGAGATGGCCAACAGAGAATTTCAGGGACAATTTCAGGGCCTACCTACAATAAGAAATATATTCAACTGGCCAGAAGTAGACACATGGCCCCAATTAATTTGTGCCTATTCTCAAACTGAACTTCACAAGACTGTAGCTGTAATATACTTTAAAATATATTTATTTATGATAACTTTAGCATTCTTTTTTCTCTGGAAAAAAAGTTCAGAAAAGTTTTATTATAAACTTTCAATAATGTTTCTGTGTAGCATTTAATCCACACATGTGGTAGACGATCCTCATTAACATTCCATGCTGGGGAGTCAGCATCCAAAGAAGCATTTCTTCCTTGTGTTAAATGTGTAGCCCTAGTCTAGAGCCATGGGTCACCGGGAGGTTTGGCTATTGAACACAGCACTTTCTGTCTTCTGGTTTATAAACATTATTCAGCATTTTGAAGTGAGATCTTTTTTCCAGAATTTTATGGAAACGTGGTATTTTTCAAAGCATTCACCCAAAAGAAACCTAGCTGAAAACTTTGTCTATGACAATATCACCATGTTTCCCAAATTTTGCCTTTATTTTTTTATTTGTTCTTCAAATTTTTACTTAAAGTCTACTTAGTAACATACAGTGTAATATCGGTCCAATTTTTGCCTTTAAAAAGCAAATACGTTTGTGTTACCATGCCCCCTAGGTATAAATTGTCCCCAGGTACACTCAAGACCCGGGGTAGCTAGAAAACTAATATTTTTCTGAACAACTGTGTAAACTGAGAATGGGAAAAACCTCTAAAAATTGGGTAACTCTGTATAATTTATCATCCTTTAAGACCATAAATTAACATGCACTTTATCAATGGCAAAAATTACATATTGTGAAACTGATGTGTATGATATAGATACACAAGGTAGAGAAGAAGTGAGTTAACATAGCAACCATAATCAAAGGGAAAATATGAGTGAACATATAAGGTCAAAGGGACTCAGTAAGGATAGGAAGGAAGGATGATATTCAAAATATTCAAAAACCTGAATGGCGTGGGACACTATCTTTCAGAATCAATGTTAGCCATGGAACTGCTGAGAATTACCTCTTCATTTGCTTGATTGGTCAGCCATCTGCAGGGTCCTGGAGGAAAGGCTGAGTTAGCTGGGACAATGAAGGACTCTTGGGGGCAATGGCTATTTATGAATTAATACAGAAGTAATTAAATATTTTGACAACCAAAAAGACAGAAGAGTGTACCTCAGGTGGGATTTCAGCCATGACATAAGCCAGGCAGTCCTGGTGAACCTTCTTAGCAGAAACTGCTCAAGAGTCCTCTTCAGGCATCTGCGACGAAGTGAATAAACTACAACTGTTTTAGTCTTCTTTTCTAGCAATCTGCAAATATTCAAATTTAGGGAAAGACTCTACTGGCCTGGCTTGGGTCAAATGTTTATTCAGGGACAAAAGGAAAATAGGGCATCTAATCTCATCACCTTATTTCCAGTGGGGGAGAGATTTTTGGAAGTATAATTACTAAAACAAGGTGGAATGAATATTGTCATCTGTGTGAAAATAACCATAATTTCTCTAATCATTTCTCCATTGTTGAACTATTAAGATGTTTCTAATTTTGTTATTATATATAACACTGCATACCGTAGTATATGTATAATGTGTATTACACATAATTCTATAGAATCTTTGCTCCCATTTCTGGGGTTTAAAATTATTTTCCTAGAAACAGTATTACTGTGTGAACAATATAAAAACCATGAAATTTTTGAAACGTAACAGGAAACTACCTTTCACAAAGATGGTACCAACTTACATTCTGACTAGCAATGATTGAAAGCTCTTTGAAAAGCATTTAATACTACATTTAACAAATATTTGTGATTACAAAGAGCCAGTAACCATCCAGTCTCCAGAGATACAGTGATACACAGATGTCTCTGCTACTGTAGAGCAGAGAATTTATTAAATTCTAAATAAGCAAGAGCATTTCAGAACAGATGAGTGCTTTGAAGAACATTAATCAGGAGAAGGAAATGGAAAATTATTGTCATGTGCATGTGGAGGACATCAGCTAAGGTGATCAGGAAGGCCTCTCTGAGGAGGTAATATTTAAATTGAGTTTTTAAATGATAAGAAAAATCTGTCACATGAAAATCAATGGGAAGAGTTTTTTAGATTCAGGGAATAGAAAGTGCAAATGACCTGATTCAGGAAGGATCTTAATATATTTAATGAAGGAGAGAAAGCCTATGTTGTTGGAGGTGAATAAACCAGGTAAAGAGTAGGAAGAGATGAGAGGAACAAGATAAGAAAGTAGCTGCTATGTAAGGGGAAGAGGTTTAGATTGTATTTAGGTATTGAAATGTTCTAAACAGGACAGGGATATTATATTAGTTTACTAAGGCTGCCATAACAGAGCACCACAAACTAGATACCTTAAATAATAGAAAGGTATTTGTTCACAGTTCTGGAGGCTAGAAGTCCTTCTGAGAACCCCCCTCCTTGTCTTATAACTGACCATCTTCTTTCAATGTTTTCCAGTGGTCTTCTCTCTATCTCTGACCTAACCTAATCTCCTCTTCTTATAAGGACACTGGTCATATTGGGTTAGGAACAACCCATATAATCTTACTTTCCCTTGGTTAAAGGCCCTGTCTACAAATACAGTAACATTCTGAAGTACTGGGAGTCAGGATTTCAACACACTGCATTTAGGGAGACACACCTCAACCCATAATAGATATATTCTGATTATCAATTAAAAAAAATATTTGTCGAGTTGTTCTGTGGAAATAGAGAGTAGGCAAACAGCAGTGGAAGTAAGAGGACAGCTTAGCAGGTGTTTACAAAAGTTTGAGTAAAGGATGATAGAGACTTGCAGGCTATAGAAGGAAATGGAAAATGTTAGGCAGGTTTGGGATACACAGAGAAAGTAGAGCCAACAGCTCTCCTGGACAATAAATGTATTAGTTACAACAAGTTAATTTGAAGAACCAAATAGCCACATAGAGGGACTCAAATATGATAAAACATTGTTCCTCACTGATGTATGTGGCACGGTATTTCCCAAAGCATGTTCTGTGGAATATGATTAATGGAATTCTAGTAAGCGGTTAGGGAAAATGGATCTAGTGGTCCATTAGTTTTAAAAATGCTGATTTAAACAAGATAGCCTGTATTTTTAATGATGGACTTCCTAAAGTCTTTACAATACAAAATTGTACATCACCAAGAAAAGGCTGCCTTTCCCAAAGTTATTAATCATGTAGTATTGATCATTCCCTTTTTTAGAATTTTTTAATGTTTATTTATTCTTGAGGGAGAGAGAGAGAGAGACAGAGAGAGAGAGAGAGAGAGAGAGACAGAACGTGAGTGGGGGCGGGACAGAGAGAGAGGGAGACACTGAATCAGAAGCAGGTTCCAGACTCTGAGCAGTCAGCACAGAACCCAACGCGGGGCTGGAACTCACAAACTGTGAGATCATGACCTGAGTTGAAGTTGGACGCTCAACCAACTGAGCCACCCAGGCACCCCAATCATTCCTTTTTTTTTTTTTTTTTTTTTTTTAAGGAAACAATGTGCAAGACTAGATTACAAAAGAACAATTTGGGAAACAGTTGTCTAATGCCACTTTAAGAATGGATGTGGCTATTAGTTTAAGATAATTTTTATCCTACTGAGTGTAGAGCTTCCCATATACCTACTTTACCTAGGTGTTTGTTAATTTGTTTTTAATAATTAACTAGCATTACATTTACTTACCAACGGGCATAAAAATCTATTGAGTTTACCATGTATCCACTGTTTTCTAACCTACTGATGACAATGTATTATACTAATAATTTTCATAATATTATACTATGCTTTAACTCCTGGACTAAATTGTACTTTAATAGGATGAATAGTTCTTTTATGAACTATAGAAATATGCTAATTAAGTATTTACCTAGAATTGTATCATACAAGAAAAATTGCTCTGTAATTTTCACTTTTTTGTGTTATTGTCACCTTTTAGTCTCAGGATCATGCTGATTCAAGCAAATAAAGCAGTGGTGGTACGTTTTTAATCCTTTGGAAGAGCTTTTATTATATTTAAATTTGAAAGAATGCCCTATGATGGACCTGGAGCTATTTTTATCCTTAATTCTTTGAAAAACTGTAATAAAAAATTATTTACATGATGTCTATCTGCTATTTCCTTTTTTTTTTTTTTGCTACATTTGACTCATTTTTAGTAATTTTTTAAAAAAATTTTTAATGTTTATTCATTTTTGAGAGAGACAGAGACAGAGTGCCAGCGGGGGAGGGGAAAGAGAGAGAGGGAGACACAGAATCCGAAGCAGCTCCAGGCTCCGAGCTGTCAGCACAGAGCCCACCGCGGGGCTCAAACACAAGAACCATGAGATCATGACCTGAACCGAAGTCGGACACTTAACAGACTGAGCCACCCAGGTGCCCCAGTAGTTTTTATAATGTCTCTCTATTTTACTCGTGTCTTCAAATTAATGAGCAAAACCCATTACATGACTTTCCTTACAATTAATGAATATCTTCTATGTTCTCCATATCTCTATATTTTCCTTTCTCCTTTCATATTTTTGTTTCTTCTATTTTCTTTTCTTCTTAATTTTTTATACCTTCCATTAGTTTTTCTATCATGTTGGTAGTCTGTCCTCAAATAACCATACTGCATTTGGGATTTACGTAACTTTTTATTTTCTGTTTGCTTATTTGTCTTATGTATTTTTATATATGAAATCTTTCTTTGTCTCCATTTGTTTAAAGCATATTACAGACAAAACATAAGTTACAACAGACAAATGCCTACTACATTTGAGGGCGGTCGGAATTTTGAAACTCACTTGCTATTTTCTTTGGCTTTTGATTTTTGCTGTATTAATCATAATTTAGTTAATCTTCTCTAATGGTAATATGCACATAATAGTTTAAATTTTATAACAGTAATATTTAAATTTCTGATAAGAAGGTTTTAATCTGTATTTTTCTAATTATCAAAATCAAGTATAATTTTGACTACCACTCATATTCAACATTGTATTCCTTTTTCCATCTCTCTACTCTCTAACTTAAAGCTCTGGGACCTGATGATCATCATTGGGTTATTATTTCATTAAGTATACTTTAAAGTACATTTTTATATTTTCAGTTGTATTCCTGGTGCTATCATCCTGCAATTTCAATAGTGCCTTTCCTTTCTTGAGCGGCTTTTTCATACTCCTCTTTTTGTTAGTTGGCATATATGTTCAAAGAAGTATTTCCCAGAGACATACAGATGAAAATGGGGTTATTCTTGCCACGAAAGGAATCCACTTCTACCTCCTTCTTTAGTGGTCATTTTTTTGCTATCCCTGAGGCTTGAGCATAAATAGCCAAAGATCATTCTTTAATACAGCATATTAATTCTATGGTTAGGGTGTTTTTCTCATGAAAACTGACAGACCATTGATCAATATCTTGCATTTCTAATTATTTTTTTTTATATTTGTGAATTTTAAAGTGAGTTTTAAACACGGGAAGTTGGAGGAATTAGCCTCACTCATAATCTAAATTATAAGTAAATTTTTAAAGATTTAAAAATAAGATAGTATCTGTGAGATTGCTGTGCCTATACAGCAAGGGTCTGAAAACTTTTTCTATAAAGGGTCATATTGTAAATATTTTAGGCTTTGTGGGTTACACAGTATCTGTCACAGTAACTCAACTCTGCTATTGTATGAAAGCAGCTATAAAGAATATGTAAACAAATGAATGTGGCTGTGTTCCAGTAAAACTTTATATTCAACATTAGGTGGTATGCCAGATTTTATTCCATGAGCAGTATTTTGCTGATTCCTCCTCTGCACTTTTATAATGCTGTGATTTAAAGGAGATAATTCTGTGAAATAGTTTATTATTAAGTTTCTGTGGTTGACATGAAACATTGGGATATTTGTAATTATCCACAATTTAATAAAATTTTCAGACTTTAGTTATGTGTGCAGTCTTAAAACCATAAATTGATTATAACCTTTGTGGTGGTATAAATAGCTCAGCTATAGTGCATTGATTCATAGCTTTTCAGTGGGATGATAATAGACAAGATGCATGTAAGTTTCCTATGGAATAACATCATCAACAAGCATAGCCAAGTTTTCGTAATTATTAGATCCAACCAATCCTTATTCTCAGAGGAATGAATCTTGGCTTTAAGAGGCCCACTGATAAAGAAAGACCCTTTGTACTACTGCTAATTAATAAGGGGAAAGATTAAGACTAAATTAGGGTTAAATGAGGTCACAGGCAATCGAAACATGTACTTCCTGCTGACTGAAAGGTATGTTGAGGTTCAGGAGAGAGCTGTGAAGGCCAGACATACAACATGGCCATTTGAAGAGGGTCTCTGAAAGAATTCTCTTGCTAGCTAGGTAAATTCTTTTAGACAAATACGATTAATGAAAATATCTGAGGAGATTTTTGTTTGCTTGTTTTTCAGATTTGGTTAGTTTTCAATGGCTAGTATAACAAACTCCTATAAACTTAGTGGATTAAAATAGCATAAATTTACTTTCCTACAGTTCTGGAGGTCAGAAGTCTAAAATGGGTCTCGCCGGGCTAAAATGAAGGTGATGGAGGGGCTACATCCCTTCTGTTGGCTCCAGGGCAAATCCTGTTTCTTTGCCTTTTCTATCTTCCAGAGGCTGCTGCATTCCTTGGCTTGTGGCCACCTTCCTCCATCTTCAAAGCCAGCAGTAGTAGGGTGAGTCCTTCTTACATCACATCAATCTGACCTCTTCTTCCCCTCCTTCCACTTTTACAGAACTCTTGTGGTTACCTTGGACCCACCTGGATATTCTAAAATAATCTCCCTATTTTAAACTCAGCTGATTAGCAAGCTTAAATCTACTCATAACCTTTATTCCCCTTTGTCATGTAGCCTAAGATAATTACGGTTTCCAGGAATTAGGAATTGGCCATCTTTGGGAAGCCAGTATTCTGCCAGACGTAAGGATCAAATTATGCACAAAGTTAAATATGTTGAACTTTCCTTTAGAGAATTTGATTAGCCCTGAGTCATCCTTACATCTGGTGCACCTGAAGAACAAGACCATGGATTTCTTAATTTGTTGGAGAGCTAGAGTATACATTAACTTTTTTATTTTTTTTTTAAAGCCCTGATTTGAATATCCTATCATTTACTTAGTGGTTAAAAGCATGGCCTTGAAACCAAAGAACCTGGGTTCAAACTCCAGCACCACCATTTAATGCCTACCTGGACTTCAATAAATCACTAATTTCTAAGCTTCAATTTCTTCATGTGTAAAATGGACTTGGTAAAAGATCTATTTTTATAGGCTTGTTGTGATGATCAGATGGCAGCACACTTACAGCTCTTACAAGGGTGTCTGGAGCACAGGGGTAGCTGCATAAGTTACCAGGCAAAAAGGGCACACATGCCTCACTTAAAAGACTCTTTATTCTTCCTCAACATTACTTACTTGGAGAACACAGAGAAGGAGATGAGGAGTGTGCTGGAATAGGTTTTTCTCATTTTGATTTGGTATTTGTTTTGTTTTTCATGGTGGAAGAATGACATTCTCCATTTATGATAGTTCAGATACAAATTATTTTCCTGGCCTCTGAGAAAGATGAACAGACCAGTGGGCATGTTCCTTGGAGAAGAGCAGCATGGAAGTGATCTGTGAGACTGCTCCGCCTTGCATGTCCTCATTTGCTAGTTTGACATATAAAGTGAGAGAATTGGGAATATTGGGCTCCACCCACTTTTCTTTTTTTTTTTCAATATATGAAATTTATTGTCAAATTGGTTTCCATACAACACCCAGGGCTCATCCCAAAAGGTGCCCTCCTCAATACCCATCACCCACCCTCCCCTCCCTCCCACCCCCCATCAACCCTCAGTTTGTTCTCAGTTTTTAACAGTCTCTTATGCTTTGGCTCTCTCCCACTCTAACCTCTTTTTTTTTTTTTCCTTCCCCTCCCCCTTCACATAAGAGTGAAACCATATGGTATCTGTCTTTCTCTGTATGGCTTATTTCACTTAGCATCACACTTTCCAGTTCCATCCACGTTGCTAAAAAAGGCCATATTTCATTCTTTCTCATTGCCACGTAGTATTCCATTGTGTATATAAACCACAATTTCTTTATCCATTCATCAGTTGATGGACATTTAGGCTCTTTCCACAATTTGGCTATTGTTGAGAGTGTTGCTATAAACATTGGGGTACAAGTGCCCCTATGCATCAGTACTCCTGTATCCCTTTCCACCCACTTTTCTTAGTACCCTAGAGCTCTCTGACATTCTCTTAGCCCCAAATAATACTTAATATATTTGGCTAAAACCCTGCTCTGCCATTATCTTAGCCAGTTAACAGAGGTAAATGTATGATTCATATCTATATTGGTATACATAAATATTTCTATATATTATGACTAATATAACTTCATACTTTATAGCTTTGACACATACAAAAATTCATATCCTAGGCAACATATCCACAAAATTCCTAAACCAAGGGTGGTTACAAAATGTTGGAATAGAAAAGTAAGAAGAGCTCAAATAAAGAGTTCTCTCCTAAGCCTCTCTCTGCCATGCTGGCCATGCTTAAGGTTTCAGATTCAGGACCTATTAAGGAACAAAGGTCATTTGTGTACTCACAAAGGAGTCTCTGCTTTTTTAAAACCATGTTTTAAACAACTGAGTGGAAGTCACAGAATAATTCTAAGTTTATGGTACTCTGTGTTATTCTTTTCTACTTCTTAATGAGTATTTATTTGTGTGTATTTCTATTACAATTTAAACTCAATGTGCTGATCTGGATATGGAAAACTAAATGCACGTTGCTTTAGGTGTGGTATTTCCAGGAGCCTCACTAAATGGATTTTTGATTTTATGCTTTTTTGTTTCCTACAACTAGATTTAAACAAAATAACATCAATTTATACCATTTTTTTATACTAGACAGTATAGAAAATGTAAGGAAATAATATTTATGGGATAGCCAGATTATTTTACCTAAGGCTTGAAAGAATCATTCAAGAAACACCTTACCCCATTATGATTATGCAACTGAGACCAAGAGATTAAGCAACTATCCAAATTAAGACATCTGGCAAACAGTTGAATGTGGGTTCCTGAGTAATCTCTGAGGTCTTTGGCTCCAAGCCGAGGTTCTAGTCCCTGTACGACTCTGTCTCCTTCAGATCCCATTCATCAAACTGAATGTGCTAGTCAGAGAGATGCTACTTGATAGGTATTAATTATTGCAGTCACTCTTAAATCAGAATTTCCTTGTGGGTTTTAAGATCTGTAAATAGTACTGCATGTAACCTGGAAGTTCTGATTAGAAAGCCCTTGTACACTGGCAAAAAAACATTTCCTTTACTCAGCTTTCTACTGATGCAAAACGTTACATAGATTTATATAGTGGAAGTGTTGGAATTATATGTGCATGTCACAGAGAGTCCAAAGAGTATAATACAATATGCACTTACTTAGGGAAAAAAAAGCTATATCCCTACAGAGTTCAATACTAGAAGTTATTTAAAACACATATATTTACCTGGCTTCAGATATATTCTGCTAAAAAAAAAATATGTGAAACATATCTACTCTTTTTATTTGGCCAAAATTTATCTAGTGACCTTTCACACTTACCAAAATGGTCTAAAGTGGATATGAAAAGATTTTTGTTGGCCTATATCTACTTGGGATTTTTATATGCTAACCAAATAAACACATTCTCTTGCATGATATTATTTTCATTCTATGGAGACTTTAAGATCTTTCTGCTTTTGATTATCTCATTTTATTGAGAAAGTGCTTATTCCTTTTCCTAAAAAAAGAAATCTACTTTTTCCGATTCAACAGTCATCCACAATCTTCCATGGTTGCTTATACCCAACATCTGGTATTTCTAAATAAAACACCAGAAAATCCCTGAATAAAAATCTGAAGAACTAAGTAACATATCAAGTTGTATATAATGATATACTTCACAGAACAGGAAAAAAAAAAGTTCTGCTCAATACAAGTGCTATTCAGAGATCACAGTGTCTACATTACTAATTCTGTGTGGAACAGATCCTTCATGGTATTAAAGGCCTAGCTGTTCCACTGATGCACATACGTAATTCCCTTTAGAGACACTAAAAAGAACAGGCTTATATACTCATACACTCCTCTGCCCTGACAAGAGAGTGAATTGGAGCAGTGAGCTAAGACTCGAACTGCTAACCACTGTCAGATGGTCCTGATCAATGTCTGAGAGCATGTTAAAATCTTACTTTTAGGGAGTTAAGAAAAACAACAGATTTCTGTAGCTTCTCCATATCCTTTGCGTGTTGTTGTTGTTGTTGTTGTTGTTGTTGTTTTTTGTGGGGGGCGGGCCGCAGACTGGGCAAATTTTTTTAGTTCTTTCTCCAAACTTATGCCAATAAAATTACATACTCTGATTCCATAAAATATAGTCAAACTTGATATAGGAACTAGTCAGTAAAGATCCCCAGAATTCCTTTATCAGTGCCTAACAATTACATTTTAAGTTCAAATAATACAAGAATGTTCTGTGTTCGTGGAATACATTTTCTTAACTAATAAAATAGCCAGAGTCCTACAGAGCCCATGCATTTTACTAGTCCACACATGTGGACATGTGGTCATTACACATGTAATGACCCCAAGGCCAACGTTAAATAGTCAACCTTCCTGCTATCCACACTGCCTGCCCCATCCTCCCACCAGGTCATTCACCCGGTCCTGAGAGGCTTGACCAGCTCTACTTTCAGCTGGGCACTACAAGCTGTCTCCCTTCCTGTTTTTACTGGTAGGTTATGTATTACTCTCCCCCTCTTGCTACACAGCCTCTCTGTGTGAACCGGTGGATTTGTCTGTGGGTGGTATTCCTGGTGTTGGACTTGTGGTCTCTCTGGATGCAGAAAATGGTATTGATGATCCCCCTAAAAATCTAAATCACAACCCAGGCTCCAGCCCCACTATGCAGGGTCCAGCTCAGTCTAGCCTCTGGTCCTCTTAATTAAAAATCTATCCAGTGACTAAGCAAAGCCATTCTTGGACTTGTAGGATTTCTATTCAACTTTAATACCAAACCATTGTAATGGCACATGAGGTAAATTGTTCCCATTTTAAGGCAAGATAAAATTATTTTTATCAAAACGATGTACTTTGATTGTTGGAACAAAAATCAATCAAAATTCTAATTCTCAAGAATTTAGTTTTGCTTTCCAGTCTTGTACTCAGTTTAAACACTTAATAAAAACGTCTTTCCATTTCCATCCTAACTACTCTTTCTACAACCTGGTGGTTTATTTCTGCTCTTCCCTTTTCTCTCTATTATAAAATGATCAAAGGCTGGGGACAGTCGGTGCAGCAGTGACATTTTCTCCCCAACCCTTCCCTAGATGCTTCATTCCCTCAGGACTCTGCTCTTGCTTTCTGATTCACCCAAATTCCACATGTGTCTCAGCTGCTGGACACCCACTGCCCAGCATAATCTTATATATTGTTCATTTTCCTAACCTGAGGAAAATGCCCGTCTGCCTGTATTACTTTGACTGGGACCTGGGTGGTCTAGAGAAATTCTTTGCCTGTGCTAAACCAGTCCTCAAGGGTGTTTGCTAGCAAGAGATTCAGACATGATTCTAAGAGCATGGTTAGGTATAGAGTAAAAAGTAACCACAAATAAGTTACTATGTGAGAACTTGGTGTTTGTATTTGAGGCTGCTGAAATCCGGCAAAGCTAGACTGCCAACAATAATTTATGAATTCAATGTAACATGGGCTCTGGTTCTATAAAATACTGGGTTTTTGTTGTTGTTGTTGTTTGTTTGTTTCTTTGAAAATTTTCTTTAAAACTTAGAGCCCCAGAAAGGGAATTTTAAGTGACATTCTACCACTAGAAATCTTGTGTTTGGTTTTGATCCAAAACCATATGCAGAAAGGTTGTTGTTTGTTAATGTGTTTGTGCTTCCTATATATTGAAGCGTATTTTTTCTTTTTTCTTTTTTTAAGGTTTATTTATTTTTGAGAGAGAGAAAAAGAGGAAGGAAGGGAGGGAGAGAGGGTGCTAGCTGGGGAGGGGCAGAGAGAGGGAAACAAAGAACCCAAAGCAGGCTCCAGGCTCTGAGCTGCCAGCACAGAGCCCAACAGGGGGTTGGAACCCACGAACCCTGAGATCAACCTGAACCACAGTCGGATGCTTACCCGACTAAGCCACCCAGGCACCCCCATCCTACACTTCTTAGTGTAGGCTTCATCACAGGCAAGTACAGCTTTTTTTTAAAAAAAAAAATTTAAATGTTTATTTATTTTTAAGAGAGAGACAGAGACAGAGACAGAGCTTGAGTGGGGAGGGGCAGAGAGGGAGGTAGACACAGAATCCAAAGCAGGCTCCAGGCTCCAAGCTGTCAGCATAGAGTCCAATGTGGGGTTTGAACCCATGAGCGGCAGGATCATGACCTGAGCCGAAGTCGGAGGCTTAACTCAGTGAGCCACACAAGTGCCCCATGTATGCCTTATAATCCCCAAATGTTTTCCATCATGTCTCAGTTCTACATGCTTCTGCACTATCATGAAGGAGAAAAGAATATCATTGTCTCAGCATTACAGAAAAAATCATAGATTTATAATGTTTATACCAGCTGGGATTATATAACCATCTCTGAGTCATTTTTGTATTCAGGAGGATAGAAGGCACTGATTAACTTAGCCTAGGTTATGGATTTTATCTTTAAAATCGAGGCTGGGGCCATATTCTCTGGAATTCAAATGAAAATGGAGAGCTACTGGGAAGGAATGGCCAGAAATTGGGTGAATGGCGGTGGTGGTTGAAGGTAGATGGGATGTATGAAAGCTAAGAAGGCAATAAAAAAATGACTACTGCCAAACACCAAGAAATCTCTCTAGGATACTAGGTAATTGGAATTGTCAGTAAGGACAGATATGAAAGCTAATAAAGAAACTAACGCTGCATTAAATGGATCAACAGAGTTTATGTGAGAGATTGGAACCCGGGATACTTCTTATATTTCTGGTTCAGATGACTGATAGGATAGTGCTACTTGTGGAGACAGAATCACAGTAAAAATAGTGAGAATAGAAGAAGAAGCTGGACTTGGGACATGCTGAGCTTGAACTGACCTTGGACTATACAGGTAGGCTCCCCAGTAGATTCTTTTATTTGTTTTTCTGTTACCGTCTGTTAGTTCTCCTCATTCTCCCTTACATTGTCAAGGTAACCAATGTATCTGGTTAGAGATATAAATGTCCCAATTTCTATAGCTCCTCAGTTGAGATGACCAATGAAATCTAAGAAGCAGCTGGAAGTTAGAAAAGCTTTTCATAGGGCTAGACCTAGCTGGCTTGGTCTTTTCCTCTTTCTTACTCTCTAAGATCATGAACTCAGTAATATACATCTGAATATAAATTTGGATTTTAGGGGAGACACCTGAAATATAAATTCTTCACATTTTTAGTATAATTTAATGTACATCTATCTAACAATACATGAAATATCTGATGCAGTTTGAAGAATACAAAAGTGACAAATACACAGGTACTTGCCAGCAAGAACTCAGTACAGTGAGAGAAGAAAATAAAAAATAATGTTTAAGTTATGATGAAGATACATGTTACGAGCTATGAAGAGGGAGATTTCAAGGAAAAGAAGATATGTTGGGGGTTGTGTGGCATGTGATATAAGTGTGAAGGGTGAGCCAATTTTCAACTGGAACTTGGGGAAAAGAAAGGATATTCCAACTGGAAGAAGCAGTTTAATTACTATGTGAGATTTTAAGGGAATAGCCAATTCTACACATCATCTGTAAGGCAAATTCTCACATTGAAGAAATCAAAGCTGTTGCAAACAACTAGGAAGCCAGGTCTATGAATATTTGGGACTCAGGATATACTCTTTTGATTGACATACAGTCAAAATGGTTAAACTTTTTTTTTCCTGAATCGATTGGTTTTGTTGGCCCATATGACCATCATCTGGGTACATAAGCTCTTATTAAATTTTATTTGTAATTACTGATGATCTATCTCAACTCTGAGTTTATACAATCAGTAATATTAGTCTCCTATTAGCTTTTTTTTAATGCTTGCCTGTGCACTGGTTTCTCAATCTGTAAAATATGAAGCACTGGGTCACTCAGTTACAATGTGGTAAATTAAATGTTTGTGCAAGAGCCAGTTTTGAGATTCTAGAAAAAGAAATTTTATATTCTATGTCTCAATGTTAGCATATCGTGAAGCACTTTCTACAAAGAAAAACATGGATACAACAAACTGAAACAGAATTTTAAAACTAGTAGTAAGTCATTTGACATCTTTATGGAGAAATTGAAACATAGATATCTCCTCCCAGTTTTATTCTAATCCTTCAACCATTTAGAATCTGAACCAGCTGCTCCAGACCAGAACATAAAAAATTCCCTTCAAATGGAACACTGAATAAGACAGTGACATTAAGACTGGGTGTTTTGTGGCCACAGTGAATGCATGAACCAAGGCTGAAAAATGCACTTTTTATACCAGTCACTTAGATTTACTGCCATATTTGGTATTGCAACTTTTGTATGTGTGTAGAGATATATATGTATGTAAATCTATATCTGTATCTGTATATAGGTACAGATATAGATATATAGATATAGACATAGATAGCTATATTTACTTATTTATATTTTTTAATGTTTATTTTTGAGAGAGAGAGAGAAAGACAGAGTACAAGGTGGGGGGGGAGGGGCAGAGAGCGAGGTAGACACAGAATCCAAAGCAGGTTCCAGGCTCCGAGCTGTCAGCACAGATCCTGCTGAGTGCCTCGAATTCAAGAACCGCAAGATCATGACCTGAGCTGAAGTTGGGCATTCAACCGACTGAGCCACCCAGGCACCCCTATATTTTATTTATTTTTAATTGAAGTATAGTTGACATGATATTAGTCAGACATTGGTCTGTGGTGTACAACATAGTGATTTGACAAGTTTATACATTATGCTATGCTTTCTACAAGTATAGCTATCATCTATCAGCATATAATGCTATTATAATACCATTGACTATATTCCCTATGAAGGACATTTCATCCCCATGACTTATTCATTCCATAACTGAAGCAGATACTATTTCCAACTTTATTTTTTTCATATTGGAAAAATATCATAGGTCATTTAAAGCATTAACTGAATTTAGGTTAGTGGTTTGTTATCTCAAGAAAAGAAAAGTAAAAACTTATAAATGTTTTCAGAAGCCAGAAAGTTGAAATGGATTTTATTATAAGAGTAAATGATGGATAAAATAATCCAAGAGGAAAAATATGTACTTCACACCCACATGCATGCACATGAGTGCACACACACACACACACACACACATACACACACAAAGCTAAAGTGTGTAAAATTTTCATATGATCAGCCTCTCAGAATTATGGGAATCACACAATCTTTTGATGTCTCCTGTAACTTTTGTCAAAATGGTTATTCCATCAAGGAATGCTTATAAAAGTCTTTGTAACCCACAACATGGTATTTATCAGTAGATAATAGTACCTTGCATTCATATAATATTTTATGTTTCTTAGAACTTTAGCATTCAGTCTTTCATTTTATTCTGATAATATCCCTGTGAGTTACAACATGATAGATGATGGATTTCCCTTTTATGTTGGAAGAAATTGGTTTGGAGAAGAAAGTAACAGCCCCAAGACTGCACAGGAAGCAAGCCAGTTTCTAATGTCTCTTCCATAACTCTTTCTACTGCAACATAAAGCTGCCTTTTACTGTTATGAATCCAGTTTTAAAGCTCTCCCTCCACAGCACGAGTCGCTGGCAAATAAGGAATTAGACAAATACTGAAAATCTTGTGGGCACAACTCAGTCAAAAAGTTGATATTCTTCAGGGAAACATAATAATTAGCCTATTTTTATGATGAAAATATGGCTTTAAAATTGCTCTTAGACCCTCTTCTATGAGAACTACTAATATAGCTAAATGTCAATAATGCTGCAATACCAGGTTTATCCTTCAGTGCTACATGAAGTGCAAAAGCAGATGGGATGCCACGTACCCAAGACAATTCAATCCATTTCTGGAATCAGTAGCCCTCAAAATGCCTCATTACCAATCCATTTGCAAGGTTGCCCCAGACATGACGACAACTCAGGAAACCCCAAACTCAACCAACTTGGATGAAATTCCTAGGTCAAACTCTGAATCCATTCCTTATTTTCTTTCTGCCATCACAAAGTACACAAAAAATGTCTGAGTCTCTTTATGATACAAGTAGAGAGCCATTTCCAAGCTACCCAAAATGGCATTCCACGTGGTAACTTGAGTGGGGCAAAAGAGATGGCAGAGAAGTTATTCATGCCCCAAACAGCAAACTAAAGACCTTCTACCCTGCAATTTGGGCTTTACTTAAGGTCCCACAGAGAGAGCTGCATTCAGGAGCTTGGGTGGTACTGTATTGGCAGGGCCTCGAGGGAAACTGAAGCGATGCATGAGGCACAAAACACAAGCCTACAGAACTAAATGCAACTGTGACATTAACACATTAGCCGATATCCACCCTTCTCTGTTGTAATGCAGGTTCTTTTTAAATTTAGTGATTTGTTCTTGGCAAACATGCCACATAGTATGTTCTTTCATTCTTGAGTTTTCCATTCAGAACACTGTGTTCTAAAGGAGACTAGTGTCCATGATGAAAAAAAATTGGTATGGCCACGTGAGTGGAAACAAAAATGATTTAAATCCCTTTTCTTCTACTCATACACTAGCAGTGTTCAAGTATGGATAATAAAAAAATAACAGGATGGGAACAGTCAGTACATGAAGGAAGAAATACAAACAGCCAACTATATTAATAAACAAAGAAATGCAAATGAAACCAATAATCAAATAGATCTTCACCTATCATATGGCAAAATATTTAAAATAATGAAAAATATCCAGTGTTCAGAATACAAGGAAACAGATTCTCATTAACTATTGATTAAACAGATTCTCATTAAATTGATAAAAACACATATCTGGAAATGTAAAAATTTGAAAATTTATCAAAAACATTTACATGTGTGGAGGGAGGAACTTCTTTGTCAATGAATGTGATCTATTTTGACATATTATTCACCAGAAAGTTTATAAGAGTTTATGTTCTGATCAGAACAGAGAGGCACTACCCGTCCAAATAAAAGGTTGTTGTGATCTTAGATAGTGAAAGAATTCTAAAAATCTTTAGTATTGTATTTTGTTGTGCATAGTGTTTTTAAAATAGAAGACTTCTTTTCTTAATTATTTTGTCCTTGGCTCAGATGAACAGCAGTCTGGAACTACTGAATGCAGTTCTGCTAACATGGGAAACAGAAGTCTGGCCCAGGACAACAAGAAGGTACAACTCACCCAGTTAATTCACAAAATTAAGAAGGTCCACCTGGATGGTAAAGGGCCATCTTTTCCTTCCACAACTTCAGCCTTTCACTGAAACAGCACTATGTGAATTCTCCTACTTCAAGATTCATGTATTTCATAGCTCAAGCTAGGCAAATGACCAGATGACAGTTTCATAGCATAATAACCTTTGCCAGCTACTAATTACAAATTAACTCATGGCAAATTCAGATCAGATATTTAGAAGAAAACTGCTTAAGTTTTCTTTAAAGCATCCTTGAGAACAAGCTTCGGGCATGAAAATGAAAAATAAGTTGGAGAATATTAATACATGTTAATAACCCTTGAAAAAGCATTAAAGTATAGAAAAATTGCATGGGAAAATGTTTTGCTCTGGAAAACAGCTTGAAATGCTTGTCCCTTAAAACTCCATAGATGATTTCCATATTCACATCTGAGTTGTCATGCCAGAAAAGGATGAAAGAGAAGAAGAAAAGGAATGTAAGTGGCTGGGGAGGAACAGGAAAGCCTGATGTGCTCCAGGGATTCGGTTTGACATCACGCATATTCAAGATGTTAAGTCACACCAAAGATAGATCATCAGGTTTCCCCTTAATTACATATGTACACTTACCGTGGAAAGACTTGCAGAATTAAACTTAGGGTTTATGTTCAGGGTTCCTTCAGTATATTTGACAAATCCACAACTGAAGCAAAATTTTAGTTGAAAATACTTCTAAAAGAAATGCGTGTTTTCCATCTATTCACTGATTTCTAGCTACTTAGACTTGGGCCTTAATTTCTTAATAGTAGTTCAAACAACAAAGACCGTATTACTTTACAGTGGAAATAATGATTTCAGAATGAAAAATTGCTAAAGAGCAGAACTGACTTTCATGTTTATTTAAAGACTTTCCATGGAACAATGATTTTTAAATTAAGGCCTTATCTCCTCTATTATAAGATTTTTATGGAAGAATTGCAGTTGGAAAAGTGGCCTCTTTCTTAAGTTTAAACTCAGTCTCCCACTGCAGCATGCTGTACTTATTAGGGCTTGTAGAGTTACAGTCCCTTCATTGAAGTTAGTATGTATACAGACAGAAGATAAACCCCACTGAACTCAAACAATTGTAAAGTTCAGTGGAAATAGGTTACTGAATTTCTATCACTGACAATACAATAGCACAAGACTTGTATTTTGATATTCCCTTAAAATTAAGCAAGGCTAGGGGCGCCTGGGTGGCGCAGTCGGTTAAGCGGCCGACTTCAGCCAGGTCACGATCTCGCGGTCTGGGAGTTCGAGCCCCGCGTCGGGCTCTGGGCTGGCGGCTCAGAGCCTGGAGCCTGTTTCCGATTCTGTGTCTCCCTCTCTCTCTGCCCCTCCCCTGTTCATGCTCTGTCTCTCTCTGTCCCAAAAATAAATAAACGTTGAAAAAAAAAAATTAAGCAAGGCTAGAAAGAAACTTGCAGTTAATCTATGTAAATAAAAATCTTTTAAAAAAATTTATAGAAAATTATTTTTTTCTTATTATAATCCATATTCTGGATGTAAACTACTTTGATAAAGTGTCTATGAAATAAAGTTAAATTATGTTTGTTTCTAAATGTTGCTATATTTGGCTCTTACATTGTCTAATATATGGAGTATTAACCAAAATTTTCATTTTTAATCCAAATATTTTTATCATGTAGTCACAGTAAAATCTTGATTATTAATTTTTACTGCATTGGAAAACAAAGAAAAGATTTTTTAAAATAAAAAGAAATTAACCTTTGCAATTGAAAGGTTGCATAAATTATGTATTTAACTCCTTTAGAACTTATTGAATTTATTTCTTTCCTATTTCTTTGCCAAGAAAAAAAGATAACAAAGCAGACACATAGAATTTAAGACAACTAAATTGAGAAAGAATATTTGAAAATAGATTAAGAGAAAGGTACCAAACACAGTAACAAGATATGATACGGCATAAACCCGGCTTTTAACCTGAAGGAACCAAGGGTGGTAGAAATCAACACTTATTTGCTCTTCCTCCTGGACACATAGCTAGAGGTTATTTCCCACTTAGCCTTGCATCTAGGGTAGTCATGTGACTGAGGCCTGACCAGTGAAATGTGGGCCACCAGTGATGTGCATCACTTCCATGACTAGCCTTTTTCCAACTGCCAGTTGAATGGATCCTACTCTAGGACTCAAGGAAGATGGACCAGGAAGCTAAAAAGAGCCAGAGTTTCTAAATGACCATGAAGAAGGTGATACATAGCCAGAAATACATTGGCTTTTGTGTGAATGAGAAACAACTCTTACTGTGTTAAGTCACTGAGATTTTGGGGATTGTTTGCCACAACAGCTAGTATTACTGACCATAAAAGACACTTCAAAAAAATTAAGATTTTACTTTAATAAATAAACACACAAATGATAGCACACATAACTGGAGAAATCGGAATAAGCTCCATGGATTGCACCAGTGTCAATTTCTTGGTATCCCTATCTTACTATTGCTACACAAGATGTTAACTTTGGAGGAGGCTGGAGGACGAGTGCAGGGACCTTCCTGTACATTTACTGGCAACTTCCTGTATATCTATAATTATCTCAAAACAAGAAAATATTTAAAGTTTTTCCTTGAAAAGTTATATCAAATATTCAGAGAAAACCAATTTGATTATTCTTAATTGTTCACTATATATGTAAAAACGAAGTATTTATATTATGAAAAAGTGTGTACAATACAGATAATGCCAAAATGGAAACCTTATTTCTTTTTTTTTACTTTTATTTTAGATAGAGAAAGAGAAGGCATAAGCGGGGTAGAGGGGCAGCGCATTATCTAGTACGAGATAGAGAATTTCTACAGTAGAGTCTGAGAATTTCAAGCAGGCTCCACACTCACTGCAGAGCTCTACATGGGGCTCAATCCCATGACCCTGAGCCGAAATCAAGAGTGAGACATCTCTGTGGTCACTCCATCGAGGATACCTAACCCCATTTTAACCATGAGAAAAGCATCAGACAAGCTCAAACTGAGAGACAAATACCTGAACACCACTTGTCAAAACAGCCAAAATCATCAAAAACAAGCAAAGATTCAGAATCTGTCATAAACCAGAGAAGGCTAAGGAGACACAATGACTAAATATGATACCATGGATTCGATCCTGGCACACAAAAGACATTAGGGAAAATCTAATGAAATCTGAATAACGTGCCTCACTTCTTGGCATTTTGGCTAAGATGGTGTGAATAAAATGTGGAGCTTAGTTAATAGTAATATACCAACGTTGGCTTCTTATTAGAGCTGTGACAAATGTACCATAATAATGTAACACAATAATAGGGGAAACTGAGTGAATGAAGAGTATATGGGAACTCTCTGTACTATCTTTCCAACTTTTCTTTGAATACAAACCTATTTATTCTAAGACAAAAGTTTACTTAAAAAATAATGCTTTTGCTGGATAATGTTCTTATGGGCACTGGTGTGAAAATATTCTCCAATTTTCTCCTTTTCTGTTGCCTAGAGCAGTAATGACTGGTATATACTACTTCAAAACAGGAGTTTCGCTCTTAAGTTTTTGTACTAGATACCTTTGTCATACCTTCTTTTCATTTTAATCAAGATTGATGCAAAGTATTTAAGACTTACACTTTTTTATTTCTAGAACATCTCGCAAAAAATCCCAAGCAACTACAATTAACGATTTTCTTAGATGATCAGATCTGGAAAACATTTCTTTTCTGAAGTTATATCTGGTTAGCAGTGGTTCAAAGTCACATTTTCTGATAGGCACTGGGGCTGGGAACGTTCTTACCATGTTAAAAGACAGCATACAGCATGCGATTATGAAGATTAAGGAGCTTAATCAGTTATTCTCACTGAATGAAAGGCACTACTTCTCTTCTCCATGTGGAGATGAGCTATAGAAGATTTGCCTCAGGGATTTAATAAGCCATTATAAAATCTGTTCTGAACATTTTCAAAAAAATATTGCTTATAACACTGATGTATGACTGAAATATTTTAGGGCCAACCTTTTAATTAAAGTCAAATCATATTCCAGAACACACTTGTGTGTCTGAATTCTCAACCACTAAGGAGTGACCTTACTAAAAAGTGTTATTTAAATCTTATTAGCTGCTGACTCTACCAGGATTTCAAAAGAGAAGGAATTGTAAACCTTGGGCAGGATATGGGTTTCGTGGAAGGTTGTTAAAAACCCTGTGTTCATAGGCATGCAGTAAATACTCTGTCTATCCAGAATGTTATAGTATCTATCTGCCAAAATTCAAAGGCTAGCTCTCGTGTTTATAATAAATAAAGGAGATTTAGTTGTACTTCTGTGATACAAGCTGTTCTTTACAGGCGTCTCACCAAAGACACCTTCTCGGGGCGCCTGGGTGACTCAGTTGGTTAAGCGTCCGACTTCAGCTTAGGTCATGATCTTGCAGTTTGTAAGTTCTAGCCCTGCATCTGACTCTGTGCTGGAAGCTCAAAGCCTGGAGCCTGCTTCAGATTCTGTGTCTCCCTCTCTCTCTGCCCCTCCCCTGCTCTCTCTCTTTCTCTCTCATAAATAAATAAACATTAAAAAAAATTTAAAAAAAGACACCTTCTCATGAAAACAATTATTAAGTAGCAGAAGAATGTTTTATAGGAAAATACACTTACATGACACAGTAGGAGAGGTATTTTTATATCTTAATGATTAAAATAATATCTAAGGAATGTATTTCTTTAAACTATATTGAAGAGTAATTTGATTTATCTGAAATAGATCTCTGCCAATGTTATTTTCAAGTGAAAGCTACTCAAATGGAGCCTCAGAAAACAGCATACAGATTTTTAGGGAATGATGCTACCTTAAAAATGAACCCAGCCATAGGGTATGGGCAACTCTAGAATAGAACTTGTTAAACAACATTTGGAAAAAAAGAATTCAGATGCCAAGGCAGCCGATTAATCTATGTCAACCTTCTGTGCATAGCTGAAAATGCACATTGTTTTGTACTTTCTCATAGAAATTATTTTTCTTTATTCTTAATAATTTTTGTTTTTAAATGTTATTTTTGAGAGAGGGAGAGAGAAAGAGAGAGCAGGGGAGGGGCAGAGAGAGAGAGAATCCCGAGCAGGCTCCAAGCTGTCAGCATAGAGCCTAACGTAGGGCTTGAACTCACCAACCATGAGATCATGACCTGAGCTGAATGAAATTAAGAGTTGGACACTCAACTGACTGAGCCACCCAGGTGCCCCTGGAACTTATTTTTCAAAAACCATTGATCATAGTTGGGTACTCATCTCATTATTTCTATGCTCTTTCTTCCTCTGGGAACATTTTGACCCATGACTTAAACAAATGAGATGTCTTCTTTATGCTACTTCTGTTGCTTTTCATACTTATAATTCGACTATGGAAAGTCTTACACAATTACCCAAGAGAACTATTCCATACTATACAGAATGGAAAGATAAAGTGATTTTAAACATCTCCACATTGTACCACGGTGCGCCTACACATGCACATAGAGTCATTCGTGTTTTGACTGTGTGGTTACAAAGTAAGCATAGCCAAAATAGGTAATGCCATATGCTTGCAATTGGGTAAAATCTTCCTATAGATGGAACTTGGTTGCAAAGTACCTCTGTGTCTCCAAAATCACTAACTGCAGTTCCTTACACTATCAAATGTATATATGTTGATTAAGAAATTATTGGGAAATTATTGCAGTTGCAGAATATGGATTACCTCTTCTACATTATGTTTGTTTAGTACTGTTCTTACTTTTTTTATCCAGGATTGATTCTGCACACAGAATGGCCAACCATGCAGCATAATTTAGGATACAAATTATGTGAAAGAGAATAAAGGTTCAAGAATCTAGTCCTTTCCCATTAATCTAGCAGCATAAATTACAGAGCCATAGCTATGCCTGTTAAACTTTTACTCCCCTTAGAAAGAAAAAAAGTGACTTCCTGAGTGAATGTGACATATATCCAAATAGTTTTGATGGAGAGACAGTACTAGGGGCAAGAAATGACCTGAGAGTGGTAGACTTCAAGGCAAAAAGATTCTTGGCTTTTAGCAATGGCTGTAAAGTAGAAGGACATTACATACATGAAAAGAGGGGACTCTAAAGATATAATAAGTTCTCTTGGAAGAAAAACCACCAGCTGCATGGTTTAAAGCTGACCATATTTGTGATTTCAAGGGAAGTATAAACATAATTTTTAGTAAGTCTTACATTTTCTTTTATACAAACTTTGACTTAAGAAGGTCTTGATCTTCTTTATTTTAGCTTCTAACCTTCATTCATTTCAAAAACATTCATAAAACATACTGATTAGTTTACCTGCCAAAATTGTTAGTGATGGATTTAGTGGTGTAGGCATCGATGGCTGTGGCTGGACTGTTATCACTCTGCTGCACATGTCTTCCTATTCCAGGACTCAGGCTAATGACAACACACAGAATGGAAAAAACTGTTACAAATCATATGTCTGATAAGGGGCTCATATCTAGAATATATAAAGAATTCCCATGACTCAACAATAATAAAAGAAATAACCCTATTAAAAAATGGCAAAAATATGAAAAAACATTTCTCCAAAGAAGATCACAAATGGCCAATAAACAAATGAAATGATGACAAATGTCATTATCTATTATGGAAATGCAAATCAAAGTCACAATGAGATAGTACTTCACATCTGCGAGAATGGCTATAATCAAAAAGACAGATAATGACAATTGTTGGCGAGGATGTAGAGACATTGGAATCCTTATATACTGCTGATAAGAATGCAAAATGATGCAGCTGCTTTGGAAAATAGTCTGGCTATTCAAATGTTAAGCATAGAGTTGCCATCTGGCCCAGAAATTCCACTCCTGGGTATATATCCAAGAGAAATGAAAACATGTTCACACAAAAACTTGTACACAAATGTTGATAGAAGTGTTATTCATTAATAGCCAAAAGTAGAAAGAGCTGAAATTTCCATCAATTCATGAATGGATTAAAAATGTGGTATATCAATATAATGGAATACTATTCAGGAATAAAAAGAAATGAACTACTCACACATGCTAAAACACGGATAAATCTCGAAAACCTTGAAATCATATTGTATGATTCAATTTATATGAAATGTTCAGAATAGGCAAATACATAGAAACAGAAAGTAGATTGGTGGCTGCCTAAGGCTGGGGATGGAAAAAGTGGGATGGAAGGAAATAAAGAAGAACTGCTAATGGGTACAGGATTCCTTTTTGGATGATGGAACTGTTCTAAAATTGATTTTGGTTATAGTTGCACAACCCTGAATATACTAAAATGTTCTGAATTGGGGCGCCTGGGTGGCGCAGTCGGTTAAGCGGCCGACTTCAGCCAGGTCACGATCTCGCGGTCTGGGAGTTCGAGCCCCGCGTCGGGCTCTGGGCTGGCGGCTCAGAGCCTGGAGCCTGTTTCCGATTCTGTGTCTCCCTCTCTCTCTGCCCCTCCCCCGTTCATGCTCTGTCTCTCTCTGTCCCCAAAAAAAAATAAAAAAAAAAAATAATAAACGTTGAAAAAAAATAAAATGAAATAAAATAAAATAAAATGTTCTGAATTGTACACTTTATCGTGTGTGTGTTTGTTTTGTTTTGAGAGAGAAAGAGCACAAGTGAGTGAAGGGCAGAGAGAGGGGGGAGAGAGAGAGAGAGAGAGAGAG
>NW_024412394.1:35822248-35837002 GCF_014898765.1 Herpailurus yagouaroundi | reverse complement strand
GAGCTCATCCAAAGCAGGGCACAAGCTCACCCTATGCAGGACTCAAACTCACAAATCATGAGATCATGACCTCAGCTGAGGTCAGATGCTTAACCAACTGAGCTACTCCAGAGCCTTGTGTTTGTGCACTGTTAATCCCCTTTATTTATTTCATCCATCCCCTGCCCCCCTTCCCCTCTTGCAACCACAGTTGTATTTAAGAGTCTGGTTTTGGTTTGCCTCTTTTTTCCCTTGTTTGTTTATTTTATTTCTTAAATTATCCATACAAGCGAAATCATATGGTATTTGTCTTTCTCTGCCCGACTTATTTCACTTATCATTATACCCTCCAGGCCCATCTATGTTGTAAATGGCAAGATATCATTTTTTATGGCTGAGTAGTATTCCATTATATATTTAAGTGTATATGTATATGCACCACTTTTTATCCATTCATCTGTGGTGGAACACTTGAGTTGCTTCCATGTGTTGGCTATTATAAGTAATGCTTCAATAAACATAGCAGTCTATATATCTTTTCGAATTAATGTTTGTTCATTTTGTTTTGTTTTGTTTTTGTATTCTCCAGGTAAATAGCCAGGAGTGGAATTACTGGATCATATTGTATTTATACTTTTAATATTTTGAAGAATCTTCACACTGTTTTTGACAGGGACTGTACCAATTTGCATTCCTAAAAACAGTGGATGAGGTTCCTTTTTCTCCACATCCTCATCACCACTTGTTTCTTGTGTTTTTCATATTAGCCATTGTGACAGGTGTAAGGTAATACCTCATTGTAGTTGTGGTTTTTTTTTTTAATATTTATTTATTTTTGAGAGGGAGAGACAGAGTGCAAGCAGGGGAGCAGGGAAAGAGAGGGAGGCAGAGAACCTGAAGTAGGCTCCAGGGTCTGAGCTGTCAGAACAGAGCCCAAAGTGGGGCTCAAACCCACAAACCATGAGATCATGACCTGAGCCGAAGTCAGACACTCAATCAACGGATCCACCCAGATGACCCTTATTGTAGTTTTGATTTGCATTTCCCTGATAATTAATGATATTGAGTACCATGTCATGTATCTGTTGGCCATCTATATGTCCTCCTTGGGAAAAAAAATGTCTGTTTAGGTCCTCTGCCCACTTTTTATTCAGATTATTATTATTATTTTTTTTTTTTTTTTGGGTATTGAGTTGTATAAGTTCTTTATATATTTTGGATATTAACCCTTTATTGGATTGTCATTTATAACTATCTTCTCCCATTTAGTAGGTTGCCTTCTTGTTTTGTTGATGGTTTCCTTCACTGTGCAAAAGTTTTTTAGTTTGGCACCATCCCAATAGTTTAATTTTGCTTTTGTTTTCCTTGCCCAAGGAGACATATCTAAAAAAATATTTCTATGGTCAGTGTCAAAGAAATTACTGTCTATGTTTTCCTCTAGGAGTTTTATGGTCTTGGGTTTCACATTTAGGTCTTTAATCTATTTTGAGTTTATTTTTGTGTATGGTGTAAGGAAGTGGCCCAGTTTCTTTCTTTTGCATATAGCTGTCCAGTTCTCCCAGCATTATTTGTTGAAGAGATTGTCTTTTCCCATTGCATATTCTTGCCTCCTTTGTCATAGATTAATTGACTATATAAGTGTGGGTTATTTCTGAACTGTCAACTCTGTTCCATTGATCTATGCCATACTGTTGCCATCAGTATGGCCAACAGTGCCATACTGTTTTGATGACTACAGCTTTGTAATGTATCTTGAAATCTACTATTATAATACCTCTAGCTTTGTTCTCCCTTTTCAAGATTGCTTTAGTGATTCAGGGTCTTCTGCGGTTCCATACAAATTTTAGTATTATTTCTTCCATTTCTTTGAAAAATCCTGCTGGTATTTTCATAGAGATTGCATTAACTCTGTAGATCGCTTTGGGTAGTATGAACATTTTAACAATACTAGTTCTTTCAATCCATGAGCATGAAATATCTTTCCATTTGTTTGTGTCATCTTCAATTTCTTTCATCAGTGTTTTGTAGTTTTCAGAGTACAGGTCTTTCACCTTTTTTAGTTAAGTTTATTCCTAGGTATTTTATTATTTTGAATTGTACACGTTAAATAGGTGAATTTTACACCTATGTATGAATTACATCTCAGTAAAGCTGTTATTAAAAACATATAATAGGGGCTATTTAACTCAAAATTTTAAACAGCATATGTGAACAAATTGAAAGAACAGTTGCAGAAACTGATCAAGTAGTTTTGTCAGTAAAGTCTCAGGCTGTCAATGGACTATTGATAACCCATGCCTCTGGTCAATTAGACAAGAGGATTAAATGGAGAAAGAAGGTGTCTTCAACAAAAGACACTGCAGTCTTATTTGCATACTTGAATAGCTGTCTAAAGATAACTTGTTTAAGACTCAGGATATGGATAAGGAATATCCTACCAACATCAAAGTGGATCTAGAGCATCATTTATCATATGAATCTTTTATTCCATACATACAAAGTGAAATCACAAGGTTAATAGGACAATCTTACTTCCAAAATCTTTGGCACAAAAATTGACTAAAGAATCCAGGAATCTCATTTAGATCAGAGAGTATCTGACTCTTGATTTCATCTCAGGTCATGATTACGTGGTTCACTACACTGTGCTGTGCTGACAGCATAAGCCGGCTTGGGATCCTCTCCCACTCTCTCTCTGCCTCTCCTCTTGCTCACATGTGCTTTTTCTCAAAATAAATAAGTAAACAATAAATAAATAAACATAGATATTTTTAAATTATAAACAAAATAGGAATTTTCTACCTTGTCAAAACAAAAATGGTCTTTCGAGGATATTTTATTGGTTAAAAGACTCCCATTCCAATATCAATGTGTCCCAGTTTTCACCTGATCCATAATTTCCATAGATCCGTTGATCAAAAAGGCACAGGCAGACAGAGAGATGTGTACTTGAATAAAAGACCTTGAGAATGGACTTTGAAGGCGGATAGGGGCACATTATCTCTACTTCTATTCAAAGGGAAGCTGCTTCCTACCTTACCAAGACCAGAGATGCCCACTCGGCATAACTGACTGTAACTATAAATCCTCAGTGTTCGTATGTATATGTGTGGTTGTGTGTGTTTCTGCCTGCTTGTGAATGAAATCTCACAACTTACAAATCTACCAAAAACAATTATTTCTAGTATTTTATTTCTAGATATTATTTTGTAGGATTTCATCCCTTAAGTTCTCCTATTTGGAGAAATAACATTTCCTTCTTCATTTGACAAATGGGCCTCTGATATTTTAAAATATTAAATTAGAAGTGTTATTTGAAAATTCTGATAATATATGTGGAAGAATATCAAAGCTATTTCATACATCTTGTCATGAGAGCTGAAAGTAGAACATCATCAGTATAAGATTATCTAGTCAGAAGATATAATTTACTGAACTTTGTACCTCAAACACATTTATCTAAAGTAAATTTTGGAATAAAATAGTGGTTGAAACATGGTTTGTCCTAGAAAGTATCAAAGACAGCACTGATGATGAGCCTTTTTACTGAGGAAAAGCTAAATTCAGAGCTTATTCTTAAAATTGTGTTCAAATTTCACCTTCATTCCCAAAAGGTAACTGAATATATAAGGGTACATCCATGATTAGTTGACCATAAGAGCAGTTAAGTCACGGTCCTCTCCCAGAAACTGTTTATGCAGTCTTTGGCAGCTGAGAGTTCTGATGAAACACTGCAATTTCAGAAGACTGTATTACATATTTTTCTTATGGAGTGATAAACATATCCTTATCACATTTCATCTTAGATTTGTAACATATTATTGATGACTACAAGCCTTTTCTTGTGGTTTGAGAATTCCTCCAGCACTGTGAACCTCTTCTGGGATCCTTCTCCAAGTTTAGTTTAAATGACCCAATATGAATGGTGTACCTTATTAGGTAAAATGACTAAAAATGTATTCAACCTCAGCATTCCAAGTGAATGAAGTTATTCCATTAACTTACATACAGAAATGTCTTTATAAAAAAAAAAAAAAAGAAGAAGAGCAAAAGGGCACAGTTCTGTCTGAATATATAGTTTAAATCTTGAGTAGATTATCATCTAATGTTAATATTTAATTGATTCATTTTAAAGGAGAAAAGAGCACATGAGTGCAGATATGTTTCTTAAGACCCTCTCCTACAAGCCAGATTTCAGTAAGATCCTATATTCTACAGTCTGCAGCCTACTAAAAGCAAAGTACCAGGTAGCTGGAAATCTGGATGACAGTAGGATAATTCTTCAACTTTTGAATCGAAATTTTAAAATTTTAAAAATGAATTTATAGAACAGAATTGTATACCTAATCAAGCATTTTCAAAATATCCTATCATATTAAATCCAACGCATGTCCAGATTCAAGCAAAACCCATATGAAACACCATTCTAGAATTCTCGTGACTAAACTGCGATCGGAGATAACAGTGCCCATGTCTGTCTCAGTCAATAGTGAAGTAAATATTCTGAGTAAATAAATATAACAGCTTGAACTTGCAAGATAAAATATAGCATAGGTAAATACAGATCTGAAAACCTAAAATCTTACCCCCTTTAAATGTGGAAAAACAGACAAAGCAGCAATATGTACAAATACAGCTTGCATGTACCCAAAAAATTTTTTTGATGTTGTTAAGTTTATAGTATCTGCATTCCTGCTAATTGCAGTCTGAATGAAATTAGGAGCAAACCAATACCTTCCCACACACACACACACACTCACACATATACCAACACACACATACCTTTTAAGACAACAATATGTTGACATGGCTTTCATTGATGCCTTCCGAATGTCCCAAGTAGCAAGCAAAGTAATTCCTGGTGTGACAAGCAAATTCATAATCAGGAGGAGCCAATTATGAAGACTCTATTGACAATGAACTTGAAGCAAGGTCATAAACAGCTACATGGTATAAAAGTTGTCTTCTGCTGCAGACTATAGAAAACATATAAATGTATTTCACATATCCAACACTAGGATAAATAAAGCTGACATACAGTAAACAAAATCTGCCATGGACACATGGTGTTTGAGGCCATGATTAATGGTCCACAAGAAGATTGGAAGGATATGAACAATGCAAGAAGATAAACTCATATTAGCACTCAAGAAGAGCCAATGGGCTTAACAAACTAAGAGGTTTGCATGAATCTTGTGTGAAAATTTTGGAAATATATATAGATGCTTAATTATGATGTCATTCCATGGCAATTGTACATATTTTATGTGTTAAATGATCACATTAAATGTGGTTCTAGGTAGATACCAAAAGGAAAACATAACGCCTGTCAATTGCACTCAAGATTCTGGTTCTCAGAGAAGGAAAAGCCAGAAAGGAAGACCCCTAACATGGCTTATTCGGGCTTACTTCTTAACTAGAGACAGGATCACTGGAACGATAGTAAAATAATAATAGTAATTATTTTGAATTTTTACTAAGTGCCATACACTGTTCTAAATGTTACATATTGACTCACTTAAGTAATGTGATATTGAGGCACAGAATGGTTACAGAAAATGAAAAAGAGGATGTCCTAATCTACACTATGAATAAAAGGAAGTTTCTTTTTTAAGCAGTTTAGCTCCTAGTTTCCTATAGCAGTTAGGAAAATGGTTAGAGAGTATAATTTGCATTTTTATATGTCAATACCTAGTTAAGATGAATCGATCGTAATGGTGACTTGTAATTCACAACCAGACAGGACTTCTATCTTTCTACACTCATGTGATTGCTAAAAGCTCTTAGATATGAGAGATTCTGATTAAGAGACACAGATATTCCTGGGGTGCCTGGGCAGCTCAGTCGGTTAAGTGCCTGATTCGGCTCAGGTCATGATCTCACAGTTCGTGGGTTCAAGCCCCATATCAGGCTCTGTGCTGATAGCTCAGAGCCTGGAGCCTTCTTTGGATTCTGTGTCTCCCTCTTTCTCTGCTTCTCCCCTGTTTGCTCTCTCTCTCACAAAAATAAACATTAAAATTTTTTTTTAAAAAAGAGACACAGATATTCCAGAAATTAATTCTAAAGATTATAACTTCTGATGACATAATACAAATGAGTTTATAATAATTCAAAATTCCACATCTAACCTTCAGTAACACATTCCATTGGATGGATCATTGGCTTAGCATCATTTAAAATATCTTTCATGTAATGTATGGTGTGTTTCAAGCCTGGTAGTGCATCAGAATCAGTCTGGGAGTATATAACACCCAAGATGAAATAAATCAAAATGTCCTATGGAAGAGCCCCAGAAATTTAAATTTTTAACAAACTCCTTAGGTAATTCCTATGAGTTTTAGATTTGTGAACCAATGATCACGTACTAGTCCTAGACTGACCTGGGTTTCTGACACTATGTACATAAAACTTTGGACAGGACCTCAAAAAGGCAGTGAGAACACATTAAAAAAATCATACACACACAATTTCCTGAAGGACTGTTAATGAAGGAAGTAACTTATAAATCCTCCAACTCAGCTTAGGTTTATACCAAAAGTCTGAATACTAGAAAATGAAATATGTTAATGTCCAGATGTGCAAAGTCACTCATACAGAAACATGTCAAGACTACAGTCAAAGCAAACTTTAAAAGGAGACTAGAACTGGTTTTAAATCATTTATTAGACAGAAATTATTTAAGTGTCAAAATCATAGGTCTAACAGCTGGAATAAAGTTCGTAACATTACTGTGGAAGATCATAAAGAGAATTTGTATACAGGTAAATAGTATCTATTTTCAAGATACTAAAGATTGTTTACCTGAAAAGTTTTCTATCAAAAGGGAGACAGATCTTAATTTTCACTGATGCCCAGAAGCCCATGAGACTGTGTCTATTGCACAGATATAGGTATGCTGTAGATGGAAAAGATGATGTGTTTTTAAGTAGTGAGATTTCCTAAGCACTTAGAATTCTGTAGGTCAAGATGTTTTAATCATCTTCTAAGTGGCATTTTTCACAGGGTATATTTCTCTCCGCAAAGAGGCCCATGGTGAACTAAGTCTAGGAATCTCCACGTGGTATTTCTCTCTACCAGATATTTACAATGTGCATTTGTGTATCAAGTCTTTGGAGCAGTCCTGCCATTATCTGTTCAGTTTAATTTAATTCAGTGTATTCCAAACTTATTTCACTATAGACTCCTTTTAAAAAGTTTTAAACACTTTTTATCCCACATGGAACATGCTCTGGAAAACACAGCAACAAATATAAAAATGTGATTAAGTGGGGGAAATGGCTTTTCACCAAGAAAACAACTTCACAGACAGAATAGAAGGAGTAGTCTTAAGGATTTTTAAAATACTATAGTTTTTTAGACAAATTAAGATAAAAACACTCAGAAAGCTGTGCCTTCTTAAAAGAGGTAAACAGGTTAGCTTTATCTTTACATTTTAGTGGCTGTTTTCCCAATGAAACATGGCATTTCATGTAATTATAGTTTGTTTGAATTTTCCCTTTTAAAAATCTTTGTATATGGCTTCATATACCTGACCTTAGTACTAGTCAATCCTAAACAGCAAAATGTATATGTAGACTAAACAAAGGGTTGGGAAATGTAGACTCAACAAAGGGTTGTAATAGAATCTTCATTTTTAACTACTAATTTTTGCATCATGCAGGCAAAAAAGAAACAAACATAAAAACTCAGGCTATATTCATGAAGCATAAGTAAAAGTTAACAATTAATCAAAATCCAAGAAGTATCATAGTCTGTATATATTTATGTAAATAAAATCTATATATTTTAAACGAAGTTTTGCAATTTACAAATACATAATAAAATACAATTTTAAAAGTAAAAGGAATTTTAGAGACCGTTTCAAACTCCTCATGTTACTTACAAGATAAAAAATGATCCAAAGTAGTAAAGAATCTTAACCAAAGTTATACAGGGACAGCCTGTATATCTTCCCTGGTAAGATTTGCTTCTATTTCCTAATGTAATTCAACTCATTCAATATTTATTTAGCACTTTTATGAATCAGGTATATCCAATCCCAACTGTAATTAGCTAGCTCCTTTGACTGTAGAATTTTGCAATCACTGAGCAACCTTATCCCAAAGGAAATGAGGAAGACTTAAGACAGAATTCTGTCCAAAACCATTCAAACACTCAGAAAATACGATTGTAAAATCATATTGGAAAATGGACCCCAATGTGCAAAGTGTTTACAAATGAAAAGCAAGTTTCTTCTCAGAAATAATAAATTTCCCCCAAGGGAGCCCAGCAGTCGTCCCCTGGAATGGCAGCGTGTGGCCTCTGCACAGCCTTCAGAGATTTGTGGATGACACTAATAGCATGCTTTGAAGCCTGAGAATGAAGTAGAAAGCTCTCTTTCCTTTCCTTCCTCAGTGAATACATTTCAGGAAAAAGTTATGAAAGATTACAAAATTCAGGGCTTGAGTCTTTGAAAGCTAAAATTATAGAGTTCTGCTAAACACTGACCGTCTGAGGATACCAGGCCACAAGTGCCACTCTGGCTGAGCCTCCTGTTGACACAGCCTGTATTTACATGGACTCTGAATTCCAGGGGGTTTGAAAATGGGCAAGGGTGTTCAGCCCATGGGATGCAGAAACTAACCCAGCTGGGTATACTGTTGGGCTACAAGGAAAACCCAAATGCAAGGCTATTATGTCTTGGTTTCACTGTGGTGAAAAACAAACTTTAAATCTTTGGGGATCAAAATATAAAATGTACACACTTAAACCATTCACTGTTTCCCACAGTCAACAGTTTTTGTGCCACTCCTAGCAAATTCATGTCCAAAATTTCCATTATTTATATTTTATTCAAAGATGTACATACACACACGTGTGTGTATAAACATATATATATATATATATATATATATATATATATATATTTCTTGCAATGGCGATGAGACGAAATTGTATAAATTGTTTTATTTAGAGATGCCCTTCTCCCTTCAAAACAACCATGTTGCATCCCAGGGTATGTTTCTAACTATAAAAACATGTAATATGTTTATTTGGTGTATACAGAAGCATTTATTTTACTGTTTCAGAGCTTGCCACTGATTGTGGTTCATTTTTCCTTGCCATGTAAGTTGAGAGTTGTATGAGAAAGAACATAGTCCTAGTCACATATAAGGTCCACTGGGGCTTGGTCATGCAAGATCTGGTAGTAGACCAGTGGAGAGGATGCCAAGATGAATCCCAAGGCCTCCACGTCAAACCAAAACGGGAAGCAGATCACACTTTTCAAAAACATTAATAGTGAGTGGAAAACTTATAGAAGCAGCTAAAGTGGGGCTGTCACTTCCACTTTAGTGTTGCTCTTAGTTTTGTGGCTGGAATTGATTCTGCACACAGGCAAATGAGTGGCCATCTACGCAGTGCTAGTATAAAAAGTTATGGTCAGGGGCACCTGGGTGGCTCAGTCGGTTAAGCGGCTGGCTTTGGCTCAGGTCATGATCTCACGGTCCGTTCAAGCCCAGCGTCGGGCTCTGTGCTGACAGCTCAGAGCCGGGAGCCTGTTTCAGATTCTGTGTCTCCCTCTCTCTGACCCTCGCCCGTTCATGCTTTGTCTCTCTCTGTCTCAAAAATAAATAAACATTAAAAAAAATTTTTTTTTTTTAATTTATGGTCAGCAGAATCAGAATGAAAAATTGTATGTAAAAAATTAATACTATTTCTATACACTAGTAATACAAATTTGGAAACTGGTATTTTAAAATAACAATATAGGGGCGCCTGGGTGGCTCAGTCGGTTAAGCGTCCGACTTCAGCTCAGGTCACGATCTCGCGGTCAGTGAGTTCGAGCCCCGTGTCAGGCTCTGGGCTGATGGCTCAGAGCCTGGAGCCTGCTTCTGATTCTGTGTCTCCCTCTCTCTCTGCCCCTCCCCCATTCATGCTCTGTCTCTCTCTGTCCCCAAAATAAATAGACATTAAAAAAAATTAAAATAACAATATAATTTATAACAGCATTGAAAATATGAAATAATTATTAAAAAACATAATAAAATACATGGGAAATCTATACTCTGAAAATGACAAAACACTGCTGAGATAAATTAAAGAAGACCTAAGTAAATCGCGAGTTATTCCATGCTTGCAGGTTGGAAGACTCAAAATTATAAAATGTTGGGGCGCCTGGGTGGCTCAGTCGGTTAAGCATCCAACTTGGGCTCAGGCCAGGATCTCACTGCTCCTGGGTTTGAGCCCCACATTGGGCTCTGTGCTGACAGCTCAGAGGCTAAAGCCTGCTTCAGATTCTGTGTCTCCCTCTCTCTCTGCACCTCCTCCATCTGTGCTTTCTTGCTCTCTCTCACTCTCTCTCTCTCTCTCAAAAATAAACATAAAAAATCTTTAAAAAAATTATAAAATGTCAACTTTTCCCAAATTGATTTATAGACTCATTAGAATCCTTATACAAATTCCAGGAGTTTCCGTGTTAAAATTTACAAGCTGATTCTAAGGGTTTTATAGGAAAATGCCGAGGATCTAGAATGGCTGAAACAATTTTGAAAAAACAGAACAAAGTTGGAAGACTTATTATAGAGCTATAATAACCAAGACAATGTAGTATTGGCATAGAATTAGACATAGAGCAATGGAAGAGAATTAAAAATCCAGAAATATTCTACACATGTATGGTCAACTGATTTTCAGTAAAGGAGCAGGTACAATTTGATGGGGGAAAAGGCAGTTTTTTAAACAAATGGTGTCAGGACAATAACCCTGTGCAAAAAAAGAAAAGAAAAGAAAAAGAAACAGGAAAGGGAAAATAAAAAGAACTTAGCCCTTATGTCACATCAGTATTTACCAACCTATCCTACTCATTATTATAAACTCAGTGTTATTGACCCATTCTATAGATGCTGCATATTCAAGGTGATCATGAGGATTCAATGTTTGACTTTGGGCAGGTCACCTCATATATCACCATCAGTTAAATTAGAGACAGGAGGATTTCTACTCTTCTATTTTCACTACTGGTGTAAAGAAAAAAAATGTATGTGTTACAAAAGTCATCAAATTTTTTATCTATTATAGACATATACATTGCATATGCTATATTTATACATGTTTACATGTATTAGAACTTTGAAAATTTGAGTGTATATTAGATGTATGACTTGTTGTAACAATCAAATCTAATCAAAAGGGAGATTTAACTATATGCAATGTTTAATTCACCAGTTTTTTTCAAAAGGCAAAAGAATGTTTGAGCTCATTAAAAACAGTGCTTTTGTGTGTTTGTGTGTGTTTTCCTTTCCAATTAGTAATTTGAGCTATTTCATGGCATAAGGAACAAGTAAGAATTGATTAGTTCTTATGACTTGATCCTATGGGTCTAATGGTGCCTTTCTAGAATCTAGATTTATTAACTTCTCCATATACACTTGAGAATTGGCTGTTTTCTGAAGATACAGAAAAAATAATTTTGAGGTATTTTGGGGTTGATTGAAAACTGGAAAATGATAAAAATATATTGGATGGATCAGAGCTTGGGGAGCAGATTAAAGGGGAAAAAAAGCTCCTACAGTACTTAAAAAAACATTGTTTATGAGATAGAAAACTACTGTGAATTTTTATGAAACACTCAAGGAGTGTTTCCACGCTAGTGAACATTTAAATATGCTCTAAGACATTTGGGGGTATTAAGAAAATATTGAGGAAATATATGAGCTTTGTTTTTCTGGAAAGTTAGGCAAGGAAAGCAGATGAGGCATAAAGCCTGAAAATACCAAATTTCCCAACACAAGATAGAATGTGTCTTCCACTCCTTCTTTTTCACTATTAGAAAGTGGATAAAATGAACATATCCTTCTTCTAGACTTAAAGTTTAAATGTCTACGTGAGTCAGACTGCGACTATGGTCTGTATGTCGTGCAAGTCACAACCAAATGCAAACAAGCTACTGTGGAAAAAACCTAACCACAAACTCCTTTTTCCTTTCTCTTCTCTATAAATTAGATTATTTTAAACCAAACCAAACTCACATTGGTTACAAACTTTATTTTGATTTGCTTTTTAAGTGACCCTCTCAAAAAATCTCTAAACCAAAATACCACAAGAAACCTTCTGCCTCTTCCTACCCAATTCACCCACAGTAGGATTCTGGAATTAAACTACGTTGGTTACAATTATATAGTCACTTTAAAAGTATATGGTAACCCCATTTTTGTCATTGAGATATACTTACATTCTTGAACACAGTATATTGCTAATATTTAGCTTTTTGGTCCCTAAAGGAAAATATTTTTTAAGTGATGCCATCAATCACTATGGAGTATACTTGGCAATATCTATCATCTGTCTATCTATCTATCTATCTATCTATCTATCTATCTACCTACCTACCTATCTCTCTCTCTCTCTCTATCTCTCATCTATTATGTATTAAAAATGTACCTATTCTTTTAATGAGAAATTCTATCTTCAGGAATTTATCTTGCAGCTGTATTTCAACAATTTTGCAGAGATTTATGTACAAAAATATTTACCACAGCATTGTTTTGTATTAGCAAAAGACTGAAAAACCAACTCAAATCTCTATTAATATAGGGCCATCTAATATATGAAGAGTAGGTCAAGACAGTAAAAGCCTTACAGAAGTTAAAAAGCAACTATATTTGGGCTGATATGGAATACTGAACCCAGTGAGACACACTGTCAGACGAGAAAAACTAGATTTTGTAACAGTATGGAAAGTATACCATTGCCTAATGTATAAATGCATATATATGCATACATATAATATCTCTGAAAGGATACATAATAAATCGGTAATATGGTTTGCCTGTGAGGGAGATTAAATTGCTCAACCAGTGTACAGAGTGGCCAGGAGACTTGCCTTTCATTAAGTCCCATTTTGTGGGTTTTAAATATGTATTATGGCATGTATTATCTATGAAGGTAAATTAATCACGTTAAAAGGGAATAAACATCTAAAAAGCATTGTCTATACGAAGATAATGAAGAAGAGAAACACTGCTGATGTGGAAAAAAAGACAATAATTATGGCAGAGAAAATAGAACTAACCCAAGAACACAAATGATTATAAGCTGTTAGTATTTAGTGCTAACATTTAAAAATATTACTGAGAATATTGCAATGTGGTAAAGATCTTTCCTATTTGCATAAATTTTGTGGTGGCAAAAGAATTGGAAAATACTTGTCAGCAGCAATTAGAAAAAAAAATTAAAAGTAAAATATTGTTGGCCGATTGAATGTTTGCAAACCACACACATGATGAAACAGGCTCTACTCAGAGTGGTTGGAGTCAAGAACAAAGTTCCTAGAAGGAGGCTAGACTTTTCTTACATGATTCAGAAGCAATGCCTTGTGTCTTTATTACCACCTGCATGCCTAAGACCTGGAGCTAATACATACAACCCAGGACCCAGGGAAGAACACAAGATTTATCCAAGAATATTCCTACAAAGTGTGGATTAGGTAAGGTACTAACAGCTTTTAGTAAAAGAATGAACTGTAATCAGAAGTTTTCCTCGAAAAGCATGTTTTGCTGGCTGAAAGAGAGAAACTGCAGTTCATGCTTCTAGAATTAAAAAATCCACAACACACCCAATTTATCAATCCAGTTAGAATTACGTGCTGTTTGTGACTGATTGCTTCTGGATTCTTCTTAAGCCCTATGCTTTCAACACTTTTGACTCATTTTGAGCCAATATCAATATCAATAAATATAATATTTGATATTTATTATCAAATAATATATATTCATATATATTATGTTATATAATATATTAATATATCAACTAATATATATATATGTATATATATACATACATATATATATATATATATAAATTTGAATGAGTTCAAGTAAGACCTTAAAGAAACTCATTGTCTCCTCTCTGACATCCACACATCCACACAATAACTGAAGGTTATTATTGACAGATAATGACAGAGATATTCTATCCATTGTAAGGAAAAGAATCACTTTACTGTTGGCTACTAAAAACAAGTATCTTTAAATTTTAAACTTTTAAACCATGAAGTATGCCCAGTGGAAGAAAATGAAATTTTTTTTTTCAACGTTTTTTATTTTATTTTTTGGGACAGAGAGAGACAGAGCATGAATGGGGGAGGGGCAGAGAGAGAGAGGGAGACACAGAATCGGAAACAGGCTCCAGGCTCCGAGCCATCAGCCCAGAGCCCGACGCGGGGCTCGAACTCACGGAGCACGAGATCGTGACCTGGCTGAAGTCGGCCGCTTAACCGACTGCGCCACCCAGGCGCCCCGAAAATGAAAATTCTTAAACGGCAAATGTTTGTCATGTCCTCCTCCCCTACTCTGAGTAGCTCTTTTTCCCTAAGCCTTATCCACTGTACCAATTTACACTTAGTTGCTATTTAGTAGGTGGGTATTATTTTCATTAAAATTATTTATATTTTTATAACATATATAATTTTCAGTATACTTTAACATGCATTATTTCGTTATAATTTCAGTGAGCCTAGCTCAGAATAGAAGTTATTAGTGCCATAATATTTTACATGAGGAAACTAATGTTTGTAGTTTTGGTTTTAAGAAAGCTGCCTAGGGCTTCTGGATGGCTCAGTTGGTTAAGCATATGACTTTGGCTCAGGTCATAATCTCACAGTCTGTAGTTTGAGTCCTGCATTGGCGAGCACTAGCCCCACTTTGGGTGAGTACAGCTCTGCTTTGGGTGACACTTCTCTCTCTCTCTCTCTCTCTCTCTCTCTCTCTCTCTCATTCCCTCTTTCTCTCTCTGCCC
>NW_024412394.1:35813402-35822148 GCF_014898765.1 Herpailurus yagouaroundi | reverse complement strand
CCCGCGGGGGGGGGTTGTTGCTCCTGGTTGGCTCAGTCGGTTGAGTCCGACTTCGGCTCAGGTCATGATCTCACGGCTTGTGAGTTTGAGCCCCATGTCAGGCTCTGTGCTGACAGCTCAGAGCCTGGAGCCTCTTCAGATTCTGTGTCTTTCTCTTTCTTTCTGCCCCTACCCCACTCACACTCTGTCTCTGTCTCTCAAAAATAAACATTAAAAAAAAAAAGAAGAAGAAAGTTACCCAAAGTTATACAATTAATGAAGAATAAAAAGGAAAACACACTCCAGTCTGACTGCTTCTCACTGGGAACAGCAAATAACGCCCCTCCCAACAAACAAATAAACTACCAGATAAATGGATGCCAAAGAAGTACAATAGAGCTTGTTTTTTAAGGATCTAATAAAAGTTTTAGTTAGTAGGTCTTCCTGATGATAGGTCAAATCCTTTGTTTCATATGATGCCTTGAAAGATCCTCTGATCCACTGTAAACCTCTCTGATATCAAAGAGCATTCTTGTCAAAAGACTTCATTCAATAATGAAATGTGACAGAAAACATCTCATCCATCATTGTCACCATATTGGGTTTTAGAAAGTGTATCGTTCCTACAAAGAGCTATTATTGTTCAACTCTCAATTTTATTTTCTTTGCAAATGTTTAATCACATGCAATAAAAATCTTTTAAAATATATTTTTGGTAAGGATTTATCCTTGGAAAATATCTGCTAAATAATCTGTTTAAAAAGTTAAGTTCAAAATGTAATGGATAATTGTTTGTTATTACTCTAAAACTTTCTAACGACCCTATAGACTAAAATTTAAAACCCTCCTTTTACTCTACTCCTCCCTGTTCTATGGGAATCCATTGGAAAGATGTATGTGGGTTATCCTTCCAGAACATTATGTAGAGGGAATTTATCTTTTTAAACAACCTTGATTTAAAAATGAGTTTCCACAGACTTCCTCATTTGTCATCTACTGTTTAAGTTGAATTGTGTCCCCTTAGAAAATTTGTATGCTGAGGTCCTAACCTCCAGTACCCCAGAAGTTAACCTAATTTGAAAACAGAGAATTTGCAGCTGTAATTGTTAAGATGAGGTCATACTGGAGTAAGTTGGGCCCCCTAGTCCAATATGCCTGCTACCTTTAAAAAAAGGAGAAATGTGGGCACACACACACACACACACACACACACACACACACAACACAAGGTAGAGATGAAGGAAGAGAACAAAGTGATGCCTCTACAAGCCAAGGAATGCCAAAGATTTCCAACAAACCACCAGAAGCTAGGCAAGATTCATGGAATAGATTCTCCATCGCTGCCCTCAGATGGAACCATCTCTGCTGACACCATGATCACAGACTTTGTTGAAGCCACCTAGTGGGACTCTGTTACTGCAGCCCTTGCAAACTAAAACACCCACCAGAGAAATATGACACCATCTTCTCAGTTTATCTTTTTTCCAATCTAAGGAGAATTCCAGCTAAGTATGGGATTTTAAGATGCATAACAGGAACACTGGGAAATTAGGAACAGAAATCACCAAGAGAAAAAATAATCAAAATAGAAAAAAAAGGGTAGAAGGATTAAGGACAACAACCGATGTAGGATGGATGATAGGAAAATATCCTGGTTGAGGGTCAAGGGTGTGTGAGGATAGTTAAGAAGGGGCTGCTGTAAGGGACACTAAGGCAGGCAGTAAGGAAGAAAGAGGGATTTTAAGCTGTTTGGCTGTGTATTCAAAAAGTACTCCTCCAAATCTCCAACACATACACCCAAACACCCTTCCAACTTTAGAGATTTGTCAGAAAATTAATGCATCGATTTTACATATACATATTTATTTAAATATATACACATATATTTTTTCTTGCTAACTACTATTTCTTTGAATGGACACTACATGAAGACCAAATCAAAAATTATATCAATTATATTTAGATTATATGTACACAAAATATGTAAGTTTGATGTGTATTTTTATTCAGTTTTAAATTGTGGATTATTTAAATATATATAAAACACAGAGACTCATGTGCCTACCGTACAAGTTTTAGATACCTACCTTATTTAATGAGATAAACATTAATTAGTGTTTACCACTATCATAATAAAGTACCACAAACAGTGGCTGAAACAGTGTAAATTTACTTAATTATTCTGGAGATCAGAAATCTGACATGGGTCTTAATGAGAAACAAAATCAAAGGGCTGGCAGGGCTGAATTCTTTGTGGAGGGTCTTAGGAAGGAATTCATTTTCTTTCCTTTTCTGATTTTTACAGGCTGCCTGCATCCTTAGTTCACAGTCCCCTCCTGTTTTCAGACAGCAATGATGGGTCTAGTCCCTCTCACATCACAGCACCCTGACCTCCTCGTCTACCCCCCTCCGCCTCCTTTAAGGACTCTTCTTCAAGGGCGTAGCCAGATAATCCAACATAACCTCCAAATCATAAAGTCAGCTGATAAGCAAGCTTAATTCCACCTGCAGTCTGAATTCCCATTTTCCATATAACCTAACATATTCATAGGTTCCAGGGATTAGGATGTAGACATCATGGGAAGGCGGGGAGGTGTTCTTCTGCCTATCATACATAGTAAACTCCAATTCCCTCACCCTCTCTTCTTCATTCCCAGAATACTGTTATGTTTTTTTGACACATACATGAAATATAGTTTCTATAGTGTTATTTTGTGCATTTAAAAATTTCCAATAATAGTATAATATTTAATGAGAACTATATCCCAGTTTGCTCAAGAGAGTCTGGTTTGCACTCATTGTCTACCATAGTATTAATAGTACTTTTTTATGCTCAAAAGTATTTCAAATCATACCATTCATATAGACCCGCCCGCCTGCCTGCAGCCCCACAGCAGCTCCAAGAAGGAATGAAGAGACCAAGGCCTTTCCACTGCCTGGACCCAACACCGCCACCCTCGCTCCTCAGCCTGCAGCCAGCAGCCAGTGGCAGCTGATTGACCCCGTTGTGCAGCTAGCCTTTTTCACTGAACACATTTTTAATATACATATTATTGCCTATGAATCAACATCATAACAAACTAGCTATATTCTTTATGTTCTCACTTATTTTGGGATATCTTGGTTCATTAACCCATCCCATCCTCTCCCTCTTAAAAAAAAGATGTGCTAATCTTCCTTTTTGATTGTAAATTATTTTGTTTACCTTTTATTTCTATCAAGTTCTCATTCAATGTATTGTTAAAATGTCAATACTACCCAAAGCAATCTACTCATTCAATGCAATCCGAATCAAAATTGCACCAGCATTCTTCTCAAAGCTAGAACAAACAATCCTAAAATTTGTATGGAACCACAAAAGACCCCAAATAGCCAAAGTAATATTGAAGAAGACCTAAGCGGGAGGTATCACAATCCCAGACTTTAACCTCTACTACAAAGCTGTCATCATCAAGACAGCGTGGTATTAGCACAAAAACAGACACATAGACCAATGGAATAGGATAGAAACTCCAGAACTGGACCCACAAAAGTATGGCCAACTAATCTTTGACAAAGCAGAAAAGAATATCCAATGGAAAAAAGACAGTCTCTTTTAACAAATGGTGCTGGGAGAACTGGACAGCAACATGCAGAAGAATGAAACTAGACCACTTTCTTACACCATTCACAAAAATAAACTCAAAATGGATGAAGGACCTGAAAGTGAGACAGGAAACCATCAAAACCCTAGAGGAGAAAGCAGGAAAAAAACCTCTCTGACCTCAGCCGTAGCAATTTCTTACTTGACCCATCTCCAAAGGCAAGGGAATTAAAAGCAAAAATGAACTATTGGGACCTCATCAAGATAAAAAGCTTCTGCACTGCAAAGGAAACAATCAACAAAACTAAAAGGCAACCAACAGAATGGGAAAAGAGATTTGCAAATGACATATTGGATAAAGGGCTAGTATCCAAAATCTATAAAGAACTCACCAAACTCCACACCCAAAAATCAAATAACCCAGTGAAGAAATGGGCAGAAGACATGAATAGACACTTCTCTAAAGAAGACATCCAGATGGCCAACAGGCACATGAAAAGATGGTCAACGTCGCTCCTCATCAGGGAAATACAAATCAAAACCACACTCAGATACCACCTCACACCAGTCTAAGTGGCCAAAATGAACAAATCAGGAGACCTTGGATGCTGGAGAGGATGTGGAGAAACGGGAACCCTCTTGCACTGTTGGTGGGAATGCAAACTGGTGCAGCTGCTCTGGAAAACAGTGTGGAGGTTCCTCAAAAAATTAAAAATAGACCTACCCTATGACCCAGCAATAGCACTGCTAGGAATTTACCCAAGGAATACAGGAGTACTGATGCATAGGGGCACTTGTACCCCAATGTTTATAGCAGCACTCTCAACAATAGCCAAATTATGGAAAGAGCCTAAATGTCCATCAACTGATGAATGAATGGATAAAGAAGTTGTGGTTTATATATACAATGGAATACTAAGTGGCAATGAGAAAGAATGAAATCTGGCCTTTTGTAGCAATGTGGATGGATCTGGAAAGTGTTATGCTAAGTGAAATAAGTCATACAGAGAAAGACAGATACCATATGTGTTCACTCTTATGTGGATCCTGAGAAACTTAACAGAAGACCATGAGGGAGGGGAAGGGGAAAAAAAAAGTTACAGAAAGGGAAGGAGGCAAGCCATAAGAGACTTAAAAACTGAGAATAAGCTGAGGGTTGATGGGGGGATGAGAGGGAGGGGAAAGTGGGTGATGGGCATTGAGGAAGGCACCTGTTGGATGAGCACTGGGTGTTGTATGGAAACCAATTTGACAATAAATTTCATATTAAAAAATAAATAAATAAAAAATAATAAAGTTATGTTAGGGGTGCCTGGGTGGCTCAGTCAGTTAAGTGTCTGACTTCGGCTCAGGTCATGATCTCACAGTTCATGAGTTCAAGCCCTGCATCGGGCCCTGCGCTGACAGCTCATAGTCTTGAGCCTACTTTGGATTCTCTGTCTCCCTCCCTCTGCCCCTCCCCCACTCATGCTCTGTCTCTCTCTATCACAAATAAACATTAAACATTTTTTAAAAAGTTATGTCATTAAATTTATGAAGGTTCAGACTTTATTGCTTTACTCTCATGGTGAATTATTCCTGATATTCTTAACAACTTTTTTCTAATAATAAAATACCTAAATCTTTTCTTTTGGTTAGTATTTATGTAGTATATCTTTTCCTTCCTTTCCTTTGTTTATCTTATATCATTAACATTCAATTAATGTCACTAAAAATTTTTATTTTGTAATTACATTTTGTATTATAGGGAAATCAATCCCTCTGTATCTGCTACAATTGATAATATTTGCATTTTTCTGCCATACAATATTATGCTGTCTAGATGTTGTGCTTTTCCTTTGCTTCCTTAATATGTTTGATTTGGAGGCAATCTATATCCCTTCCCTCCCCATGAGTAATAATGAGGACATTTTAACTCCAATCAATATCTTTCCCTCAAGGTATTGCTGTCCCATATTTTAGATGCACATTATTTTTACTCTTCCCCATTGTTTGGTACAATTATCATTGGCTATGACATTCTGTGCTCTTTAGGTTTTCCCATATGTTTACAACTTTCTTTGCTTATGATTGCTTCTTGCAACTCACTTCATATTGAATTCAATTTCCTGAAGTATATTTTATAGAAGAACCTTCAGCATGGGTCTGCACAAGGCCAACTCTCAGATTTTGTTTGAATAAAAGTATCTTTATGGTGGCTTTTACGATCTGGGTTCTTTTAAAATTTTTACATTGCATATGTTATGTTTTTGACCTTTACAAACATTACTTGTGGCAGACTACAACTTCCAAAACTTGACACAAAAATGTGTCACATCTTACAAGGTCTTCTACAATATGACCTTGCCTCTCTCACATAAAGAAATGGGATCTATGCTACTCTCCTCCTCGCATCAAACCTGACAGTTTTGTGGCTCACTTGTAACCAAAAGATTGTGGCAAAAATGAGACTGCAGGACTTCCAGTGCAAATTAAAAACGGTTCATGCAACTTCTAACTTTTTCAAAGGCATACTACCTGAGTAACCATTTAAGAAGTGTAACCATCCTGAGGCCATCTAAGGAAATATAGGCCACTAGTAAGAGACCACAGACTTTGGGCATAGCCTTAAGTGAGGTCTCAGTTACTAGCCAGAATCAGCCAACACACACATGAGTGAAGACACTTCTCAATGACTCCATTCCCGAGCTGTGGAGTAACTCAGCTGTTTGTTATCCCAACTGAGGATCTAGACATTTTGGAATAGAAACAAGCCATTAGCTCTATACCCTGTCCAAACTCCTGGCTCACAGACTCCGTAAGCACAATAAAAGGGTTGTCTTCAGACACTGATTTTTATGGTAATTGGTTATGAAACCATACTAACTGAAACATTAATTAACCATCTTTTGATCCATTTGTCTTGTTCCAAAAACTTCTTAGTCTCATTCCTTTTTATATAATCTGTACCATCACTTTAGTTCCTTTTAGATTTCTCTTTGAGAGAGAAAGAAATCTTCTAAGTGATACCATGGGAATAAAGAAAGAAATAGATGTAGGTATTATGTGTGTTTAAATAAAAATGCCACCTATGTATCTGGGATGGTAAAATTGCTTCTAGCAAACCAACCTCCATCTGAGAATGACTACAAAACTATATAAAATGTTTTAAAAATATGTTTGACAACACTGAAGAAGTATCAAGACAGCAAGAACTTGGGATAGCAAGAGCTTGGAAAGAAGAGAAGTACAGAATTGAGCCCAGTATTCAGGGCTACTTTTCTCCTCAAAATATTTCTTGATTCATAAATAGACACCTAGAGTTTGTGATGTTGAGAAAAACTTCAGGTAGCCTAATTGGATTACATTGACCAAAATAATAGTTCATGGCTTTTCAAGAAGGAGATCCCTTCAGACTTCCATTTGGGTACTGAAGAAATACAACTTGGGAGCAAGTAGAAAGAGCCAAGCATTTTTGAAACTAAGACTTATCTTGGGGTGCCTGGTGGCTCAGTCGGTTAAGAATTCGACTTCAGCTCAGGTCATGATCTCAGGGTCTGTGAGTTCAAGCCCTGCGTCGGGCTCTGTGCTGACAGCTCAGAGCCTGGAGCCTGCTTCAGATTCTGTCTCCCTCTCTCTATGTACCTCTCCTGCTCACACTCTGTCTCTCTCTCTCAAAAATAAATAAACATCAAAAAAATGAAAACAAAACAAACAAACAAAAAGAACTAAGGTGTATCTTAAAATCAACTCAATACCAAGATGGATTAAGATTATCTTTCTCTGTGTAACTGCATTTTGGTGTCAAAATAAATGACTCTGGAGGAATGATCTCATCTAGAGCTTTAAATAGTTCATATAGGGGCGCTGGGTGGCGCAGTCGGTTAAGCGTCCAACTTTAGCTAGGTCACGATCTCGCGGTCCGTGAGTTCGAGCGCCGCGTCAGGCTCTAGGCTGATGGCTCAGAGCCTGGAGTCTGTTTCCGATTCTGTGACTCCTTCTCTCTCTGCCCCTCCCCCGTTCATGCTTTGTCTCTCTCTGTCCCAAAAATAAATAAACGTTGAAAAAAAAATTAAAAAAAAAATAAATAGTTCATATAATTTTTCATCATATTATTTGGCATTCAATAAAAAAAAGACTAGGAGAACGGTCAAGATGGCGGCGTAGGAGGATGCTGGGCTCACCGCGCGTCCTGCTGATCACTTAGATTCCACCTACACCTGCCTAAATAACCCAGAAAACCACCAGAGGATTAGCAGAACGGAGTCGCCGGAGCCAAGCGCAGACGAGAGGCCCACAGAAGAGGGTAGGAAGGGCGGCGAGGCGGTGCGCGCTCCATGGACTGGCGGGAGGGAGCCGGGGCGGAGGGGCGGCTCGCCTGCCAAGCACAGCCCCCCAGTCTGGCTTGCAAAAAGCGGAGGGGCCTGATGGACTGTGTTCCGACAGCAAGCGCGACTTAGCGTCTGGGAGGTCATAAGTTAACAGCTCTGCTCAGAAAGCGGGAAGGCTGGAGGACAAAGGGAAGGAGAGCTGCTGAGCCCCCTGACGACAGAGCTCAGTTTGGTGGGGAACAAAGGCGCTCGCCAGCGCCATCTCCCCCGCCCATCCCCCAGCCAAAATCCCAAAGAGAACCAGTTCCTGCCAGGGAACTTGCTCGCTCCGCGCAAACACCCAACTCTGCGCTTCTGCGGAGCCAAACCTCCGGCAGCAAATCTGACTCCCTCCTGCTGCCACAGGGCCCCTCCTGAAGTGGATCACCTAAGGAGAAGCAAGCTAAGCCTGCCCCTCCTGCCCCTGTGCACCTTGCCTACCCACCCCAGCTAAGACGCCAGATCCCCAGCATCACAAGCCTGGTAGTGTGCAAGTAGCCCAGACAGGCCACCCCACCCCACAGTGAATCCCACCCCTAGGAGAGGGGAAGAGAAGGCACACAGCAGTCTGACTGTGGCCCCAGCGATGGGCTGGGGGCAGACATCAGGTCTGACTGCGGCTCCGCCCACCAACTCCAGTTAGACACCACAGCACAGGGGAAGTGCCCTGCAGGTCCTCACCACGCCAGGGACTATCCAAAATGACCAAGCGGAAGAATTCCCCTCAGAAGAATCTCCAGGAAATAACAACAGCTAATGAGCTGATCAAAAAGGATTTAAATAATATAACAGAAAGTGAATTTAGAATAATAGTCATAAAATTAATCGCTGGGCT
>NW_024412394.1:35788843-35808402 GCF_014898765.1 Herpailurus yagouaroundi | reverse complement strand
GCACTCTCAACAATAGCCAAATTATGGAAAGAGCCTAAATGTCCATCAACTGATGAATGGATAAAGAAATTGTGGTTTATATACACTATGGAATACTACGTGGCAATGAGAAAAAATGAAATATGGCCTTTTGTAGCAACGTGGATGGAACTGGAGAGTGTGATGCTAAGTGAAATAAGCCATACAGAGAAAGACAGATACCATATGGTTTCACTCTTATGTGGATCCTGAGAAACTTAACAGGAACCCATGGGAGAGGGGAAGGAAAAAAAAAAAAAGATGTTAGAGTGGGAGAGAGCCAAAGCATAAGAGACTGTTGAGAACTGAGAGCAAACTGAGGGTTGATGGGGGGTGGGAGGGAGGAGAGGGTGGGTGGTGGGTATTGAGGAGGGCACCTTTTGGGATGAGCACTGGGTGTTGTATGGAAACCAATTTGACAATAAATTTCATGTATAAATTAAAAAAAAAAAAACTATTCGGAACATCAGGTGGTATGACCATATTATCCCCAAAAAAGCAACAGATTCACAAAATATGTATATATTAAAAACACCAAACAACATCTATAAAATAAACAAAGAATTACAATATATATACATATAGATCAGTATATGTGTATATATTCACATAAATACATATGCATATGTAAATATATATATATGCATAAATGTATATATTGCAAATCTTAGAACTAAAAAATAAAATAATTGAAATTGAGATTCAATATATGGTTTTAATGGGAGACTAAACCTTGCTATAGAGAATAGTAAACTAAGATGGAATAAAGATCAATAAGAAGTATCCAGACTAAAGCACAGACAGATTAAACGATAGGAAAAAAGACAACACCATAATAATTGAGTGGGAAATAGTTTAAAAAGTTTTAGCATATGTGTAAATGGTACTCCAGAAGAATACGTAAAAGAAAAGAGGGCAGAAACAATATCTGAAGAGATATGGGCTGAAAATTTTCCAAACACTACAGATTTAAGATGTGTAATAAAACTATACCTAGGGGCACCTAGGTGGCCCATTCGATTAGGTGTCCGACTCTCGTTTTTAGCTCAGGTCATGATTTCACAGTCAAGCCCATGTCAGTGCTGTCACACAGACAGCATGGAGTCTGCTTAGGATTCTCTCTCTCCCTCTCTCTTTGCCCCTCCTCTGTTCTTTCTCTATCAAAAATAAATAAATAAACTTAAAAAATGAGAACTACCCATAGCAATCACACTACTTTTACCCAAAGAATAGAAAAACACTAATTTTTCAAAGGGACACATGCACCCCTATATTTATAGCAGTGTTATTTACAACAGCAAAGATATGGAAGCAGTCCAAATGTCCACTGACTGATGAACGGATAAAGAAGATGTGTTATATGTAGACAATGGAATATCATTCACTCATAACACGGAATAAAATCTTGCCATTTGCAACAACATGGACGGAGCTAGAGTATATCGTTAAGTGAAAGAAGTCAGTCAGAGAGAGACAAATACCATATGATTTCACTCATATGTGGAATTGAAAAACAAAACAAATGATAATAGGGGGAAAAAAGAGAGGCAAACCAAGAAACCAACTTTTAACTATAGAGAACATACTGATGGTTACCAGAAGGGAGGGGAGTGGAAGTATAGGTTAAGTAGGTGATGGGGATTAAGGAGCACACTTGTTGTGACGACTGGATGGTGGAAGAGTTGAATCTGCTATATTCTACACCTGAAACTAATATAACACTGTATGTTAACTAACTGGAATTAAAATAAAAACTAGGAAAAATAACACTAACAACCTATTGGTTATTTTTATTTTTCTTAATGTTAGATAAACCTTACCAGGAAAAATATTACTTGAGTAAATCAGTGGGTTTTTTTTTTTTTATATATCAGATTTTTCCTACCTCCTTCAATGGGTTTCTTTTCATCTATTAATCTCTACTGCATACGATTTAATTTTGCTTAAAAGAAAATTATGGTTCTGTGTAACTACTTATCTATCATTTATTTACATATGTATCTATTAGCATATCTAGCACCGAAAATTGAGCTGAAAGATGAACACAAAATGATAACATTGTTTACTGTTCAGCTGTTTGTGGCATTCAGTATTGTTTTTACCTTTTTATATGAAGTGCTATAGTTTTTTAATAAAAATGATAAAAGGTTTATACACGAAAAAAACCTCAATCTCATAGGTAGTTTTTTACTCATACCTTCAAAAAATATTAAATATATAATTTGTTAAAACCATATCTGCTCACATTTATACCTCACGGCTTTGCCAATTTTTCAAATTCTTTCTTGAGCTTCACTATCCAACATAATCATAAAAAAAAAACTTAAAAAAAAAGGTTCAAATATTTTATCCCTATTCAAATTTGCCCTTTATCTTTTTTTTCTTACTACTCAACACTCCTCTGTTTTTGAAATTTCTTTTAAAATTTTCTGGCCTGTTACCTTCAAATTTGCATGGATGGCTTTTTAGGGTCATTTGAAAGAGTGATGGCTCTAGGTATCGTTGTCCATGTTTTCTCAAGCAAGATCCCAAAATTAAGATCTACTTGTATCTCTATAATAACACCAAATAATCCTATAAATATTTGCATATGCCTTATGTCTTTCCATTGACTTTTGCCGCTTACTACCAATTTATCAGTTAAAGTTGGGGCAGCACAATCCTCAAGTGCACTTTGGGAAGTTCACCATCACAGCATTCTATGCCTTGCCACATGATTCAGTTGATTCTTTATACTTAGTTGCATATTTTACTGATTTCAAAGTTATATACAAACTTCCTGTTTTAGCCACTGAGCCATATTCCTAATTGAAACCATTTATGAAGACTACTATGTCTTTAAACTCTCAACGAACAACAACCCAAAATTACACAAAGAAAGCACTCAGAATTTTAATTTTCATCTCATCAGGAAACTCCCAGCATTAAGCATGCTTATAAACATGTGATAAAAATTAAACTAATTTGTAGGAGTAATCAAAAGTAAAAAGATTGCTGATTTGTTGAGTGACAAACGGACTTGTCTTTCAGTGATGTGGAGGTATAACCCTCTCTGAACTCACCCCCATAGCTGTTATTTGCTCTCCTGGGCAAGCCCTTTTCATGCAGTCCTGGTGCTTTCAACATAATCTTGTCTTCCCACCATGGTAGATGGAGTGACAGTAGCAAACAAAGATAAACAACGTGACTATTGGGCCAAAGCGATAAGGTTCCCCACTAACAAAACAATAAATCTTCTAATCACTCATTGAACATAAAATATATTTGTTCTATGGACATTTACGAATAAATTAGAGACTAGTCAATAGGAACAAGTTGCTGATTTTCCTTATGAATGAAGTTAATGTATCATTTGAAGTGTAAGAAAAAATTACAATGTCTTTCCCTAAACTTTTGTGTATCTCCAATATCATTATACTTACCCAAGGAATTAATGAGATACCCATGGAATCTAAGTACCACAATTTGAGAAGCACACATCCAGGGGAAGAGGTCAGAGTGGTACACTCACCTAGCTTTCAGCTCAATGAGCTAAATCCTTTTTTTTTTTTTTTAAGACTCAAGAATCATCCACTTCATTTCACTGGGGATTTGAGCCCCAAACACTTGATAATTGTAAAGTGTACTAAGTGTCATATGTAATTGTTTTAGAAATAAAAAAGTAACAAGATTCACGCACCCAGGGTCACTGAGCCTGTCTACCTGTAACATGAAAACCAACTAGTGGTGTTTGATACAGACGGACTCCTACATGATGTGTTAGTGTTTCATTGTACCAAATAAGTGAATTATGGGTAAATAAAAATACCGATAGTAGGTACACTTTGCCACTTTGTACCTATCACTGCCTCTAACAGCAGTGACTTGCAGACTAAATTCTAGTCCCATTGGCTTCCTTTACTTCCTTTCATCCCAGGACATTTTCACAGATGGTTTTCTTTGTTAGGGATAACACACACACTCATACACACGCACGCTTTATGGCTAGTCAATATCCATCTTTCAGGACTCAGTTTGAATGCCACATCTAAGACTAGATTAGGTCCCTTTGATTATATGTCCTTATAGGACTCTGAACATCTCCACAGTCACCTCACACTCACAAAGGACCACAACTATCATGATCATGTTTGCAAACTTGGGTGTAATACTTCATTTTAAAAATATTCTCATATTCATTTTTCTTCTACTCTTGGAAACAACATTTCACATCACATGGAGGCAGCATTGAGTGCTTTGGGCTCTGAATTCAGATGGCCTGGTTTGTCATCCCATCTCAGCCATGTACTAGTTGTAAGAAATGACAAGACACATAGCCTCTCTGTGCTTTCATTTCTTGATCTGTAAATGGAAACAATGGCACCTGTATCACAGAAACTGGAACAGTGTCTAGCACCTTGCAATTACTCAACAAATACTAGCATTTGTTATTTCCTCCATAACTTTTTAGATGAAGCTAAGTGGTTTGGTCAAGATCATAAAAATAGTCTTTTGATATCTTTTACAAGTCACTTTGCGGTTTTCTTCTTCAATGCAGATGCACTGTTTTTGCAATTATCAAAAATAATTTAAAGACTAGCATTTCATTTTGAGATTGTGCAGATTTTCATACATTTAAGTCCTGCCCGAAGACCTTGCATTTAGTTTTGTAAATGGCTGGCTGTTTTCAAATTTATAGTCAAGAAAAAACGTTTTTTGGAGCCCTGTTTTTATTTTTTATTTATTTTTTTTTCAACGTTTATTTATTTTTGGGACAGAGAGAGACAGAGCATGAACAGGGGAGGGGCAGAGAGAGGGAGACACAGAATCGGAAACAGGCTCCAGGCTCTGAGCCATCAGCCCAGAGCCTGACGCGGGGCTCGAACTCACGGACCGCGAGATCGTGACCTGGCTGAAGCCGGACGCCCAACCGACTGCGCCACCCAGGCGCCCCTGGAGCCCTGTTTTTAGCCAAACACATTGATATTTCTTACAGATGACATCCTGTACCAAATGAAACCAGCACAAAAAAAAGAGAAGCAAAGGTTATGACATTTAACATTGAATGCCGCGCTCTCTCATCATTAGCAAACAGAGCCTCTTTTTGTTAATTTCTGTAATCAGAAATTGTGACCTTTGTCTCTTTATTCAGCGATGACTTTAAGCTTGTATTATTTGCCTATTCAGTTTCTTCCTGACCACTTGTTCTTTTCAAGTAGTGTTTTATTTTTTCTTTACAAATTATTTTACTCTTATTTTAAAAGAAAAAAAATCTGTCTTCATTAACTTTCTTTTTTTTATTATTTTTTTAATGTTTATTTTTGAGTGGGAGGGGCAGAGAGAGAGGGAGACACAGAATCTGAAGCAGGCTCCAGGCTCTGAGCTGTCAGCACTGAGCCTGACACAGGGCTTGAACTCACCACCTATGAGATCATGACCTGAGCAGAAGTTGGATGCCCAACTGACTAAGCCACCCAGGTGCCCCATTAACTTTATTTTTTAAATTAACATCAATTGATCACAATTATCCTGTAGAAATCTAAAATAACTAAGAAATTCCCACTCTGTCCTTAAGAATATGTTTCCTCATGCATGAGAGTGTAAATGGTACACCTACTTACTTGTGGATCTCTTGGATTTTCTTCCAGTTAGTGTTTCTAAGAAGCTAGAGACTTCTGGATCTGGAGACTTGACAGGAATCTCCCAAGTTATTAATACCTGAAATGATTATAATATTTGTTAAATAAGTATGATTGTAAAGTCAAGTGTGACTGCCAAATTATATGCTTTTCTTAAGGAATGAGTGAGTCTTCATTTCTCAGTGACATCCAGGACCCGCAATTTAAAGTTCATACATTCAGGGGCGCCTGGGTGGCGCAGTCGGTTAAGCGTCCGACTTCAGCCAGGTCACGATCTCGCGGTCCGTGGGTTCGAGCCCCGCGTCAGGCTCTGGGCTGATGGCTTAGAGCCTGGAGCCTGTTTCCGATTCTGTGTCTCCCTCTCTCTCTGCCCCTCGCCCGTTCATGCTCTGTCTCTCTCTGTCCCAAAAATAAATAAACGTTGAAAAAAAAATTAAAAAAAAATAAAATAAAGTTCATACATTCAAACATCGTTATTCCTGCATGTTGTATTTGCCATCAAACTACTTACTAAAATTTCGTTGTAACCCCCAAGTCAATACCCATAGTGGTTTCACGGTCATTCACAGACATGTGCACTGCTGCAAACAATTTGAGTCACCCAACACACACTTCACCAGCTGAGGTCAAACAAGGCAACGCTCTGCCTTCTTGTTTCAGATCTCCTACTGTAAACAAGTGTGTCTTTTTCACAGTCTATGTAGTGCCACATTTCCAGGTGTGCTGTTTGTTGGTGATTTTGCTGTTTAAAATGGCCCTGTGCTTGTTGCTGAAGAACAATCTAGTGTATAAGCACAAGAAGATTGTAATGTGCCTGAAGGGGAAGACACAAGTGTTAGATAAGCTTTGTTCAGGCATGAGCGATAGTGCTGTGGGTCATACATTCAATGTTAATGAACCAAAAATGCATACTAAATTAGGTGTCTTTAAACAGAAACACATATAAACAAGGTTAGGTGTTAATCAGTTGTTGATTTGTTTTGATGACAGACTCACAGAAACCCCACCCTGCATTTCCCCTAGGAGCAATAATTCAATATTCATTAATTCAGTGTTCAAGGTAGCTTTATAAAACACAACTACTGTGAATAATGAGAACTGACTGTATTTTGCTGTCAACTCTAAATCTTTGAAATCAGAATCCACCTGAATATACTTAGTTTAACTAAAAAAGGCTGTCAATGTGTTAATTTGGACAATTTAATGAATTTTTAAAGCAAAATTGAACAGTTTCACTAACTTGATGAATCAATCTTGTTACTTAATCTACAGTTATTGCTTTATGTCAACATATGTCAAAATATCCAGTCAATGATGTTAATTTTGTATTGGCAAAAATGTTCCCGGTGCTTCAGATGAGCTATTTCCCAACCAATACACTGAATTAATATCTTCATATTCTACTTTTATTGATGTTATCCAGACATAGTTTGTGTGCTTATTACAGTATTGCATGAAGAGATCCTTCCACAAAGACAAGTCCTAGAACTGAGAAGATAGCCTGAAAATGAAGAATATGTTATAGAATTTATTAATAAAAATATTGAAAAAATAAACTTAAATATATACAAAACGACTCACATTTGCATAGATTATCCATGTAGTCAATAGGTTAAATAGCAATCGATCCTGAAGAAGACATAATTATGATGTATTTCATAAATATGTGTTGAGAACCTACTACTGTTAGAACCTGGAATTATAATTGTGAATAAGACAATCAATGTTCCTATTCTCATGAATAGTCTGGGGGATGGAGATAGACAATAAAAATCTTCACAAATAAATACAGATAGTGATATGTGTAATGAAGATAATATTAGGGAGATGTGCTAGAAAGTAATGAGAGAGGAAGAAGATACTTTAGAGAGTCTGAATGACAGGAGGCCATGTGAAAGTTTGAGGACCAAAGCAATCCAGACTGAGAGAGTAAGTGCAAAAGCACCAACTCTTGGAAAATTGTGGCAAATCCAAGATGCACAAAGATAGCTAGTGTGGCTGGAGCTGGGATCTTAGTGAAGCCCATGTAAAAATGGTAGGCTAGAGGTCTACACTAAAAACCTCCTCATTTGATGGAGACATCCTCTCTAGGTGTCTGTCCAGGTGTTCACTGTTCTTGCCTCCTCCCCTTCCCTGCTCCTTCAAATGGAACTACAGGAATATCTAAGGTCCTTTTATGCACACTTCTGGAGCTACAGAAAATTTTGGGAGTGGTTCTTCATCTTTTCCTCTTTATCCCAGGAATCAATATCCCTATGTCTCTATTTCTATCACAGGTTCTGCCCCTAGAAATCCCCATGCGAGAAGCAAGCAGTAGTCTCTATGTTCATCTATGTGGTTAAACCCAGAGACACAAGTCAATCTCTCGCAAGAATTTCCTCATCAAGTAACCCGTAGTCCCAATAGCAGCACTAGAGTGTGTACAGTATGAACAGGAGATAAACTCTGACCTAAACTTTATAGGAGTTTGTTAAGAAAAAACGCAAGGGGCAGTGCAAGAAACAAGAAGATAAGGAGAAGCATGAAGAAGTCATAGCTTCAGGATCAGAAAGAAGTCAGCTCTGCAGAATAGAAATTTTTGCCTATGCCTACCTCTTCCATTATCCACTAGGCATGTGGAGACTGTGGGATGGAACCTTGTCAGTTATCCCCAACTTGCAATTATGTGAGCAGACACAACTCCCCGCACCTCTCTGAGTGCTGAGAAGCACTGTTGACCATACTCACCCTGTAGTACTGTGAGCTGATGTCATGCCCTTCCTTCTGTGCACCTGGGCAGCAGGAAGCTCTCTATGGGAGCTGTGAGGTGGAGCATGTCTACCATATTTGCCTGCACTAAGGGAAAAACAGCAAATAGGTGGCACCTTAGTCCCTTAGAACTGGAAAGTGAGAACAGAACTGAACTAGAGAAGAGGGAGCTAGAGAAAAGGATTCTTTGAATCTATATAGGTAAGTCCTAGGAAGTTTTCAAGAGCCCTTGCATGGAACTGCCTGTAATCCACGTGGCAAATTATTTGAGAACGGATCCACAGTGTGTAAAACCACTAAAGTTTCAAATTAGCCTCTGGATAGCACACAGAGCAGTCCACAATAGCATAGAAAAGTCTCTGAAAGTTAAATTAGCATTTGAATCATAGCCCACAAAGTCAGCCAGGAGGTGCATTCTGAACCTAAACTTGTTGGCTGCCAATCTCAAAAAGCTGCATGCTGTGTGATTCCATTTATACGACATCCTTGAAATTATGAAATTACAGTGTTGGAGAACAGATCAGTAGTTACCAGGGTTAAGACCTTACCTATAGACAATTCCCAAAAAATTTAACATCCTAAAAATCCTAAGAATTCATTAAAATTCATTAGATGCAATAAACAAATTCATCAAAGTTGCATGGTATGAGATCAATACACAAAAATCAGCTGTGTTTCTTTACTCCAGCATTGAATAATCTCAAAAGCAAATTAGAAAAGTAAATGCATTTATAATAATACCTAAAAGAATCACTTAGGAATACATCTAACCATGGGGGTGAACTATAAAATATTGCTGAAAGAACTTAAAGATCTAAATAAATGAAAAGATATTTCATGTTCATAGATAAAAACACCAAAATTATAGGAACAAAATAAAAACAGATACATTGGACTTCATCAAAATTAAGAACTTTTGTACAATTAAAGGATACTACCAAGAAAGCAAAAAGACAACTTATTCAATGAGAGAAAATATTTGCAAATCATATATCTGGTAAGGAAGGGATTAAAATTCAAAATCTATAAAGCACTCTGACAACAACAAACAAAAAACACAGTTGAAAGGGGCAATGGACTTGAAGAGATATTTCTTCAAAGACATACAAATGGCCAATAGGCACATGCAAAGATGCTCAACATCATTAGAAATTAGATGAATTCAAATCAAAACCACAATGAGACATCGCTTCATACTTACTAGGATTGCTAGCATTTCCGAAACAGGGAAGATAGATGTTGATGAGGATATGGAGAAATTGGGACCCTTGGGCATTGCTGATGGGAATGTAAAATGGTGCAGCCACTGTGGAAAATAGAATGGTGGTTCTTCAAAAAAGAGGAAAATAAGTCAACAATTCCATTTATAGCATACCTATAACCGTCAAATTTATAGAGACAGAAAGTAAAATAAGGGTCTCAGGAACTGGGGAGGAGGGGGTGTTTTTGCTTGATAGGTACAGAGCTCTTGGTGGGGTGACGAGAAGGTTTTAGGTATAGATAGTGGTGATGGTTTTACAATGTTATGCATGCATTCAATGTCACTGAATAATATAGTTACAGATGGGAAAAAATGATAAATATTATATAATGTATATTTGACAACAAAAAATACTATAAAAATGACTCCTTACATAGCAGACTTTTAGATTTGCTTTTCAAAACAATCTTTGTCTCCTATATTCATAGTAAATATTTAATATACATACATTCATTTTAATAAACTACTTCTAATTCAGGTTTACTGCTTCATAGATTTTTGTAAAGTGAGGTTTAAATTTAAAGGCATAAAGGAAAAAAACTGAAAAATCTGGCTGTTTTGAATGTCTAAATTTTTAAAGTATATACTTGTTAATAGTCATTTGCTATTACCCCAAGTCACTTCAGTTATGTGAACAATGTCTGTGTGTCATTGCTATTAGTTTCTACATGTCTTTTGCAAGCAACATTGGCAAAGGTAATTACTTTAAAGAATGGAAGCTGCATTCTGCCAAAGGGAGTGGGATAAAACAGGAGAAAATTCACATTTTCTTCAAAATGCCAAGCTTATGAATTCTGGGTGGACTCTAATTTTTGGTGCTGGACTTTGCCAGTGTTTTCTGGACAAAATGTGTGATTGGAATTTATTTGAGTCCCATTTTATTTTTTTTTTTTAATTTTTTTTTAACGTTTATTTTTTTGGGACAGAGAGAGACAGAGCATGAACGGGGGAGGGGCAGAGAGAGAGGGAGACACAGAATCGGAAACAGGCTCCAGGCTCCGAGCCATCAGCCCAGAGCCCGACGCGGGGCTCGAACCCACGGACCGCGAGATCGTGACCTGGCTGAAGTCGGATGCTTAACCGACTGCGCCACCCAGGCGCCCCGTTGAGTCCCATTTTAAAATGAAGATGTGAAGACCCAAAATTTTCCAATTTAAAATTCTAAGCTTTTTCTTTAAAAAAAATTTTTTTTAACGTTTATTTATTTTTGAGACAGAGAGAGGCAGAGCATGAACAGGGGAGGGGCAGACAGAGAGGGAGACACAGAATCTGAAGCAGGCTCCAGGCTCTGAGCCATCAGCTCGGAGCCCACGCGGGGCTCGAACTCATGGACCGCGATATCATGACCTGAGTTGAAGTCAGATGCCTAACCGACTGAGCCACCCAGGCGCCCCTAAGCTTTTTCTTTTTTAAAATAGTAACTATTATTAATTCTGTAGCATCAGTGGTCCTATACATGGTCATGACTGCCACTAAAAAAACTCAAATAAGGCCTGGATTCACAGCAAATGTGACAGCACAAGTACAAACAGTTTAGTGTGCCAAATAGCATTGAAGTGGTACACTATCGTTGAACCATAATTTCCTCTCAAACCTCAGTATCTCCCCGTATTTAAATGCATGGATTCCAGAACCTTTCTGCATGGGTTCAGTTCTTAGCTCTGCCACATATTAGCTATGGAAGCCTCAGCAAGATACATCCCTGTTTGTGCCTCAGTTTCCCTGTCTATAAAGTGGGATAATTATAGTATCTAGTTCATAGAATTGTGATACGTATTACAGATAAAACATTTAAAACAGTACTTGCAGTGCCTGGATGGCTTAGTCAGTTGAGTGTCCGACTCAATTTCAGCTCAGGTTATGATCCCAGTATCTGGGATCAAGCCTCGCATTGGTCTCTGTGCTGAGCCTGGAACCTGGTTAAGATTCTCTCTTACTGTCTCTCCCTCCCTCTGCCCCTCTCCCCTCCTCACATGCTCTCTCTCTGTCTCTAAAATATAAATAATAAATAAATAAATAAATAAATAAATAAATAAATAAATAAATAAATAAAACAGTACTTGCACAGAGTAAATCTATCTAACTGGTAGTTAACATTTTCACAGTCCACACATCTGTCCACTCATCAGTAATGTTTTAAATCAATACTTCAATAAGTTAATAAGGCTTTATCCTCTTTACTACAAGATTACTTGTGTTTTTTTAAAAAAGCATTCTTTCATTTTCTTGCTCCAGTTTGTTTATTTAGGGGATAAATATTTTTTCACAGTGACCATACGCTTTCCATGAGTAACCATGCGGTCATTCTAACCAAATCATGGCTCCTATTTTTTGTACCCAGGCAGCCATCTTTGTTTATGAGGGTGTTAACAGATGGTGGTGCCTGGTAAAAATTTTAGCAGAAATGATAGGAATATTTGGTTTGGTAATAGTTTATCTAAAAAGTTAAGTTTTAAAAAGGTTAGCAGTTATCATCATATCCAGAGTCTTACATGTCTTTTGTTAACCTTAATGTGCCAGAAATCATAGTGCCTGACATCTACTGGCCAGCATTAATTAAAAAACAGACAGACAAAGGAAAAAACCTCAAGGAAAACCTCTAAGGGAATGATTGGTTTACCTTATTTTTTTCTGCATTATATAACTTCTGAAAGTAAAATAATGGCCAGCCCTTTGATTCTTACTAACAACAGAAGAAAAATGTACATCACAGATTAAAATCACCAGCAATTATTATGTTCATTTAATTTCAACAAACCATGGAAAATAATAACAGCATTACTTATATGTTTTTAAGTATTAGATGACTCTGAAATATTATTAACCCCATTTTGGTTATTCTTTTTGAGGAAACCTCTTGAAAACATTCATCATTAAAATATAATTTTAATTCATGACTATGCTAATAATTTAAAACATGTCCAATTCTGAACACAAGTCATCTTCGGTGTTTCCTATTTGAAATAATTATTTCTATGAAAAATCTATTTTTAATTGAGGTGTAACTGACATATAACATTGTGTGAGTTTAAAGTGTATAACTTGCTGATTTGATGCAATTATATATTGCAATATGATTGTCGACATAGCCAGCATAGCATTAGCTAACACTTCCATTACATCACATAATTATCATTTTCTTTTTGTGCCAAGATCCACTCTTAGCAGCTTTGAAGAATATAATACGGTACCATTGACTATGATCATAATACTGTGCATTAGATCTCCAGAACTTACTCATCTTCTGACTGCAAGTTTGTACCCTTTGAGCAACATCTCCCTGATTTCTGTAACCTCTCCCAGCCCCTAGTAACCACTATTCTACTCTCTGTTTCCAAAAGTTCAGTTTTTTTAGATTCCATGTATAAGTGGTATCATAGTGTTTGTCTTTATCTGACTTATCTCACTTAGCATAATGCCCTCAAAGTCCATCCATATTGTTGAAAATAGCAGGATTTCCTTCTTTCTCATGCCTGAATAATATTCCATTGTATGTTTGTGTGTGTATGTATCTTTTCCCTATCCATTCATCTATTGACTGACATTTAGGTTCTTTCCATATTTTGACTGTTGTGAATAATGCCACAATAAACACGGTAGTGCAGATATGTCTTTGATATCCTGTTTTCATTTCCTTTGGATGTATACCCAGGAGTGGGATTGCTGGATCATATAGTTGTTTTACTTTAAATTCTTTGAAGAACTTCCACCCTATTTCCCACAGTGGTTTCACCAATTTACATTCCCACAAAGTGGTTTTTCCTTTCATATTTTGCCACCACTATTCTATTCTATCTATTGTCTTTATGATAATAGCCATCCTAACACGTGTGAGGTGATATCTCATTGTGGTTTTGATTTGTGTTGCCCTGATTAGTAATGTACCTGTTGGCCATTTGGATGTCTTCTGTGGAGAACTGTCTATTCAGTTTCTCTGCCCATTTTTTTAACAGGACTTTTGTGTTTTTTGTTATTGAGCTTTATGAGTTCTTTATATATTTTGGATATGAACCATTTTTCTATTACATGGTTTGTAAATGTGTTCTCCCATTTTGTAGGTTGCCTTTTCATTTTTTTGATTATTTCTTTTGCTGTGCAGTATTTTATTTATGGACTCTCTATTCTGTCCAAATGGTCTATATAGCTATTACTATGGCAGTACCTTACTCTTTGGCCTACTACAGCTTTGTAGTATGTTCAAAATTAGGAAGTGTGATGCCTTTAGCTTTGTTTGTCTTTCTCAGAATTGCTTTGGCTATTCAGTGTCTATTTGACTTCACACAAATTTTAGGATTGTTTGTTCTACTGCTGTGAAAAATGCCATTGGAATTTTGATAAAGATTTCACTGCATCTATAGATGGCTTTGAGTAGTATGAACATCTTAACAATACTAATTCTTCTGGTCCATAAAATGCCAGACAGCTTTCCTTTTGTTTGTGTCTTGTACAATTTCTTTCATCCAAGTCTTTTAGTTTTTACTATTCTTATTTTTCACTGCTTTTGTTAAGTTTATTCCTGGTATCTTATTGTTTTTGATGTTATTGTGAGTGAGGCTGTTTTATTTATTTATTTTTCACATATTTTGTTGTTTATGTATAAAAATGCAACTGATTTCTGTATGTTTATTTTATATCCTGCAGCTTTACTGAATTAATCAATTAGTTCCAACTGCTTTTTGGTTAAGTCTTCAGGATTTTCCATCCATAAGATCATATCATCTATAAATAAAGATAGTTTTACCTCTTTCTTTTTTACTTGAATGTCTTTTATTTATTTACCTTCTCTGATTATTCTAGCTAGGACTTACCATACGGAATAAGAGTGGTGAGAGCAGGCACTCTTACCTTCTTCCGGATCTTAGAGAAGAAGTTTTCAATATTTCACCATGAAGTATGATATTAGCTGTGGGTTTGCCATATATGGCCTTTATTATGTTGAGGTACATTCCTTCTGTACCAAATTTATCATGAAAAGATGTTGTGTTTTGTCAAATGCTTTCTCCCTGTGATTAAACATAAAATCACCAATTCCATTCCCAGGGATATTAGAAGTTTAAATTATTAGAAGATTCAAAATTTTCCAGCTTGATGAAAGAACTTTATTTAATAAGATATATTGTTAATAGCTTAAAACAAAACTAGTTTTCTTTAGGCTTTTCTTGTAAACTAATAAGTAGGTTGTTTAATCCAAGTGCTTCTGAATCCTTATAGTGTTTAGTAACAGGGCATTTTCAGAAAATTTCCCATATTACATTAGCTCAATTATCGGCAAATGACTGGTCTTGCCCTCCTTTCATTCAGGGAAACAATTTAAAGCAATTTGTTAAACTTTAAGAAAGAGGTTTAGGGGCGCCTGGGTGGCGCAGTCGGTTAAGCGTCCGACTTCAGCCAGGTCACGATCTCGCGGTCTGTGAGTTCGAGCCCCGTGTCAGGCTCTGGGCTGATGGCTCAGAGCCTGGAGCCTGTTTCCGATTCTGTGTCTCCCTCTCTCTCTGCCCCTCCCCCGTTCATGCTCTGTCTCTCTCTGTCCCAAAGAAAATAAATGTTGAAAAAAAAAAAAATTAAAAAAAAAAAAAAAAAGAAAGAGGTTTAGTAATACAAATGTCAGTACTTTTGGCTTGTCTAAGGAGACTAAACAAAACAAAGAACACATTATTAAATAGTCATAAGGCTTTCGAACTTTGAGAATGTTTACTTAGATCATTTTGGAAGATTAGAACATAGCAAACAAATTCTTAGTTGAGTCAGATTTCTTTTATTCTTTCTATATCAAGCCGGAGTTAATAGTACCAAAGAAGTCAATCATCTTCTTCCTTTTTTTTCTATTCCCCCAAACAGATGACTATAACAAAATCTTATTAGTAATAGAGGCTAATGAAAGTAGTATTCTCTGGAAGAATGGGACAAGAGATAATGGGGGTAGGGTTTTATATCAAAAATCTTAGCTTCATTGGAAACAGTAGGTCTATAATTTTAAAAAAGCCTTATGGGTGAATCTAAACCATTTTTCTCCCCACCTCCTATACATACCTACCCAGATCAGAATTACAGTATTAAAAAGAGGTTAAATAGTAAACTATTCTCTCTACATTTGAGCACATACCATCTGTTTTTGACACAGGAATCTTATATTGGGGGTCAATCAAAAAATGAGTTAGATGGTGAGGTAGGCAGAATAATGGCCTCAAAAGATGACCACATCTTAATCCCCAGTAATATGAATATGTTAACTCACATGGCACAGAGGACTTCACAGATATGATTAAAATTGACATTGAGACAGGCAGATTATTCTGGATTATCCAGTAGGCCCAATCGAATCACACAAGTCTTTAAAAGTAGATCTTTCCAGGCTGTCAAAAAGAGATATGATAATATAAGAAGGGTCAGATGCAAGGAGATGCAATGTTGCTGGCTGTGAAGATGGAAGGAGCCAGGGAACAGTCTCTAGAAGCTGGAACAGATGAGAAATGGATTTTCCATAAATACAGGCACACTTACATCTAGATTTCAGCCCAACATACCCACGCCACACTTGTAACTTACAGAACCATGAGGGAAGAAATCTTTGTTGTTTTAAGCCATTACATTTATGGTAATTTGGTATAGCAGGTAAGACTTTGACTTTGACTACTCTTGCTTAACAAGCATCAGACAGCTATAGGACTCCTTTAATTTACTCAAATTGTATTATTACATTAATTAATATATTATATTTGGGCATATTTCAAACAAAGATTATTGTAAGCAAGTAAAGCCATTCTTTCACAATCATGCCATTTGATTAAATGTTTTCATAGTATTTAATTAGCAACTTCAAGTTTACTCAAAACGTCCCTAATCAAATTGATATGATCACATAGCTATCTGTAAGTAATAAAGTACAAATGAGTAGATTTTTGCAACTTTTCATAGTCTCCATAGCAGGATAAATATAATTTAGTAAGTACTTTTTGTCAAAGCATCCCCAAATCACATATAATAATATCCAAAACAATGGATAAAGTGAAATTTTTTATGAAATATGCTTACTAGTTTTTCATACTCTGGCCTCACAATCTTGAATATAATAATCAAATAGTGTATGCCCAGATTAAATAAATAAATAATAATAATAATACTTTGAGACGTTATGCAACTTATGATTCCTAAAGATAATAAATTTATTTAGGAGCCATGACCCAAAAGGGAATATATATATTAAAATGTATTATGTTTTATTTGTGGGAAAAATCCCTATTTTTGGCCCAGAGGAAATGTACACTCTCAAACAAATAAGCAATTTCTCTGCTGAGTAGTCTCTCTAGGCAGATCTGCTCAACACTCAGGGGCTTATGAGCAGCTGATAGGGTTGAGGACCATGAGGTAAGCATAGTTCACTGCTCTCCTCCATTTGCCTTCTTGCCAGTTGACCACACATATACACAGACACCAACCCTCAAATGGTACTTAAGTCAAAGTATATGGTAGTAAAATTGGAGAAGGGTAGAGGGAGCATGTGTGAAAATTTTTACAGCGCTTTAAAACGGTTAATCCAGAGCCCATCATGCTCATCGTATGTAATATTCACCTTTGAGATGAGTATCTTTTTGACCCCAGAAAAGTGATACAGAAAAAATACATATAAATACTATATACGTTTTAATAAGCAATGCACTATTAAAATAGCCCATGTTTTTATTTTGTTGATATATGTTTTTAATACTTTTCTGAAAACACAGAAATAAATAAGATTTCTCCAGTGACCATTCCAAAATAACTCTGCAATGCAGGAATTGTGGCCAATATTGTAGATTAGATGTAATTCATTCATCGTGTCAGCCAAGATCTTGTCAGGGGACAGAAACCATATCAGTTATTTGAACAGAGTGAATTTAAATAAAGATCTGTTAGGTTGGTATAAAGTTTTTAACCAGGTAACTGAGAGGATAAAAGGAAAGAAAAACACGAAAAATCATGGAGGCAGTTAAGTCTTAGAAGGAGGTCGGACCTCTTGGGCTGGAGGAACAAAGAGAGGAGGTCTGGGGGAGTATCCCCAGGAACTGAGACAGCTCAGCTGAGGCAGGTGGAGGAAGAGGGCCTCCCAGGTCTGAAATACAGAAACCCAAGGAATGGACACAGGCCAGCTGCTATCTCTGTGGGGAGAGCGTGAGGCTGGTTCTGCAGGTGTTGGCAAACTGCAAAGTGGATTCTGTTAATGCCACTGGCAAAGGGAGGGCACTACGTGGGATGCTGCTCACAGAAATGGCAAGCAGCCAAAACAACAAATATGAAGGAGCCACTCCATCATCGGAGAGCAAGGACAGAAGGGTGGTTTAAAGTTGAGACAGTAACTTAATAACTTGCACTTAAGTCAACAAAAAAGCACCTATTATTGACAGTATTTAAAATATTTCCACTTTACTGATTTCATAGTCTCCAACCAAATGGAAGAGTAGATGTTTTTGCTCATATACCATTGACCTTAAATTCTCTTCTTTATTTTTACATATCTGCATCTATCCCATAATTCTAACTCAGTGCCATGCCACTGACCTCCCTAATCACCCAAAGAAAAGTTCTTTCTTCCTTCTAGGAACGCTCATACAATTTTGTTTTTACCTCCTTTGTGATATTCATCACTTTTCACTGTCCATTATGATTGTTTATAAACATCTTTAGAGCTCCTCGTAGGCAGAGGCCATGGCTAATTCTTCTCTTTAGCATAATGTCTGGAGAGTAGTAGCTGTTGACATAGGGACTGATTCTCCCATGACCAGAAGAAAAGGACTCAGATTCTTGCAGATGTGCAGGGACCTGAAGTGAATCAGACCACCCTCCTTAACCCCCCGCATCAAAACCCTGCCTGGAGAGAAAGATAAGGTACCTCTTCACTCTTTTCTCTCACACTGGATCTTAGAGGCTGAGAAGCCGTGTTAGAACTCATGTACTGTTATTCTTTTAGAAGAAAATGAATTTGCTACTAATTCACCCTGTACAACCACTTTGTATCTGGTTTGGAGGGAGGGTAACTTGTAGAAGCCACATTCCAATTTAAGTTCTTCCTGGAGTCAGGCGTAAGTACCATAAACACTCAGAACATTGTATTTGCTGACGAGATTGCTTCATAATACAAAGTCCAAAGGGAAGGGGTGAACAGAAAATATTTGCTGAACATGTGGAAAACAAAAAGTGCCATCAAACACTAAACAACACCAACAACTAAAATATGAAGAGAAGAAAATTTAGCAACGGAAGTATAATAATGTCACAGAATGACTCACTGGAAAGACCACAACTTCTAAGTTATAAATTACTGTGCCTATTTGCACTCATTTCTGTTCCTTCTAGTGTTTCTTGTATGCTTATATTAAATATATTAATAGAGAACAACTGGTCCATTTTAATTCATTAATTCAATAAATATATTTACCAAATAGCTACTGGTTGTCAGGACAACATTAGGGGCTGCTGGCAAAGAAGTTGTAAACACAGAGCCCATGCCCTCACAAAACTTTGTTCTGAAGTAATATTCAGTATAATCTAATATTCATTATACAATGTTTGAAACTTAAAGCTAAAAATACTTTGTCAAATAAAGATATGCTTCCCTGAGGGTGTAACTAATCTTTGAGATAGAGAGCAGAAGAGCAAGCATTATGTTTTATGAGTACTGTTTTTCAAGAAGGAGACAGGGTTATAAAGGGTTTGTGAAAAAGATTTTCATCTTTCTCACTTGATAGATTGAGATAGAAAGTGAGAATACTTTTTAACACATACCACCTATTACTTGGGATTTTCACTAATTCTGAGAAACCCAGATATGTGTTAAAAATGAGTCAGTCTCATTTTTTGCCAATTCAGTTTAACCCAGTCATTAAAAATCCTTAGGCATGGGTGCCTGGTGGCGGGGGGGGGGGGGGGGGGGGGGGGGG
>NW_024412394.1:35756172-35788743 GCF_014898765.1 Herpailurus yagouaroundi | reverse complement strand
CACAGTCAGTTAAGTGTCTGACTTTGGCTCAGGTCATGATCTTCCAGTTCATGAGTTTGAGTCCTGCGTCAGGCTCTGTGCTAACAGCTCAGAGTGGAGCCTGCTTTGGATTATGTGTCTTCCTCTCTCTGCCTCTCCGCTACTCATAGTTGTCTCTGTCTCTGTCTCAAAAGTAAATAAACATTAAAAAAAATTTTTTTTAATCCTCAGGCAAAAATATGCCATACTTCCTACATTTTAAAAATGCACATTTCCACATTTTAGCGTATCTGAAATTGAGATTAGCCTTAAAAGTGTTTCGTGTACTTAATCTGTTATTTCAGTGGTACATCTTACAGTTGATTGCTTCCCACAATAGAAAAATTTATGGTACATAAATGAAAACTAAATAACTTTTAAAACAGTGACTATTATAGAAAACACATAGCTTTTATTTAAAACTGATGACATAAAAAATTATACGGCCAGAGAAATAATAAAGTGTTTTATTATTTTAATCTAAAATCTAAAGTGTTTTAAAATTTTATTTTATTTATTTATTTTTTAATTTTTTTTTTAACATTTATTTACTTTTGAGATAGAGAGAGAGAGACAGAGCATGAATGGGGGAGGGTCAGAGAGAGGGAGACACAGAATCCAAAGTGTTTTAAAATTTTAATCTAAAATCTTTAATGTTGGAAAATCAAATAAGAATCTCAGTGAGAAGATTGTAATAAGATGTATATCTTTAAAAAAAGATCGAAACTGATATAAACCTGTATAATGAGTTTTGCAAAAGGATTTGTTATATTAACTCATACTGCCATGGAAAATGTAAGTAATTTGTGTAAACCAAATTAAGCAATTTCCTACACCAGCCAAGGATTCCATTACTAGTCATTGATCTGACATTTAAATAGTAGGCTAAAGAACCAGTGTCATTGTGAAATGGAATAGTCTACAAGTAAACTTCAATATTGTGTTCTTAATGCCTTTAGTAGATCATGAAAAGAGTTTAGAAAACCAGAAATGCCCTTATCTTATTTTGTAGAAAATGAGAGCCAACGTAACGGATTTGATTTTAGGTAAAGTTTCACCGTCTAGACTTAAAATACTAGTTTAATGGAAACTCTGAATCTTTATCTACACTTATGGTCAATTCTAAGAAAAATAGCAGTAGGCTGATTCAGTTTTGTGTGGCCTCTTATCTCCTCCACGTATACTGTCCAAGCTTGCTTGTTTTTCTAGAAAGAATATGTATTAAAAGGAACGCATTTTTCACAATTGAGAAAGCATCCTGACTTTTGGAGGGCTGATATCTAACCTTGGGAAAGCTGCTCTGTGAAACTGCTTATCTGTAAGGTACAGGCAAAGATAACCTTCTAGCTTTGTTTTAATAAATAAATGTTACAGAAATGTTATCCTTTTCATGTCAGACATGCAATAAATGTTAGTATTTACCTATCTGGGTGCTATGAAATTACAGACTGAATTTTTTTATATTTCATGTAGTTATTTTGCCTTCAAATAAACAGGATCAGGCTTGATCAAATCAGTACAGGAAAATAATATTTTTCTGCTATATAAACTATTTTTGCTACATTGTCACAGTGCACAGAAAAGATAAATGTAATTTATTATGTTGTAGAAAAATATCTAGAATTTCTGTAGATAACCTTTAGAAATGCAAGAATTTGTGCAGAAATTTGCTTTTCTTTTTATTTTTCCTAGATATTTCCTATAGTTTCAAACTAAAATTTCACCTGAGCTTAATCCAAGATGTATCAAAACAATGACCAGTAAAAAGATTTATAATTAACTTATCATGTATAATGAAGTTTATTTCTATATGGTCACTTCCAACATAAATACCTCAGTCTTTTCCATCACACCTTTCAAATTAATTTTTTTACTGTTGGTGAATTCTATAAACAGGAGTCATGAAATGGGTAATCAATGAATTTCCAGACAATATAAGCCAAAGAAATATACGGGAGAAGGAAAGAGAAAGAAGAAAGAAGGAAGGGAAAGAAGGTGGAAAACAAGTGAGGGGCAGAGAGAAGATGAGGGAGAGGGAGAGAGAGAGAGAGAGAGAGAGGTTGAGAGAAAGAGAGAAAGGTGGGGAATAAGTAGAGTAAAAAGCCATTGTTCAGCATTGAGTATCTGCTATGAAAGTTTTACTCAGTTATCTTTCAGAAGCAACTATTTTTCTGTCTGATATTTGGTAAGGACTGTTTTAAATTTAAGGCAATTACAGCAAGAACATAAGAATTTCTGCAGTTTGCCTCCAACACCCAGACCTTTTAGCAGATCTCTAGTCAAGAAGCATCTCCTCAGAGAGGCCTCCGAACATCTCACTGAACAATGGCAACCGCACTGCTCTCTATTTAACTCCTTCTTGTGTCTGCTTCTCTATATAGCACAGAGCACTACCTGAAAGAATTATGTGTGATTTTGTGTTCTGCCTCCTGTTCTAGAAAATCTAGGGATACCGAGTTTTGCTATTCACTTTTCCACTATATTCCAATACCTAGAACAGTGCTAGATAAATAGTAGGGACTCCGTACAACCCTGGTGAATGAGTACAAGAAAGTGACTGCAGCACAGTCCAGGGAAGAGGAAAACAGAGGGAGACGAAGAGCATCTAGGCTGAGAAGAGTCAAGACGCAGCAAAGCTGCAGTCATTCCAGAAGCAAAACAAAATCCACCATTGTATTGAAACAGAGGTTTTACCAATTTCTAGAGAGGAAGAATTATAAATTTATATCAGGAACCCCTCTATGTAGTTTTTAATGTAGTTTTCTATTTGTTTTTATGCTTAAACCACTACGGTAATCAATGTACAGTTCTTCATCTACAAAATGGATCAACCATTTTTGATGGATGTCTTCTGTTGTATTTACAAAGGCATGTATTAAATCATTCTTTCAGACATTGCTTTAAATGCATGTTTGAACTTGACCATAACTTAACAACTGTAGTCATGCCACTGGTGCCCAGAGAAGACAAACCTTTAAAACATGGTACATTAGCAATACCTTCAGAGTGCAAACCAACACACAGATTGTTTTGCCAGTCGGTTGTGAACTTTGACTTGGTGGGACACAGAAAAGGAGTCATTGCCATGCCTTTTCCTTCATAAACCTCAAGTTGCAATTGAAACTGTTACCAGAACCTGGGGCGCCTGGGTGGCGCAGTCGGTTAAGCGTCCGACTTCAGCCAGGTCACGATCTCGCGGTCCGTGAGTTCCAGCCCCGCGTCAGGCTCTGGGCTGATGGCTCAGAGCCTGGAGCCTGTTTCCGATTCTGTGTCTCCCTCTCTCTCTGCCCCTCCCCCGTTCATGCTCTGTCTCTCTCTGTCCCAAAAATAAATAAATGTTGAAAAAAAATTAAAAAAAAAAAAAAAAAAAGAAACTGTTACCAGAACCTTCTTCAAGAGGCTCAGAAAACAAAACAAAGGAGAAGAGAAACATGGCTTTATATGGTTGATCTTTCTTAAGTTCTTACTATGGCCTGAGCATGGATTTACATCCTCAAAATAATCATATATAATTCTCATTAACAATGAGGCTATAAGTTTAGAAATGTAAATGCTCACCCAAGTTCACACACACAGAATGATGAATCTGGGGTTTAAACCCAAACACCATCAAAAGATCAGTGACGAAACCCACTCTTCACAATGTTCCTATCCGGTGTACACACAATTCATTTAAAATATTCCACAATGATCTTTAGAACCTTAACAGAAGTCCATGGGTGAAGAAGGGAAGGGGAAACAAAATAGTTACAAACAGAGAAGGAGGGAGGCAAACCACAAGAGACTCTTAAACACAAAGAACAAACTGAGGGTGGATGGGGAGTGGGGGAGAGGGAAAACAGGTGATGGGCATCGAGTAGGGCACTTTTTGGGCTGAGCACTGGGTGTTGGATGTAAGCCAATTTGACAATAAATTATAATAAAAAATATTCCATAATGAATTCTGCAATAGTGATCATCTCTAGTGCATAGTTCTCTTTCTTGTTTGAATTGGATGCTTTTGTTTCTTCAAAGAGTTCATCTACTCCCACAGAACACTGGACATATTTTTAAAGGTCAAAACTAAATTCGAAATACGATTCATTGTAAATAAGTTCGTTGTAGAACCTGGCACTAAAATGAGTTATATAAGTCTATTTCTCCTATAGTTTGTACAGAGACCCAATTAATGTTGTTTCACTGAATAAGAAGTTACTGCAAAAGAGAATTCAAAAGGCTGTTTGCCTACCTGCAGGTTGTAAGTATGTTTTACATTCTCCAGCATGAGCACAATTTTAAGCAACACTAAACAGGTTCTTTCCCAGCAGAAGCTTCTATTTTCTCAAAATAATAACAGCATTGATTAATTGACGACTCTTTTTTTTAAATCACTTATATTAACAAGACCTATAAATATATCCCCATAAAATGCCATCTATTTCTCTGTATTCTCAAAAATACATTTTTAGAGGCTAGTAGAGAAAATGTTCTTCATACTGGGAAGGTTCCCAGCCCTTTGTTGATATGATACAGTGAAAAGACCACTAAACCAAACAATAACATTTTAAAAAATAAGGAAAAAAATATTGTCTCTGACATCAAATAGAAGTCTGCAGTAATTAGTCTATGCCTCAATTTCCCCCTTTTGTAAAGAGGATAAAACACTGGTGTCACTTTTTTTTCATCTGAATTCCACCCTCTCCCCAGTTCCTCCACTTCTACTTAGAAAATTATAACCAATAAAGTCCAACTGAAATGCTCCCTTTCGTTTCTGTAACATTCATTCAACCTCACCTCTGCCCTTTCAACTGGATTACAATGGCATTATACGTACCTCTCTCTTAAAATATAATATTACACGATAGAATAGAATATAGTATAAAAGATTTTTTTCACATTTATTCCTTGATAGATATAAGCTCCTTGAGGAAAGCAAAACAAACAAACAAACAAAACCCACCATAGAACATATAACTTTAATATCCCTTCACAGTCCCTAACTTTAAGTATTAAAAAAAAAGTACTTATACTAGTTATACTTCTGGAAGTATTAATAGTGATAGTAATAGATGCTGGGTACTAAGGAGGGCACTTGTGTTGAGCACTGGGTGTTACGTGTAAATGATGAATCAATAAATTCTACACTAATACACTAGATGTTAGCTAACTAGAATTTAAGTAAAAACTTGAAACAAACAAAAAAATAATTTTAAAAGTACATCATATTACCATCCTTTTCCTTTCTATGGCAGGGATTTGATTCCTCCCAGAGAGAGGAATGTTAGTGGCTCTCAATAGGTCAGTGACGATACATTACAGCCTCATACAAGTTATGTTTGTTTGTTTTTTAATACCAATGCCAGGTCTCAGAGCAGGACTGTCAAATTAAGGTCATTTCTTTTTTCTTCCTCCCTCCCACCCACCCTTCCTTCCTTTCATTTCTTCCTTCCTTCCTTTTCCCCCTCCCTTTCTTTTTCTTTCTCTTTCTTTCTTCTTTTCTTTTCTTCCTTTCTCTCTCTCTCTCTCTCTTTTTTTCTTTTAATGGCAGTGGGTAGGAGGGCAGTCTCTAATGTTTACAGGACTGAAGACCATTGTTATACAGGACCCATTCACTGACCTGGGTTTGAAGAAGGGCTGGAGCAGAGAGGATGCAGCACAGGTAGATGGTGACAGGTGGTTTCACTGTTGGGCTAGTTAACTGGGCATAATGCTTCTGAAAACAAAAAGGATAATTTTAAATTTTAAATTATTGTTCCATAATTCGTATACCTTTATCTAGGCTTTTAAGAGGATGGAATCAGACTGTCAGTGCTCCCAACTTTTGTTGTGCAAGTTCATCCAGTTCATGCTCAGTTGAGCTGTTCTTCACTAACACACACTTCAATGAGATGTTTTCTCTTTTCACTAGCAATTCCAATAAATGTTTTCTTATAATTGGCAGATTTTTACAAAAAAAAATTAATAAACCAAAAAGTTACTCCCAAAACAAACATTTTAAAATTATTTTATTTGTGGTTTCATATGGTGAACAGGAGTCCTCCCTTCCTCTGCCCTCTGTGCCTTTTGAAATTTGGATATAACCTTTTTCCAACAACAATAAAAAGAAAACATGTTTTCCCTTAATTGTGTCACCCAATCCTTCAGCCATGGTATTGAATGAATTAAGTCCGAGGAAGGCAAACTTTCCTGTTTCATTTTGGTATAAATTATATATATATATATAAATATATATAATATAATATAATATAATATAATATAATATAATATAATATATATATAATTATATATTTATATAATTATATTATATTTATATATATTTATATAATTATATTTATAATTATAATTATAATTTATAATTATAATATATAATATATATATAATATAATATAATATATAATTTTTAATTTATAAATTTTAATTAATAAATTTTCATCCTGAGGATGAAATTTAATTAAAAATTAAATTTCATCCTCAGGATGAAAATATTTCTCAGGATGAAAATATTTCTCAAAGATATACTAACCATAAAACCACTTAATTATGGAATTGAAAATAAGTAGTTTCTGTGAATGTAATTACAAAATTATTCAAAGGTTTAAAAATATTGTAAGAGAAGACATAAATTGCAAAACCCAATAATTTAATAAAAAATTTATTTCACATGTGAGATTACACTAAGAAAAACAGGAAAAAACAGATGAGAAATACAAAAATGATAACATTTTCCAATAATGAATAAAATAAGAATCAGGTAAGAAGTGAAAGATTAGTATGATACCTTGTCCAAACACTTATGATTAATAAAAAAGAGAAACAAAATGAATGTAATTCTTCTACATTGCTATTGGAAAAAAGAGCAAGAATGAAAAAACTTAGGTTATAAAAATAAAGATACAGGGGCACCTGGGTGGCTCAGTCAATTAAGCATCCAACTTCGGCTCAGGTCATGATCTCACAGTTCAGGGGTTTGAACCCCACATCGCGCTCTGTGCTGACAGCTTGGAGCCTGGAGCCTGCTTCGGATTCTGCGTCTCCCTCTCTCTCTCTCTCTTCCTCCCCTGCTCTCACTCTATCTCAAAAATAAATAAAGATTTTTTTTAAAATTTAAGAATAAATAAGTAAAGATACAAAACACAGGGAACAACAAAAGAGTGTAAGAATCATGAATAAATTGAAATAAGTAAAAACTGATAAATCTGTTACCATATTATATGCAAATGTTTTAATTCCTCTATCAAAGAACAAAGACTCTTAGATTGGGTTAAAAAAAATAAGTCTAACCATTTGTTTCTTTTTAATGTTTATTTATTTTTGAGAGAGACAGAGACAGAATGTGAGTGGGTTAAGGGCAGAGAGAGAGGCAGACACAGAATCCCAAGCAGGCTCCAGGCTCTGAGCTGTCAGCACAGAGCCAGACGCAGGGCTTGAACACATGAGCTGTGAGATCATGACCTGAACTGAAGTCAGACACTCAACTGACTGAGCCACTCAGGCGCCCCTAACCATATGTTTTTTAAAACAGACATGTCTAAATAAATTATTTGAAAATTTTTAAAGTAAAAAAATGTGAAAATATATATGTAGAAAATATACAATAAAATAGGAATCTCAAGGGGTATAGTTGGTAAAGTGGGATTCAAGGGAAATAAACAAGGATGAGATTTTTAAATATTATTTTATATGAAACCTCTAGTATGTCTATAACAGTTATCAACCTTTATGAATAATACAGCATTAAATTGAACAAAAAGATTCATAAATATAAGAAATATCTTATATCTTATGTATTTATCTTATATCTTTCTTCTTTCTAAGAAAGTAACAGTACACAAACAAGTAGGTGAAAATAAATTAGAATATAAAGGACTAATTATGTGGAAATTAAAATTTCAAAAATAAGAAAATCATACACAAAGAGCTTTTGGAGAAAAAAGGAAATGATGCTGTAATTATACAACGTTTAGAAAAAAAAACCTTTATGTGAAAATATAGAATGTAGAGTCAAATTTTCTCAAAAACAAACTCATGGCCTTAAATGCTTTTATTATTAGAAATGTTAGGAGCTAGGGGCGCCTGGGTGGCGCAGTCGGTTAAGCGTCCGACTTCAGCCAGGTCACGATCTCGCGGTCCGTGAGTTCGAGCCCCGCGTCGGGCTCTGGGCTGATGGCTCGGAGCCTGGAGCCTGTTTCCGATTCTGTGTCTCCCTCTCTCTCTGCCCCTCCCCCATTCATGCTCTGTCTCTCTCTGTCCCAAAAATAAATAAACGTTGAAAAAAAAAATTAAAAAAAAAAAAAAGAAATGTTAGAAGCTAGATAATTAAAATATAAGACAGAAAATGTAAGAAAGGGAAGAAGGAATGTATAAAGATAACTGAATAAATGAATTAAAAACAAAACAGTAATATATAAAAATTTGAGAATACCGAATTTTGAATAAAAATAAGTTTATAATAACATGTATAAACTTAAATTAGTGTAATTGAAAAAAGAGAAAAATAAGATAACAGGACTAAAAAAAGGCATAAAATACAGATACAGGGAGTTTACAGTTATTATAAAGTACCACATATACTCTATCATAAATATGCATGATTTCACACATAATCACAAAAATTTAAATTTAAAATATTTTCTTCTACAGTAATTTTAGTAGCCATGCTAAATTTGGTGGTTGTTGTTGTTTTTAGAGAGTGCAAGTGGGGGAAATGGCCAGAGGGAAAGATAGAATCTTAAGCAGGCTCCACACTCAGCACAGAACCCAATGCTGGGTTGATACAACAACCCTGGGATAATGACCTGAGCCGAAATCAAGAGTCAGATACTCGGGTTACCTGCGTGGCTCAGTTGGTTATGATCTCGCAGTTTATGAGTTCGAACCCTGCATTGGGTTCTGTGCTGGCAGCTCAGAGCCTGGAGCTTGCTTTGGATTCTGTGTGTGTGTCTCTCTCTGCCCCCCATCTGCTCACACTCTCTCTCTCTCTCAAAATAACTTTAAAAAACATTAAAAAAAAGTCAGATAAACCTCCCGATGCCCCCATGCTAACACTTATTGTAACAATATAAGTAATCATAATAATAAATCAGACAGAGAGAGAGATTCTATTCCTATTAAGTAGAAATATTTAATATATCCTTGAGTAAGTATTTTACAGGAGAAGAAGGAAATAGAAAGACATAAAAATACTATCTGTACATTGCCTTCTTTCCCTTAAAGAAAGACTCATAACAATTTTACTTTTCTCAAATAAATTCAAAGCTAAATAAAATTTTAAATAAAACTTCATAAAGCCTGGAAATGGAAATAGAATATGTTTCTCATTTAAAAACCGAATATAACCTTTGAAATAATTTATAATACTATTTCTATTTCCAATCATAGACATGACTGACTTTTTCAGGGCTTACCGCTCAGGTCACAAAACCATGCTATGAAATACAGTGAGTACAATGTATCACACACTCAGGTGCATATTCAGCCATGAGTAGATCTAGACTCTGGGAACTTTGTATTTAGTATTTTCTCACCAGACAGCCAAGACTGCAATAATAAATTGAGGGAAAATATCTGGTCATTAAGAAAACAGACTTTAAAATACACTATAGCATAGGTTTCAAGATTGGTTCTGATTCCCTAATGAATTCATTAGCCATTTAAATGCACTGTTTTCTAAACCTCTTTCAAATGTCTGATTTCAAGTTTTAATTTCTAAATGTTAACTCCATGAATGGGTAGATATTAAACATTTAAAGCAGATATCCAGGGATTCTCCATCCATCCCATGCTTTCCATCTACGAGGCATTTTGGATTCCTCAAAGTTCCATAAGTAATATATAATATGTGACGAAGGTATACAGATGCCAAACCTCTGTCTGCAGAGACAACTTTTTCAGGAGATGGAAACAGAAACAGAGCTTGTTAAAAGGTTTCCAGGCCTGGGAGTCCAAAAAGTTGGGCTGAAATGTGACCTCTGAAGCACTAAAACCGCTGGTGATATTTAAAAGCAAAATGTGGGCTTTAAATAACATTTCACATGCTGACTATAGAAAACGGAAACAACTTCTGGGTGTCCAGGCAGGACATCTAGAAGTCTTTAACTAATGGTAAATCACAAATCTAGTCAAACATGGGGCCAAGAATAAAAATACAGTGACACTGCATTGTTAGGAGGGAAAGTGAGTTTTCTTAAGTCTTTGATCTCCTTGAAGTTTGTTTATTTTCTTGAGTTTTAGAAGCATGCACACCATAGGCATAGCATATTATTCAGGCTTTTTTTCCTGCAAAGTAAGGTCTTTTCATGTTTCAAATATACAAATCAGAGCATTCTTAAAAAGGAACAGCCTTTTAAACCTCATGCTCCAAATAGGTGTAGTTTGTTGAAGCATAGACATAAAGAATTGTCAGATATTAGTGTGGTATCTTCAGGGCTCCTCTTTTCTACACAGCCTGACTTCAGCCCACCTCCCTCATTATTCTGCCCAGCTTGTGTAGACGGAGTTTCACAGCTGTAGTGAATTTAATTATGTTGCCAGAAGCCATGGTGTTCCCGTTCTGCTCCTCCTCTTCTCTGTTAAATTCTATTTGTACTTAAAGATATAGAAAATCCCAGCTGGAAACAGCCTTCAAATTGTCCCTAGGATGTTTTGTCACTAATTGTCCCTACGTGCTACCAGAACAAATAAATAATTGGGAGAAAAATCAAATAAGTTTGTTAAAAGGTCAATCCAAAATGAGTTTGGTTTTCCAATTGCTTTCCTCACTGGTACTACATACTTGTTGCAGAGTCGAGCCACTTTCTTACCGAATCGTGGGCTCAAAGTGAAGAAGTTGAATGGGAAGTGTCAGACTATGGTCGGCCTCCACATTCCTACCTGGCCCCGTGTCCCACTGGTCACTGCCTTAGAGCAACCCATCTCAACGTTACAGGGTTCTAGCCCTGCTAGAGAATCTACGTGCTGCTGTCATCCTTACTGACCTCTGCGATGCAACCATTCCACCGTGGCTCTTGGCCTCGCAGGAGACTTCCTCAGTGACCTACCTGACTTTGCTTGTCTGAATTACAGCCCCCTGACCCTGGGACTCAGACTCAACCAAAGGCAATGATCATGGGATCATCAGTCATGGACTGAATATTTGTGTGCCCCCAAAATGCACGCATTGAAGCCCTAACCCCCAGTGGGATGACATTTGGAAATGGGGCATTTGGGAGATTAGTACATTTACGTGAGGTCATAAGGGTGGAGCCCATTATGGGATTAGTCCCTTATAAGAAGAGGAAGAGAGACCAGAGCTATCTTTCTCCCCACTACGTGAAGACACAATGCAAAGCCAGAGAAACTTCATGAGGATCTGAATCTGCCAGCACCTTGATCTTGGACTTCCCAGCCTCCAGAACTGTGAGAAATAAATGTCTGCTGTTTAAGCCATTCAGCCCATTGTATGTGACTATAGTGGCCTTAGATGACTAGAGAAAAAAAAAAAAAAAAACAGTGAGGCTTCCCTCAGTACCAGCCCAGAGCATTTTTCCTCACTAAGCTTGGGTGCCCTGAATGTGTCCTTCAGTCAGTGCCTTAAAAGCTGAGAGATCTTCCTTATTCTCCCCAGGACTATTAGGTGGGACCTGGTTGTTATTCTCCACATGTCCAGCCCATTACACTTCCTCACCAAACCCTCTAATCAAGGATGCCAGGTAGACATGAGTGTGTAAATGATATTCAAATTAATGGTGTGTGTGTATGTGTGTGTGTGTATGTTTTAAGTTGTTCCTTATGCTAAAATGGGATATAATAGAATCAAGTACTTATAAGCTAAGCTGTAGCTTAGAGATCACCTCTGCTGTAATACCTTTATTCCATAGCTGAAGAAACAGAATCTCAAAAATTTTAATAGCTTACCCAAATTCACATAGTTAGGGTAGAAATGAGCACAGGAATAACGCTCTGTCAATCTGTGCTGCTCAGCTAATTTTTATTGTATAAGATGTCGAGAAAAAGGTTAAGGTAAAATTTTAAAGTCACACACACATACATATGCCCCATTCTATCCTCTAAGATCTTGGAAACATTAATATCACCGTGCATGCTTAATATTTTGCCACATGCCGCAATGACAGCATGACAAATCAAAACCATAATAGTAACCATAGCTTCATGTTGTTTCAATTTCAATTGTCATTCCCCAAATTAAAAATCTTGCACATCAACTGAAGCAAAAATCAGACAGACCTGCTTATTATGCATTTGTGGATGGGGAGATAAACAAGGCAAGTCATGCCTTAAGCAAAATACGGCCGATTTGGAGAGACTGACAGATGCACAAAGTCTGTCGGTTGGAAATACGTGGGGATCATTTCAAAGGTGCTATGATCAGAAACCAAAGTCTTACGCTGCAACAAAGGAGGTAAAGTCATTTCTTTTGGGAAGAATGAAGGCAGATTTCATGTAAGGTATCTCAAATGGTGAGTAGGCTTTAGGTAGAGAGAGACAGAGAAAGAAATGAGAAATGGAGGAAATACTAAGAGCAAGGAGGTGGCTTGAAGTAGACAATGACAGGATTCTCCTGAGAGGGCTGACTAGGTCAGTGTTGCAGGGGGTAACGGAGGATGGATGCAGTGGTAGTCACGCAAAGATTTGGGAAGCCTGCTCAGAGCCAGCCAGATCTTGGAGGACTTACCACTGCATGCTAAGAAGTTCATTTTAATGTAGTAGACAGAGGAGCCAAGAAGAGTGATTCTGAGCAGAGAAATGATCAGGTGTCTGTTAATGACAAAATTACAACAACAACAACAAATAATAAACAATTTTCAGATATTCTCTTTCTTACTCTTCATTTAGGTATTCAGAACCTGGGTAATCCAGTTTATCATCAGTTATCAGCGAAACTGTATTGCCAGAGTTATCCTTTCACTGTGATTTGTGATTTGTTTAATCTTTTCAAAATCTGCTGATGTTTTCACTTGTTGGCTGCCAAGACCCTGGCTCCGGCTCTAGTCCTCACTGAACAGCTCCTTGGCTGCCCTTCTCCATTCATCCATCACATGCTTAAAGTCCATCCAAAATACTGCAGCACATCTCACTTTTTCCATTTCTTGTAATGCTCGTGTTACACTGGCCTCATGTACACCTGAAAATTAGATTCAAATAATTTCTGGTTCTGATGCTTCAAGCACTTCAGACCTCCAAGCTTACAGAGTGCCCTCTAAGGCCCCAGTTGCACCCTTGTTGTTGAGACTGGATTTAGGGAAAGCTCATGGTCAAGCTTTAGCCTGAACAACAGTTGTCCTGGACTTGTCTGTTAAGCTGAGTTAAAGAATATCAGAGTGTTGATTAATATGATATATTATTACTAAAACTGACCTCTATATTACCTGCCTCCTGTCCCCTTATATATTTTTCATAAATGTTAAACCACCTTATCCAATTATTTAGTATTCTGATGGTAGCTGCTGAAAACAGCAAAGTGTTGTAATTTCATAGAAACATAAGCTTTAAGTGAAATGTGCAAATCCCTGTTTCAACAGACAAATCACTATTTCCACAGATGAATTCCTCTTGAAAGTCACCTGTTTCCTCTCTCTCAATCTTTTCCACTCTCTCTCTCTCTCTCTATCTTTGACTTTCTGTCGGCCTTTCTCTCCCTACCCACATATTTTTCACCTGTTTTCCCTATGTTTCATCCCCGAGCACTTATCCCTAGTGGCTCCCTCAGCAATTCTACACTGAATACTTTCAAAGATCAGAAAACATTCCTTAGAGAAATATGCTCATTTGTGGGATGAAAGTACTGAAGTACAGAGAAGATGTACTTTAGGTTTGTTCGTAAAGGTAGTTCCAAACCTTTATGATGGAAACACAAAACTCCCAATCCTTAGTCCACTAAGAAAATTATAACCCTGGTTTATAATTAGTTTTAAAGAGATCAGGATTCTTTCTTCTGTCTTGGAAATAATCTTGGCTTCTGGCTAAGAATCAATCACATCATATCAATTAACTCAAGAACAAAAAAGTCTAAGACCTGACTGGGCCTGCACTTAGAAGAAATCCAGCTGTGGCTCAAGGAACCTCTTCTGGAAATGCACTAGCCTCAGCAGCTACTGCAGAATCCTATCATTTGCTTACATCAGTTTGCACTAAATTCTTAATTTAGCAAATGTCATAGGCATGATGTATGTTAGTTTTCTGTACCAAGAGAGATACTTGCATTCAGTTTAGGAAATAATTTGTTTCTAGACTGCTATTACCTATAAATTGATAATTTTTCCTCTGTGATTTATTATCATTTTTAAATAGCTTTTTTCAATACCATTATAAATTTTTCTTTAATTTCTGAACACTATAGAAACACCTCTCAAGAGTTATTATCATATCTGCATTAAAACCATCTCAGTTATTCAGCCTTTATAGAAATTGACTGAATTTTTGGCATTACCTTTACTGGTAAATAATTGTTTAAGTAATTATGCATAAGAATAATAAAAAGATTTATTACTTATAAAGTAAATTGGAGACAGCTGGTTTTATGGAAAGAGGTCTGGCGTTGGAACTACAAAAAAATGAAGCTGTGCCATTTATTACATCTAGGGTTTAAGCAAATTACTTGATAGCTCTTTACATGAAATATGGGCTGATTACAATACTGTTAAAAATATTTAATATTATTGATGTGTTAGAAATTCCCCAGTTCAGGGATGGATCATAGTATGTGCTCAAAAATATTAGTTCCCTTCTCCTTTCCCAAGATCTAAGAATATTGCACCATTGCAGCGATCCTTTGCACTTGGACTTTATGATTTCCTGGAAGTCACCATTCTTAGTTTCAATAGTTAAAGAAATTATTTGCAAATTGAAAATGAGTCCAATTGTCTCTTTCCGTTGCAAAAGCACTTTGCAAACATATTTTAAAAGAGAAATATTTTAAAGCATATTATACTTTCCTCAATCAAGTAGTAGAGTATTTATGGGGATGCTCTCCTACAAATTTTACTTTACTTAAAACCAAAAGTCCAGGTAGTTTTTCTCATTAAGCTGAAAGAAACTATTGCCTGATTATATGTCTATTAAAGCCTTTGTAGGGACTTTTACAATTATTCAATTAAATTAATAGGTACTGTGTCTCAACTATGTGCAAAATCAGAGTCCCATTTATAAGGCAGTATATTATGAGCACTCATAATGGACAAAAGATTGAATAAAGGAAGGAAAAATCCACTAGAGGAACCAAAAAAAAAAAAAAAGGAAAAAAGAAAAGAAAAACCTTGCATCTATTTCTTTAACAAACTTTCAAAATGTTAATATTTTGCCATCACTTTGGCTATATCACAAAGTAAAAAATGATTTATCTTCTGTTTACCAATGTTTGGTCTTGAACATAACAAAAATTTCTATTTATAAATTTATTTTCAAAATTATTACTCAGTTGTTTAGAAAATCTTGAAAATGTTGGATGTACTAAAGGAAAGGTGAAATCAGATGCACATTGGACTAAGCAACTTAAAATGTTGTCCAAACATTTTAGTTCTATAAAATCTAAATTTATTTTCTCAGAAATCATCAAATGTTTGTTTATGTTGAAAAATCATGAAGCCATTTTCCAATCTCTTTCATGCAATTCAGACTGCTTTTTAAGAACTATTTATTATACTGAAAGACTGAATTTCTTTACTGAAACTAGTAAGTTTTTCTTTTAACAGATCTAGAAAAAATGTAAAATTTAGTAACTAAGGGTGTTAATTTTAATTTGGTTTGAAATGTATGACATTATTTTTGGGAAGAGAGTAAAAATATGTATAATTTCCCCAAAGATCCTTACCCCCCATGCAAAAAGTAATTTTAGGTAGAAGTGTCATTCAAATCAATGCATTCTAAAAATGTAATAGAGGAAAAAGTACCATTACATAACTGTGAAAATACCATCTTCTCACCTGATAGGTCAGTTTCATCTATAATCAAAAGGGAATCCATTTAGAGGAAAAAGAAGTCTTTTACACACATAAACTCCTTATTTTCAGAAAATTTAAGTGCAGATAGTTAATAACAAAATTGCTTGAATGGTAATTATAAATTTGTCTTTATGTATCTGTATGTGACATATATAGGCATAATTAATTTACTCATTCATAAAATATTTATTGGGAAAATTATATGTGTCAAGCACCATTCTAGGCTTTGAAACCATAGTGTTGACAAGAAAGACAAAGTTTTTGTTCCTGCAGAGTTGACCTTTCAGTGAGAGGCAGCAGATAAGGTAATTTCAAAAGAAAATGAAACAGGTGATGGAGTACATAACGATGGTGGGAAGAAGCATGTTCAGATGAGCTTTCCTGTAATGAGGAGGTGATGGCTGAGCTGAGATATGAGGAGTCAGCCATGGAAAGATTTGGAGGCAGAATTCCTGGAGGAAGGAACAAGTATGAGAGGCACTCAGGGATGATCTTGGAGTGTGCCTGTGGTGGATTAAATTCTTAGACAAATTTCCATTGTAAGGTGGTATCGTTCCCCCAGCCCCCTTGAATCTGAACAGGCTTGCAACTGCTTTGACCAAACAAGTGTGTTGGAAGTGAGGCTGTGCCAGCTCCAAGTTAGTCTCTTGGAGACCAGGCAGCTTCCACCTGGTCTCTTAGAGCTCTTAGAAGACATGTTACCTCTACTCAACCTTCTGGAGAGAAGGCAGGGAGAGGACCCATGACTGCAAGGAGAGGCAGATGGAGAGAGGCCCCACTGAACACAGCCTTCTGGTGGCCCATTCTGGGCTCCAGAATGGGCTGGGCTCCAGACATGTGAGCTATCTGTGATCTCCCCAAGGCAGTGGCCAATTGAATACACCATGGACAACAGAAGAATCACCAAGCCAGATTCTACTAGAATTCCTGCTCACAAACTTGTGAGAAATAGTAAGATGGTTGTTGTCTGAAGGCACTAAATTTTGGAGAAGTTTGTTATCCAGTAAGGGGTAACTTGAACAGAAAAAGACCAAAATGTTGAAGCAAAAAGACTGATCTGGAATGGGGCCAGACATTTTATTCTGGGGGTACATGAAAAACAAGATGGGGGAGACAGTATGATTCTGACCTGATGTATATCTTTTAAAGCACAGCCCAGCTACTTGTCAGGTAATAGATTTTAGAGAGGAAAGAGTATAATAAGGAAGAACAGTTTTCAGAAAAGTATTATAGTTATGGGATTATCTCATTTAATTCTCATGAGCTTGAGTTAGTATCTTGTATTGTCTTTATTTTATAAATAAACACACTAAGAAATATAAAGCATAAATCATTTACCCAGGGTTGAATTTTAGAAGTATGGTTGAAAGCCAGGCCAATTCCAAAGCACTTGGTTTAATTAGTTCTGTAAACCAGGGGTTGTGAAAGAGTGGTCTCTGATCAGCAGCATCATCCATCACCTGGTAATATGTTATAAATGCACATTCCTAGGCCCCACCCTAGATCTACCAAATCAGAAACTCTGAGAGGGGGCCCCATGACTGTTTCTTGACAAATGCTACAATAATTCTGATGCAAGGACAGAAATTCTCTCTGTGCCACAAAAAAAGGAAGAGCATTCAGAATTGAGCTGTAAGAACACAACCCTGGGGGGTGCATGGGGGGGTGCCTGGGGGGCTTAGCTGGTTAAGCATCCAACTTTGGCCCAGGTCAGGTCATGATCTCATGGTTCATGGGTTTGAACCTCACATCAGGCTCTATGCTGACAGCTCAGAGCCTAGAGCCTGCTTCAGATTCTATCTCCCTCTCACTCTACTTTCTCTCTCTCTCTCTTCTCTCTGTCTCTCTTTCTGTCTCAAAAAAAAAAAAATGAACACTAAAAAAATTAAAAATAAAAGAAGAATTTAGCTTAAAGGTAACTCCTGCATTTGAGGTCCGGCCAAGAGCAAGGAACCAGCACAGACGAATGAAGAGGAGCAGTCAGTGTAGTCAAAAGGAACCCAGGAGACTGTGGTGTCAGCCAAGACAAGAAAATGTTTCAAGAGGGAGAGGTTGTTCCACTGTGTCAAACACGGCTGAACAATCAAGTAAGAGGAGGCTGGAGCATGATTAATGCACTTGCCAGGATAGGTAGAAGCCACTGGTTACCATGAAAATGGGCAATTTTGTGGATTGGTGAAGAAAGCCTGATTAGAATAAAATAAAGAATAGAAAGGCAGGAAGGGACACAAAAACATAATCTTTTTGAGAAGTTTTTTTCCTATGAAGTATACAGATATGGAATGATAAAAGGATTAAAAAATAAGTGTTGATTTTTTTCTTATATAAAAGATGTTCAGGCATTTTTTTTTAAATTTTTTTCAACGTTTATTTATTTTTGGGACAGAGAGAGACAGAGCATGAACGGGGGAGGGGCAGAGAGAGAGGGAGACACAGAATTGGAAACAGGCTCCAGGCTCTGAGCCATCAGCCCAGAGCCTGACGCGGGGCTCAAACCCACGGACCGCGAGATCGTGACCTGGCTGAAGTCAGACGCTCAACCGACTGCGCCACCCAGGCGCCCCAGATGTTCAGGCATTTTTATAGGCCATTAGAAACCATCCAATATGGGGAGGAACTGAAGTTGAAAAAGCAAATACAATAATCACATGAGAAAAGTTCTTGAGTAGCCAAGAGCAGGTAGACTGTTCGTCCTCAGGTAGGATCACGGACTCTTATCTTTACAGGAAGTGAAGTAAAGTATCTTGGAATCAATGAAGGTTAGTCTGAAGACGGGATGGTGAGGTGAGGTGGGTCTTGTCAGTGTTTGTGATGTATGGTCTAATGGGTCTAAGGTTGTATGTCAGAATTGGTAGTGATGTCAAGGAGAAAAGGTGTAGAATAACTTTCTTAGAATGTGGGAACAGAAACCTAGTAGAAGAATGAAAGACTGCTAGCCAGTGCTGGAGACCATCTGAGATTTGTGATTATTAACTTAATGTGAGACCATTGAGAAGAATTATTTTCTCCAGTGAGTTGAGTCCAAGGCAGGTGCTTTTCTGGGTTAATATAGTAAAGTAAGACAGGAGAAAGACCATTTACAAGAAAGCAATTATAGTGATGGACATGGAACAAAGGACTTCAATGTGAGTAAGGAAGAAATTGAACTATAAAAAGTATGCTGTGCAGTGAAAAAGAGAGTCAAAGGGGCAGGTTCCTGGAGGGATAAGAAATTGTGGGTGTAGGAGTTACTGGAATAAGTAAGCCAGATGGATGGGAAGTAGTGGTTGGAGACCCAGATTCCTGAAACTGAGAAGCTGAAGTTTATACATAGTCATTATTGATTCAGAGTTACAGGAACGGCCGTAGGAGTGAGTGACCACGGTGGTTGGAGAAAAAGCATGACTGTAGTAAAGGAAGCCAAGTGTGGAGCGATCAAGATATCAGGTAGACCATAAAGGGGGTAGCCAACAGCAAGAATGTTGACATGAGTAGTGATAAAAAGAAAATCAATGAGTCAGGTACTAAAGTATGTGCTCATGTGTAAATATAAAACACGTTTTATCTCTCTTTTTAGAACATAAAGTTCTTGAAGGCAAGTCCATATTTGGTTAATTTGGTCTTGCCTGTTGTACTGACTATACATTGTTATATTTAGTATACGGTACGCTAATGTGATTTGGATAAAGGAATCAAACTAGTTGCTAACTAGTCAGCATGGTAGAAAGGCTTAAAAAATAACATTTATTTAAATCCTGCTAGGCGGAAGGAACTACTAATTTCCTACATATACAATTCTTATATCAGTCTTGTAAGAACACAACTCTATAAATCTGTTTTGGTTTTGCCTATGACTATTCTCAAGAATCACACAAAAACATAGATGCAAAAAAGGAAAATGTTGAAGAACTGCTTTTAAGAATTGCCATAGTTTCCCAACTTCCAATAAGGTGAAGCTCCAGGAACCATAGTTAATTTCAGGGTAACTATGTATGTCAGTTTTCCTCATTGATTAAGTATTTGTCCCAGTCATGATTATTAACAATTTCCATTAAAATTAGGTTGATTGGTCTGATGGTATTCTACCTGGTAGTTCTAACTTCTGGCACGGTATCTCTTAACTAGTTGTGTGTAAGACACACATGAAGCACACAGAGGTCTTAAACACTACCAGAACTTACCACATTTCTTTTCTCAACTATTTCCTGATGTGAGGAATGAACATTTCACTTTCTAGGACAGTTTACAGGGTGCTTTCTGGTAACATTTTAGTGCACTAGGCAGGCAGGAATGGCTGGGGACTATTCACTCCTCATCTTAGGTAATGATGGGAGGAGAGTTGGCATGCCAACCGGGTGTGCCACGGGTGGTGCCTCCGTCTTCAAGATGCATAAATTCCCCAGGACACTGGAAAGTGAGGTCGGCAGAAACTATATAGGGTAATCAGAGGGGGGAGATCCATAAAACGTATGCAAGAAACCGAGGCCAAGCCCTACCATAGGGCAAAGACAGAATAATCTGATTGCTTTTGCTGTACTGTTGTCATTTAATGTATGACACAACCTACAACTATTTATTTTGCTTGTAATGCTTTGTTTATCACTTTTTAATAAATTTTTTCAACAACTGAGGTCAACTGAGATCAGCAAAAGGAAAGTACATATGAAATAATGAATTAAATACAGAGCTGCTAGTCATCAAGAAAGTTTATAAAAAATGTATACAGTATACAAGATCTTTATTGACAGTTGCTACCCACCATAAGGGCCATAATAATATTACTTCTGCAAACCAAAAGATATAAAAATGCAGAAGAAGCATGGTCATCTTTTTTTTTTTTAATGTTAGTTTTTAAAAAACTAACCGTGCCAAAAGACAGTATGTGTAGTTGTAGAAGATATGTTTATGGATTTCTCTAGAAGAATGACTTTTTCCTTCAGATAAAATGGAATATTCTTCTAAATTAATTTTGCTCATTTTTTGCATTTTACATTCCAATTTTGTTCGTTTATTTTTAACATACAGAAAATTGAAATGGTTGCTCTTAATGTTTCAGATCCATTAGCAGAGGTAAAACCTTTACAGACATATAAATCATTAAAGGTTTAAAAAATGACTAGCATCATCATGGAGTAAAAATAATGTATTTGGAAGTTCATTCTATTAAGAGTAAACTATCTGATATTATTATTATAAACGCTATTATAAATTCATTTAAAAAGATTAACTTCTATAGAAGATAAAATTATTTGGGTTTTGCAGTAATAATACAAATATTAATTTTATTGGAGCACAGCATAATGGTACAAATAATATTCTTTACTGAAAAACAAAAGGAAAAGAAATATACCTAGAATTAACTGTAACACATACATAATTCACAATTTTGCTCAAGATTCTGTCAGTCTAAAAACAAACCACAGTTGTTAAAATTTATGCCATTTTTATGTACTTCACAGAGTAAACTGTACCTCAAATTTTTGTTACAAAGCAGATAATGAATATGAAAAAATTTTTCTACAGCCTGGCACTTTTACTTTCTGTTACCATCATCATTTAGATTTAAAAATGTTTGGAACTTTAAAAAAAAAAAAAAAAAAAACAGAAAAAAAAATGTTTGGAACTTTGAAGAACTATTCTAAACCGATGAATCCTACAATTTAAATTAAACATTTTGCAAATGAGTTCTTTATATTTCTATTGCACTGTGTTCAAAATTAAACATCTTTAATCAAATTATTCAGCAAATGGAGTATCAAAAAACATAGCATTTAAAAATTTTACTCAATTGCATTTATTGAAAACCAAAATTGTAATTGGGAAGACATCAAAATTTCTCCTTACAAAGGCACAGGATGAGCTGAATCAATTAAATGATAACTCAAAAGTGCACAAAATTTATATTGAAATTTGATAATTTTTCTCTGGAGTATCCTGACACGTGAGAAATCTTTTGATACAGTTCCTATATTTAACTATATATAGTTAACTATATATATATGTGTGTGTATATATATATATATATATACATATATATGTGTATATATATACATATATATGTGTGTATATATATATATGTATATATTCTTATGATTTTGCAGCACCTAAGTTTGGCAGAAAATCAAAAGGGTTATAAATAGAGACCTGCATTTTGGTCATTTTTCTTTAAAAACATTTGCTGAGGTAATTAAAGTTTAAAAAACAGTATCTGTGAAAATATTTGGGTTGAAATATTTACACATTTTAATTCAAGATAGAAATGAGAAATCCATTTTTAGAAAGAATTTGCTGTGAACTTTTCAGGTAACTTAGTATCTATAGTGAAAATGTTTTCTCAATTAAGAAGATAACGCAGAGAAAAGTCTAATGTAAAAAACTTTTCAGATTTATTGCCCACAAAATGTTAACTTAGAGCAAGATTTCATGTACTTCCATGAAAAAAAAAGTATTGCAATAACAAATATATTAATTGAAAAAATACCAGTGATGTGGTATTAGAAATATATATAGATTAAAAAAAACTGATTAAAGTTCTTGAATATGGAAAGGAATAACAATTCTACTTATGCTATTTTTAAAATTAAAATAAGCAATATGAAAATTGTTTTGCATTGCTTTTATGTACTATGTTTTAATATAATATTGATTTTAACATAATTTTTGAAAAGAATTACAGATTAACCAATATAATAAAAACAATGTGTTAATAGATGAATACATATATATGTAGTTAGTTAATCTCAAAAACTAATATATTTTTAATTATTTTAGCTTTCCTTTCAAAAATGTTCTGGTTTTATGACAAATTATATAATTGCCATAGTCATAGATTTTGGTTTTTGTTTTTAGAATTACTCTATTATTTTATTTTATTCATAATGAATTATGGAGCAATGTTCTGGAATTCAAATAAACGCATGTCCACTATAGGTGTTTTGCACTGGAGCCTCAGAAAATTTTAGAGCTGAGATATTAGAGATCATATAGTCCAGACTCCACATTTTACTGCTAGGAAGCCAAAACCTGAGGAGCTAAATGTTAGGCCCAAGTGTATACCACTAATTAGTAGCGGAGTTGGGCCTGGACTCCCCTCTCTCCAACCAGTCAATCAACGTTCCTTTCAGTAAACCATGCTTTAGATGCCAGCTTTCTACTCTGTAGTCCTACAGAGTGCTGGTCTTTTCCAAAATGTGAATTATGTTTTGCTCTTATGTTCTTTGTTAGTTTTAATTGGCAAATTTACAAGTCAAAATTGCATGTTTTCACCAATTTATTTCTTCCTAAGAATTTTTCCATATACTGCCCAGATAAAAACAATTGAATATGTAGTTTTCTGGCTTTATTTTTATTTTATTTTGGTTTGGATTATCCCAAATTTTTTCCATAACTTTACGATGACATGAGAACAATAATTTAAGGTCTTGATTTTCAATTTGTGGTTTAAATGCTGACATTAGGGAATCAGTAGTTCTTATTTATCTGAAGACTACTATTATGATGCAATTTCCTTTTTACAAAGCTTGAAAAAATAACCAACCCACGCTTTTACTGATTTATAGAGGATGAAATCATATTTGTATTTCAAGAGAACAAATAACCACCAAGTTAAAAAGCAAGTTGTCTTCAGTTGCACTATATTCTCAATAATTGTGGATGGGGACTCATAAATCAATGTGCTCCCATTGCTGTAAAATCTACTCGAGATATTTCTGAAAATCTCTCCTAGGTTATGAGGAAAAATGCACTAGCAATGTTTTGTGCATTTGCTGATGGGAACTGACACTTTCTGGCTATTCTTTCACTGACTTTGATACTTTTCACTTTGATTAGAAAAAATAAAATGTCAGTGTCCAAGTAAAGATGAGAGGTTTTCCTGAGACTGTGTGTTTACCACAATCATTATCAGTATTACTATTGAGAAAATGATGCACAAAAATTGTCAAAACAAAAAGGTCTTTCCCCACATAATGCTAATGGAAAAAAATGGATACAATAGCAAAAATTATACACACACACACACACACACACACACACACACACATACATACAGTCAATCCTCATTATTCAAGAATTCTGTATTTGTGGATTCACCTCCTCTCTAAAATGTATTTGTAATGGCAAAATCAATACTTCCCTCCCCACTCTGTAACTTCGCCCTCATTCACAGACATGAACAGAGTGGCAAAACATTTGATCTACCCAATGTGCACATGCCCAGCTGAGACAGAACATGACTATTTTCTCTGCCTTCTTGTTTTAGCTCATGTACAAATGAGCTAACAAATGTCCTTTTCACAGTTTATTTAGTGCCATGTTTTTTCATACTATTGTGCCATTGCATGGGGGTTTCACTGTTTAAATGGACACTAAGAGTAGTACAGCAGTGCTGTCTCATGTTCTCAGATGCAGAAAGACTGGGATGTACTTTATGGTGAAAATGTGTGTGTTTGGGAAAACCTTATTGAAGGTATGAGGCTTACTGCTGTTGGTCTGTGTTCAATGCTAATGAATAATATATATTAAATAAAGTATCAGACAGAAAAACACATAAAGCAAGGTCATCTGTTGATTAGTTGACTCAAATGTAACCAGAGCCCTTGGGAACTTAACCCTGAAATTCCCTTAGGAGCAATGGTTTAGTATTCACTAATTCAGTGTCCACAGCAATTTTCTAGAACATAACTACTGACAATGATGAAAACTGAATACACACACACACACACACACACACACACACACACACACACACACACGTATGGAACAAAGCCTCAAATTTAGCAGATAAATTTCAGGAGATATTATTTACAACACAATTCTTGTCTGACTGGTCTGACTCTGCTCTTTACCTTTAGGGTTCCATTCAGAGCTGTTCTGAGCTCATTACTGTAAATAGACAACAAATAGTCATTTTCTTCTCTTCATCCTTTCACCTCTTGGTTCTTGAGAATCCAAGCAGAGAACTTGCCATGAAAACACCCCCCAAGAATCATAGCCCTAACTAGTCCCATTTTATTTCCCTGTCCAAGAGGAAGAAAGTCAGAGGACAGCCCACAAGAACACTCTTCTCATTCTGGGGAGGCTACAAAGCAGATTCTTCAAGGCCCAAGAACCCCATACAGACACAGCACAATCAAAGACATATAAATTCCTCTCTACACTTTGAAAAAGAGAATATAATCTCAGTATAGTTTGTTTTCAAATGAAAAGCGTAATTCCTCACATTTAAATAGTAATATGTTAGCTCCGACCCAATGTAAAAGTTAAAAAAAAGTTTTACTAAAGGCAGAGTGGTGTTTTTGTTGTTTTTCAAGGTGAAGATATTATCATATCATTTGTATAAATCACATTAGAGTTCATCTGAATGAAGTGAAATTAAATGAAATTAAATTTAAATTAAACTTTTAAATTAAATTAAATTAAATTAAATTAAATTAAATTAAATTAAAATACTGAAATAATGATGTTTTCCCAACATTTAAGATAGTTCTAAACATTTCAAGAGTCAGTTTTAAAAAATATTTTATTTCACATTTAGATTCAGGTTATAGTTTTAAAAAAAACCATCTTATGGCTTTGGATGTTTGAGAGAGATTGGTCGACAATACGCTATCTAACAGAAACATGCTGTTTTCTTGACCTATCTCTGTCTTTATGGCACTAGATGAACTGTCTGGCAAAGATCAACTGTCTCCCAGACAGTCTCACTGGGTCAATGAAACATGCAATTAAGTACAAGACTATATTGTCTGTGAGGACACTGGAACCTTTACATTTCCTGCATATCTTTAATACACTAGAATGTGTCTATTTCCACCCTGATGTTGGAATACTCTAACATAAAAATTCTAGAACACAGAAACTGTTTAACCTTTTATTAAAATGAAAAGGTAGATGCACACACACTGCAAAACAACAGTATTACAAAATGAGTGATTAATTAGAAATGCTACCTCTCAACTCTGCTGCATAAATTCCCACTGCACTAGCAATAAAATCCAAACCATCTTCCGTGGCCCAAAGGCATACCTGACTTGTCTCTGACTACCTTTCCAAACATAGTTCCTGCCTCTCTTCTTCTCCAGCCACTTCAGCCACATTGTCCTACTTTATGGTCCTTGGACAACCAACATTGTCTCTGCCTTGGAGTCTGTACTTTCTCTTCACTCTCCCTGGAATGCTGACCCCACGTCCTCATATTGCTAACATAGTCTTGTCTTTCCACTCTGAATGCAAAACTCACCTCCTTATTGACTACCCATTTCAAGTTAAACCCAACATCCTTAAACCCTCTATTACAATACCCTATTTTATATTTTTCATTGCCTTAAGTCTATCTAAAATGACCTTCACATGTATTTTGCCTGTATACCCACTGGTACATAAATTACACTATTATCTATCTTATTATACACTATTTCCCTAGCTCCTAGAAATCTGCCTAGAACATAGTAGAGCTTATCAAATACCTGCTGGAAAGAATAAACTATTTATACCACTTAAATGCAAAATATAGGCTTCCAGAGTTTAAATATAATTACATGTGGATGATAGCATAAACTACTGTTGAAAATCTTTCAATTTATTTTAACTGGTTGCTGTGTCTATACAATGTATAAAAGAGATTTGCTTAGTTTAGTTTTTTTTTTTTTTTTTTGGATTTAATTCTTATCAAATTTCCAATACCGGCAAGACCTACCGTGAAGCTTGTAAGAACTTCTGTGGGCACAAAAAATAGCTCAGCCTGCCTAGAAGGGATGGAAACATGCTTCCTAAATCATTTGTAGACATATTCATGGTCAGGTGTACAAGGCCTAATTTCTGGAGAACATTGTTAACCATCAAAACACTGCAAGAGATTAAACAAAAAGTAATGGAAAAACTCCCATTGTTGCCAAAGGAACAAAGAATTTTAAGTATGGTAGTAAAATAAAAGATAAGGATGAGCAAAGTTATCTCCCATCTACACTAAGTCTATGTCTCCAATTGTAATCTCTGACCAGTATTTCAACCCATGTCTGAAGATATCTAAAGAACACTTTATCTAAGATACCTTAGGGCCACTCAGGCATCCATGTGTCTACAGTCAGATTCACCCTTCTTCTGCACATTATTATCCCTTTCATAGACCAAAATATGTGCAATCATCTTCTGCATTTTCCTCTCTCTATGCCACATGTTCTCCCACATACCAAACTTACCCAGCCTGTCTCTTGGAAATGTCTTTTGGCTCTGGTCCTTTCCTCTGTCTCAGAGCCCCCACCTGGCCTAGATCCACATGTGCATTCATCCTCTCCTGAGACGGGCTGATTGCCCCAAAGCTCAATTTCAAACTCTGACTGAGGTTTGGAACATGGCCCTCCTATTGAGCTCTCTTATCACTTTCACCCTCAGAATTATTTCTCTGTAGAAATGGCTTAGGGCAATAATCTGATTGGAAAGAGGGGCTACAGGACTTGTTTTGAGGCTTCATATATACAACATTCTAAGAAAGTCAGGGCAAAATATCCATTATCCAAATCAAAGAGTAGGTTAAAAGGCTGATGTAAATTATGGGGGTGACAGAGACCCAAAGCTCACCAAAGCCATCTCTTGTTGCCACTGATACCTAAGACCCAATTTGCCCTACTTATATGTGTACTATGGTTTCTTATTTGTGCAGTGGAAAGTATGGTGTGTTGAGGGCATAAAGGTCTTTAGGACAGGATTGCCAGATCTCCTAACTCTGAATTCTAAGTTCTCATCACTACACTACGTTGTCTCATTCAAATGTAGACACAGGAGGCATAATGACATATATCCCTGTATTGTTATTAAAATAAAACTAATCTGGTTACTAACCAACCTTGAGTATGACTAAATTATGATTTTTAAAAAGTCATTATTTTAATTAATAAACATTTCCCAAGAAAATGAAACTTTTAGTAAATTTCATAATACATGGAAAAAGGTAGCTGCAAATTTACTCAAAAACTAGTTCTTATTTTATTTGTTGAGGAATTTTGGTACTGTAAGAAAAATATACATACAAACTTACTTTAAATTCCTAGGCAACACAAGTTTGAACTTCAAACAATGCATACGTTTTAAAGAAAAGTACAAGAGGTTGTTAACAGTGGTAACAAAGCATTTGTAACAATGGTCCCTATGATACACTAGATCAGCTGGCAAAAGTCTAGCTGATTAGGCTGACATTCAAGCTCACCACATGTGAGGTAGTTAGTTCCAGTCTGCTTCGTGGCCACAAATTACATACCTAACTCTGGTCTACCAATTAAAGTGTATGGCTTTGGTTGTACAGATGGCCAAATCATAGGATGCAGCCATCTTGTGGCAACATCACTACTGGAAAAAAATTACCTTAAGTTCTATGTCTTATTGATGATGGATCAATAGTGTCACTGATACATAAATGAAGATGCATTTTAATGAACTCTACAAATCTACCTTCAGTGCACATTAATTTTATAAAGAGGAAAGAGGAACATGTTTCTCATGGCCCAAATATATATATATATATATATATATATATATATATATATATATACACTAAAACTTTTCATTTTACCACTATCCCAATACACCTCATTCTTCATTTCCAGTTGCACTTACTCAGCTACAGATTGGTTTCTGTCAACTTGGCTAATCAGAGAATAGGACAATGTGTGCATTTTCAAGATGCTGCCTCTTGGCAGTCCTCCTTTGGAACTATTTTCTGGGAATACGCTCCTTCTGAAAAACAGAAATGATCTGTACCCAAAGGTTTTTGACAATAACAATAAAAACCACATTTAACTAAGAAAAAGTGGTAAGATACACTTTCTAACTAGATGGCATCTTTCCATACTTTAATCTCCTCTGAACACAGAAAGAACAAGAGAAAAGTAGCAAAGATGAAGTTTGATGAGCCCCACTTGCATATTCCGTCACACCACCTAATCTTCTCTTTGTAATTCTTAGTTTAATTTTTCCTTAGCTTGTCTACCAGTCAAAAATCTATTTCACTAATACGGCCATAAGGATGTCACACACTAGCTGCCGGTAACCACAAGGCTTGCCCTTCTAGTGGCACTTAGGGTATTCTTTCCAGGAATTCAAGCTCACCCAACCCTTATGCTGTGTGTTTGTCCCTATATTAGCAACTTCTAACACCATAGTTTGTGCTCCTATAGATTTTTTAAAGCATGGCAATTGACCACAAGCTCAACATATGCCTTCATTTGTGTGCAAATAAATTTGCATGTAAATTGATATATGTGTTTTACTTAATAACAAGTACAAGAAGGAATGTGATATATAGGAATCAACACCAGGCCAGTGTTCTAGAAGGCCCTTACTCAGCTAGGACCTGGATGAGATGATGCAGTGTTCACAGTCATGTGCCTGTAATTCTGAGGCATCGATTTTATGAGAGTATCATGGGCTTTGACTGCTCTCTACTGGATAGAAAATAAATTTAGGTATTCTCAAATGCATAAGTACTTCAGAAAAGAGTAAATACATTTTTTAATCTTATATCTTTTGTAATATTAGGAGATAAAGGTTCCATTTCCTTATTCTACTTTTCTCTATATGTTATTATTCATATCCTGAATTCCTGGATTTTTCATGATGATAACAGGCAATGATATATTTAGCCCTACTTAAAACTGTATTTTCTCCTGAATTTATCCAAGTCACTTCCAGCAAACAGTATTAGTATCATAATTTCTTTCCACACATGTAGCACTCAATGTTCAACCAACAATACTGTCATGTTGGTATTGTAAAAAGAAATTCCCTGTCCGTCACACACATGCACACACACACCCACACACACACACACACACACTCACGGGATACTAAACAATATTATGATGATCCTAAAAGTTTTTAAACAACAACAACAAAAATAAAACAAGCATATTTAAATTTTGAAACTAAGAATCTAGAAGTTAGATCTCTGAAAAGGAAACATGATGCTTCTGAGACACTACCATCATAAATACAGGAAAGGTCATGCTGCCTTCCTCATTAAGGGGCCTATTCCTTCCAAGTGCTGATGTCATAGCTGTACTCCTGTTAGGAGATAGTTCATTGGGAAATAGTATTTATTGCTTCATCTGTCAGCCTTCTGTGCATCATTATATGAGTAAAGAGTAAAGGGAACTAGAAAGAAAGAAAGAAAGAAAGAAAGAAAGAAAGAAAGAAAGAAAGGAAGGAAGGAAGGAAGGAAGGAAGGAAGGAAGAAAGAAAGAAAGAAAGAAAGAAAGAAAGAAAGAAAGAAAGAAAGAGGAAGGAAGGAAGGAAGGAAGGAAGGAAGGAAGGAAGGAAGGAAGAAAGGAAAAGAATGATCGGGGTGCCTGGGTGGCTCAGTCTATTAAGCGTCCAACTTCAGCTCAGGTCATGATCTCACAATTTGTGAGTTCGAGCCCCGTGTCAGGCTCTGTGCTGACATGGACCCTGCTTCAGATTCTGTGTCTCCCTCTCTCTCTGCTCCTCCCCTGCTCATGCTCTGTCTCTCAAAAATAAATGTAAAAAATTTTTTTTTAAATAAATAAAGGGAAAGAGAGAAAGAAAGGGAGGAAGAAAAAAAGAGAAAGAAATTTGGTAATACAAAGGAAATATCAACTGGCAAAAAGAAAAATGAACATAACAAAAACATAATGCAAAATGAAAATGAACACTTAGAGCTTTCTTGAAAGTAATCTTTCCTGAAATAATAAGCTGTCTCTATACATTGTAATTTCTGGCATTCAGGTTGAAAAGGTATAAATAAAATATATATATTTTTTAATTTAAAAGAGAGTCTTCAAACTGACCTAGATGTAGTCCTGGGGTATCTTCAGTTTTTCTAAGGAATATTGATGCAAGGATGGCTTTAAGGGAGTCCATTTCTGATGTTTCAATTTTTTCAATGTTTTCAATATCTGTTTCTTCCTCTTTCCAACTTATTTGTCTGAGACTCAAGGGGTCTCCTTTATAATGGGTTTCCCCACACACTTTCTCAAAAGAAAGATATCTACTCCTCACTCATCTGGATTTTTAGTATGGTGTTTTTCTGAGGTATAAAACAAACAAACAAACAAAAAAAACCCAAAGTTGCCAAAAGTACAATATGTAACATTGATTGATATGTTTGACAAACTGGTGATTTTTTTTTTTGAGAGAGAGACAGAGCACGCAAGTGTGTGCATGAGCAGGGGAGAGGCAGAGGGAGACAGAAAGAGAATCTTAAGTGGGCCTCAGGCTCAGTGTGGAGCCCAACACAGAGCTCAATCCCACAACCCTGGGATCATGACCTGAGCTGAAATCAAGAGTCAGATACTCTATCGACCGAGACACCATGTGCCCTGAGAAAATGACGATTTTAATAACTTTGCAAATCAAGGGGTTTCCAATATTTTGCCTTCAACACAACTGAAGGAGGAACTGACTGAGTCATGCATAGCTCAGAATTCACTTGAAGAAGTAAATGGTATTGGTATAATAAAACTTCCATTCTCATACACTAGATCCTCATCTTAATAAGATTTATAATTTATCATTGCTTAAAATACGAATGTGAAATAATGGAATTGAATTGATAATAAAAGCTGAATCATTCCAGTAATAAGTAATATCCATCTATGTATACAGAAACTATTTGGGGGAAAAAAGCTAGATCTATCTCATTAGGAGATAGATAAAGGGATAGATTTTTCTTCAAGAATATTTTCAAAAACTATATTTCTAATATATTTCCAATAATTAGAATCTTATGTTTATAGCAAATATTTTTAAAATAAGTTCAATTTATATACATAATTTTGTGGTATAGATATATAATAGGTAATCAATAAACACTGACATGTTATATACACACAAATAAAGATTATAAAAACAGAATTAAAATTTGTGTTTAAAGACAAAAAAGAAATGATGCAAATTGTCTGAGATGACATTTTCCATATATATCTTCAAATGGATGATAGACATCAAATCATTATCAGATTTACTATTCACTATTAGAATCACTATTAGATTTTATTGGTTACACTGTATATATAAGTATATATGTGCATACATATACCAATTTCTTTTTAATGTAATTTGTAATTTTAATACCAATTTTCTTTATTCTAGGTAAATGGAAACTTTCATTATATTCTGTAAGTGACTGATATTTGTAAACTGAAAGGCTATTGGTAATTTTATATGACCAAAAGGCAATTCAGCAAAATTGTTTTATTTATACTAATCATTCAATGGATTCTCTCAGGTTTTCCATATATATAGTTATAATTTAAGAAAATTTTGACAAGACAGTTTTACTTATAATTTCATACTATTTTCCTTACCTGATTATTTTAGATAGTACCTCCTGAACAATGTTAAACAATAGAAGCCATATTAATAAAGGTACAGGCTAAGCTACTATAAATGAAAGATGGGAAAATTCAGTGGTTTATTTATTTATTTTTTCACCTCATTAACACTTAGTATTGTCTGGGTTTGTTTTTTTTTTTTTTATATATGAAATTTATTGTCAAATTGGTTTCCATACAACACCCAGTGCTCATCCCAAAAGGTGCCCTCCTCAATACCCATCACCCACCCTCTCCTCCCTCCCACCCCCCATCAACCCTCAGTTTGCTCTCAGTTCTCAACAGTCTCTTATGCTTTGGCTCTCTCCCACTCTAAC
>NW_024412394.1:35641477-35741172 GCF_014898765.1 Herpailurus yagouaroundi | reverse complement strand
AAAAAAAAAAGAGGTTAGAGTGGGAGAGAGCCAAAGCATAAGAGACTGTTGAGAACTGAGAGCAAACTGAGGGTTGATGGGGGGTGGGAGGGAGGAGAGGGTGGGTGATGGGTATTGAGGAGGGCACCTTTTGGGATGAGCACTGGGTGTTGTATGGAAACCAATTTGACAATAAATTTCATATATAAATAAAAAAAAATAAAGAAAGAAAAAAAAATATCCTTCCAGAGGATAACTTTTATAGGAAAAAGAGAGATGCCCAGATACGATTGTTAGACTAAGTATAAGAACCTCATGGCATCTTAACCAGCAGTACATGCTAAAGCCTAACTAGAATTATAGGGCTGCTAAATAGCAGTACTATCAATGGGTAGAAACACTGAATACCAAAGTTACACTTCAAATGTAAAGTTGCTTAACTCTGTTATCAGAAAAGAGTAGACACTGAGATTTTGTTGCCTTTCATGTTTATTCTTCTCAGGCACTGCACCCTAGAAGTCACCTTTTAATGAAAGCATTCTTTCTCTTCATTTTATTCCAAAACTAAGAGAAGTCTCTTTCTATATGATTCTATTAGTTTGGTTAACGCTATCCTGGATAAGTCACTTAAATTTATCCAATATAAACGGTGAAGAATAGACATTTTGGAGAGAAAAATTATGAGACTACAGCATGAAAAAAATGCAAATATAGTGGGATAGGTTGAGGTATTGAAAGATGTGTCTGATCTCCATATCCATTGTACTCCACGGCCCTTCCAACGCCTAGAGCATCATGCCATTTCTGCCTGAAAGAAGGAAAGTCACAGCAGAAACACTAAGGAAAAATAAATCAATCTTGGACTTAGCATTTCAGAACATAAGTAACAGCTTAAGTGGGGAAAAAGAAGTGTCTTAAATTTAAAATGCTGTAGTATTCAGAGCTTGAAATTTATACTCCCAAATTAGGTGCATGTGTTAGGCTGAATAAAAACCACCCAAAGATGTCCACATTTCAATCCCCAAAACTTGCAGCTGTGATGCCTCACTTGTCAATTATGTACCCTGAGAGATGGATAGATTATTCTGAATTAGCCTGATAATCACAATGGAATCACAATAGCCGTTGTGATTGAGAAAAAGGCAGCAGGATTCGAGTCAGAAAAGGTGTTTTATGGAACAAAGAGTCAGAGCCAGAAAATATTTTTATCTGGCTTTGAAGATGGAGGAAGTCACCACAAGGCAAGGAATGCTGGAAAAGACAGGAAACAGATGATACTGCCGACCCATTTTGGATTTCTGACCTCCAGATAATTAATCTGTGTTGTTAAGCCACTAAATTTGTGATGATTTGTTGCCAGAGCAATAGAAAACCATTACAGATTGTGGCACTGAGATGGGGTACCTGACGATGTAGAAGTAGCTTTGGGATTAGGCAATGGGTAGAGGCCGGGAGCATTTTGAGGAGCATGCTAAAAAAAAAGACTAAAATTCATTGAACACACTGTTTGGTAGAATTACACTTAAAGGCATTGCTGATGAAGGCTCAGAATGAAGTAAAGAGTATGACAGAGAAACCTATGTCATCTTAGAAAAGTTCTTCAGGTAGAAATAAAATCATTCCAGATGGAAACACAGAAATGCAAGAAAGAATTGAAGAGAAATGAAAGGCATAAATATGAGTAAATACAAACAGATTTGATTAACAAAATATAACATAATGTCTAGTGTAGTTTAAAATGTATGTAGAAATAAAATCTATGCCAGCAATGTGGAAACAGAATAGGAATAAAGCAGGTTAAACTGTTTCAGAATTTTAGCATTATTATAGAAATAGAAATGTGATAATCTGTTACAAGACATGGACAGATATTTGTCAATTTAATAACAGCTGAAGAAAAGTATAGGCTTAGCTTTAAAGTGTCACTAATAAATTAATAGTAGGAAAAATGAAATAATAAAATTTATTTAATAGGCCAAAATATGAAAGCAAAGCAGAGAAAACAGAACATACAACAGGTGGATCAAATAGAAACGATTAATAAGATGACAGATAAAAACCCAACTGTATCAATAATTACATTAAATGTAAATGGACTCAATGTTGAACTTAAAATACTATATTTTCCAGACAGATTAAGGGAAAACTATATGCTGCATGCCAGAAACACAATTTAAAGACAAATTTTTAAAGTAAAAGAATGGAAAAATATATACTATATATATGTTAGCCAAAAGAAAGTCGGTGTAACTATACTATTAGACAAAGAATATTTTAATTAATATAGTACTATTAGAGGTAAAGATAGACATTTCATAATAACACAGCCAACGTGAGGTAGTTCATCTTCCAGGAAGATAAAATAGCTCTAAATTTGTGTGTGCTATCAAGAACATAGCATTAACATATAAAAGGAAAAAATTGACAGAATGAGAGGAACAGTAGACATACCCAAAATCATACAAGAGATTTTATGCTTTTTCTTAGCAGATGGTGAAGGAAGTAAACCAAAAATCCATAGGGATGTAAACCTAAAAATGCAATTCATGTATTTCATCTAATTAACATATATATAACATTGCATCTAACAATGACCAAATTAACTTCTTTGCAAGTACACACGGGTCATTAACCAAAATTAATGCGGTTAATGCTGATACAACAAAGTCTTGACGAATTTCAAAGACTGAACTCATGTATTATACGGAATTAAGCTAGAAATAAAGGCAAAAGATAACTAGAAAATTGCCAAATGTTTGGAAATTTAAGAAATACAATTATAAGTGGCCCATATATAAATGAATATATGAAATCAAAATCGTAAATTTACTTGAAGTTGAACTAGAGTGAAGTTAGAACATATTGAAAATGGTGGACTGTATCTAAAGTAGTGTTTAGAAGAAAATGTAATGCTTTAGAGCTGAACATCAAATCTCTAAGCATGTATCTCAGGCACCTAGGAAAAGAATAGAAAACCAAGCCCAAAAAGTATAAAAAATAATAATAAGTATATAAGTATGTAAGCATAATAAGTATATAAAAATAATAATAAGTATAAAAAAATAATCTGGCTCAATCAGATAAGCATCTGACTTCAGTTCAGGTCATGATCTCACCGCTGGTGGGTTTGAGCCCCACATTGGGCTCTGTGCTGACAGCTTAGAGCCTGGAGCCTGCTTCAGATTCTGTGTCTCCCTCTCTCTCTGCCCCTCCCCACTTATGCTCTCTCTCTCTCTCTCAAAAATAAATAAACATTAAAAAAAATTTAAATGATAATATAAGAGCAGAAATCGATATATAGAAAAATCAATAATCAGAGTTATTTTCAAAAGATTAATAATGTTGAAATACTCCTAACAGAATTGATCTGGAAGGAGGGATATAAATCATCAGGACTATAAAAGGACACATCTCTACATATATCTAGTAACTTAAAAAGACAATCAGAATATTATAAACACCTTTATACCCATAAAAATTTTAGAGAAAATGGATGAAATCCTTGAAAAATACAATTTACCAAAACAAGAAGAAATAAAATATGTGAATATTACAACAATAATTAAAGAAATAAAATCTATACCCAAGTACCTTTCCACAAAAAAAAAAAAAAAAAAAAAAAAAAGAGGCTTAAACCCAGATATCATCACTGGTGAATTCTTCCATTTAATTATTTTATTTAGGGAAAACATAACATCAATCTTGCGCAATCTCTTCCAGAAAACAGAAAAATATACAAACACTTCCGAACTTTTGTATGAGACTACCATACCTTTGATACCCAAACTTGACAAGGGCACTGTTAGAAAGGAAATTCATAGATTTCCTATATGAAGATAAACACGCAAATGGTAAATAAAATATTAGCAAATTGAAAGCAGTGATATTTAAAAAGAATATACTACAACCATGAGAGAATTAGTCCAGGAACACAAGGCTGGATTAACACTCAAAAATAACTCAATGTTAATAACCCCATAACTGTTAAAAAAGAAAAGATTTATGATCATTTCAGTATTTACAGAATAAAAATATTTGACAAACATTAATATCCATTCCTTGTAAAAAATCTTAGCAACTAGAACAGAACTTCTTTTTTTTTTTTTTTTCAACGTTTATTTATTTTTGGGACAGAGAGAGACAGAGCATGAACGGGGGAGGGGCAGAGAGAGAGGGAGACACAGAATCGGAAACAAGCTCCAGGCCCTGAGCCATCAGCCCAGAGCCTGACACGGGGCTCGAACTCACGGACCGCGAGATTGTGACCTGGCTGAAGTCGGACGCTTAACCGACTGCGCCACCCAGGCGCCCCTAGAACAGAACTTCTTAATATGATAAAGACCGTCTAGCACAATCTACAGCAAACATATTTGACAGTGAAATAGTGTCAGCTGGCCCCCCCCCCCCCCCCGCTGAGATTAGGGAAGAGGGACAAGGATTATGCCACCATTTCCAATAAACATTTCAGTAGTGTTCACTGAAGCACAATCATGGCCACCAGCGAGCAATAAAGCAAAACTGTAAGCAGTATTTTATCATTTCCTTTTCCACTAAGTGTCTTTTGTTCTCAAGCAGAAAATCAGCTCAACTGAATTCTTTACTTAGTAGACTAATACAAACCTTCCTTCCTGATGGGCCACTCTCCTCTGTTGTTGTTGATTGCTAGAATTATTTGTTAATTTTTACTTTGGACATGAAAGTACTAAAAGATGTCTGAGAGAATCTTCTGGGTCTCAAACATAGAGAACATGGTGTTGACACCACCAAAATAAGTGATCTTTGTGGGGAAAAGGTGCGGTAGAGAATAAGAATGAAGAATAAGATGTTTGCTTAAATTCAGTAAAGATTCAATGCATGTAGCCCAGGGTCTAAGTCTGTGCATCTCTGAAGTCAAAGAGTTATTTAAATGCCAGATGCGACACTGATTGTATTCAGATGTTTTGACTCCAGGGTCTTACTTTCTGTGAAGCCTTTATTCAGAGTCCCCACCTCTGTCACCACTCTGGGTTTGTTTTGTTCAACCCTGTCGTGTTTCTCTGGTACAGTTATAATATATGCATCTGGAACTAATTGATGCTTGCTTACTTTTTAATAATCATCAGATGGGAGTAATATGAACTGATCAGAAATAAAAGCTTATAAGTAAAGGGAGTAAAGAAAAAGAAGAATCAAAGTGCTTTAAAATTATGTTTTTTAAGTTTATTTATTTTGAGAGAGAGACACAGAGAGTGAGGGGAGGTGCAGAGAGAGAAGGAGAGAGAGAATCCCAAGCAGGCTACACACTGTCAGCACAGAGCCCCAAACAGGCCTGAATCCCATGAACCATGAGATCATGACCTAAGCCAAAATCAAGAGTTGGATGTTTAACTGACTGAGCCACCCATGCGCCCCAAAGATATTGTTTTTCCTTAAGAAGAAATGAACCACCTTTGACATTCCAAGCCCAGAGAAGGAATCTCAGATAGTCTGTAAGGATAAAGGGCTCTTGTCTCCCATATAGCCTAAAAACTGGCAAGTATGGTAAAACAAACACACAAACAAGCAAACACCTTGTACTCAGTAGAGTAAAAGTCAATAGACAAAACATTACCAAAGGTGGTATCTAAGGTGACATACCTAATATCTCATGCCACATATCTTCCATTTGCCCCTCCAGATTCACTCTCCTCTTCTATTTTGCTCTCTTCTTACTGGCTCCAGTGGGATTTGACCAATGGGGACTACAGAAGAAAATGAAGAAAAAGTGTGATATCAAAATATTTAAACCCCTGAAGCCCTTCCTGAAGAGTCACCATAGGTTGGCTGCATCCCTTGGATGATCACTCCTCCTTTCAAGGCAGCTTCACTTCCTAATTGTCTCCCCTTCTAGGTTCTAGTAGCCTCTTTCTCCTTTCACTTTTAGGGTATGCTACTAGTTCTGTGTACCTGTACTATCCCTTGTTGTCTCCTTACATTCACATCTTTAGAATTACTTCCTGTGTAAATAAACTCTCTCTGAGATACATTAATTTGAATGTGCCATTTGTTCCTTTTAGGGACCCTTGTGAATATGAGTCTTATGTATCCCTGTGCATCCTACTGTGCTTCATGGAGGCAGAAAAGTTCAATTGCTTATGTTACCAAGAGTTACATGGACATAGCAGTAAGCCCTAGTTATCTTGATGGTCTTTTGCACAGAAAGAAAAATGAATAATGGTGACAGGGTAAAAGATCATATGGAAATGTAGCTGTCTTTACAGATGCTAGCAACAATAGATGATGACCAAGAACCAGACCCCTCTTCATTTAATACCCTGCCCCCAAACCCTTGGCATTGCAAAGCCTACCAAAGCATAACAGGGTCGGAAAGTATAAATTAAGCTTTTATAGGTGCAAAATTATTTTTCTTGGAAATGAGTCATTTCACTAAGGAAGGCATTCTTGTTATACAAGTGACCAAGAAATCTTGAAAATTTGAAGTCACTTTAAACTACTCCTTCTCCTTCATTTCTTTATCAATTAGTGACTGAGTATTATAATTTTTCCTGCAAAGTATCTCTTAGGTATATTTCTTCCTTACTTTTTTCATTAATTACACCTTTCTTAAGTACTTGTCTCTTAACATGTCTTTTGTATTAACTTCCAAAAAGCTGGAATTCCTCTCAGTCTATTCATTTATAACATAAACATATCATAAATATATAGATATTGACATAGTTAGTATACATGACAATTAAGTTTCAACCCCTGGTATCAAAGAAAGAAGAATGTCACTCTCAAAACTAGGGCTATTTCTGCACCTAACATGAATCTTGTTCCATAGGTGTCTGCCTCACGTATGACACTTAAAAGTTTATAATAAATATTTACCCTATTCTCTGGTTACAAAGAAATTATAAATTACGTAACACTTTAGTTAATTGAATTGGATGATTTGGATATAGTAGAGTGCAAAAAAAAGAGAGTAATTTTATTGTTTCCGACCACTGTCATCGCAAATCTGTTCCATGATTTGCACTCATTTTAGGTAAAATTTGGGGAAGTATTTATAGCTTTCCTGATCACTGCAAGTCTCTTTTTGTGAGGCAAAAAAAATGTCAATTCCCACCTTATATGAAAATTCTAAAGGTAATTAAATTATAAATAATTTAATCTAAATTCAAGTGTTTGACTTCGCTTTTGGAGGGTTGTGTTAGAAAAGAGAGTCATGGTGTAGACTTTTCTCTTTCACCAGTCCCCCAAACTTCCCACTGCCATTGGAGATCTCTGCAGGGCTAGAAACTGAGAAAGGAGAGGTATGGGACAGAAATGCTGTGCATGACTGACTTGGTTGTCATCTGGAGCTCTGCTAACTGAGCATGCTAATTCCTTCAAAGTTTTTCTCTTGGCAATGCCACTCTCGGCTCTCCCATTGGCCCATCAATACTTTTAAGTTTTCAGATTAGGTTGTTCTCTTCCTTGCTCTAATCAACCTTGACTGATAACCCATTACGCAAATAGCAAGCTCTCTCAGACCCTGTATAAATGAAAGATTTAGAAGTGTTAAAAATACAGTCTCCATTTACGTATCTGATGCTTTCTAGGAAAATCTATAATACAGAGAAAAATGATTATTATGTGCCAGGACCTTACAAATGATATTTTATTTAATCTTCACAAAACACTTTGAGAAGACTTTCTTTATTCTATAACAAATGAGAATACTGACACTCAGAGGAGTTAACTTGCCTAAAGTTATATAAGCAGTGAATACCAGAGCCAGGATTCCAACCTCATAGAAGACTGATTATAAAAGTCAAATGAGTTAACATGTATAAAGGGCTTAGCTTTACATAGTAAACATTATTCAACAGTTTCTTGGGTAAATAAAAATAAGTCGACTCCAAAAAGACATTCTCTTCTTTCTACTTGTCATTCAAAAAACTCTTGAGTGTAGTTCATTCATTCTACAAAATCAACCAGCATAGACTACTATGAGACCTTAATTTTCTGTCTTTCTACAGCTTAATAATACATTTGAAAGTGAAGCATACATATCTGAAACAATCAAGTAACACTGCAAGACATGTTCCAAGATATGCTAATCATTATTTGAAAAAGGGAGAGATTAATGAGGATACAGCACCTAAAACTTCAGAGCTAACATAGAACTCTAGAGATCTGGTCACAAAAGGCAGTTAAAAAGAAATGCATGTGCAAAAGTCAAAACTGAACAAAACACCCACAAGTCACTTTTATAGCTACCAATAAAGGCAGAACCCCAAAGCAAATTCTGTCAAACAGTAACTGTTTTACCAAATATTCTCAAAAGTAGGGTGAATGGTTACTTAATGGCTGAGGAAGATAAGTGTTCAGAAAATAAAAAATTATTTAAAAAAAGAAGAAAGATATTAGTTCATTGACACGGAATAAAAAATATGGAATAGTCAAAATAAATAATTTAAACAAAATGATTATTCAAGGCAATGTGGAAATAATAAGTTCTTAGTCAAGCTCCAAAAATAAAAATGGAAACTTTAAGGGAATATACTTAATGTGTTCTCTGGTTTTATAGCTGTGTGGCCCAGATTTAATCATTAGTTGAATAAAGGTGTTTGGCACTGAATATAAAGTTAGAGCATATATATGTAAATTTTTATATTCAAATTTAAGACCTAATAAAAGACTAAAATTAAATTAAAAGTATATATGGATTTTGTTTTATGTTTAATTTATTACTTGAACTTAATCGTAAAACTATTTTTAAGTCCTTCTCTTAAAAGATATTTCAACAGATAATTGGCTAAAACTGGATGCACAAAAAATTTTTAAATGAATTCCACATGGATGGATTAATTTTATGACTCCAAGTGCATTTTAAAGTTTAGCTTCTAACCAAGATTGTGTTTTGTCTCAAATTATCATTTAATAAACATACCTATTATTAATTCAATTATAACTCATCTTTCTGCCTCATATTTTTCAATCATATTTTTTAAAAGTCAACCATCTTCTCTGATAAGTAAATGTGGAAGCAACATGCATAAATTAGAGAAACTTAACCTACCTAAAAAATAAGATTAAAAAATATAAATCAGATAATATAATAAAATACAGAAGAGAAATTTAAGTTCAGAATCAATTGATTGAAAATTGTACGTATCAGTCATGTCTTGAGCATTTTGAGATCAAGAAAACTAATTATCAAATAGTACACAGTTATGGAAATTTATGGAATGAATGAATGAAGGGCCCAAATTGTGACACACAATTTTATTATTTCCTCAACCATTTTAATATATAATACATAAAAATATAATAAAATATCAAACTTCCATCTTCATTATAATAATCAAAGAGAACACTCATGTAACCATAGAAGACTGGAATCAATATTATTCATATTTGTTTTTTATTAAATTAACATACTGAACTTATTCCCTTAAGTGCTAAAAATTTTAACTCAGAGCAAGATGGCAGAATAGAAGTATTTTTTACCATCACCCCCCACAGAACATTGATCTTGACAACTATCCATGGTTGAAAATACCTTTATACAGATACCATATGGTTTCACTCTTATGTGGATCCTGAGAAACTTAACAGAAACCCATGGGGGAGGGGAAGGAAAAAAAAAAAGAGGTTAGAGTGGAAGAGAGCCAAAGCATAAGAGACTCTTAAAAACTGAGAACAAACTGAGGGTTGATGGGGGGTGGGAGGGAGGGGAGGGTGGGTGATGGTTATTGAGGAGGGCACCTTTTGGGATGAGCACTGGGTGTTGTATGGAAACCAATTTGACAATAAACTTCATATATTGAAAAAAAATTTTTAAATTAAAAAAAAAAGAAAAAAAAAGAAAATACCTTTATGAGAGTCCCAGAGTCCATCAGAGAAGGTCCAGCAAAAAGAGAGAGAGCAAGAGAGATAGAGAGAGAGGGAAAGAGAGAGAGAATAGATGAATTGAAGAGGGTAAAAAGAACAGTTTTACTTTACCTACATCATCTATTCCCCAAAACAGCACTGCTCTGTGCCAAGAGATCCATCAGCTTGCAATTTCTCCCACAGGGGAAAGTGAAAACATAATGTATGAGCACCTGGCTTCTTCAGCCAAGCAGGACATTGCCCAAGAAGTCCACTTCTTTCTCACCTCACCTACAATATTGAAGTGATAGGCATGGCTGGGGGTGGGGTGGAGGGGGGTGCCGCTGGAAACACAGCAACAATGTCTCCAAATCATCAAAGGGCTGTGGATCTTACTAAACGCCTCATTGAATTCATAAAGAGGCTCACCCAGTAGCCTCTGGAAACACACTGCCTGCAGATCCCCTCAAAGGGTCCAAGAGCAACTTCTATGTTGTGTACCTCACCCATCACACTTTGGTCAGTTCCTCATGCATGCACCCCCCCCCCCCACCAGATGTCCAGTATGAGCCTTCACAGACAGCTAACAAAGCAAGCACAGAAATCCCCTATTCTGGAGGATTAGGAGAAAGCACACAAACTTGAGCACTGCAGGACACCACCTGAGGGAAAACAAACAGGTGACTCAGCATGCAGACTAGCTCTGAAAGATTGAAAGAAGGCATACAACTTTAGAAATCCCTCACAAGAAGGAACAAGAGATATGGAATGGGTACATCCATACAAAATGTCAGAGAGAGCATAAGAGTGCCTAGCCAGGCAAACTGGTGAAGGTGTTCTCCCCCGAAGCAATGCACTCAGTAAAGACTGCAGGATATGACTATTTCTTAAAACACAAAGGCAGCAATGCAAGAGTTCAAGGAACTAAGAGAAAAAAATCAAGGAGAATGACATCACCAAAGGAACACAATAATTTTCCAGTAATAGACCTCAAAGAATTGCCTGAGACCTATGAATTGCCTGAAAAGAATTCAAAATAATTATACTAGGGAAACTCAGTGAGCTATAAGAGAACACATATAGACAACTCAAAGAAATACATAGTACATGAACAAAGTTAGAAGTTCACCAGAGAGACAGAAATAATAAAAAAAAGAACCAAAGAGAAATTCTGGAGCTGAGGAATACAATGAATGAAATTAAAAATACAATAGAGATTGTCAACATTGACTTGATCAAAGAGAAGACAGAATCTGTAAGCATGAAGCCAAATCACTTGAAATTATCCAGTCAAAGGAGATAAAAGGGAAAAGAATAGAAAAGGACTGAAGAAACTCCATGTGATTTATGGAACATCATCATCAACAAAACTAAAATACACATTATGGGAGTTGCAGAAGGATGCAGAGAGAAAAGAACAGAAAGCTTATTATTTTTTTTTTTCATTTTAGAGAGAGAGGGGGCACAAGTGAGGGAGAGGGGCAGAGGGAGAGAGAGAAAGAGGGAAGGAGAGGAAGATTCCCAAACAGCCTCCACACTCAGCATGGGGCCAAAATCAAGAGTCAGCTCAGGTCATGATCTGACAGTTCCTGAGATGGAGCCCTGCATCAGGCTCTGCACTGACAGCACAGATTCTCTCTCTGCCTCTCTCTGTCTCTCTCTTTCGCTCTCTCAAAAATAAATAAGCATAAAAAAAAAATAATGACTGAAAACTTCCCAAATCTGGGGATAGATATGGATATTCAGATACCTGAAGCTTAATGGTCCCCCAAACAGGTTTAATTCAAAGATTTCACTGGAATACATTATAACCAAATTGTCAAAAATCAAGACAAAGAAAACTTTGAAAGTAGCAGGTGAAAACGTTGGTCACATTCAAGGAAAACCTCAGCAGATTTCTCAACAGAAACCTTGCAATCAAGGAGAAAACAGGATAATTTATTCAAATTGCTAAAAGATAAAAACTGGCAGCCAAAAATACGTTAATTTAGCCAGAAAAACTGTTTTTTCACAAATGAGAAAAAGAGAAAGTATTTCCCATACAAATAAAAGTTGAGGGAATGCATCACCACCAGATCTGTCTTACAAGAAAAGCTAAAGGGAGCTCTCCAAGCTAAAATGAAAGGAAGCTAACATGAGATGTGAAAGTAATGTGAAGACACGAAAGCATAAAACTCACTGATAAAGATATGTATATAGACATATTCAGAATATTCTAATAGTATTATATAAATCACTTTTAACTCCAGTATAAAGGTTAAAGGACAAAGGTATTAAAATAATTATACCTATAATTTGTGGTGTATATATATATATATACACACACATATATATATGCTATATGGTATATTTGTGGTATATATACCACAAATTATAGGTATAATTATTTTAATATATTTAATATATTTAATAATTTAATATATTTAATGCAACAACACTGATGAACTAGAGGATATATATACTAAGAGAAATAAGCCAGACACAGAAAAGCAAATACTGCATGATCTCACTTATATGTGGAATCTAAAAAAAAGTCAAACTCACAGTAATGAAGAGTAGAACTGTGGTTATCAGGGGCTGAAGGGTAAGGGAAATAGGGAGATTCTGGTCAATGGGTACAAACTTTTAGTTATAAGATGAATATGTTCTGGAGACCTAATATAGAGCACGATAACTATAGTTAATAATAATGTATTGTGTATGTGAAATTTGCTATAAGTTGATCTCAAGTGTTCCTATCACACACACACACACACACACACACACGCAAGTAACTATGTAAGTATGTGAGGTGATGGATATATCAAGTGGTTTAATTGTGGTAATCATTTCACAATGTGTATGTATATCATTACATCATATTGGATACTTTAAACACACAATTTTTGTTTATCAGTCATACCTCAATAAAACTGAAAAAAAAGAAACCAAAAATATAGTAACTCATTAATTTCATCTTTATAGCATCCTATGAGATAGGTACTATCATTATCCCCATTTTACAGATAAAAAACTAAAGCACAGAGTATTAAAGAACATGCCCAAGAAAAAGTAGGCTTCAAACCCAAGCAATCTGGACCCAGAGTGATATGTGATGCTTAACTACACAGACCCTTTACATTGCCAGTCTACATTACCTTCTTTGCCTTTACTGAGTAAATGTGTGCCTTAAAGTAAAAGCTGTTTGGGGCACCTGGGTGGCTCAGTTGGTTAAGCGTCCGACTTCAGTTTAGGTCATAATCTCACAGTCCATGGGTTCAAGCCCTGCATCAGGCTCTGTGCTGACAGCTCAGAGCTGGAGTCTGCTTCGGATTCTGTGTCTCCCTCTCTCTCTGCCCCTCCCCCACTTGCACTATGTCTCTCTCTCTCTTTCAAAAACAAATAAACATAAAATAATTTTTTAAATAAAAGCTGTTTATCATAGTCCACAATAAAGTATTTTCTTGTTTGTTTGCTTTTGTTTGGTAGGCTCCATGCTGGGTGTGGAGCCCAACACGGGGCTTGATTTCACAACCCATAGATCAAGACCTGAGCTGAGATCGAGTTAGATGCTTAACCACCTGAGCCATCCAAGCACCCCAGTATTTATTTTTTTCCATAATGTCATCTTTCTTTAATGTCTCACCTAAAGAAATAGGACCCCCTCATTCATTCCACATTAAACAGAAATCAGATATTTATAGAATCAAAGAATTTTTATGGTTCATCTCAGATTTCTTAATCAATATATCCCACTAATCCAATTCTGAGTACCAAGAACTCATATATAGCTCCTTTGAAATTCCAAATGAAATAATGGCTTCCAGCCCATTTGAAGACCTCAATCCTTTGAAAAGCAACCATAGTAAAGATATTAAGCAATCAATAACATTGGTCTCTAAGTTCAAGATATGAGTTTCTCTTAGATTAATGGAGCTCAAATTTCAGTATGCATCAGAAACACCTGGAAGGCTTATTAAAACACAGATTGCTGGGCTCCAACCCAACACTTCCTGATTCAGGAGGTCTAAGCTGGTGCACAGCATTTACATTTCTAATAATTTCCCGACTGATTCTGATGCTGATGATCACAACACCAGACTTGGAGAAACATTGACCTAGACTAAGTTTTCCTAATTAGAGTTCCAAGGAAACTGCTTTCTTAGAATATTACTGTTTTCTATGAAAATGGGTTTTGTGGTTAAAAAAAAATCTTGGAAAATTATATACAAACTTGAGCAATCACAAAATACCATAGTATATTATGAGGAGACTTGGAAAAAATCTCCCATTTAATTTAGTTAAACCTAGCTTTTCCCAAACTTATATGACCACAATTTTTGGCAGAACATCTATGAAATCACATGGAATTGGTGTTATGAGGGACAATGAGGAATGCTTGGCTGCCATTCAACATTATTAGATGCTGCTCATAAATTAATTTAGCCAGGTGTTTTTATTTTTCTCTTTGATTTACACAATATCCCATTAATGTCCCCAAAGAAAACATTTATTCCTAGTCAAGATTTCATTTTTATTAGTGACATATAGTAAGAACATTGCCAATCCAAGTATCAGATATGAAATTATGATGTAGCTGACAGTGCACAGAAGATATATTAAGTTCAAAAGACTGTCAAATTGAGACCAGATATCTAAAAAATCTGCATGCACCCTGGCAGAAATAATATAATTGCCATGACACACTATGTTCATTTTGAATTTTGCTAAATCAGCATCAAAAGAAAAAAGTTTCTCTTTATGTGCCAGGTATTTAAGAATCATAGTTCTAACATTAAATATGATTAAATTATTTTACCCATTCTTATCTATGCCAATATCAGCTTGCTGTATGGCAAGAGAAAAAAGGGTTCCAAAGCTTTGAACAGATGGGATTTTGTTTTCTAACAGAAATGTCTCCTCTAGCAATATTTGAGATGACTGTATTCATTTAGGATGGGCTGATGTTTCCCTGAGCTAAGATTAACAAAAAGCTCTAGCATGGTCCTAGCATATAGAATGTATTCGGTAATTGAAATATTTTCTCCCAATTATTTTTTATTATTAACATACATTTTAAAGAACAATTTTAGATTTACAGAAAATGTATACAGATATAAAAACAGTAGTTTCTATTACTAACATCTTACTACATACCACATTTGTTATAATTAATAAACCTCTATTTACACATTATTATTATTTTTTTATTTTTTTAATGTTTATTTACTTTTGAGAGAGAGACAGACAGAGCATGAATTGAGGAGGGGTAGAGGAAAAGAGGGAAAGAGGAAGACACAGAATCCAAAGCAGGCTCAGGCTCTGAGCTGTCAGCACAGAGCCCGACACAGGGCTCGAACTCAGGAACTGTAAGGTCATGACCTGAGCTGAAGTTGGACACTTAACCTACTGAGCCACCCAGGCGCCCCTGTTTACACATTATTATTATGTGAAGTCCACAGTTCATTCAGGTTTTTTTTGGTTTTTATGTAATTCCCCTTTTCTGTCCCAGGATACCACATTACCTTTAACTGTGGTGTTTCTTTTGGCTCCTCTTGACCGTGACAGTTTCTCAGACTTGTTTTTGATAATCTTAGCAGCTTAGAGGAGTAGTGGTTAGGTATATTGCAGGAGGCCCCTCTGTAGAAATTGTGTTTTTCTCACAATTATCCTGGGATCATGGGTTTGGGGGAGGAATATCACAGAGGTAAAGTGCCATTTTCATCACATCATTTCAAGGTTACATACCATCAACATAATTGGTGACTGTCAACATTCACCTTGATCACCTAGCTAAAATCATGTTTTTCAGGTTTGTTCACCATGAAGTTATTCTTTTTTCCACTTTTCTATATGGTAACATTTATAATAAATTATTTATAATAACAAATCATTGTGCACAGCCTACACTTAAGAGGTGGGGAGTTATGTTTCCTCCTTTAGGGCAGCGTATCTCCATAATTTATTAGGGATTCTGCACAAATTTTTCTCTCCTTTATGTATTAATTTGTAATTTATTTACATAAGTAGGGACTCACAGATATTCATTTTATAATTTGGGTTATTATCTAATACAATTTGTTGGTGTTGCTCAAACTGTTCCAGTTTGGGCCACTGATGTCTCTTTCACTTGGCTCCTGTGTTCTTTTTACACACCCCCACCATCCCCATCTCTGTGGATTTCTTTCTTTCTCTTTCTTTCTTTCTTTCTTTCTTTCTTTCTTTCTTTCTTTCTTTCTCTCTCTCCCTCTCTCTTTCTTTCCCTTTCCTTTCCTTTCCTTTCCTTTCCTTTTCTTTTCTTTTCTTTTCTTTTCTTTTCTTTCTTTCAAGTTAGTTGCCTCAGGCTCATCCTGCCCCTGTCCTAGAATCAGCCATTTCTCCAAAAAGACCCGGCTCCTTTTATTGGGGAAGGTACCAGAAGCCAAGACCTGGGCACTAGGTGTGATTGTTGCTACTGGAGTGTCTTTTCTCTTAGACCTTCTCAGTTGTCAGATCAGAAAAATATATGTGTGTATACTAATATTTTTAAATATACATATACTTTTATTATTATACCTACTTACTTAATAAAACCTTTATTAATTAAACTTGAATTCTTACAGTAATCTTAATTTTAATCTTCTGAATATGAACTATTTTGTAATGAGAAATAGGCTTCCTAATCAGGTCACCATGTAGCAGTGGTACTGAAAAGCCAGTTATGTAAAACTTACATTCTGTAAATGGAAAGAGTGAAATCAAATGTGGGTGCAAGTCAGTGGGAGCACCAAGTCTCAGAAAGGCAATATGAGGAGGATGAGAAATCACTGTAATCCATTAAGAGGAACAACCAAAAACTGGATATGCAGTGCACATCACCAGTACTTTCCGATACCCCCACTCTGCTCTCCTTTGGGCACGATACATTTACCAGTCCCCTCATGCTCAGTAGAGCAATGTGTTAGTTCTGCCCATTGATTAAAAGAGGAAGCTATGTGTACCACAGCAAGCTTGATACACAGTAATCATCGTTAAGAACCTGGTGTATTAGTCTACTAGGGCTACTATAACAAAATACCACAGACTGTGTGGCATAAACAATGAAATTTGCTTTCTCACAGTTCTGGAGGCGGAAAGTCTAAGATAAAGGTGTTGGCAGGTTTGGTTTCTCCTAAGGCTTCTCTCCTTGGTTCGCAGAGGGCCACCTTCTCACTGTGTCATCACATGGCCTTTGCTTTGTGTGTGTGCATGCATCCCTGGTGTCTCTTTCTCTTCTTACAAAGATATATTAGATTAGGACCTACCCTGTGTCTTTATTTAACATTTATGGCCTCCTTAAAGGGTCTATCTCCAAACCCAGTCTTATTGGGAGTTAAGGCTTCAACATATAGATTTGGAGGGGGACACAATTCAGTATATACTGCCCAGTACTATTTACAACAGAAAACATGAGTTTCAAAAGGGGAACACTGTTATGATAATTTATATTTATTTTTTATCAAGACTAGAACTAGGGAGCTAGGAGAGTTACATAAAGCCTGATGGCAGTACGGACAGAAGAGTCCAAATGTGAAGCCACTGCTTTTTTAGGGCATGGTAATTCCTAAGGTACTCCTCTCCGAGGCCTGTCATACACATACATGCTATGTTTGCTTTTTCTAGAACAACAACCATAAAAGATAAAATATAAAAAGGTAAAATAAAAAATATATAAGGGATGAAAGGTAAAAGATAAAATATACATTTTAAGTTAAATTAGAAAATTAGTTAAAAGAACATGGTAAAAATTAAAATATACACAATTAACTAAAATTAATAAAAATGTATACATTTTGAGATAATTATTACAATAAGTTTGGTTATAATTAAGACAAGTAAGGATAATGTAAGAAAGGACATATGGAAGCCATAAGGACATACTGAAAGCAGTTAATATAGATTAAAATGAAGACATGAGAAGTACCAAGGTCAAGAAAAGGGTGAAGGAAGAATCCTTTGAGTAGGTGCAACCTTTGTGAATTTTCTTTGGCAGAACACCTCTTCAATCACATGCAACTAGTGTTCTGTGGGAATAGGTTTCACTATAGGGGTCTCTGCTGTCCAAACATTTCAAAATATTCTGCAGAACACTTCCCCCTTGAATATGTTGCCATTGCCCTAATTTTAATATATTTCAAGCTGAATTCATTTTTTTATTTCTTTGCAAAATAAATTCATCTTTCTGAATTCAGTATTTTTTCAGCTGTGGTATATTTACCTTTTTTAATCCATTTTCTCAGAAGAAAAAAAAATTGTTACCTTGGACTCTTTCTTCTTGTATCTCCTCCTCAAACTCATCAACCAGCAAGTTCTACCTATCCATACCTTCAGAAAAAAAACAAATTACTAAGAAATTAACATAGGTCAGGAAGTGTTCTGGGCAGTGGGGATACAGTGATGGGCAATATGAAAGTCCAAGGATCTTATATTCATGTTGTAAGATAGGCCATGAAATAAATAAATAGGAAACATAGAGTGATAGATGCCCTGATCAGAAAAAGGGGAGAAGGTCAGATAACAGGAGATCATTGCTTTGTAGTCATTAATCTGTTCCTTTTATCTCTGTTACTGTTCTATCACACTTGCAATAAAATCCAAACTTCTTAATTGCATAGCCCACAAAGCACTGCATTTTGCCCCTAAAAGTCTTTAAGGTCATCTCCTCGCTTCTTTTCATTCGCTTCCCTCCAGCCACACTGACTTTCTCATCTGGCAGGTAAGCCTAGCTGCTCTTAGTCAAGGTCTGTACATCTTCTCTTCCTGTCAGCCTAGAATTTTCATCCCAGACTCTTGTCTAACTTCATCTAATTTCTGCTCAACACAATTCCCTCAGTCACAATTCTTTTTCCCTGCATCATTTTAACTGCCTAAAACTGTATTATTTGTTTACTTGTTTGCTTGTTTATCATCTAATTATTTTCAAGTAAGAGAAACAACTTTAAATACAGAGCTTTGTAATAACTAACCCACAAAAATAAGAATGAAATTGTTAAGATTTAGTGCTAACCTAGTTTTTCCTACCCTGGGCATCAAAACTTGATTCCAGAAATAGAACAAACCAGTGATGCCAACTATATATATATATATATATATATATATATATATATATATATATATATATATAACAATAATGTAAGGTATTCTTCAAACAAGCAAAAAATATCTATTGGGAAAAAGTAAATTCACACATTATAATATGAACAGTACTTTTGTACCATATGTTCCTACTCACAACTGACTAGAAAGTGTATACAGAGGATTCTAATTAAAACATAGTCTCAGTTCTTCCTCACTAAAGATATGGTCATAACCATATGTCCCACCCAATCTTTACTGGCATGTCCATTTCTTTTTTTTTTTTTTTTTTAGTTTTTTAAACACTTATTCATTTTTGAGAGATAGAGACAGAGCATGGGAGAGGAAGCCATAGAATGCAAAGCAGGCTCCAGGCTCTGAGCTGTCAGCACAGAGCCCAACACGGGGCTCGGTCTCATGAACCCTGAGATCATGACCTGAGCAAAAGTTGGATGCTTAACTGACTGAGCCACCCAGGCATCCCTGAAGTGTCCATTTCTTGTTTCCTATTAGCACTCACAACAAATTTTTTGGTTTTTGCTCAAGTGCTTACTCAAAGTAAGGTGTTAAGAACCATGTTTTTATAAGTTCATTTCTATAGTAGCCTTTCCAGAATGTTCTACAACCCTGCTGTGCAAAGTGTGGTTCAGAGACCAATAACATCATCTAGAACCTCATAATAAATTTATAACTCCTCAGATCTGAATTGGAATCTGTAACGTAATATGATTCCCCAGGTAGTATTTATCCATATTCTGGTTCAAGAACCTCTGTTCTAATATATACCAGACACCCTGCTTTTCTTGTGCAAGTAAATCGCTCTAGGATGTTACAACTGTTTCTCTCTGATGGTATTGCCTTCTTAGCAGCTGAAATTGGCGTGAAATCAACAAGCTCCACATGCTATGCCAATACATGGGGTACTCCAAGCCCTTTTTGGTATGAAAGAACTTTCTTCCTGGAGCATAAGCTAAAGATGTACTCTATCTTTCTAGATAAAAAATAACTCCCAATCAGGGCCATTTATTTATCTTGCTTATTTATTATAAAAATATTTGTAAATGTTCTTTAGATTCATTTCAGGTAAACAAAAACCTAATACAAATTTATATTTAAAAACTATTTTCAAATTGTAGAAAATCTTGATACAAGTCTCATCATGTCACTTTCTGGCTATAATCTATAACTTTATTTAAAGAGATATGTGGGGGTGGGGTGGGGGCGCCTGGGCGCAGTCAGTTAAGCGTCCGACTTCAGCCAGGTCACGATCTCGCGGTCCGTGAGTTCGAGCCCCGCGTCAGGCTCTGGGCTGATGGCTCGGAGCCTGGAGCCTGCTTCCGATTCTGTGTCTCCCTCTCTCTCTGCCCCTCCCCCGTTCATGCTCTGTCTCTCTCTGCCCCAAAAATAAATAAACGTTGAAAAAAAAAATGTTTTTAAAGAGATTATGTGGTAATAGCTGATTAGTGTATAATTTATAAGTCTTCTGTCAAATATAAACCAGAGTTCTATATGTGAACTCAAAGGAGTTTATCTGCTAAACTTAGAGCCTTCATAGAATATTTATACTGCCTCCTAAAATCCTGTGTTGCATGAAGCAAAGCATACTATGATGTGATAAGCAGAATTATTACCTCCCCCTCCCAAAGATGTTACCTTACATGGAAAAGGGGGCTGTGGGGATATGGGTGGGACCCAGTAATCACAAGAGTATTTATAAAGGAAGGAAGGAGGCAGCAGAGTCAAAGAAGGAGATGTGACTCTGGAAACAGAGGTCAAACAGGGGCCATTGCTGGTTTTAAGATGGAAGAGCATCATAAGCCAAGGAAGGAGAACAGCTTTTAAAAGCTAAAAGACACAAGGAAATAGATTCTCCCCTGGAGCATCAGAGAGAACACAGCCCTGTGGACACCTCGATTTTAGCTCACTGAGAAATTGGATCTCTAAAACTCTAGGATAATAAATTTGTATTGTTCAAACCACCAAGTTTGTGGTAATTTGTTACAGAAGCATAGGAATTGAATACAGTTAATTACATCCACTTATAGCAATAGTATTTGAAGCAAATGCATACAAACATCTACAGAGACTGCTCCCAAGAATGGGCAGAACTGTCACTGCTGCTTCAGTTCCCTTGTAAAACACCAAAAGTACTGATTTGTCTCCAGGGTTGAAATCCTTATTGTGATCCAACCAAGGTCTTATAACGCATCTAATTTTTTATGGAAATGGTATATGACCCCTAAGGTTTAATATATTTACTAGCCTTCATTTCTATGTTAAAACATCAAGTGTTCTCTTTGCTACTTAGAGGAATTCTTTTTTAAAAACCACTTTATTGAAGTATGATTGACATTCAAAAAGCTGTATACATTTAATGTATATAAACTAATAAGTTTGGAGATAAGTATATACCTGTGAAACCATCACCACAATTTATACCATGAACATATCCAACACTTCCAAAAGTTTCCTTCTGTCCTCTCTGTTACTAATTTTGTGATAAAAACACAATATAAGATATACTCTCTACACAAACTTTTAAGAATACACTAGAGGGGCGCCTGGGTGGCTCCATCAGTTAAGCGTCCGACTCTTGGTTTTGGCTCAGGCCAAGATCTCACGGTTTCATGAGATCGAGCCCCACATCGGGCTCTGTACTGACAGCGCAGAGCCTGCTTAGGATTCTCTCTCTCCTTCTTTCTCTGCCCCTCCCCTGCTCAAGCTGTCTCTGTCTCTCCCCAAAATAAATATTTTTTTTTTAAAAAAAGAATACAATCCAATATTGTTAACTATAGGCACTATGCTGTGTAGCAAACCTCTAGGACTTACTCATCCTATATAACTGAAATGTTGTACCCTTCAACAGATACCTCCCTATTGTCCCCCCCCCCCCCCCCGCCCGCCTCCTGCACCTGGCAACCACCATTCTACTCTCTGCTTCTATGAGTTTGGCTATTTTAGATTCCTCATATAAGCAGTATCATGTAATATTTCTTCTTTCTCCTTCTATGTCTGGCTTATTTCACTGAACATAATGTCCTCCAATTTCAACATGTTGTCACAAATGACAGCAAAGATGCTTAATAAGAACTGAATATTTTTCCATGTAGTAAATATTATTTTTTTATGGATACATGTTCAAAGATTTTCTAAATGGGCACTTCCTTGTGTAAGCTGGCAATATAAAAGAATGTAATTGTGGTGTAATTATTAGCCAGAATTTTTATTGAAAACAGTGAGATACTTGTTTTTGATTTGAAATTTCCATGGGACAATATTTTCTTAGGTAGTTCAGACACTGTAGATTTTCTAATATTTACAAAATGCAGATTTTCACTAACTCTTGGACTTCTCTAATTCAGTGTGTTAACAAGTGGAGAAAACACATGAATGCCAACAAATAAAAACAAAGAAAAAACCATGAGCTCAATAGATGAAGGAGAGAAGTTAGATATATTTGTAAAATTATTAACTCATCTATATGCAACTTAATTTGTTTTAATTTTTTTATGCTTATTTGTTTTTGAGACAGAGACAGAGTACGAGTGAGGGAGGGGCAGAGAGAGAGGGAGATACAGAATCAGAAGCAGGTTCCAGGCTCTGAACTGGCAGTACAGAGCCCAATGCAGGGCTTAAACTCCCAAACCGTGAGATCATGAGCTGAGCCGAAGTCAGATACTTAACCAAGTGAACCACGCAGGCCCCCTTTTTCTTTCTTTCTTTCCTTCTTTTTTTTTTTTTAAGATTTGGTTTTAAATACATTAGAAAATCATTACATGGGACAGTTATAGTCCATTTTTTTTCCCAACATAAGACCGTGTTTAATACTATAGGTGAATGTGGTATGGAATTATCCAATTCACCTACATTATCCTCCGCCTCGTCCCAGAATCATTTCCTGTTAGAATGAGACTAGAATTTGAGGCAATCTGTTCTGGCCCATTTGTTTCTGAGTTGAGAAAATTAAAGCCAAGAAAATACTTCAAAATACCAAAAACCAACCTTCTACTCCAAAGTTTCCTAAGCTTTCTCAGTTCACAGATCCCTTAGGTTCTCAGCAAATTTTTCATGATGTTCCTAGTACAAAATAAACATGTACCAGTTCCATTTATTAAATAGTTATATCCAAGCAACTTAATAAATTATTTGAGCTCTAACAACTCAGCAGTCTTTTAAACAAAATCATACATGTTAATTGAAAGAAAAAAATACCATCTTTACTTCATTCTTAACTATAATTACTTATTAATGGGATATATTTTCCTGCTAGGCACTGCATGATTTCTCAAAACTTGGAATCAGGTTGTACACCCCCACCCTCATTTCTGTTCCACGTTGATTTTCATGTGCTACTTGATTTTTATCACAATAACTGTTGAAACTTCAACTTCACAAAAATACGATGTAATTAAATGTTATGTAGTGTGACATATCATTAAAACCGTGAAATACCTTGAACTAGTACTTTGAGCAGTATCCAACATGTCAAGTGTCACTATGTTTCCCCTGAAAAATGTTAAAATACCTCACAGTACCCATGAGATCACTGCCCATGTCCCATGGTGCTTTGGTGCATTGTCAGAGATCGATGCATCTAGACAAAGATAGAGATAGGGCTAGAGTTCATAATTCCTGATTCTAAGTTCAACGTTCTTGGTATTATCTTAATGTGCAAGATAATATTATTTCTTTTTAATTTAAACACACTTTTCTATTTCAGCAAACTTTTTTGTGTAGCAGGCAGAATATTAACATAATTTGTTCAACATCACAAAGCTGCAGAATTTACCCTTTCATCTTATAAGGTGCTTTCTTACCCCCAGCCTGAATCATAATGTTAAGTGTTATATATGTAAATTCTTCTCTCAGTATAGTGAGGTGATTTTAAGATCAGAAATCCTCGGGGTGCCTGGGTGGCACAGTTGGTTGAGCATGGGACTCTTGATCTCGGCTCAGGTCATGATCCTAGGGTTGTGGGAATTGAGGGGGTGTGGGGCTCCATGCTGATCGTGGAGCCTGCTTAAGGGTGTCTTTCTTTCTCCTTTCCCTTTGCCTGCTTGTGTGCTCATGCGCATTCTCTCTCCCTCTCTCTCACTCTCTCTCTCTCTCTCTCTCTCTCAAATAAAAAAAAAAAAAAAAAAAAGGAAATCCTAGAGTCTATTACCTGGGTTCAAATACCAGTTCTGCCACTTATTCAACTATAGGTTAAATTACCTAAACTCTCTACTTCAAGTTCTCCATTTGTAATAGAGAAAATAGTATCTACTTTAGAGTAGGGGTGAATATCAAATTAGCCGCTCTTAATAAATTATCTGAGTTGGATCAGAATTGAATTCTTCCATTATTTTTCAGTCCTCATCATCACACACATATCAGGTATATTTCAAATTCACATAAAGAAATATTGCCTATTATTGTCACTTTATAAAACACCTTAGGCTCTATTAGTTTCTACCTACCTTTATTTTTAAATGTAAATGGCATATTAAATCTCATTTTAAGAAACATGACATTGAAATATGAGACCTGATATACATGTTATATAAGTTTTCACATAATAAGATGAAAAGGTACATACCAAGAACAGAGGGGACATAATTTACACATGACAGAGCTTGTAAACACTATACTTTGGAATAGCATTTTATGCTCTGTTATATTTACATGAATCTGAAAATATTAGTCCTTGTGTATCATGTATGCTTAAATTTGTTCTCACTGAAGGACCAGAGGGATGCGTAGTATAGTATCGATAGTACTCAGAAAAAAAAGTAATTATTAAAGATTTTAAAATGTCATCATATTGTGATTATCTTTAGCTTTGCTCTCCAAGGTCACATCTTTTGTTCATGAGAAAACATAATTTTCTTAGTCATATCTACATTGACCTTGAGTAGTGAGCTAATGGAATGCCTAATAATAAAATCCCAATCCGGCAAGATCTAATTAAATAGAAAGCTATGGGATTTGACTCTTCAGAACATCATGTCTCAAAAATAAAAATACTTTATTCTTTATTTATACTTTCAAATGATGCATGTATCATAGCCTGAGAAGGCAAATAATTGAAACCTTATTCATTAAAAATGCTTACTAAATTGTCAAAGGAAAACAAGTCATCAACAACTACTCTAACCACATTATTCACCCACACAAAGCCCTATGACTAATGTGAGTGAGCATCAAAAATGCAGAATTTAGAAAAACAGCAGTACTCAATAATGACTAACTCTTTAATATCCTATACGGATCAAGGAGACATTTTTATTTCCTGAGGTTTTCTGTAACATTTATGCAAGCTGAGAAATTTGGTTCAATTTGATTGTGAATTAAAGTCCATCTTGGGGGGCGCCTGGGTGGCGCAGTCGGTTAAGCGTCCGACTTCAGCCAGGTCACGATCTCGCGCTCCGTGAGTTCGAGCCCGCGTCAGGCTCTGGCTGATGGCTCAGAGCCTGGAGCCTGTTTCCGATTCTGTGTCTCCCTCTCTCTCTGCCCCTCCCCCGTTCATGCTCTGTCTCTCTCTGTCCCAAAAATAAATAAACGTTTGAAAAAAAAAAAATTTAAAGTCCATCTTGGCATTACATACAGATAATATTTATTTTAAAATAATGTATATTTAAAATCCTTGCTTTGTTTTAATCCGAATGAGTACAGTGGGATGGCATTTCTTGATGGAAGCATGTATGAGGACAAGAGAGGACAAATAGATGAGTTTCCTTATCCTCAAGATGTTTATGTAGGAAATTCTTCCCTGATTTGACCTATTATGATGTCAGAGTAACTATGCACATTAAAACTGTCTTCCTGAGGAGCACCTGGGTGGCTCAGTCAGTTAAGCATCTGAGTTCAGTTCAGGTCATGATCTCCCAGCTCATGGGTCCAAGCCCCATGAGGTTGAGCCCGGCGTCAGGCTCTGTGCTGACAGCTCAGAGCCTGGAGCCTGCTTCAGATTCTATGTCTCCCTCTTTCTGCCCCTCCCTGGCTTATGTTCTGACTCTCTCTCTCTCTCTCAAAAATAAACATTAAAAAAACACTTTAAAAATTATCTTCCTAGTATAAAGAAAATAAAATGGTACAAAGGTTGCAGAGAAACCTTCAATTTGGCCATTACATCTTTAACTCATTCTAGGTTTTGGCATTTGGTAGGCCATTGGTTCAGATCAGAATGAACTACGAAAAACTACCAATTAGAAATCCTAAGGGGCCACCGTCAGTCATCTCAAATAGAAATCTCCAGAATCAAAACCTCTCAAGTGGAGCCAGGGCTTCTGTTTTGTATTTGTTTTGTTTTGTTTTTAAGTACCAGAGGTAAATGTAATGCTCAGATAAGGTTGCTAAACATCAGTGTGGGAAATTTTAAGGACGTTGATTTGACCCTGGGCAAACTTTTCTGTAGTTTGGAAATAAAGGAAGAATTCTAAAATTAATTACTATAATTAATGATGTGTGCAAAGTTAGTATTTTTTAAGTTAGTATTATTTGCCAAATTGTATGCATCCTTCAAAGCCCAGCTCAAATTCACTTTCATGAATACCATTCTGATTCCACATGCTTTGTGTTGTAGCACTATTGGCCTATTATGTATTCTGAAAAAGCCCATGTCACAGGTTCACCTTGCTCTTTTGCTCTGCCCCCTCCTTCACCTGGCAAAGACTAATCAAGAGGAAAGACCAAAGGAAGAGCACCCAAATCTAAACAAAACCCATATATAAATGTGAAAATGCCTTTTATATCATCCTTTCTGTGAATGTTTCCAAATATTCCAGCTGAATCAATGTCTCCCACTCTGTCTTCTTATAGCATTTTATCCATGCCATTTTTACAGATTAAATTTATGATACAGGGTAGAGTCAGTTGTGTTTTGCACAGTTGTATTATAATTTTTTTTAGAGAGAAAACCAAATTGAATACTCTTGTATCCCTAAAAAGCTAGCACAGTACCTGGCAAATAGATCTATATAAATAGCTGTTATCTTGTACTGAAGCTCATCTGGTATTCTGTACTTCTTAGTAGGACTTACTAGAAGTCTGTCTTTTATTACCAATGTGTGAGAGTGTATATCTGTGCATGTTTGGGAATGTAATGTCTGCTATTTGTCTGAAAGTTCCTTGAAAGAGGGGACTGAGTATTATCCTAATCTGAATCCATCTGCCCCTTCCATAGAATATAGTAGATACTTTTTCCTGTTCATTGATTTGAGACTGGCCTAATTGTATCCAAGACTATTGGGACAGTAGGTTACAAGGAAGAGATTTTGGACAACATTGGATTTTATGATAAAAGTATTCAGTTAATTCTGTAGAGAATTAATTCTCATTATGGTTTCTTAAGGGAAAAAAATTTGAGGTATAGAAGGAAGGAGAGCTTGGCTCTGCTTCTTGTTAGATGTGAAATTTTTATAAGTTCTCATAACCTTTTTACATCTCAATTTTATCATTTGTGAAATGAGAGACCTAGACCATGTCAGTGGATCCCAAACTCCACTGATAATAAGAATCAACTAGAGAGATATATTTAAAATGCAGGTTCCTTGTTCCTACCCAAATTCAACTAAATTTGAGGCTCTAGGAGTGGACCCCGAGAGTCCATAGTTTTAAAACATTCCCAGCTGATTCTGATAATCTGCCAAATATGTATTCATGAAGCAGTAGCACCAGCTATGCTTCATGAAGCAGTAGCACCAGCATCACCTGGGAACTTAAAAGTGCAAATTCTCGGGGTGCCTGGGTGGCTCAGTCGGTTGAGCATCGGACTCTTGATTTTGGCTCAGGTTATGATCTCACCATTTGTGGGATGGAGCCCTGTGTCAGGCTCATCATTAACAGCATGGAACTTGCGTGGGATTCTCTCTGTCCCTCCACCACTTGCACTCTCTCTCCCTCCCTCCCAAATAAATAAGTGAGCTTTTTTTTTAAATGTGAATTCTCAATCTCTACCCCAGAATTAGCTACTCTGCTGTGGGGCCCAGAAATCTATGTTTTAATAATCTGTCCAGGTAATTGTGGTACACAACAAAATTGGAGAACCATTAAGATAAATGAAGACTAAAATACATGTCAATTGTGAAATTAGGTAATCATATGATCAAAGGTAAACAGGAAGACTAACTAAGGGAATAGTCTAGAGAAAGGCTACCCAGATCTAAACAAAACATGTGTTTAAATGTGTAAATGACTCTTTTACCATGGAAAATATGAGTTTGGCCTTTAGCCATATAGAAATTGCTATATTCAGCCTCCAAATATCAGATCATGTTACCTTTTCTTAGACATGTGTCCCTACCTCTATACCCAGACTACACTATACTAAATACTCTTGTTCTGTCTTCCCTCTACTCCAATGGCATCCTCTATACATACTTATTATCACATTTATAATATAGAATTATTATTATAACCTATTCTCAACTGCTTATGGACAAGGACTATCTCTGTAAGCCTACCTCCTAACATAGTATTTCACCACTCATGGACATCCTAAAATGTTCAATAAATGAGTAAAGTGATAGGACCTTAAGCAAGGAATGATACAAAATGTGATCCTAATGGATCATGTCTGCTGCTTCTTTAGTCACATGAAGATTATTGTGTGATTCAAAATTTTCTATTTCAAATAAAAATGCCAAATTTTCAGTTGATGATATAATACTTCATAATTATTTGAGAGTAAAGCTATAACAAGAAAATTCCCAAAAAGATAAACAATCAAATACCTAGTAGCAGCTTTGACTAAATGATCTGTAACCATTAAGCTACTTCAGATTTGGACTGGACACAATATTATGATAAACTGGAAGCTTAAACTGTGTCTTAAGAGACACCTGAAATGTTACAATAATATAAAAATAAAGCAGAGATTAAAAGTTGTTGTTAAACAGTGTTGGGAAAACATTTTTCCTAAGTTGCAGATATATAAATATTTGCACATGTTTTAGAGATTGAAGTTCAAAGTTCATTCCTTTAATGGCTAACAGCTGTGTGGTGGGAAAAAAGATGCCTTCTCATTATTAAATTTGAACAAAAATTTACTAAGTATATTAGGAAAACAATTTTCAATTTTTCAAAACAACAGTATGGGAAGACGTATTTCATAGCAGAAAAGACCAACTTTATTGCTCTCCTTTTTTCTTTAAAAAAATCTACATAAGGGGCGCCTGGGTGGCGCAGTCGGTTAAGCGTCAGACTTCAGCCAGGTCACGATCTCACGGTCCGTGAGTTCGAGCCCCGCGTCAGGCTCTGGGCTGATGGCTCGGAGCCTGGAGCCTGTTTCCGATTCTGTGTCTCCCTCTCTCTCTGCCCCTCCCCCGTTCATGCTCTGTCTCTCTCTGTCCCAAAAATAAATAAACGTTGAAAAAAAAAATTAAAAAATAAAAAAAATAAAAAAAAATAAAAAATCTACATAAGACACTCTTAAAAACTGAGAATAAACTGAGGGTTGATGGGGGTGGCAGGGAGGGAAAAGTGGGTGATGGGCATTGAGGAGGGCACCTGTTGGGATGAGCACTGGGTATTGTATGGAAACCAATATAACAATAGATTTCATATTAAAAAAATACTAAAAAAAATAAAAAATCTATTGATTTAAAATAAAAACCCAATTTGTAATACAAGGGGTTTTAGCCTATTCAAAGGTCTAACATTTCCTTTCTTGTGATATGTCTGATTTTTCTAGGCTAATAGACAATGGAAACTGATACATATATTTTCATCTAATTTAGGAGATATCTATTCTACATATACTTGAACAAAGAACTTTTCAGCCACTTTCTTTTGATTGCATTTCTTTATTTTGAACAGACACTATCCAAATGGGTATCATTATTTAGTTTTTCTAAGCCTCTTCTTTCTAATTAATTCGTGACACTCTGACAATTCCATTACTCTCTTTGGTAGCTGTTTTATCCAATTATAAATAATTATATCACCTGATATATCACCTGAGGCTAATAATTAATTCATTAGTAGGAGGCTACCCACTGGCTGTCCTGCACAGCACATTCTGAGCCTGTGTAGAAACAGACCTTCTTAAATTCAAGATTGCCTCTCTTTTGAAGGCTATGTCTTCAGAGACATGAAGGGGGGAAGGCTCTGGCATGGTTTGCCAGGCTCCTCCATGAAGCATTTTTCAATAAATTCTATTACTCTATAGACCAACTTCTGCACATCTTTTTGAGGGGAAAGTTTCTGGCCTTAGTCAAAAGCATTCTCTTCTTTCAACTAATTCCACCTCGAAACTAGTGCTTCAAAGTGACAGCTAGCAGCTGGGCTTTGGGTACCGGAGCCTCAAGCTGCTGCTGACAGCTGGAATTCTCAGGGGTGTCCAGTAAACTCCAGGATGTCTATTACTTTGCTGTGGTAGATCCTAGCTATAAGAAAGGATACAGCTAAACCCTGGATTAAACTGAAATGTAGTTTCACCATATTATTTCAGTCTTATTGTAGTTTCACTACATTATTCAATAATTTGAGGTGAGTTCTTTCAAGATAAAGATGACACCTCTGCCCCTCCTTAGGAAGATTGTTTTGCTAGTAACTTTCAAGAACGTGACTCATGCACCCTCATTTTATTTCCCTGTGTGACCAAAAACAAGTATTGTGAGAGAGCTGGCTGCAATTAGAAGTTCAATTTGTGGTCACTGAAAAAAATGATGGTAACTGGACCAAAGGGCTGGACTCCACAGCATGTTACTGCTCCTCTAACCTCCTCCTCTACCTTCCCCAAAAGAAAAGTAATAGATGTCTTGGGTCAATGATTCTTCACACTGATGATTAAAAAAAAATTAAAACTTAAAAAGCTGAACTCTTAAATAATGCACATAAGTCTAAGGTTCATGAGGATCTCTTAAACAAAATATTGAAGCCCATGGAATAATCCTGAATAATGAATGTTGATGCAGAATTCGGGCCTATTTCATTCTCAATGTTAATTTGCTTCATCATTGCCTTCCTCTTAAAAAGACAAATATCAGAGAATCCTTTCTTCTTAGCTCCAAGTTTATTATAAATATTGAATTGATATCCAAATCCTATATTTAAAGAAATAGTATGCTTTAGAAAACTCTAAGTATGATTCTTCTGTAAAAGTCCACCTTTAAAGAAAAATAACTCCCAAAGAAGCACAAAACCAAAGATAAAGATATAAAGTAGAGCATGTGTTTTACTTTTGAAAACAAAACAAATTATCCTAATATTATTTTCATTCTAGGATTTTAGAGGTATACGTGTTGAAACTATTAAAGAATTTTGTGGAAAAAAAAATTTAGGTAGAAGTCCAAAATGTTAACATTTATCTCTGTGAGATTTTAACTGAATGGTTTCTTTCTCCTCTCCTGTTTTTTCTAAGCATATGTAATGAATGTATATTATTTTGAAAATGAGAGCAGATACATTCCATTACATATACTCAGAAATTTTAATGACATTTGCTGTTCTGCAAATATTCAGTATGTTTTCAATTTTTGGGATGACAGAAGTGACTCATCCTTTGTTCCTTCTCTTACTCATATTCCCGAGGAGCAGGAATCAAGACACTTCCATTCGAGTTCCTCAGACATGACTTTACAAGATCCTTGGCATGATCTATTTTTATTTTAAAAAAGATATTTCTGGGGGAAAAATCGCAATAGATTTCAAGGTGTTAAAAAAACAATATCTGAAAAAGTAAAGAAAAAGCTACCTTGCTCACATAGAACCAAGATCTTCTATTTTAAAGTATACTGCCTCAAGAATTATTCACATACAGTCAAAAAGGTAAATAAATAAATAAATAAATAAATAAATAAATAAATAAATAAAATAAGCTTTTACTAATCCCACTCTCAAAACAGACTCAGGGGTGAAATTTGGGACCAAGAATTCTGACCAAAGATTATACTTGGGACAAACAAAAGAGATTGAGACAGAGACAGAGAGAAGGAGAATATTTTATTGCCATTGTTCCAAAGCCCATTAACACAATCCCTTACTACTGTAAACCATTTTCCACAGAATCCTACCAGAGAATTTATTACATCCAAGAATCAGATAACTCTGGAAAACGTCCTTGTTAAATAAAAGATTTTATTGCTAGCAAAGTGTTGGAAATTTCCATTCTATCCCTTCTCCTTATTCTTACCCGCAAATGTTTATTCCAGTGGTTCTACTAAACTTGGGAGAGTGTGTGGACACCTTCTCCAGAGTTAAATGTGCAAGACCCCATACTGTGCATAGTTGCCTCACAAAAACATTGTCCCACACAGCTCAGTGGTACAGAGAGTTTGGATCAGAAATAATTTTATCTCGTCAGCCTTAAATTTCAAGAGTAGGAATGTTAAGGATAAGATCTAAGAGCCCATACATCCTCAGGAAAGAAGTTAATATTCTTCAGAGAAGACATTTCTCACCAAAGAATTAGTTTTCTTTAAAAAAAATGAGAAAAAAAAAAGAGAAATCTTATTATAGGTAAAATCAGAAACCAAAAGCAGCTAATCTTAACATTTTTTTTAGCAGCTCATTTAGGTCTGATAATTAACAATTAGGAATGCATCTTTTCAGTTTAGTGACAATTTTCCCAGTGGAGAAGCATTTTTGTTGTAATGATGGATTTTAATGCTTTAATTTCTGTATATTTAAAAATTTTGGTTATTCCATTTTAAGAAAACTAGTTCATTTCACAGCTTTATTTTACTTAGTGCTTTATATAAGAATGTGTGAATATCTAATCAATATAAAAGTGTTGAATATAAAGTGAAAAAGTTAACAAATTATTAGGATATTTCCACATATTAGGATGATTAGAGTGAATTTGTCCATAATTATCAAGAAACCTGGCATTATGACAAAATTTTCTATATCTCCATTATAGACATTAACAATTCAAGTTAAGAAAAAATTCCCCAAACCATCATTTGGCAAGATAAGGGGCTGTGTCTATATAACTATTCAATAGACTGGAACAAAGAGTTACCATCAATCAACACATCATTTTGTCAACACAACACCCAACAACAGGACAAATGTGTTGGGTTTGGGGTTTTTTTCACCGAATTTATACTTGATTTGGCATCTTACAAACACACAGTCTGAAAGACAGGGGAATTGACTGCAAAAACCTTGGAATATAAATAAAATATTAAGTCATTTTTGAAATTATATAGACATGAAAAATGGATTAGTAGCTTGTTCATATCAGGCCAGGTTAGTTAAAGATATCAAAGCTATGCAACAACCATGTTATTGATAGACTTAGTTCAATAGTAGGGAACTCAACACATCTTTCTTGTTTTTCCCTCCAACAAATACCACATTGAACTTGATGAACCACAAAGTTTTGCAGAAAATACTGGCCTTCCACATTTCTCTTCTCATTTCACTAAATAGCCAGTTTTACTTTTAAAACTTTTTTATTCATGTTATTCATATCACTATAGATACTTGCCAAGTTATTTTTCATTGAGCAACAGATACTATTTGCCATTATGATGACTTCATGATTTGATCATCAACAGATCTGGATGAGGTCTGAGGGCTCTAGAGGAGTATAAAATCTTTGATCTGATGCTGCTTCACTGCTGTTGAAAGACAAAAATCCTGTCCTACCCATTATAACTCCCAGAAGTCTCTTTACTCCCACCAGAATCAGCACTAGCTACAGAGCCTCTGGTATTGAGCTTTTGAAACAGTGATTCCCTGTTAATCATCGCAGGAAATAAAGCAGATATATGTTCGTGCTGACCATTGGCTTTTGTCCCTAAAAAGAAGGGTTTTGAATGCTCAAAAAAGCTGTCATTTAAAACACTTTCACAGCCGAATGAAAATAAACATATGTGGGGGCACCTGGGTAGCTCAGTTGGTTAAGTGACCGACTCTTGATTTAGGCTCAGGCCATGATCTCACTGTTCATGAGATCAAGCCCCACTTGATCTCTCCCTCTCTCTCTGCCCCTCCCCAGCTCATGTGCACATGCTCTCTCACAAAAATAAATAAATAAATATTTTTAAAAAAGAAAATAAACATATGTGAAAATATATGTATGACAACATGCACATACAAGCCATGTGGGTTTCTGAACACATAAAAATGACCAAATTATAACAAACATTAAATTGAAAAGTGGTCACTAAGACTCAACATTATGGAATTATCAATAATATGCTGAACTAATGATGGATATTCATGCATACTCATGTACATGAATGTATGTATGTACAGACACATACATAAAGCAACATGTAAAGAGCTTTCTTTAAAATGAATAGTTTGGGGCGCCTGGGTGGCGCAGTCGGTTAAGCGTCCGACTTCAACCAGGTCACGATCTCACGGTCCCTGAGTTCGAGCCCCGCGTCGGGCTCTGGGCTGATGGCTCAGAGCCTGGAGCCTGTTTCTGATTCTGTGTCTCCCTCTCTCTCTGCCCCTCACCCATTCATGCTCTGTCTCTCTCTGTCCCAAAAATAAATAAACGTTGAAAAAAAAAATTAAAAAAAAATAAAATGAATAGTTTGCATTTATTAAACTTTTTAAATTTTGCAATATTCTAGAGCTACAGAAGAGTTGCAAAGATAGCACAGAGTTCCCATATACCCTGCCTCAGTTTCCCCTACTTTATCATCTTTCTTAACCATGTTACATTTGTCAAAACTAAGAAACCACCATCGCTACATTATTAACTAAATCGCAGATTTTGCCATTTTTTTCCATTAATGTTCAATCTCTATTCCAGTATCCAATCCAGGATTCCATAATACATTCTTTTGCCCTATCTCTAATTAGGCTTCTCTGGTCTGTGACAGTTTTTCCGTCTTTCTTTGTTTTTCATCCCCTTGACAGTTTTGAAGAGTTCTGTCAGATATTTTATAGAACGTCATTCAATTTGAGTCTTTGTAACATTTTTCTCATAATGAGGCTGAGGTTAGGAGTTTGGGTAAGATTATATCAAAAAAAGGATGAGTCCCTTTCCTCAAACCATATGGGCGGGGAGGGGTACATGCTATGAACATGACTTAACGCCAGTGAGGCTAACCTTGACCGCTTGGTTAAGACGGTGTTTGCCAGGTTTCTTCACTGTTAAGTTACTATTTTTCCCTTTTTATACATTATTCTTTGGAAGCAAGTCACTGATTCTAGCCCATACTCAAATTGGTGGGTAGGGGGGCGGGTGGAGGGGTGTGGTAAATTCCACTTCCTAGTGAGAGGATTATATACATATATTATTTGGAATTTATTTACAGGAAAGATTTGTCTCTGTGACTCAATTTATTTATTCAACAATGGGTTGATTATTTAATATGAACTCACGGACATTTATTTTATATTTTAGATTATAATCTAATACTAGTTTAATATTAGTAAATACTACAATTGTTGCTCTAATTGTTCCCGGTTTGGCCATTGGGAGCTCTTTCAGATTGGCTCCTGGTGTCCTTTGAACATTCCCCTGTGCTTTTGTTTTGTTTTTTGGAGTTACTTTGGTTTTGGTTTTTGTTTTTTTTTTCCCTCACACTTGTTTACTTTCTAATACCATAAAATGGTCCAGCTTGTACTTTTCATGTCCCAGCTCTAGAATCAGCTCTTTCTCCAAGGGCTATGGCTCATTTTATTGAAGAAGAGTATTCAGAAATCAGCAGCCAGACAATGGATAAAAATACATTTTTCACAAATTTGCTAACAAATATGTCCTGTCCTATTTATTTTCATAAGCACAATTCAACAATGACAACACTTACCTTATTTCACCATTATTTCCCAAGGGGGAAAAAAAGTTATTATTTACTTTCAGTATAATTTTGAACCTCCCCATGTTGTTCACAAGCCATTCAATTTTTTTTTTTAATTTTTAAAGTTTATTTATTTATTTCAAAAGAGAGAGAGACAGCATGAGCAAGGGAGGGGCAGAGAGAGAAGGAGAGAGAGAATCCCAAGCAAGCTCCAAACTAATGGCACAGAGCCTGATGCAGGGCTCAAACTCACCAACCGTGAGATCATGACCTGAGCCAAAACTAAGAGTTGGACATTTAGCTGACTGAGCCACCCAGGTGCCCCAAGCCATTCAATTTTTTATATTAGAAAAAAAAAATCCAATAGTTCACTTTTACAATTTCACTTGTTGGTTTTTCTTTTTTTTTTTTTAATTGAAGGAAGACAATATGGATGAATTTAATTTGCTTGTTAACATTAACAAGTAAATGTTAGAAATGGGCTTTCATTGGTCAAATTTGATACGTTTAAATTTTGTGAATTAACTAAAACATTTTATTTTATTTATTTATTTATTTATTTTTTTAATTTCACTTCTTTTTAAAAGGACCTTTGTCTCATCATGGCTATTCTGCCTATTATTCATGTCATTGAATGACCTGGGAAAATTACTTAACCTTGGGAAAGGTTACTTGGGAACCTTGGGAAAAATTACTTAACCTTTCATTGTATCCACCTCTCAGGATTTTTGTGAAGATTAGATGAGACTGCAGACATTGAATAAATTATAGAGTACTAAAGACATATACACAAGGCCTTGAAGTAATACAATTACTAATTTTTGTTAACAAATACCTTTTTAAGGGTGAACTACTTGACTGCTAAAACATGCCATTTTAACCTTCTAAAATCAAGTATTTCCCATTATAGAGATAAATAACTTCATACTGTTGTATAGCATAGGCATCCCAAGCCTTCTTAAAATTCACAAATAACACACTTAACCAATTACTTGCAAGCCTGATATTCAGCTAGAAGGCCCTAACACTGACTTGTGGTTGGGATTTATGTGTTAATTGTTGATGCAGCTGCTCTGATTGTGGATGGCTCTGTCACACTGGTTGTTGGATATTTTGTATGTCACCTTGGCCACACATATTCAACTCAGACACACAGATGATACACAAATGTTTCTCTCTCTCCTGACATCCTTACATCAATCTTACTCCGTTCTCTGTTTCCTTTTGGCCTGACAGTCCCATGGCTCTCTGCACTTCAAGATGGTGCATAAGTGTCTCAGCAGAAGGCAGTTAGGTAACCATAACCCCCGCCAAGAAGGGGGGAAAGATAAAGAGACAGTATGTGTCATTAAAACAAAAAAACAGCAAGTATCTTTCTTGGGCTTTACAGCAGTACAGAGTAATCTGGCAGCATTGATTCTAAAAGATGCCAGGCTCCTTAAGATATCAACATAGGGTCCCCTGGTGGCTCAACTGGCAAAGTGTCTGACTCTTGATCTCAGCTCAGGTCTCGATCTCAGGGTAGTAAGTTCAAGTCCTGTGTTGGGCTCTGACCTGGGCGTGACACCTACATATATATACACACACACACACACACACACACACACACACACACACATACACACACACACACATTTGTATATATCAGCATAATTTGTTTGAATTTCTGTGATTTAAAGGAAGTTTACATGTATTATTCACACTTAGTAATAAATACTATAAAACACTATAAATTTCTCAGAAAAGAATAGGATGATCTAAAAACTGTTGTAATCCAGAAATGTAATGCAATTGGAAGAATCTGCAGCCAAGGCAAAAGCACTTGAAATTTGTGTTGTGAGGACTAAATGAAACGACCTTGTTATAACCTGTTAATATAGAGTTGGCACAAAGCTGTCCCTGGGTAAATGCTTGTTCCTTCACTCTAAATTTACAGGATAAACACTGTTTTATGTTGAAACCATGAATCACATTAAATTTGCTCTAATATGGATAATAAAATTGCCAAATAGCATGTGGTTTCATCTCAGGAATTAGCGTTCCCCACTAATAAAAAGAGGTAGTGGTGAAGTACAAAATTATAGTGAAAGCACTGACCTTATTTGTATGGAGGAAATATGCATGACAAAAAATGAGTGTTTTCTCTGATTCAAATCTGAACTCTATCAACAGAAACCTTTAAGAAAAACTCATCTTGATGCACACACACAAAAAATGTTATATCAAAGTCCCATAATATTTTAATATATATTTTTGTAAATATATGATTCGTTTGTTTTATAAACCATCACTGAGTCTTTGCAATACATAAAGCAAAAGCTTGATAACACAGTTCTGACCTCAAGCAGTTCACAGGCTGAATTAAGACTCACCTCCCAACTCATGCTCTCTGGTATCCCCTCTCTCTGCGGATTACCCATTTCACAAATCCGGAAGTCATCATTAACATCTCCTCCTCCCTCATCTCCCATAGCCAGTCAATAACCACATCCTGCTGTTTCTACTTTGTGAATATCTCTCAACTCCTTTTGTCTATCCAGGTCTCTTCCCTCAACAGTAGTTGATCTCTCCCCTAGACCCCTCTGGCTGCGAACTCAGTCAGTGAAGACAGACTGTTGAAAGTCTGATTCCTGGCTCTGCCATTTAATACATCTGGAACCTCGGGAAAATTGCTTATCTTCCTTGTGCCTCAGTTTCTTCATCTTTAAAACAGGAGAAAAATAGCCTACTTCATTGTGAGGATTTCATTAGCTATCACAGGTAAAGTGCTTAAAAGAAAGCATGATAATTTTAAGTACTTGATAAATTTTAGATCATCTCCCTTACTGCAATAACCTCAATGGTTACTTGCATTCTTGTTGTTGTTGTTGGTATAGCCAGAACAATTTTTTTTCTTTTCTCTTATAAAAATATTTTGACTACGCCAACATATTACTTCAAAGACTTCCCACGATTTTTGTTGTAGCTGGGGATCAGGGGTACAAGAGGACCTAGCCCTGGAGGTCCCACATAGACCAAGTTTGGCTGCTTTCTGCTGACAAAATCCAAAGGCAGAGAAATGAGTGGTGGTGAAATAAGAAAGGAATTGATTTTAGTGAGGCTAACACCAGGAAGACAGCTGGCTAGTGTCTCAAAGTCTGTCTCCAAAATGCTGAAAATACTCCCAGGTTTATATAAAGAAAATGCAGGGCAAAGGTGGATGGATGTGTGCAGGCAGGCAGTGAAGGTCAAACTGGTCTTTGTTTTGGAGTCAAACACTGGTGGGATCTTGCTGGTTCAGGGTGGTCCTTATTGCTTGAGGGGGTAGTTTTGGTTCCTATCAAAGGATGCTTTGCCTTTAGGATTCCGCCTAAGCCAAGAGACCAGCTGGAAAGAAGAACCAACCAGAAAGTTTGAGGTCTAAAAGGAGGCAGCCAAAGTCCTCTTTCATTGTGATTAACCAAAGTCATTAATATCACTTACAATTCCCTGCGTGGTCTGGCCTTTCTATATCTCTCTGGCTTTTTTCCCTCAATGTAATTTAGCTTATGTTGAACTAGTGATGTCCAACAAGCAAATGCACAAAATCTCAGTGGCTTATCACTCCACAGGGCCATTTATTTGTCAGCCAGTTAAATCTCTGTGACTCTTACTTAGGCTATAAGGAAAACGTGATTCACACCCCTGTTTCACATTTGGGGATGAAAGCCCGAAGGATCAGCCTATATCCACAGTGCATGCTGTGCTGTTGAGGCAGACAGAAAGAAAAAGACGGCCCACTTACAGCATACTATTGCATTTAAAGTTTTAGTTCATACATGAAAAATGTTGTGTCCACTCATATCCCATTATCCACAGACTGCCATATGGTCAAGTTTGAAAGTCAATAGGAAAGGAAGGTATCCAAGGGCAGATAGGGAATGAATAATTGTGCAAATACATGTATATTGAATTCACCACACTTTCTGAACTCCAACCTTGGATGGTTCTTTTCTCTATGCATGTGCCAGCTTCTTCCTTTCAGTCCTTTCCATGTATGGTTTCCTCTGCCTGGCATTTTTTCTTGTCCTTCATCTTTCCATCTTCAATTTCAGCTTAAAAATGACTTTTTCAAGATATCCCCAAGCATATGTATGTTTCCTCCTATTTGGTTTTCTGATAACTCTCTATAATTTTTTTTCATACTATTTATCAAAATTGTAAGTACATATGGAGCACCTGGGTGGCTCAGTTAGTTAAGCGTCTGACTTCAGCTCAGGTCATGATCTCATAGCTTGTGGGTTTAAGCCCTGCATTGGGCTCTGTGCTGACAGCTCAGAGTCTGGAGCTTGCTTTGGTTTCTATGTCTCCCTCTCTCTCTGCCCCTTCCCTGCTTTAGCTCTCTCTCTCCCTCCCTCTCTCTCTCTCAAAAATAAAAACACTAAAAGAATTTAAAAAAAAAGAATAGCAAGTACATAAATAATGGACTAATTGATTCTTTAATGTCTTCTTCACCACTTCAAAATATACATTTGAATAAAGGAATGCTTTTGGGAGACAGAAGGGGTGTTAAATTTCTTCTAAAAGATTACCACTTGAGTCATACTTGAATTATCCACTTACATACTAAGGCCATTGAGACTGTGTTGATTAATTTTGTGTCAACTTGACTGAGCTAAGGAATGCCCAGATAGCTGGTAAAGCATTTGTTCTGGGTGTGTCTGTAAGGGAGTTTCTGGGAGAGATTAACATTTGAATGGTAGATTTTGTAAAGAATGATGCCCAGACCAATGCAAATAAGCATCACACAATCTGTTGAGGGCCTGAATATAACAAAATGCCTAGGAAAGGCAAATTCACTCTCTCTGCTGGAGCTGAGACACGTATCTTCTGCCCTCAGACATCAGTGCTGGTGGTTCTCAGGTCCTTGGACTCAGACTTGGGTGTCTGGATAGCCATGTATCTTCTTGGTTCTGCTTCTCTGAAGAACCCTATTACAGATACTGACTTCTTGATTAGCCAAAACCCATCAGACTTGAGATAAGCATGTGAATTAATACTGTTTCAATCTCTACTTTTTTTTTTTTTTTTTTTTAAAGAGGAAGAGAGCACACATGAGCAGGGGAGTGGGAGGGGGGGAGAGAGAGAGAGAGAATTTTTTTTTTAAAGCAAGTCTGTCTTTACAGAAAGACTGTCATGAGCAGCACCTCATTTGGATGTGCCTAGAGTCTTGGAAGCCCTCTTCTATCGGGAGAAGATCATCCTCTTCTACAGAGCACGCAGCTTCGGGAGGGATGCACTTGGAGCGGTGAGGGAGGAAGGGGACACCCGTCTAGCCAGCCAGATCAACCAAATCAACACCGGCGATCAATGGGGTACAGATGTCACAGCCAGATTGCCCTCACATCCAAGAGAGAGAAAGAATCTTAAGCAGGCTGTATGCAGAGCCCGACACAGGGCTAGATCCCACAACCCTGGGATCAGGACCTGAGCCGAAATCAAGAGTTGGATGCTCAACCAACTGAGCCACCCAGGCGTCCCTCAATGTCTACTTTTGATTTCATTGTGGAGTCACAGTCCAGAGGACTCTGGAATTAAGACGACAATAAAAATCAAGATTAACTTGCAAGCAATAATAAAAACAAGTTATAGGTACTACAGTAAAAGAATCTGTTTTGGAACAGCAAAGATCTTTAAGAACAACATTATTCCCATTCTGTATTCTCTCAGGATTCTGGAACTATTTTTTACAACACAGGAAAAACTAGTCAGAACCAAACTTCAAATCTGTGTGTTATTTACAGTGTATTTCCTTTTTCAGAGACCTCACCATCTGGATTTATTTACTTTTCCTTTATAAGGCACACCAAAAAAACAAAACAAAAGAAAAAACTTACTTTCCATTTGCATACAACAACTGGGTTTTGCATTCCAAAAGTCTTTAGGAATTGTTCTGGAAATAACTGCAGCTAGGATTTCCCTTAACACTCAATCATGTCAGTCGAAAGATTATTTTTAATTATGTAGCAAAGGGAGACCACTCTTTCTGGTTTTAATTTATTTATAATCTGAAGACTTGCAGAATCTTCAAAAAAAAAAGTAAAAATCTCACAAGGAGAGCTACAGTTGCCTACACCTCCCCCTTTGCAACACAGTGATGAAGGAATACCCCAAAACACAGAATGAACACAATGTACAGCTCAACCTAGATGCTGTCACGACAAAGAACAGAGGTCACGTAAGATATTCACTCAGCTTTCAGTGTGCCTCTCCTGGGGATTCCATAGCAAAGTGAAGAGTAATTCTTTGGGAAGCAGAGAGCAAAGAGTATGCCTTACACGCATGTTATGTGCATCTCTGTGTACATCTGTGTGTGTTTTACATTTTCTAATTTACAGGCATTAAGAAATCTTCTGCTGGCTTTTAGACTATCACTGTGTGAATGTGCACAACCACTTCACACCTACGCTGTGCAAAATCCATCTTTTTCCCCTTTTCTCCAGCTTACCAATTATTGCCAGAGCACTTTCATCATGTCATGCCATGATTTGAAACCTACAATAGCTTTCCATGGCCTACAGGACCAAGTATAAATTCTTTATCCTATTGCATTACTATGGCATTCTCCTTGTGAAAATTGATCTCCACACTTGCTTCAACAGGGAATCTCTCTTCTGTCTAGACCTGGTCTTCATTGACCCTCAAGTGCTTCTGCCAGTTCTCAGCCTTCTTTCATGCTGCTTCCTATCTCTCTTCATTAATTCACGTGGAACCCATTCTTCAAGGTCCACTCAATCCTCCATGGATTTCCGATTTCAGTGAACTACTATATATTTGTTCTTTCTATGAAAAACTTTGGCACTTGCTTATACACTTCTTTGTATAGTGTTGCTTAACTGATTCACATGCATATATCAGTCTCCCCTGTTACAAGATTATCACCTCAGGTAAGATAAGAATTCTGATTTTTTTTCTCTTTGTATACCCACTATACCAACTAACTCTGAACATAATGCTATACACATAACTATCAGATATTTTTTAAAGTATATATTAAAGCAAAATTAAGTATTTATAAGTGTGTTTTAAGGGATGTTTTTAATGTTATAATTTTCCTTTTTCCTCTTTCTTAAGAAAGATTTGCAATATTTCTGAAAGAATACTTATAGGTTACCCTGAGATAAACACATGTGAGAACCAGGATGTACCTTTGAACACATGCCGAAGGCCCATGCTATTTCCTCTACTAAAAAGGAAAAGAAACAATATGGGGTTGGTTTCATAACTCTTCCCAGACAAACTCTCTGTGACTCACATGATACATTTTTACTCTCTGCAGCCATTCCCCATTGCAAGGCACGGAGGGCAGAGGTAAAGTATGATGACCGCCATGATAGATAACTTCTTCCTAGGTCTGTTTCCTGCTAGGTAAGATCAAAATCAAGGTTGATCTGGGGCGCCTGGGTGGTGCAGTCGGTTAAGCGTCCGACTTCAGCCAGGTCACGATCTCGCCGTCCGTGAGTTCGAGCCCCGCATCGGGCTCTCGGCTGATGGCTCAGAGCCTGGAGCCTGTTTCCGATTCTGTGCCTCCCTCTCTCTCTGCCCCTCCCCCGTTCATGCTCTGTCTCTCTCTGTCCCAAAAATAAATAAACGTTGAAAAAAAAAATTAAAAAAAAAAATCAAGGTTGATCTAAATACTCTCAACCCAGAGGTCCTTGGGGAGCTTATTTAATATAACCCCGTGAACTGACATTTGGAGAGCTACTCCAAATGGAGCTTCAGGCATAGCTCTTCTTCTGAAGACTTTCCTCAGAGAATCCAGAAACCACTCTGGCAGATATTTATCATATTGGCTCTGCAACTCCCAATGAAGTTAGTGTGGAATTTTCCCCTCAAACCAGCAAACTACAGTGGTTCATTTTTAAGACCAGGAGTTCATTCTTGAAGAGTTAAGATGTTGGCAGAAAGGTTGAGGAGTCTTGACAGACTTGTCTGCGTGGAAGTTTTTCCACAGTCCTTGTGGCAACTGTGGAAGAAAGTTGCATCTAGAAGAATCAGCTACCAGGTAGAGTTGCCATACAAAATACAGGATACCCAGTTAAATCTGAATTTCAGATAAAACTAGTTATTTTGAAAAGTAAGTATGTCTCAAATATTGCATGGGGTATAATTATACTAAAAACTTATGTATTCTTTATATGAAATTCAAACTTAACTGGGCATCTTGTATTTTTACTTGTTAAATCTGTCCAATCATGTGGACATATTGTTAAGGTGCTCTTATCAGGGCATTAGCAAATAACATTTCCCATAGAAATTTATAGTTATCAAAAAATACATCTTCTGTGAGCCTATTAAATATTATCATCCGTACTTTCCTTCTAGAGATCAAATAATGTGATACTTGTGTAAAGTATGAACTGTACTTGAAGAAAATAAATAACAACTGTTGAAGAAAGAATACCACTGCAAAACCTTAAATTTTTCCCTCATTTTTTTTCCATTTCATCTCACAAGGTGAGACACTAATTATCTTAGCCTTGAGCAAATTCAGAAATGAGAAAAAATTACTATCAAACTGAGAGGCAAGTGTCATAGAAGCCATTTATAAAAAATTGGTCATAGTTCCAGTTAAGTCAGTCAGTCTTAATGGGGCCCCTCCCTTCTCCCTGACAGTCTTCAATAACTTTACTAAATTTACCAACCTCAGGACATAGGCTATGTATCACATATGAGCAGCAAGTGGTACAAGAAGCCTTGCCTTGTAGCAAATGCATGGAGCTCTCTTATTTGCCCTTGTTCTCTCTAAATAGCAAAGATCTGTTTCTGGGTTCTCAGCATGCTTGTTTATCATCAATGAATAAAATTCCAAAGAAAACAAGACATCATCCAATTTAGATCCTACTCAGTAAAAATGAAAAATGGAAGTCTTTCATGAATACAGGAGTGTGAAACAGAATGCTTTTCCACTGACTGATTGTGTTGGGGTGACAAAGGGAAAGTATGTTATGGAAAAGGCCACCAAGGAAGAGCAGCATGGATAGTGTGAGAGTTTAGCCAGAGATGCAGGAACCACGCGCCTGGACAAAAAAATGTGTAGCCAGCAGACTTGGCCCCAAATTGTTTAACTTGGAAGATCCACACTGCCAATCTCATGATTTTGGACAAAATGTTATAGTGTTTACCTAGGAACTTTTGACTGGCAAGTTGATGACTGATTTACAAATTAAATTAAATCTTCATTTAGGACACTCAATTGCTAAATATACTCTGGTGGCTGTGCTTTCTTAAAAGCTAAAGAAGGCACTCAAAATGAAAGCTGGTTAGAAAGATCATATGAAAATTAAAATTTGGTGGAACTTAAGTCCTGTGGAGTTCAGGTTAAACCAGAATTGGCTTTATTTATATTGACTTAATTCTTCCCAAATTAAACATATTATTTAATTATGCATTTTACTTTGGAAGCACCTTAGAATAGTTTAAGTCTTATTAAGTATTATTTTCTAGTGACTCAATTCCATTGGCTGGAAGTTTTCCAGTACCAATCCCACTTCTAAAATAATAGTGGGTTTCCTCAGCCTTTAGAATCTTTCCAAAGTTCAAAAGGGGGGTGCCATCTGGTGGAAATGTAGTAGAATCTATTTTGATTACAGTTGGACCATTTAGAATCTGTACATTTTTCCTCCTTAAAAATGTATTTACTTCCTGTTCATGAGAAGAAATTGTATCTATCACTTCAGGAGGGAAAAAGTCTTTTAGTTAACCTTAAGTAAGTTGTTTTATGACAGAAAGATTAGGAGGCTCAAAAAACTAAGTTGGGAGAGCAGTTGTGTCAGAGAAAAAGGCTCCCTAAATCAGCACTGTTGCTAAGGTAAGCTGGTGAGAGGAGTTTATAAAATTTCACTTGATTGGGGCACCTGGGTGGGTCACTTGGTAAAGCATCCAACTCTTGATTTCAGCTCAGATCATGATCTCACAGTTTGTGAGTTTGAGCCCCACATCAGGCTCTGTACTGACAGTGCAGAGCCTGCCTGGGATTTTCTCTGTCTCTGTCTCTCTCTCTCTCTCTCTCTCTCTGCCCCTACCCTAATTGCTCCCTCTCTCTCCCTCCCTCTCTCTCTCTCAAAAATAAACAAAAAATAAAAATAAAGTTTCACTTGATTAACCTACATCATTATTCATCATATTAGATCTAGCTCCTATCAGGGCTTATCCAACAGTACAAAATTGTATCCTTCCAAAGAAATAGAAAATTAAGAGGAAGAAAAAAAATAAAAAACAAGCTTTTAATTAATGATTGCTTACACTTCATTTTTTTTAATTACCAAACACACTTAAATATTATCTAATTAAGGACAGGAGCAACTTAGTTTGAGTACTTTCCATATACTTCTGTAATGATTAAGTTGTTCTCCAAGAGAACATTAAATAGTATAAGGTTAAGGGCTAGACTGCCAAACAAAACATTTCAGGAAGAACTGTTTATATCTTGTTAATTAAAAGAATGAAAGAAAAGACAAAAAGAAACTAAGAGAAAGAAAGACAGCCTGAAAGAGACAGAAAAGAAGGAAGTGAAGGAGAGAAGAGGGAGTTGAGGCGGGGAAGGAAGGGAGGGAAGAGGTATCCCTGTGCTTGTGTAAGGACTTACAGAAGCAGTAATCAGATCTCTGCAGAAATAAAAGGGAGACAGCTTTTCTCCAAGAGTTCTCATTTCTACGCTTGTTACCTTTGAACAATCTTCAACAAGTTAGAACTTTTACATTATAAAGGGTGTCTAAATTCTTAAGTCTATAACTAATGTCAAAGTTTAAGCACTTCTAAAATGAACACATTTAGAGGACGTTTACAAAGACGTTGAAGGCTCTGTTAACTCTGCTTTGACCGACTCCTAAACACTGCTTTGAAAGATTGTTCATTTTAAACTGACAAAAGGTAATGAGGTCACTTATGAATTTGTTATCTGGAAACTAATGCCAAGACTATATAATCTGATGTCACTGGGCTTTTTAAAATTATTATTTTAGTAAAATCAGGAATATCATCTTCACGGCTTCCCCATCACCTTTACAAAGTGGGCCCTGGTTCATGGTTCTCAGCACCAAGCAAGCAGCTCCAAAGTTTTTCCAAGAAAATGTGACCCAGTTGACCAGCTCTCCCAAAATAGGTCTATACCACAGGAAAGCACTGAAGGTCAAGGCAGAGGAGTCCATGCCAGCCTTGTGTTACTGCAATCAATATATTTTCAACTACAGTACTCTCACAGATACACACAAAGTCTTCATCCAAAGCCAAGCACTCCCACTCTGGCCACCATCGACATATTGTAAGTGTGGTCATTTCAGTGTCAGCTGTAGCATGGCATATTAACCTGTTGAGGCATGCATCATGTGGCTGTGCTTGGATTTGAGAGGTTTTAAGAAAAGTAAAAAAAACCCAGTATATGATAGACTACTACCAGTGTTTACATTGGCAAAGTAAGAGAGCCTATTCTGTACTTCTAAGTTCATAAAGGATTGTGCTTTCCTACCTTCTTGAAGTTAAGAGTGATAGTGTGCCCTGATTTAGCCAATGAAATGTGAAGGGAAGTAACACATGCTACTTTGGGAGGAAGCATTTAATCACCAGCATTCAACTCTTGCCCCCTTTTCCTCTGAAGCCTAAAACTTTGAAGCAGAGCCAGCATAGGATAGTGAGGACTGCCTTATTGGAGCAGACCCCCACCTCCACTCACGGACATGTAACATGAGCACTTTACTTTTAGTTAGAATACGCCATTGAGGTTTTGCCATTTTTGTTACAGCAGCATAAACTAAACTATCCTGACTGATACATTGTCTTTTCCAATAAAGTAAAAAAGAAATGAGAAATTTTAAAATACCAGTAAATAGGGACATAGGATTAGGATGAAAATAAAAATAGATATATTTTTAAATGAAAGTAATAAGAAATTGAAAAATATTATACAGACATATAGGATGGGTGTTTCAACTGTAAGAATATTTCTAAAAGATAAAGAGTAAATCATATCACCTGTAAAAAATTCTGTGTCTAGGCAATTGATAATCAACAAGCAATGGCAACTCACAAAATGAAAAAACGTACTTTTAATTCAGGAGAAATATAGGAGTTTGAAAAATTAAAGGCTAATCAGGTAAAATACCATTGATAAAATTTTCATCACAAGTATAACTTTTATCTGGTATTATGGATTCAAATATGATAACAGTATGCAGATTACTACTGTTAATAACAAAATGTATACCAGCAAACGATTCTGTAAAAATATCCCTAACAAGAGAGACATCATTGGGATGGAATATGCAAAAATGCAAACTTTTGAAGAACTAACTTACTAACCTAGTTCACACAAATATATTCTGGACTTCAACTTAAAAACAAATAGGCCTAACAAACACTTTATTGGTAAGAAACTAATATGTTTACAAAGTAAGAAGCATCTGTATATAGATACCCATTTTAATTAAGAAATTTAAAAGAAATTCTAAATAGTTAATTTCAAAGAGGAGAGCTTTACCCATTCTCTTTCTTTCATTTTTCTTCACTTGGTCTTCTCTTTCTCTATCTTCTTTTCATGCTTTGAAGTTCACGACCTTTCCTCTTCGATGTTCAGACTCCATTTGCTAACCTTCTATAGATTTTTGTAAAAGAAACTGAGAGCTAGAGTCAGTCCAGGTGAGTCAACGGGCACTTTGCGTGGGACACTTGAGAGACAGCTACACTTGATGGCAAGGTTTCAAATAGACATATCCACATAGTATCATTGACTCCATGATAGGAAAAAAAAAAAAAGAGTTTTAAAAATGGTTTAACTTTGCCCTGCAGTAAAAATATTCATTGCAACATTTCCAATGAGTCTTCATTACATCTCCAACAGAACATCAACCAAGGGGACAGCAATCATTCCTAAAGCACTTCATTCCACTTTGTACAGATTTCATCTTTACAAAGTTTTGTTCTTTTTTGTTTTTTTTTGTTTTGTTTTGTTTTATATTTTGCCCTCACTTGCCTTGCTGTGACTTCCTTTGGTCAATGTTTCTTGTCTTGGGCAGAGGGATAAAAAGCAAAGGAAGTAGTAAGTTGGAGTGTTTAAGTAAGCCCCCTGAGGTCAGAATACCCACATTCAACTGTTGGCCCCACCATTCCATATCTGTGTGTCCTGAGGAAAATTATCGAACTGCTTTGTGCCTGGATTTTTCCATCTGAAAAATGGGATAATATGATAATATAATGAATAATGTCTGTGTAATAATGTTGATTTTAACTTAAATGGGGCAATTTATGTGGAGGCACTGAGTTTAACACCTGTCACATAATAACCAAATAATGAATGCTAGCTGGATTATAAATCTCTTTCAAATTACAACCACTCAAACATTTAAGGGTTATTCCATCTAATATGTCTATTCTGTTTGCTATTTCCATTTATTACATAATATTTATTCTTTAAAGCTACAATTTAATGAAAAAGCAACAATTTTATAATGGAGCAAGAAGAGATCCAGACAGATTTCAGAGTATTTGAGTAAATCACCAAGAAAAGGAACAGCAACCTGGCCCTCTGAAGGCATAAAGAAAGTCCTAGAAAATTAATCATATTTCAGAAATCACAGAGTACTCCAATGTAATCACTCCCAGGCAAAATCCTGTAGAAATATTGTTCTTTGGCTTATGTTTATCTATCCAAACAGATTAATGATATTCCTGGTATTCAGATTATAATCTTTTGTAGTCATTTGCATTTTACTTTCTTAGGATTGCTTCAGCATAAAAAAAAATATGTTTTTAGCCTTAATGTTTTCCCTTCAAATTCTTTTCCTCTTCCAAAAGCAGTAAGCAGTATATCAAGCAAGATTTCAGATTTCAAAAAAACTCCAATTTTTATTTCATAGAAACATTGAAACAGCTAAATTTTCATCAGCCCTGACCCAATACAGCATCAAGTTGAATCAGGTGAGCCATACCACCCAGCACTAGTATCTTTGAGTTAATTTAATATAAACAAAGTCCATCAACTATCAGATGGAGAAGAATTTATCTTGAAATGAAGGATTCACTGATCCATATAAAATGAAAATTAGTATAAGCTAAATAATGAATTTATTTATAACACACAAATAACAGTGAGAGACAAATGAAGAGAATGAGGTGTCACAGAAGCCAAAGGAAGAGTGTTTGATGAAGACAGAGTATTCAATTAAAGTGGATTTCTGCTAAGAGAGCAAATGATATTTCCCATCTAGCTTCCGCGGGTGGTAGGCAGAAAAAAGTTATGCTATGCCCTTCTATAGAATTTGCTACAGTTGGATTCTCATCTGTCGTGTGGTTAATTGCATCTAGGACACCTAAAATGTCTTATGGGTAATAATATGTGGGGCAACCAACTTTCTAACAGATGAACACAATGACAAGGCATTATCTTCTTGGTGTTCTTCCCTGGAATTGGACTCTCTTGCCCCCTTCTTCTCAGATCAATTGGGACCCAGCTGGCTATTGATCTCCAGGGAACATGGTGGGCTGTGGAAGCCTGACACTGCTGTCAGAAGTCTTAGGTATACCTAAGGACATACTTCATATTTCTTTTCTCATCTTGGAGGAACTGTCATTTCTTGCCTCAGGCTCCCATCTATTAATTTGTTTGTGTTTCCAGCTACCTTCTTATTGAAAAGGACTACAGAAAGTGAAATGCTAATCTTTCTTTCCAACCAACAATGGATTTCCTCACTTAGAATTGATTTATTAGAAAAGTAGTGAACTAGTGCCAAGGAAAGTATTTGCTATCGTTCTATTTATAAAGGAGCTCGGAAACTTTGTAGTTTAAGCTTATTCTTCTCTAAAATCAATTCTTTGCTGGTGTTTAGGAGTCTCTCTTTGATCTCTTTCTAAATAGTAATTTTAAATATATGAAATCATAGAGTATTTCCCCATCAAATTTATATTGATTATTTCTATACTAACAAAATTGTTATATCTTTGGAAAACTGAATGACTCAGAGAGAAAATGATTAAAAATAGAAAACAGACTTTTTTTAAGATTTAGGAAATATCATAGATGTATTATATTTGCCAAAAGTAAAACTTATTTAGTGAATGTTAGAAGAAATTACTTTATCATAAAAAATACCTGCTTCATCTTGTGACTGTGTAAAAAAAATAGAAGACATTAAGGAAAAAAGATGAAAAGAACAGGAAGGAAGAAGAGGAAGAATGGAAGGAAAACAAGACACCAGGGAAAAGGGAAGACTATGAGGAAGAGAGACAAAGGAAACAAAAAGGCAGGGACAGGGAATAAAGCTAAAGCAAAGAGAAGTCAGCCTTTCTTCAAAATAGAGTTAACTGGGGAGAAAATTGTCTTGTGTACTATAAATAAATTAAGCAACCCAATTATTCACTAAGGCAGTAGTCATCAAAATAAAATCATACCCAGGCTTCAGTCCTTCTGAAATTTTTTCTATTCAAATACTGAGATACTTCTCTCTAAACAGCATGAATTTAATCAATAAACACTTTTTAAAGAACTTACTATGTGCCAGATACATAGGTATGGCTAGAGCAATTATAGGTTGTGGAAAAAAATTTATATGTGCTGGAAGAGCTGAAATTATAACATTTTTCCTTCACAGAAGCTTTCTAGGAAAATCCCTATATTGCCTTTGCTAAATATAACTGAAGTTCAGGCACAAACCCAATGTCCAAGAGGCCTGAAGCAAGAATGAAAAGTAAGGCCCACAGTTTGGCTTATTCTTAGAACTAACTCTTAAAGGCCATAAAAAAAGTAAATACATGTAGGAAAATGTAGGAAAATACATGTAAGGAAAGCTCATTTAAGTTTGAGACCCCCGTTTGGTTTTCTTGTTTTGCAACCTCCAACCACATTCCTTGCAGTAAACTCTCCTATACTCTCAGTTATCCTCAGTGAGATCCCAGGCATATAGAATTATTGACTTTTAAAATCAAAAGTTATTGCCTCCTTCCACAGGTCTTTGCAGACAGGCTTAGTTAATATTCACAGCTTTTTAGATGCTCCTATATCTGGTAACAAACCTTTTGAGATTATAGGTCTTCTCTTTTTACAAGCTCATATTGTAAATGAAAAGATGGAGACCTACAGAGACTTGGCTTTTGTCCAGGAAGAATCAAATACTTTATTGAAGAAACCAAACCTATAAAGTTCTGAAAGGTCATATGCTTAGTATTAAAGATAACAGCTGCCTAGGGTAAGCTATGAAATCTCTTGTTCTTTGAAAATAAGGTCTATCTTAAAGAGAAATGTCAGATCTAATTACTGAATGCAAGATTCTTCCAAGGCTGCCTGGGTATTTCTAAGTGACTGCCTCTTAAAATGCCTGGTGAAATATTCTTCATGAACTAGACCCTGGTGGCTGATACTACCATCATTATCAATTCTTTGTACTTCTTGACATCAACCATCAATTAAGGCAATATGCAAAATAAATCACTGTAGAGGATCTGTCTGGTAATTTGCTTAGTCCTATGCTTACTAAATAACTGCATATCCTAATAAACATTGCTAGGTCCATATTTATAATTTTAGCCAGAAACATTGTATTTTGTTATTTATTTGCAAACTATAAGTGCTGCTAAAAAAACAAAACAAAACAAAACAAAAACAAAGGTAAAATGCCCTGTATTTTATTATAGATAGCACACATACATATCTCTTAAAAAGTATGTGCATATACATATTTCTGGGTTATGACGTGATCATAAATGTTAAGACATTATCTGCCTAATAAAAACTTATCTAAACTCCTAAACTTTAAAGATCTTTTCCTTAGTCTTCTTCTCACTCAGTCTCCCAGATCTTGACTTCTCTACTAATTTCCCAAATCCATGCTCTTTGCATCCAACAGAACCTTTAAAATCTTCAAATAAAGTCTGGGAAAGAGTGAGTGGTGAGGGGAATGTTGTCAATGAACTCAATTCTGGATAGAACTCTGGCCCCAACTCAACAGAAAATCTACAATAGCTCCCCGCTGCCTTGTCTGCCAACTTCCATTAAGCCAGAAGAGATTAAGATGCCTCCAAAAACAATTTGGGGGCAGACTGAAGATATGGCCAAACAGTAATTTACATGAGTGAGTTATTATAGCTACCCTATGCACACAAATTCTACTTGAAGGACCAAATGATCAACTTGAAATACAGAGGGTTTATAAATCCATAGGAATTTTGCCACTCATCATTTTCTGGCCCACTGCTAAAATTCAAATAATTTTTATATTTTACTTGGCCTTAAAAATGCATATTAAACAGTACTGAGCATTTTGTTCAAAATAGAATTATCAAAAACACATTGAATCTCATACATTTCCATTTAAATAAACGAGCCCTTTTCATTTTGTAACAATACATGTAGCTGATTGCACACAGTATTATTATTACTCATCTAGGTTTTTAAAAAATATATGACATTGAAAGATTTCCTGTTTTGATGTTATAGTATATACTTATTTCATGCAAGAAAGCTACTCTAGGAGAGCCCTTCTGGGTGAGTTGAAATCTGCCCACACCTTAGTGGTGGTCTCTAGGCAGCCATTTTCCTTCAAGACCTCGTGTCATGGTCCAGGCAGGGAGGATCAACTCCAAGCCTAGGCAGTAAAACATGTCTGCAGAGCAGCAGGAGAGAAGCTGGTACACAAAGAAAAGTAAAAATAAAGACCGACAATGTGACCTACTCCTGGGTCCCCTCCCGGTCTAGCTGATGTTGGATTCTGTGAACGCCTATTATCCATCCACAAAAGTCCCTTTCTAGCTCACACAATTTAATGTGTATTTCTGTTCATTTCAATTAAGAGGTCATTGACCAAGACATAATAATTTTTCCAGCAGAATGATCTTCAATTTTATTATGATCAATAGTTAAAAAGGACCAACAATAATTTTAAAAATTAAATGAAAACCTCAGCCTTTGTATAAAATATCAATTTAATTAAGTCAAGGATCCCTACTTGCTTCCACATTTATGTTTTCACCTCCCACCCTTTCTGTTCAAATCAAAAGATGATGGGCTATGTCTTCTATAAAGGAGCATAAAAAGAAGTTGACCAGTAATTTAAAGCTGTCAAGACAGAGTCTCAGGTTAAAGGAAACACACACAAAAAAGATGAATCTACTTAACACAATCTTGACACACTGAGTACTTAGGACACTTCAGGCTCCGTTCAGAGAACGTTCTGCACACTATCTCATTTAAACATCACAACAGTCCTGCAAGGTCAGCTCTCTTTCTACGCCCATCTCACAAATGAGAAAACTAAAGCTCTGAAAAGTTGCACAAGAATTTCTCAACAGTCACCTTGTTCTTAAATTCCTTAGCCCATCAGTGTTTTAACATCTGTTTGGTAAAGATTTTCAATACCTTAACAATAACTCACAACTCACATCAGTTTGTTTGTTTTTTTTAATATTATAAAAGGTGTGGCATAAACCTAAACTCATTTAATCCTCTGGGTGGGGGGGGAACCCATCAGGATATTATTATCCTCTTGTACAGATGAGGAGAGGATAGTTCAGGAAAGTTAAATGACTAGTCAAAAGAGAGAGGAACTAATATTTATTGAGGACTTACTATGTTTTCAGAACTCTACAAGGCACTTCTTAACTAGTTTATCTCATTTAGTTAAAGTAACAGCTACATAAGGCCTGCGTTACTCGTGTGTTATAGTAGAGAAAATGAAACTTCCCTGTGACTCAGCCTGAGGACCAGAGCTAGAACTCAAGTATATTTGACTTCATTTTCCAGCAATTATTTATTGAGTGCCTTTTACTGTGTGCCATGCACTGTGCTAGCTGTTTCATCCATCAAAGAGGGGAGTATACAAATGAATAAAACAGGACCCGATCTCAATATAAAATCTTATTCTCGTGTTCAATAAACAGTGCTGTATTCCCCTGGCTGCTTCTATCCTCAAGGCATGTGAGGATGAAGTCTTGGGATAAAAACAGAACTAATGCCAACTATTACTTACCAAAAGGGTCTCAGCTCTTCAGAATCCAAAGCAGGACAGGAAGAGAATGTAAGAAAGTTGAAATTTCATCAGAGGCACTGAAACTAAAGGAGAAGTTTCGTGCAAAGAATATGAGAGGATGATGAAAACTGAGTTGCTGAATAAATATTGCAAAAAGGATTTTGTTTTGGAGGGAAAGGGATTCAAACTTTATTAAAGAGATGCTCTGCTCCTTTCTTTCTTTCTCTCTTCCTCTTCACTAGTCTTAAGCATCCCAAGTATAAAGGGATAGCAGGGCAAGGGGCTTAAAGGCAGGCTAAAGGATCTGGCTAGAACACTCTAATCATTTACATATTGACACATGCTTACATAATGGCATTTTTCATGGAAAATGTCACTGCTTGTTTTTTTTCTGAAGTAGTTAATGGATTTGTAGCCACAAAATGGTGGTCTGAAGCAAATACCACAAAGACTTTTCTTCTTCCATTGTGGACGTGTCACGGTACACTGAGTCTACAGAACAAAACGTACCTTCTTTATGCCTGTTTGAATATAACAACTTAATAGCATTACCTAGAAAAACCAGTCCCAGCCTAAAACTGAAAAAGTATAGGGAAGAAATCTGCTGCTGTATCACTTAAAATATTTTGTGTGCCTATTCGCTCATCTAACCCTTTAGAGTTTATCTTTGGAAAATATTACATTCTAAAGATTCCAAAAACTAATGTTACCCTGACAAAACTATGAAAGTTTTGGGCTTTTTAAAGGGCCCCAAAAGATTTATAGCTAGTTTGTTTTCTATCTGGAAAAGTAACAAGTGAACTATTTACACAGTAGCTGCTTCCTTCATTCATCTGGTTTAGATCAAATTAATCCCACTTTTGGATGAAAGTTATCATGAACTTAATGTTTATGATGCACAGTGGTATTTACTAGATATTACATAATTGCATTCATCTATGCTTCTGGCTACTTTTGTTCCTTTGACATCAAAAAAATATATAAAACTTTTCTGCTTATTAGGAAGAGAGCTGTGATTATTTTATCCCAGATAACAAATCAGTAAGGAGATAACTCATTTTTAAACAGTGGCAGTTGCTCTCCGAGAAGAGCTGATTTGACAAGATGACGATCAAACCAACGTTCCTATCTGCAATCTCCTCTTCGGGGACAAGCTCGGCAGGTGTGCCTAAACCAACTTTCCACTTCATCTACTTCTGCCCATTCCTCCCCACCCTACCCCTTAAATGATGCTCTCTACTATTGGATGTGAGAAATCAGAAGACTTAACTTCCAAAAACACTCTCTGCAACTGACATTCTTCAAGGTATCTTTTTCAAATCTAGCCATGAAATCAAAATAAATATTTTAAAGAACAAAATTATAAGCTGGTGTTAGAAAAATGATTATCATTCACTTGTGTAGCAATGTATTTATGTATACAGACATGTATGTGTGCTGTGTCATGTTGTCTTTAATCCGAGATTTATAAAAATAGATATAGATATCTATCATAGTACTGTGCTTCAAATACAAATCAATAATGGCTAGTAACCAAAGTAAATGTTTTAGAAAGATATGATAATGAAATAATCCTTTCCTAAAATATTGAGCTCATTATTTATTAATCCTGTGTAAGGCAAGAAGCCAGGAAAAAGGATTTGTCACCACCACACTTGGGAACTCTGATAAATGTGATCAGTGTTAAGATGCAGCCCAGCCTGGGGATGAGCTCAGCCTTTTTTGTTATTCTTTTTGCTATTTCTTCCACATCGAGCCTCCCTGCTCCTACTCCTCTATCAATCAGATTATGTCCAAAAAGAGATAGAATGAGGACACAGCCAAAATGATTTGCAAATTCCTACTTTGGTTGATCCAACTTCTTTTAAAGTATGTTGTTTAGTCTCATTAATGCCACTGCTGTAAAGTTACAAGTAAATTACCAAACTGTGAAAAAAAGAGTAACTTCTTGCAATTGCTAAGTAGTTTTAAAATTATCTTTTATTAAAACAAGCAAACAAATAAAAAAGAAATAGATCACATGCTATTCCTCTGAGGTAAATGGACAATCCAAAATTGATTAACCAAAAAAAAAAAAGTGACAAGGACTATGTAAGACAGAAATTTTCTGTTTTTATTTGTGTTGAGATTAACACATCAATTTGATATAGTGCTGGGAACCCTTATTTTCATCTCAGTTTTATCCTCTGAACAAATACTCCTAAGAGTGGCTTTGGGAAGAATTTTGTTTTCTTTCTTTGTAGAAAAAAACAGTGAGAACTTCACCAATTAATAAAGAGAAACAGAGAAAAGGTCATGATGACAAAGTTCTTTCTGACATCAGACTGCTCGCCTGGGTAAAACAATCACCTTTTCTGACCCCTAGCACTCACACATGCCCAGTCCTGAAGCCTTGTCTTGCAGGATGCCAGTGTTATCCTGTTTAGCATCCCTTGGACACTTCTGCCTGCCATCTATTCTGTACCCTGGATCTATCTTTGCCTTTCCCAAGCTGAGCTCCACATTTTATACATACAATTTTGATTACTACGTACTCTCCCCATTTTGAAAAGAGAGAGGTAAATTATGGTAACAGCCATCTCATCTCAGGGGCTACAAATCACCAACTTTGAGACCCAATGTCCGTGTAAGTCCTTGCTGAAACTTGGTGGTACACTGACCTTATGCCTGGACTTGAGATCCCCAAGTATGCTTATGAGAATTTGGGTTATGTCATTATACCACAAATAAAATTGCAACTTATTTTCCAAAGGCACACTTAGTGTTCAGGGGTGATGCATGTTAGTGTGGGGCTAGGCTACTGAAGTAGGAGTCTCATCTTGGCTCTAGACTAAGATGTGTTAAGTCGGGCCCAGCTGTCAGATTTTCAAGTGAAGAGTATGTACGTCATTGCTAAATCCTACCGAGGAGCTCTCTCGTGAATAAAAGGACAGAAGACAGGACTCTAAAGAATGTCATTATCTAATGGATGAGCACAAGAAAGGAAACAAATACAGAAGATTAGGAAAAAGAAAAATTATCAGGATTTGGTGTTGCCTTAGAAATCAAGACGGAAAAGTGTTTCAAGGGAGATAAGAGGAAGACGTGACTCAGTTGTGCAATAGTAGTGACAGAGATCAAGATAAACATGGCATTCCAAAAGGTATCACAGAATGTCAAATGATAAGCTCTTTTCTTATCAACTTAAATCTTTAAAATACAAAAATTGTGTGTGGGGGGGGGGGTGTGCCTGGGTGACTCAGTGTCAGTCGGTTAAATATCCAACTCTTGGTTTTGGCTCAGGTCATGATGTCACAGTTCATGGGATCAGGCCCTGCGTCAGTCTCTATGCTGTCAGCACACAGCCTGCTTGGAATTCCCTTTCCCTTTTTCTCTGTCCCTCTTCTGCTCATGCATGCTCTCTCTCTCTCTCTCTCTCTCAAAATAAATTAATAAAAACTTGGGGCGCTTGGGTGGCTCAGGTGGTTAAGCATCCGACTTCAGCCCAGGTCATGATCTCGCAGTTCATGAGTTCCAGCCCTGCATCAGGCTCTGTTCCCTTTCTTTCCCAGGCAAATCAGACCACAAACCATTAGGAGGCATCAAGCAAGCCAGAGGAGCTACTGTGCTCCAAAGGTGGGCATGAAAGCCTGAGGACAGTAAGGAGAGTGCCTGTGTTGGAAGGCAGCCCAGGGTGAGCCCAAGTGGGGTAAGGAAAGTGCCCATAGTGGGAATTGTTGCCAAGTATGTGGTGTTAGAGCCGAGAGCAGGGGGAGTAGGGCCATCTGTGCAGGGGAGAGGCAGCACTGGCAAAGGGAAATTGGTTACATGCAAGGAATTGAACAAATAAGTAACTATATTAAAGATAATTAAGTCAGATTTCTCACTGTGGGAGAAGAGAGTTAACAATGCAAAAAGCAAGAAAACTAGGATGAACCCTGTGCAATGAAATTGCATGTAGCAGTATGAGCTCACGCACTTCGACATACATATATGTAGGTGTCAAAATTAATATAGCTTTTCCACCAAAACAGCCTGTAAGCAGCAACACCCAATAACAATGGGCAAATCCACCCCTCAGATCTCCAATTCTAATTGTCATTCTTCAACAAAAGAAGTACAAGAGAAATAGTCAACTTCATGGCTAAAGCAGGGATGATACAAAATGGAAGCATGTTGCTGTGTCAGAAAACATAAGAAGGAACATTCTGTGGTGCTAGAAAGTAACAAAATGCTCAAAACATGAAGAGAAATTTTAAATTTTTTCTAGCTTTACTGAGATACAATTAACATAGAACATTGTATAGGTTTAAGATGTGCAATATGATGATTTAATACACATATATGTTGTAAAATGATTACCATGATAAGGTTAGTTAACACAGTCATCACTTCACATAATTATAATTTTGTTTGTGTGAGGGGTGAGAACATTTAAGATGTATTTTCTTATCAATTTTCAAGTATATAGTACAATATCATTAAGTACAGTCAACTTGCTGTATATCTCTAAGACTTATTCATCTAATAACTGGAACTTTACCCTCTGACCAGCATGACCCCATTTTCCCCACCCCTCAGCCTATAGTAAATGACATTCTACTCTTTATTACTATGATTTTGGCTTTTTATTAGATCCCACATATAAGTGAGATCATACAGTATTTGTCTTTCTCTGTCTGACTTATTTCACTTAGCATAATACTCTCAAGGTCCATCCATTTGTCACAAATATCAGGATTGCAGTCTTTTTTTTAATGCCTAAATAACATTCCATTATATGTCTTTTTTTTTCCTCACTTTTTCTTTATCACATTTTCTTTACCCATTCACTCACCAATAAAGATTTAGTTTCCATATCTTGACTGTTGTGAATAATGCTGTAATAAATATGGGGTTGCAGATACGTCTTTGAGATAATTATTTCATTTCCTTCAAATATATACCCAGAAGTGGGATTGCTACATCATATGGTAGATCTATTTTTGTTTAATGTTTATTTATTTTTTAAGGAGAGAAAGACAAAGCATGAGCGGGTGAGGGACAGAGAGAGAGGGAGGAACAGAACCGGAAGCAGGCTCCAGGTTCTGAGCTGTCAGCACAGAGCCTGATTCTGGCTTGAACCCATGAGCCATGAGATCATGACCCGAGCCGAAGTCAGACACTTAACCGACAGAGCCACCAGGCGCCTCTGGTAATTCTATTTTTAATTTTTTGAGGAACCTCCATACTGTTTTCCATAGTGTCTTCACCAATTTATATTGCCAGCAATAACACACAAGTGTTCTCTTTTCTCCTTATGCTCCCCAACATTTCTTATTTCTTGTCTTTTTGCTAATAGCCATCCTAACACATATGAGGTGATATCTCATTATGGTTTCCATTTGTATTTCCCTGATGATTAGTAAGTAATGTTGAGCACCTTTTCATTTACCTGTTGGCCATCTGTATATCTTCTTTGGGAAAATGTATATACTGGTCCTAGGCCCATTTTTTTTATTTTATTAAAAAAAAATTTTTTTTAACGTTTATTTATTTTTTAGACAGAGAGAGACAGAGCATGAACGGGGGAGGGTCAGAGAGAGAGGGAGACACAGAATCCGAAACAGGCTCCAGGCTCTGAGCTGTCAGCACAGAGCCCAATGCGGGGCTCGAACTCACGGACCGCAAGATCATGACCTGAGCTGCAGTCGGACACTTTACCGACTGAGCCACCCAGACGCCCCACGACCTATTTTTTAAAATCAGATGGTTTGGTTTTCTACTATTGAGTTGTATAAGGGCATTATATATTTTACCTATTGATACCTTATCTAACGTACTGTTTGCACATATTGTCTCCCGTTAAGTAGGGTGCCTTTTCATTTTGTTTATAATTATTCTTTAGCTGAGTAGAAGCTTTTCAGATGTAGTCCCATTTACTTATTTTCATTTCTGTTGCTTGCGCTTTTGGTGTTGCATACAAAATATCACTGCCAAGACCAGTGTCAAGGAGCTTTTTCCCTGTGTTGTCTCCTAGAAGTTTCATGGCTTCAGTTCTTATATTTAAGTCTTTAATCTATTTTGAGTTAATCTTTGTGAGAGGAAGATAGGAGTCCAATTCCATTCTTTTGCATGTGAATATCCAGTTTTCTAAATACCATTTACTGAAAAGATTATCTTTTCCCCATTGACTATTCTTGATTCAAAGGGGACTTTTTTTTAAAAGGACCCAGAAGTAAGCTTAAAGTTTACAGAAGCCATTGACTAAGTTGGAGAAAATTTGAACATCAAAATAAATATTTATAGTAATAAGTTATCACTCACTGAGCAAACCAGGAGTTATGAATTCACATGAATATAAGTAAATTGAAATTTTTATGAGGAACAGGAATTTTCAAACTACCTTCACATAAAATATTTATATATTTCAAAGCAAAATGGAAATAACTTTACACTGCAGAAGCCTAGCAGATACCACATCAGATCAGCGATAAAAGAAAATATTATCAGCAATAAGAAAAATTAAAAATTTATGCCACATAACAGGAGGCAGTTAAAAGAACACAGCCTAACTTCTGTCATATTCCTGCCAAATAAACATAACCTGAATGTAAGCAGTAAGAAATATATGCTAAGTCCTAGTTGAGGACTTCTCCAAAGTACCCAAAAATTCAGATGTAACAAAATCATAAAATACAAGGAAAGACTGAGAAAGTGTTTCAAAGTAAAGAGGATTATGAGACACAACTAAATATATACTAAATATATCAGTATTTATAAACTGCATCTTTTTGCTATAAAGAACATTAAGATAACTGGGAAATTGAGTGAAGCCTGAGGAATAAATGGTAGTAAAATATCAATATTAGTTTCCTGATCAATGATTATATTGTGATTGTGTTGGGGAAAATCCTCATTTGTAGTAAATACACCCTAAAGATCTTGGAGGGTGGTAGAATATTATTTCTCAAATGATATCAAACAACAACACAAAGCTTTTGCATTATACTTTCAAATTTCTGTAAGCTTGAGATTGTTCCAAAAATTTTTTAAAAGTTAGCCACCAAAGGGATTCTCTTATTTTTCTGTCATAGGTAATTTAAATAATTTTACTTGTCAACTACGATTTTAGCAAATATGGTAACTAAAATGGAAAAAGTGAAATCCATTTTAATCATTAGAATTAAAGATCTGGGAAAAACTTACTCTGTTTTGATTGTTGTTAATATTGTTATAATGTTACCAGTAAAAATTAATAAAGTAAAATTAAAAGATCAAATGCATCTATGTCACTCAGCATGTTAGGAATTTCATAAGAAATTAAGAATTATGGTGGGCAAACTATGGATTGGACGAATATGGTATTTCTATATTATTATCCTGCAACCGCACACCGTGTTTTAATTTGAGTATTACCTATTTCTTCTTTATTTTACAGATTAAAAGGGAAAAATTAAGCCTTTCTTTTCTACAAACAGTAGTAAACATACACATTGTAAAATGTACTTGGGAGAAAATGGGAAAATATATCCCTTAATCATGGAATCAAAAGATTTCATCCTCTGGGATGAAGAATGAGCTACATGTGTATATTAGGAAACTACAAAGACTAACACATTACGACAATCCTATGTTTTCAGAAAAGAAAATCAGTATCTTCGATCAGAGATAAGAAGTAGATTATTGGAGAATACTTTTATTGTTTTAGGAATTCTTAACCTGAAGTTAACATGAAGTCTGTTAATTGAAGCTTTCAGCTGCCTAAATATTATTTAAGCAAGGAATTCAGAAATATAAGAGCTCTCCAATGACTAGGTTCTCTGGAAATGTAAAGGTGAAACAACTGAATGAAAATACTATTTTTTAAAAGGTAAAAGACACAAGCCAACATGAAGTGGGGGGTGGCTCTAACATAATGCGGAAGACACCACTATCGGTAGCAGGACAATGTACAGCTGCACTACACAGTTACCTAGACAGTATTGAAAATATTCTTACTCACTTGTATGGAGTTTGTAATTCCTAGGCTTATCTTTCAAAATATGTATCATTTGGAGATTCTTTTCTTAAGATTTGGCCTCCTAATCCTGCCAGTAGAAACAACGAGAAGATAAATGCAGACAACTTCCCTGGAATTCCTAATGTGTCTCATCAATGGTTTGTTAAAAGGGTTAGGAAGAATGGTTAGGAGAAAGGCAGCCCTTTTGTTTTTTACCTGGGACTGGCTGCGTGAAGTCTCTCAATGAGATAGTCCATTTCACTCAGTTCCAAGGCAAAAGCAGAACTGCTAATGTTGGCCTGGAGTCCAAAAGAGTGCAGGTGATGACCACAAAAGACACTGGGCCAACGGTGTGGATGGATCAATGTAAATCCATCACCACCAATTGAAAAACAATTCCAAGGACATGCCCTGGTGCCTGTGGATAAGCAGTATCATGCACAGGAAAAGAAATGAGGAGGAAAACAAAAGAAATCCATGCCACAGTTTTGCTCAGGGTTAGTCCTAAAGAGTCAAGGGAAAGGATGAAAAATAGAAACTGAAAATCTAGCTGTATTTTTTTTTCAACGTTTTTTTATTTATTTTTGGGACAGAGAGAGACAGAGCATGAACGGGGGAGGGGCAGAGAGAGAGGGAGACACAGAATCGGAAACAGGCTCCAGGCTCCGAGCCATCAGCCCAGAGCCTGACGCGGGGCTCGAACTCACGGACCGTGAGATCGTGACCTGGCTGAAGTCGGACGCTTAACCGACTGCGCCACCCAGGCGCCCCTATAGCTGTATTTTTAAAAATATTATTTCCTTTGGCGAATAGGCAAAATACATGATTGAGAAATACATGATTTTGAATATTTTTCATTTTTTGACACACATTATAGATCAAGTTATGTGTGTAATATATTATCTATCCAGGTATCTATTATCTCAATAGTAATTCAACAATCATAACAATAACATAATATTATATTAGCAAAGAAAAGAGAATCAACAGTGTACTTGCATTAGATAATTTATTGCTGAGGTAGCCTTGCTAAAATATCAAGATAAGAGAGAAAAGACCTTGGTATCAAATTAGTTTTAATTTTTTTTTTTTTTTTTTTTAGCGTCCATGTAATGGCCTCATTGTATAGATTCACTTTTACTGGTCTATAACAACCTACTATAGAAATGAATATATTATATTGCTCCTAACTCCATCCATTCTTTGATGTTTTCAGAACTATAAAAAATTACCTCTATTTCCGAACGAGACAATACCAGACATATTTTAATGTTCTGTTGCCAGGATGTGTTTTCACTATTCTCGAAATGATAACATGCAGTTTGGTTATGAAGAATATGTCTTTCAACTTAAGTACTTTATCATAACTCTTTCTTCATAAATTTGAATTATATATAGCATAGGGAGTTTATTTGTTTTATTACATAATATATCTTAGTCAAGTTAATAAAATGAAATACAATATTAGATTGTCAAAAGTGAAACTAATAGCTATAATAATAAATCATAAAACAGGCATTATACTTTAGAAGTCTCATAATTTTATCAACAGCTTTATGATGTTGCTTATTACCATTTCTGTTTTATAGGTGAGAAATTTAGAGCCCAAAGAGATTAAATAGTACTGCAAAGAGTTAGTAAATGTAGGGCTTCATTGTATATATTTTTTTAATTCTAGATAAGCACATTTTTCAATTAAAGTACAGTCCCCCAGCACCAAGAGACATAACATTATCTACAAAGACAATCTTCTCTCTTATCCAATTGTGTGTTATTAAGGAAACAGATGCCTAACCAATAATTTGAATGGCACGGAGTATGCCAGTGAAAATAAATTTAAAGATACACATCTTAGCTTTAAAGAATTATCAAATAGAACTTGTAGGATAACACAAATAGCTGTTTTTCCATTTTTAAATCTACTAACATAAAACAAATTAAATAGGGCAAATAAAATAGAGTGGATAAAAGCATCCCCATGGAACATACATTATACATGGTGACTGTATGTGTCACTGGTAACCTGCTCTAAAGGTATAATTGCTTTGTTGATGAATTTCTCTCTGCTCTTCTGCTGAACTCCCGCATATTATTTGATCTTGTTGAAAGCCAAATATTAAATTTTAAAATTAACATTGTAACAACAATATTATTAGTAAAGTAAAACAACTGTTTTTAAGTGATAGAGGAAGGAAATGAATAATTAGATCTTTTGTAACTTGTTTCTAAAGATTAGGACTTTTTCCTCAATAATATTTCAGTATTTGTACTGAGCTATTTGTCTCTAAGAACATGGTATAAACTCTCTCAAAATTCTGTTTTCAATCACAAACGGAGACCCCAAAGCCTTCACCAGAAGTGTCACACAGTGTTGTAATCATCCACTGAGCAAAGGTTGGGGGAGTGGGGTGATGAAGCATTCCAGCAGGAGGTGGGAGAGTCCTACATACATTAATAAAAACTTACTACTGGATCGCAACCAGACCAAAGCCACCAGTGATGCTGCTCTACGGATTGTAGGGCTATAAAGTATTTATTTTCACTCTCTTAAAGACCCGTTATGTTCCAGCAAACATACAGGAAATTGGGTTTGTGTTTTTATGTGTAACAAGAATCATTTCCAATTTTCTTGAGTTTTTTTGGGGGGAGGGGTGTATTATGTGGGCTCAAAATGTTCTTGTTTTAATTTTGAGTGTGAATTTGTGGAAGAGTCAGTTAATTTTTAGATTATGTTTTCTTTTTCCCTTTGTTTTTACAAGACAGCATGGGAATGAAGGAGAGGTGAAAATTGATGGCATTTCGGATGATAGACTTCAGTGAAAGCAGCCAAAATTTATGAGGGGGAATTTCTACATGAGTAACTAATTTCCTATGTTTCCAATTGTTGTAGAGTCCCCATGTCTGATACCGGTAACAGAAATATTTTGTAAATGAAGAGATCTTTCAAGGGACTAATATTTCTACATTTACAGAGTATAAATATTGTTAAATCCTTGAATGTTATTTATGTTAGAAGTGAAATATGTTTGAATGGCAGATTTTTTTTTGCATTTAAAGCTCAAACAAAAATTAATGAAACATCTAAATTTGAACATGGCTTTTAAAGTAATCTTAGATATATTCTCTTTTACCTACCTATGAACCCAAACCTGAGTAATGGTGTGAACTGAATACATTTATTCCTGAGTGGGAGGGGGAATAGATTATTTTGACTTTGACTTTTTAAAGAAAGAACAGCAGATATTTTAACATCTGATATAGCTTATCCTTACATGAAACACTTCAGCAATACAAGAAAAAGGAAGTTTTCAGACTGAGTCTAGAAACAAAGATTTTAATTCAGATCTGGCTCAGGCAGTTTCCTTTTACTTAGCTAGCTCCAGGAAAGCAATTTTTGATTTTTCATATTTTAACAGTAGCTAATCTCATACTGTTAATATGGTGTTGCAAGCACTTTTTGTGATCATTTCCCAAAACCACCCACTTGTCTGCATTAAGTCATTCATTTTTCATACTGCACTTCTACAAAATATTAATTGTAACTTTCACCAAGTAGTAAATGTTCTGTCCATATCATGCTTTAACATATAATTGGTACTCATGGACAATAGGAAATTGATCATAAAACTCTACAATAAAAGTAATGCTCAAGCTAGCTACTAATGATATTTACAGTATCGTTCTACTTATCATATATTTGGAATGGGTGTTTTCTTAGCTATGGCCTTGTCACTCTTTGCTAGGAATTGTGTAACTTGAAAGTTAATATTCTGGTCTCCATTTGGAACTTAAGGTTAACTGGTTGCTACATCACTTCAGTATCACAGAACTCTCTTCTAAAGGTGAAGAGAAATTTTATTTTCTTGAAAAATATGTTCACTGTTAATGTCAATATCAAATATTATCTAATAAATTAAAACTCAATCATAAATTTTCAACATTTTTAAACAGAAAGCTCCCATTTATTTTTTTTTCAAAATTAAATGAATATTTATAAATTAATATTTTATCCCTTCAACTATATATTTCACAATTTTTGTCCCTAACCACTCAGGTATCTTTTTCCTCTTTGTTGTAAACACATAATTCCCACTGGGACCAAAGGAAATTAGTAATGTTCATTGTATAAAAAATAGGTCCAAATGTTTGATGACTGCATGGAGGCAGACAGGAAATGCCCCAAAAAGATTCATCTATAAGACAGATCTTAATTAACACTGGGTTATTAATTTTTTGTCTTCTCTTCCAAGATATGAATACGGAATCTCGTTTCAAAGGTTGAGGTGAAATTTTATAATTCATTTTCTTTGTTTCTTACAAACTTAAAGCTGAAAATTGGAAACAGTGAGAGGGATAGGAACATAAGCTAACTTTGTTTTCCAAGTATGCATACAACCACCATTTGAAAAGCAAATAGAAAAAGTGATTAACCAACTGAGTGTTTTACAAGCCGAAAGAGTAGTGTTTTCAAAACAAAGGTCAACCTTGAAACTTTCAATAGCTTCTAATTGCTCTTGGGATAAAGACCAAAATTTTAATCAAATGACCAAAACCCTATAAGGCTCTGCTCTGCTAACCTCAAACTCCCAGCCTCCCCTGGCACAGGAGCTTTCCCTGTGCAAGTTAACATACCTGCCTGAACTAGACTTCACTGGCCTTCTCACTGTCAGAGCCATCATCCCTTCCTTATGAAAGCTTTTACTGTCCTCCATTGATGAGACCGAAGTCCCCAGTACAAACTCTTGTAAAATCCTCTAATTCTCCTTCAGAGCACTTATTACAATTGCAATATACATGCTTTGTGTGGTCTTTGATTAGTGCTAATCTCCCCAACCAGATTGCTAATTCCTTGGAGGCAGGGACAGTCTCTGGCCTTGTTCACCCTTGGGTCTATAATATCCAACACAATGCCTGGCACATAGTAAAAACTTATTTTTTCAGATGAATCGATCACTCAATGATACAGATATGGATTTCAATCTTAATTCTACCAGATTTGATTCTGGTTGCATGAGCTTAATCAAATTTCTAAAGAATTAAGCCACATGGTCCCCTTTTATAAAAGTAGGGTGATAAAACACAATTTATAGCGTTGTTGAGAAGCTGAAAGATGGCCTCATTTGTGTCCAGCTCAATAACATGTTTTTCCACTCCTTTCCCTTCTCTTTCTCTTAGAAGAAAATAATGAGTAGAAAAGTTGATCTCTTGACAGAGTTGTTTATTAAATAAAAGATCAGCCCTTAGCCTTCAAATCCAGACTATGTGACCTTTGGCAAGTTAGTGTTTCTCCATACATCATCCCCATCTATAAAATAGGCCTGATCAGGGCGCCTGGGTGGCACAGTGGGTTAAGCGGCCGGCTTTGGCTCAGGTCATGATTTCACGGTCCGTGAGTTCGAGCCCTGCATCGGGCTCTGTGCTGACAGCTCAGAGCCTGGAGCCTGTTTCAGATTCTGTGTCTCCCTCTCTCTGGCCCTCCCCGTTCATGCTCTGTCTCTCTCTGTCTCAAAAATAAATAAATGTTAAAAAAAAAATTTTAAATAGGCCTGATAGCAGTATATACTCATAGGGCTACTGTGAAGATTGAATATATGCCAATCACCTAGAACAAGGCATGGCACATAAACATCATATGGGTTCATTGTCATTTGTTTCTTTGCTCCTGATCTATAATTTTGCCTTTTTCTATCACATTGAATGTGTCTCTGCACATTTGCCAAGTTAAAAAATTAGCATATTATCTGTAAAAAAAAAAAGTGTATACATTTAAAAAAGAGTGTTGTTCAATTTTAGGTGGGAAACTTTAATATGTGATTTTTACAGTATTGGTGTATGTTTGTGTGTCTAGAATAGGGTACAACAAAGATTGTGCGATGTCTTTTTCCTTTACATGTCTGTTCAAATAAATGGCTGACCCATTTTTGTGAACAAGGGAAAAAAAACAAACAAACAGATCAGACCTTAGTGATAATATATGCAAGTTTAGGCATAGTTTTTGCCTTTCAGCTCTCAAATATTTAAACCTAAAGACTCAGTAAAAATTATTTTATTATTCAAATCTTTGAACACTTCACGAACTTTTACTTTGAATTGTAATAATCAAACTGTCATCAAAATTCAGAACAAAGCTATCTAAAACTCCAAATCCTTCTCTCCAATATTCTCCATTATTCCAATATTCTCCATTATTCCAAAGTGGTCAGCTCCTCCTGGACCTGTGTGCACACTCTGTGCCAGGTTAACAGAAGAAATCCAGGAAAGGCTCATGATAAGTCCAAAGCTGTGGTTCTCATTTCTGTGCAAACCCCGTATCTTTTGGGGGTTCTTGGACTGATGTATTTTATGTTTAATTTATACTTATATGATATCAAATCACTATATTTTATTAGATTGGTTTTTTTGTCTTTATTAGAACCATCTTATTAATTTTAAAAAATGTGTGGAACTTATTTAACATCCTTTTGAAAAAAAGTAGGAAAAAATTTTCAAAGGTCACTGGAGAATATGCTGGATTAGTCCAAATGTACCATCCAGCCAGCATGCCAAGAAGTGTAGATATTAAGTGAAATAAGAGCTTAGGCAAGAGACTATTTTAAATTTTTTAAATATTTATTTATTTTTGAGACAGAGACAAAGCATGAACAGGGGAGGGTCAGAGAGAGAGGGAGACATAGAATCAAAAGCAGGCTCCAGGCTCTGAGATCATGACCTGAGCTGAAGTTGGACGCTTAACCGACTGAGCCACCCAGGTGCCCCGGCAAGAGAATATTTTAAAAATGTAAACGACAGCAACCAATAATCAATAGTAGAGTCAAACTAACCTGGAATGGCAAGCTTTAGGGTTTAGTTCTCTATCCACATCCTTCAGGATCTGAGAGACTGAGAATAAAGCTTTTCTTTTTAAATAATTGAGTGTCTTTTGCAGCCGTCATTAAACATGGGTCACATCTATATCTTTCTATAGCTATTCTTCTTCTACGTCTTCCTGAAAAGACCAAGACACTTCTGTTGCTCTACCCATTCCCTTTAACCTGTCAGCTTTCTTCATACTGACCATCTTCTGCTTTTGACCAGTGGTAAAACTAAGCCTGCTACTAATTCAATTCTAAACACTCTTTCAGTGGGTGAGTATGATTAGTCCTTTAATGTGCTCCAGTACTCCTCTCTGAAATACACTGAGCAAAGGCAGCCCAGGACCAGCTCCTTAGAATGCAGAGCTCTCCACCATCTCCTATTATGTGCCCCCTGTTGCAGCCAGACTGGGTTATTCACTGTAATTCCAAGAAACGTATCTTTGTCCACTCTGGCCCACCACATCAGTTAGGATTATATCGATTACAAATAATAGAACCAATACAACAGGTGAAAGTTAAAACAAATGCATACATATATATTATGAATGTTTCTCACTGAATCCAAAGGCAAATGTAACCAGGCCTCAAGAACAAACTGGAATCACTTACAGAAAACAATTTGTTCTTACTTTTCTTTTCCTTTTTTTACTTCTCTTTGAACCCTGATCCCCATGGCAAAAAATAAAATAGTTCTTTATCCCCTCTCCTGAGAGACAGGTTTAGACTGAGAGTAGGGTCTCATAATCTCAATTTAAGATGCCCAGAGAAGGGCCTCTGATTGGCCCAATTTATGTAAAGTGCTAAAATCTGGGCCAGTTAACTGTGAACAAATATAGTTGATATGGTGGTTCTCAGAGAAATTCACTGTGACTGAGGGCCTGCAATTAAATGGGGATTGTTATGAGTTAGATATTCCTTACCACTTACCACCAAGCTAAATTCTACAACCTGGCAAAGCTCTACCTCCTTTTTTAACAAACCTGGCATTTGGTCACAATGCCAGGCTCCCAAGACAATTCTCAGGGGAATACAGATGCAAGACCATTCCTGGGGGACCATCGCCCTGGAAAACCCATACAGCGGGCTCCCTTTCCTCAGTATCAACACTTTCCACTCCAAATACTAGGATGAAATAAATATGCAGGGCAAGTTCGAAGGAAGACAATTTTAAAGGGCATTCCAAATTTCTAAAATAATTACAAGTGGCCCCAAACATATTTCAAAATGGTCACACAATTAAGTAAACAAATATAGACATCCCTCACTTTTCAGAAGTTTGTATTACACCACTTTGCTTTTATAAAAGACCTAAATTAGTACTTATTTTAAGCAATAGAAAGAATTTGAAGAGGATTTTTGCTTTTACGAAAAAGCTGAAAAGTGAAAATAGCATTCGGCATTTCTGTTATAGAGGCAGCACACACCCCAAACAGCGGCAGTGGCGCAGCCAAGATCCTTCCCCGGGAACTATACTCAGCATCTCCGCATCCGGCTGCCATAACTTTGAACCATGTCTGTGAGCATCTGTGAGCATCTGTGTTTTATCGTGATTTATTTTGGCATCCATTTGCAAGATGTGTTCTAAGGTACCAGAAAAGCCTAAGAGGTTATTCTGGTGGTCTGCAAATGCTCAAATTTTTTTCTATATAAAATAATGGCAATTGCTTTTTCACTTTGTACCATTTCTGCTTATAAAAAGCTTCACAGGAAGGGTCCCTGTGTGGCTCATTTGGTAGAGCATCTGACTCTTGATTTTGACTCAGGTCATGATCCCAGGGTCAGGATTAAGCCCTGTGTAGGGCTCCACACTAAGAGTCAAGCCTGCTTAAGATTCTCTCTTCCTCTCCCTCTGCCTCCCCCCCAAAAAAAGGGAAAAAAAAAGTTTCATAGGAATGCTCTACTTTGGGATAGCAGGAAAAACCTACATAACTAAGAGACTATTATATTATTTTTACCTATCGAATTTAAAAGATTTTATAAATTTGTAATACCCAGTGTTTGTGTGGGTGCAAGAAATGGGCCTGCTTATTCATTGCTGATGTACTACGTTTTAGGTAAAATTTTAGTAATATGTATCAAAATCCTTTTTATCAATGCACATTCTATGAACCAGGAAATCCCAATTTATGATCACTTAAAAATAAAGAGATTACTTCTTTTTCTGAACTCCTACGGAAGTTATTGCCAGTGTTCTTTATTAAAGCATCATATATGCCCTTACGATATCTCTTCTATTCATGTTTTACCTGATTATTTAACTTATAATTCACAGTTGTTCTTTCCTGAGCCTGAACATTTCCTCCATGTCCCCTCAATCTTGTAGAATGCCCACCATTCAACACATCGTTTTATAATTTCCATTTTGATTCCTCTTTAATCCATGATTTAATTAGAAATTTCTAGTGCTTGATGAACACAGAACTGATATTGATACATTGAAATGTGATTCTATACCTGATAAGTCTTTTGTAAATGTTCTACAGGTTTTATGAAAAGTCAAATTAAGAAGCCTCACAGTTATAAGTCTTTTCCCTCATGCCATTTGGAAACTCATATAATTAAATATAAGTTACCAACTGGTTCTGTCCTCTGTTAATATAATTTTGCTCTTAAAAAATAAGATCTTGGGGCGCCTGGGTGGCGCAGTCAGTTAAGCGTCCGACTTCAGCCAGGTCACCATCTCGCAGTCCATGAGTTCGAGCCCTGTGTCAGGCTCTGGGCTGATGGCTTGGAGCCTGGAGCCTGTTTCCGATTCTGTGTTTCCCTCTCTCTCTGCCCCTCCCCCGTCCATACTCTGTCTCTCTCTGTCCCAAAAATAAAATAAACGTTGAAAAAAAAATTAAAAAAAAAAATAAGATCTTGAAAAAATAAGACATGCTGAACTTAGAAATTTTTGCCATGTCACGGGAAAGTAGCTTTCAAAAAAAAGTCTGTCCTATTTAACAATTTGTTGCCCTGGTCATAATGTTATAATGTGTTCCCTTAAAGCTTATAAATATTTGTAAACATTGCATGTCAAATCAGAAAAAGACCATTGGCCCTTTCTTCTTCTCCCATATGCTTGAAGGAACTAATAAAAGCCTATGAATCTTCTCTAATTTATATTAATTCCCCCCCACATATCCTCCCCACAAATAAGAAAGAATGACTACATTTTTCCTTTTCATTCCACCACAACGTTGATATCCCCAGGAATTTAATAATAAATGAATATCAAATGCTTTTTTGATTTTGACATTTGGTGCTTTGCACGCTTAATAAGTTTTGCCAACTTGAAGCGCCTAGGTGGCCCAGTTGGTTAAGCATGGACTCTCGATTTTGGCTCAGGTCATGATCTCACGGTTCGCGGGATAAAGCCCTGTGTCAGGCTCTCCACTAACAGTGCAGAGACTGCTTGGGATTCTCTCTCTTCCTCTCTCTGTCCCCCACCCCTTAAAATAAATAAATAATTTTTATAAAAAAAAATAAGTTTTACCAATTTGATTACTCACCAGAAATTCTTGCATTTCATTCCTTCCTTATGAAATCTTTTCACAGTTGTTCTTACTAAAGAGAAGATTTGTAGAGAATTAACTCTTAACTCCTTCTATATATAAAAAGATCCTTATTTTATCCTCACCTTTAAATACTGGTTTCGTTGGGTATAGGATTGTAGTCCAAATTCCTTTCCTTTAGTACTTTAAAAATTAGAATCCATTGTCACTTGTAGCTATTAAGAAAGCTGATTTCAAACTTCTGTATCTTCTGAGTAATCTATCTCAGTTACTCTCTCTGTCTCTCTCTCTTAGATTCTAGCATTTTCTCTTTACTTCACTCTGTTTTTCATTGTTGTTTATGTTCATTTTTTTTCTTTATTAATTTTTCAAACTGTACTATTGGCAGGACATTTGCCTTTTTGTTTCTGGAAAATTTTAGGCGTTATATCTTCAACTGGGGAGTTCTATCTATCCTTTCCATTCTCTCCTTCTGGAACAAAAATTGGTAATTTCAGATTTAATTTCCATATATCTTAATAGGTCTTTTAGATTTTCAAATCTTTACTTCTTTGTTCTATTCTTGAAGAATCCCTTGCCTCTTTATTTTAGCTCATTAATTCAATCTTTAGGCACATTCATGCAGCCATTCAGCCTATCTTGAATTTTTATGTCAACACTGATATTTCTATTTCTAAAACGATTAATTCATTTCCATAGCTTCTTTCCCTGCATCACAGATGCTATATTTTCACTTCTGTCTCTGAGAATAAAAAATACTTTTTTAGTGTTCTGGTTCCTCTATTAATTCTTTTTTGAGGTGTATGTAAGTTCTCTTATGCAGTTCTTTGCTGAATTTTTTTTCTCTCTTCCATGTGTTTTAGGCTCTTAAAAGATTAGGGATATAATCCAGTGGAAAAAAGACAGTCTCTTTATTTTTTCCACTGGATTATATCAAATGGTGCTGGGAAAACTGGACAGCAACATGCAAAAGAATGAAACTAGACCACTTTCTTATACCATTCACAAAAATAAACTCAAAATGGATAAAGAAACTGAATGTGAGACAGGAAACCATCAAAACACTAGAGGAGAAAGCAGGAAAAGACCTCTCTGACCTTAGCTGCAGCAATTTCTTATTTGACACATCCCCAAAGGCAAGGGAATTAAAAGCAAAAATGAACCATTGGGACCTCATGAAGATAAAAAGCTTCTGCACAGCAAAGGAAACAATCAAAAAAACTAAAAGGCAACCAACAGAATGGGAAAAGATATTTGCAAATGACATATCAGACAAAGGGCTAGTATCCAAAATCTATAAAGACCTCACCAAACTCCACACCCAAAAAACAAATAACCCAGTGAAGAAATGGGCAGAAAACATGAATAGACACTTTTCTAAAGACATCCAGATGGCCAACAGGCACATGAAAAGATGCTCAACGTCACTCCTCATCAGGGAAATACAAATCAAAACCATACTCAGATACCACCTCACGCCAGTCAGAGTGGCCAAAATGAGCAAATCAGGAGACCACAGATGCTGGAGAGGATGTGGAGAAACGGGAACCCTCTTGCACTGTTGGCGGGAATGCAAACTGGTGCAGCCGCTCTGGAAAACAGTGTGAAGGTTCCTCAAAAAATTAAAAATAGACCTACCCTATGACCCAGCAATAGCACTGCTAGGAATTTTCCCAAGGGATACAGGAGTACTGATGCGTAGGGGCACTTGTACCCCAATGCTTGTAGCAGCATTCTCAACAATAGCCAAATCGTGGAAAAAGCCTAAATGTCCATCAACTGATGAATGGATAAAGAAATTGTGGTTTATATACACAATGGAGTACTATGTGGCAATGAGAAAGAATGAAATCTGGCCCTTTGTAGCAACGTGGATGGAACTGGAGAATGTTATGCTAAGTGAAATAAGCCATACACAGAAAGACAGATACCATATGTGTTCACTCTTATATGGATCCTGAGAAACTTAACAGAAAACCATGGGGGAGGGGAAGGAAAAAAAAGAAAAAAAAAAGAGGTTAGAGTGGGAGAGAGAGCCAAAGCATAAGAGACTCTTAAAAACTGAGAACAAACTGAGGGTTGATGGGGGAGGGTAGGTGATGGGCATTGAAGAGGGCATCTTTTGGGATGAACACTGGGTATTGTATGGAAACTAATTTGACAATAAATTTCATATAATAAAAAAAAAGATTAGGGATATAATAGATCCTAGTCAAAATATTTTTAACTTGAATATGGTCAAAGCTTTAGATATAACTTCTACTTTACAGAAAATATAGGGGATAGAAGAACAAACCAAATACTATCTCTAAGGAAGCAAGCAGTCAAACCCAGGAGGTAGAAATTCTACCCTAGGCAGAGTACCTTTCTATCCAGTCGTCTGAGTTCAGCTGCTCCCAGGTCCCTTGGACATTACCAGCCATACTGGGTGCTGCTCTACCTTCCTCAAGTGTTGCTTCCTCCCAAAGATACACAACCCCACTTTTGATGCCTGGCTCTTGGGCAGATAAAAAAGGAATCCACAGGAGTCAGACCATCTAGCATTTCCCACTGTACTTCCCACTTAATTCCTTTGCCATTTCCTCCTGGACTTCCCCGTTTTCTGCTGCCACTATATTTGTAGGTAGGGTGCCATATCATCCCCCCTTTATCCCAAGACTCTCCCTTAGGGCCTTCTGTATATGTTCTTGCCTACCATTGTTTTCTTAATTGGATCTTGTCTGTTTTTGGTTTCTCAAGGATTACTTATAAGTTCTTATCCATCAATAATTTCTATTTTTACCTTCAAATGTAGCCACATACAGTATGCACCTTTTTTGTTTTTGTTTTTGTTTTTGTTTTTTTACATATAATATGATTTCAGAATCCACAGCCCTTTAATAATTTCTTGTACATGTCCATGATGTCTTACTACAAGGACTTGGAATTGTCACTGCTTGAGAGCTATCTCTGGCTGCAGCATCCTGCTTGGCCCATTAGCACGAGGAGCAGAGCATAAGTACTGAAGAGTAAATGCTTCCTGGCATGGCCCTCAACCAGTCACAGATGGAAACTAGTGACCAATACACCAGCTTCCTTGCCCTTGAATAGGACAATTCTGAAGCTCTGGACTGAGAGGTCCTCAGCATGACTGAACTCTAATATCCCTCCACAATCACATGCTAATTAACCTTACCCTTTATTAGCTTCTTTCCCTTACTTATATAACTTCTTGGTTTCCTTACCAGTGCTTTCTGGAATTACCCAACCAAACTACTTATATTAAACCCTAGTCTCAGAGTGTGCTTCTGGGGAACACAACCAAAGACAATGGTGAGAGGGGAAAAATATATACATCTATGCAGTCTCCCTATCACGCAGGGTGCTAGGTACTTTTTAGCAAAATTCTGGTTATATTTGTTGAAACAATGCCTGAGGTGTTTTTTTTTTTTTTCAGGGCCAGTGGAGCCATAAACTGGTAGAAACATTTACTTTTTTTTAATATATGAAATTTATTGTCAAATTGGTTTCCATACAACACCCAGTGCTCATCCCAAAAGATGCCCTCTTCAATACCCATCACCTACCCTCCCCTCCTTCCCACCCCCCATCAACGGCCTGAGGTTTTTTTTTAAGTTTTATGGTTAGATAACGCAGGATTTTATCAGAAAAATATAAAACCTATAGATATCAAGTAGGAAAGTGTTTAATACCGGGAATTAGGTGTTCCATGATTATGGGAAGGGCTAGGAGAGCAAAAGTCAAGGGAAGTGATGATAGAGGGCATGAAATCAGGACATGCCCAAACCACAGTGCAGCGCCACCATAGGGACTTGTCTTGAAGCCACCATAAGCCTCACTTCTGTTGATTGTGCACCTGCTCATAGTTGCTGCTAAAAATATAATGGTTTCTCCTTCTTTTTTGACTTTCAAACTGGTTCCTAATACCTTCCATTAACAAAATCTAACTGAAACACTTTGGGTAGAGAAATCTGGGAAACTGCCTCCCAAGCTTTCTCCGTGTTCACAGGGCATGGGAGTGAGGATGTAGTCCAGTCGATCTCACACTGGAACACTATTAATTCATTAAAATCCTAAGTGCCGCATGTCATTTTCCCAACTACCTATTTGCTGAAATTTCCAAGTATCTCTAAGAACAAGCCTGTTTGTAAACAAATCTATTAAGTAACCAATAACAATAATTCCATTGGGTGACCCATAAAATGCCACAATTCTAATTAATGTCCAAGCACTCACAAGGCGAAAGATCTCATACGATCTAAGTACTTCTTAGCAATCCTGTAGGACAAACTTAAATTTCTCTCTAAAAGATCATATCAAAGCACTGGTAACCATTTTCAAGGCTTTGTACAGAAATATACCTAGTCCTAAAAACTGACAACAAGTTTTAATTACTGCATAAAGAAACTTAATGCAGCTTTATAGTTAATGCAATTATTTGGAATGCTTCTATTGGTTTGGGAGAAACAAAGAGCAAGGGAAAAGAATGACATCATTTCAAGGCCCTCATTTACCTTTATTAAAGATTTGCAATGTCCAAATATTCAAATCCCCACTCAATCACACTCACTCCTTTTAATTTCCAAAACACGCAAATCAAATTTTTGGCAATAAAAAAGTTTAATGGTTATTATTATTAGAAGTTAGTTTCAGGGGAAATGTGTCTAGAAGAGAGCTTTTCCCCACATAACCTCAGAATTCTTGTAGCTCTGTAACTGATATCCCTTTGTACATGCACATACATTAATTACAATCCAAGGGAAACAGTGCAGAGTTTACAATTTTTGAATATGTAAAAGTATATAAATCACTTTTTGTTCTGCCATGTAACTATCATAAATAAGCATTATAAAATTATCTTATGGAAAGCCTATAGTCAGAAATAATGCCAGTTATACTAATCCTATGGAGAAAAATTTTTTGAAGAACATTTATTTAGTTCTGCAAATTTATTATAGCAAAAGCTAGGAACTTCCTTAGAATTAGATATCTTGCTTTAAAAACGTGCCCATAAGGACGACTGAATTCGTAAAATCACTTCCATAATTTTTATGATTTTTCTTTACTAGGAAGTTATGAAATTAAACACTGCAATGTATATTTCACACATTAGAATGTCTTTTAATAATTATGATTCACTATTTTCTAAAAGTTACATTAAACCTTCACTAATAAAGGGAATTCAAAATCAAGGGGGCTTATTTATTCATATATAATAGATTTTTAAATTAAATTGATATAATCAGTTAAGGCTTTTTTTCTTTCTGAATACTTCATGTCAAGTTCTTCAGAAAAATCAGAATTTAAGTTTGAAGTTTCAATTTTTATTGCAAAGAGTTTATTTATCAAAAGTCAAGAAAGTTAAGTTCTATTTTTCCATCAAAATTACACATTAATTTTTTTTAATGTTTATTTATTTATTTATTTATTTTGAGACAGAGAGAGACAGAGTATTAATGGGGGAGGGACAGAGAGAGAGGGAGACACAGAATCCGTAGCAAGCTCCAGGCTCTGAGCTGTCAGCACAGAGCCTGATGCGGGACTCGAACCCATGGACCATGAGATCATGACTTGAGCTGAAGTCGGACGCTCAACCGACTGAGCCACCCAGGTGCCCCTACACATGTTTATTTTTTGTTTTCATCTAAAAACTCTATGCACATTCAATAAAAATAGCAAGATGTTGCATTTCAGGGGTTGTTACTTATATGTGTTTTAAAATGAGTTTGTTAAATTCATCAGGACTATAACCAACCTCTTGAAATAAAACATTTTCCTTTCATGTAACTAAAATTACTTGACATTAAAATCAGATGGGGCGCCTGGGTGGCGCAGTCAGTTAAGCGTCCGACTTCAGCCAGGTCACGATCTCGCGGTCCGTGAGTTCGAGCCCCGCCTCAGGCTCTGGGCTGATGGCTCAGAGCCTGGAGCCTGTTTCCGATTCTGTGTTTCCCTCTCTCTCTGCCCCTCCCCCGTTCATGCTCTGTCTCTCTCTGTCCCAAAAAGAAATAAAAAACGTTGAAAAAAAATTTTAAAAAAAAAATCAGAAAAGCTTAAATGTCTGTATGATCTTACAAAATTCACAACAGAAAATCCTTCTGAACATCAGACTCTACAATATTTTTTGTATTTATTTATTCATTCTACATATATTTTATGAGAATGAGTACTGCAAAGAACAATGCTGAAAATAACAAAGGCAGAAACATTGCCCTCACTCTCTGTGTGAAGCCAGGATATGCAGGGCACACAGGAGGGCTCCAGAGAGAATAAATAAACTAATTCTTTGCCTTTTTCACTTCTTTTTTTTTTTTTAACTTTTAATGTTTATTTTTGAGAGAGATAGCACGAGCAGAGGAAGGGCAGAAAGAGAGGGAGACAGAATCAAAAGCAAGCTCAGTCAGCACAAAGCCTGATATGAGACTCCAGCCCATAAACTGTGAAGTCATGACCTGAGCTGAAGTCAGACACTCAACTGACTGAGCCACCCAGGTGCCCCTGGCCTCATTCGCTTCCAAATCCACAGGTTCACTTTTTGAACTCATTTTAATTTTTGCATCTTGGGAATAGAATGTCATTGTATTTTAGGATGTTGAATTAATTTTAGATGCATTTATGCATACATATCTCAACTCTATGGAGAAGAATTTTTATTTGACATAGAACAGATCTCATTTTCAATAAGTTAGCAATTTCCCATAAGTTCTTTCATGTTATTGAGGGAATTGTTAAGTGTATAAATCATTTGTACTGTTGTTTTAAGTGACATTTGGCTGATCCCTGGATTAGAACTGATTTTGGCATTCTTCACAACTTTCAACATTTGTGTCAAAGTCCTTTATCTTCCTGTGTGTATGTATGTGTCCGTGTGTACCTGTGTGAATATAAAACGTTCTTTCTCTTTTCTAAAACTACTTAAAGACATAAAATAATGGATGAAAACCATGATACAGGCACATATAAATCTGTGTTATGGAATATTCAGTGTTTATGCTGATACAAAAAAGGAGAATTTTTATATTTTTAATTTACTTAAAATATCATTGAGATTTATGAACTGGCACTCCAAAAGTATTTTAATAAAATATAATGAAAACTAGGTATGAAAATGTGCTATGCCTTGGACGTTCAGATTTTTAGTATACTACAGTCATAGGTGTATTCTGTTTCCAAACCCTAATGAATACCAATGATTAAAAAAAATTCATATAGAAGTAGGAAGTATATTACATTAAAGACATTTTCTATCTGCTTTATACCTATTAATGTATTCTAAAATATGTATGAATGACCTTATGCCCTAAGATAGTGTAGGTAATACAAAGATTTACACTTATATAAGGACTTTATCTCCCCAAAGTCTACAATGTAGTTGGGGAGACAGAACATTTGAACATAAAAATTTGCATATATCAATGAGAGAATCCCAATGAAAAGGTGCATCAATTGGCCTCTAAGACCTCTGTCTACCTTTAATATACAAAATAGCAAGAATTCATTCATTCATACATATAAATAAATGTATAAGGATATATGTATTGAGTATAGTAGATGATTATGTGCTCACCATTGTTTACAGCCATAACAGAGCAGACAAACATTATTATTATCATGGCACATGAAAGGAAGTCAAAGACAACTAATAAAAATGAATATTTAGTCAGTTGTGTTCAGTGTTATGGGGGGAAATAGCAGTAGAAGATGAGAAGTGGTTGTGCTAACCTAGGATAGAAATGAGGCCAAATATCTATTTTAAACAGAATGATCAGGGAAGGCCCCACTGAGAAGGTGACATTTGGGCACATACATGAGAGATAAGAGAGTGAGCCCTGCAGACAGGTGGGCAATAGGCAATACCAAGTGAAAATTCTTGAGGTGAGTGAATACAGAAAAGGAAGAAAGGCATTGCAGCTGGAAAGAAAAAATAGAGACAGAGAGAAAGAAACAGAGATGAGTGATAGATATAATGTAGATGGGCCAAAAGTTCTACCAAATGTTTGCAGAATATTGTAATGACTTTGGCTTTCACTCTGAATGAGATGGATGCCATTGGAGGATTTTGAGTAAAAGAATGATATGATCTGATTTAAGTCCTTTAGACTCAAGCACTGAGCACAGATACTATAGGGATAAAAAAGAATCCAGAAGACCCATTAAAACAGTTTTATAATAATCTGTGGAAGAAATAATGGTGCATTGGACCAAGGGGTAGTGTTGGGAGGAAATGAAGAGTGTTCAGATTTTGATTGTGTTTATTTTGATGGTAGAGCCAATAGAATTTACTGACAGTATGGGTATGGGATGGAGAAAAAAGCGAGAGGTGATGACTGTGGTTTTTGGACTGAGAACTAAAGGGAAAAGGTACTGTTTACTGAGGTGATAAAGATGAGGAAAAGTAGATTTTAAAAAAGAATATCAGGGGGTTGACACTGGACTTGTGAAATTCAAAGACTACTAGTAAATGGTAACATCAAGGAAGCTGCGGTATAAAAGTCTGGAGTTGAGGCGAGAAGTCCACACTGGAGATATGAATTTGGGAACTCTCAGTATAAAGATATATTTTAAAGTTGTTATTAGATAAGATGACCAAGTTGGACTTAAGGATCAGAAATACACTTAGAATCTCTGTAAGGCATTCTCCTCCCCTGCCTCATACAGATTTCAGTGACCAAATACTCTAAATATGTAACGGGTAACATCCAGCTTAACAAAGCTTAACCCGGCTCCTCCTGGCTCAGTCAGAAGGTCAGTTCCTTGGAAAGCGCTGCCCCCAAAGGTGAACAAAATTCCAATTGGAGGCTCAAATGTGGCAATACACAAGATGTTCTCAAAACAAGGCTAATCACCAAATAGGGAGCTTGACTAATTGGTTGAGGATGTTTTCTGCTCTGGTCATCCCTTGGCAGAACAAAGAAACACCAAGAAAGAAGCCCAATGGCTAGAACACAAGAGTATGAGCATGGAGTTCTGGGATCTGCCTTTCATTTGTGTGACTCCCTAGACAATTCCTTTCACTTCACCATATTTGATTTTACCATAAATGTCCCTAAGACTCTGCATACTTCCTAAGATGTTTTCCAGAAAATAATACCAGCAGAATTATGAAGGTTAAAAAAAGAGGGCAACAGAGAAAGAAAAGCTTCTATATTGAAGCATTTTCTTCTGCAACAACTATAATTTATTTCTTCCTAATTTCTTTTCAGTCAACATGCAGAATCACATAGGGGCATTTTCATAGGGTATTTTTCATATGGTAGTTTTATGGAATAAAGAACGACCGACAGTCAAAACTCAGGGGCCAGGGCACTTTCATAACAAAGGGCAGCCTAAGGGCAAATTTGCCCACTCAATGCCTTGCTTCTTACTATTGACCCCAAGGTTATAGATTTAATGAGCACTCCAGAACAGAAATGTAGCCACGTTAGAAACTAGCATTACTTTAAATCTGTGAGTGTTGGGATATTTAGAAATAGCCACTATGAAAGCTGGGCAGAAAAAAAAAAAAAACATTTCAAAATTATAGACAAATTTAGAATTAGAGCAGGACGAATTGAAACTTTAATTAATTATTTAATTAATGAAAATCTGCCATTCCTACTAGTCAGTGAGTCCCTTGAGGGTGGATACCACATCTATTTTGTTCTCCCAGGTTTCCTCAGTTCTAGCACAGTGTGATGTGATACAGCTCCAGCTGGGAGAGCGGTCAAGAGGGCAGAACCCAGTAGGCCTGAATTGGGCCAGAGGCAAACCAAGGTCATATGAGAGAACCACAGAAGAGTGACATGACCAAGTGTCAGTAGCAGAAGGTACTCACTTTGAGTTCAGGATAGAGCAAGAATGAGTGGCCATAGTAGAACTCTGGAGCACAGAACGGGCAGCACCTGAGGAGATGCTAAAACTAGAGACAAAGGCAAATCTAGATCGGAGCACCTCATGTCAGAAATCTAAGAGAAAGTGCTTTCATCAGGGCTCTAGACAGGAATTTTTACAGCATAAGCCTAGATTTTCAGTCCAAGTCTTCTGCTTCTAAAGGGCCTGACTTATTTTTTGCTATGGGGAAATTTCAGTTAAACCAAAAAGAAGCAGTAGCACCAGGAGCAGCAGCTAAATGATGTTCCACAGCTCAACAAGGTGAGACCAGCCAAAATGTGCAGAACTAGATAGTAATCCAATAAAGGTACCAACACCAAGGGAGTCCCTGATCAGAGTAGAGCTTGGCAGGCTCCAAGCTGTTGTTGGAAGATAATGATACCACCGAGCTTGCATGCACTGGCCTCTCCTGAACTCTTTGTTTTGTCTAACAATTGCAAATTACGGCTTTAGAAGTAACAATAGTTTTATAGTAAAGTTATGAGCTACTGTTGTTACATATTAGCAAAATCATTTTTTAAAAACTTGGAAAACATAGTGTTTTAATTTTTTTAATGTTTACTCTCTCTCTCTCTCTCTCTCTCTCTCTCTATATATATATATATATACACATACATATACATATATGTGTGTTTGTATGTGTGTTTGTATGTGTGTGTATATGTGTGGGTGTGTATATTTAACTTTAGCTAAATTTTAACTCTCTAAATTTGTGAAAATCAACTAAATTCTTTTGGTAGTTCTTTCAGTCAAAAAGTAAATCTACACATCCTGTACTATATTAAGTAAGGAGGGAGTGTGTTTCCTAGTTCCAGTCTAAATGTCTCGACCTTTTCTCTTTGAAATAAATAAGTACTATTAATAAGTCAGTCCCCTAAATCAGAGAAAAACATAGAATTAAGCCCCTTTTCGATGAATTGAGATGATGTAACCAGACCACGCTTTGGCTATGACTAGTTCCATGACTAAAATCACTTGAGAACTCTTGTTTCTCGTCATCATTTGGTCTGAAGAGGGATCGTGGGTGTCTTCTACAGAAGACAGGAGATCAATGGCCAAAAGCCAATGGAGACAAACAGATGTTGTGGTTACCAAGTTGGAAAGTGAATATGTGAATTTCATTCCAAAAACCTCCTGCCAGAAGTGCTATAAAGAGAAAATCCATGCTTGATCCTCTACCTCCTGTTTGACGGAAAATATTGATGCACTTGTCTGAATTCATCAAAAAACCTTGGCAAGTAGGTGTTTCTAATACATGTGGGCCAAAAAGAATAATTATACAGCTCTTATGTCCAGTGATCTCCACCAACCTCAACATGCACATTCTTGGAAAATGTGTAAAATATTGAAGAAAATCCTACATATAAACGAAATTTTACCTTCCACTAAAATACAGGGGCATTAATAAGAAGGGATGAGTATGTATTCTTGCTGAGTAGGCTCATTTCAGGAAATGTTGGATATGTGCTCTTCTCAGAAACCTAAATGACCAAGGGACAAATATTATTGTTTCATTACAAGAAAAAGTGAAAGGGCCAATTTACTGTGTTTCTGTACTAATTTCTGAACCAAAAATCTTTGTATAAGTAGAAAATGTGGCACTTTATTTCAAACACTAGGCAACTAAAACCTATCCATTTGCCATGGACTTCACTTGAACAAGTCTCAGGTATGGAAATGAGGGAGAGAGGAGAAGCTTAAGCCTGGAATATTGGCACTAATAAATCAAAAGTAAGGGAAAGTACCTTAAGTCCAGGAATATGTGAAAAAAAAATACATCAAGTAGGAATTGATGGTAATAACCACACAAGTAGAAGTCCTGACTACTGTCCAGAAAGCATATTTCCCTGATATAAATAACCCTGCAGAATGCAAAGTTGCAGTTACTGGTATAGATAGATAGATGTGTGGTAGGCAAATTCCCAGCATAGCCCCTCACCCCAGCCCCTCATATGCCCTTGTAAAATCTCTCCTACACTGTAAGCAAAACCTGGAGATGTCATCCCTGTAACTATACTAACATGATTTGCCAAAAGGAGATTATCTGGGGAGCATAACCCAATCACATGATCCTTTCAAAAGCAGAGAGTTTTCTGTCTTGTGGCAGAAGGAAAAGTCAGAGATTGAAAGCACAATTGTTGACCTGAAGATGGAGAAGGCCACATAGCAAGACCTCAAGGAAACTTGTAAAAGCTGAGAGACATCCCCGGCTGATAGCTGGCAGACAATAAAGTTCCGTCCTACATCCACAAGGAAATGAATTCTGCCTGCTAACAGTACACTTGGAAGAGAATCCCAAGCACCAGGTGAGAGCTGCAGTCTGGACAACACCTTAATTTCGGCCCAATAAGACTCCGAGCAGAAAATCCAGTTGCACAGTGCCCAGACTTCTGACCTACATAATTGTGAGATACTAAATGGGTTGTTTTAAGCCACTAACTTTGCCATAATCTTTTATACAGCAATAGAAAATTCTTACGAATTGATCATTGGGCTTGATGAATCAATTATGACTAATCTGAGAAGAACTCCCTTAACATAGTAGGTATAAATTGTCTAACGGTCTTCTGACTCTGAGATTCTGTAATGTTAATAGCAACCTTCTCCAGTAATGCATCTTTAGTCACTTGTTTAAAAATAACCTCTTGAATCGAACTGATGACATACTTCTTTCATAGCTATGAGGTGTTTCTCCCTAGAAACCATTTAAAATAAAATCCAGAAAATAGATCTCATCATTTCTTTCATTAAACAGAATTTCTTTGTATTAGTGTACCATAGGGGTTTGTATTAAATTTCAGCAAATTTACAGCATTTTATGGGAAATATTTTTACTTTGGTGATGTGAACCTGTGTGAAAACTGAAGTTGTTCAAATCACATGTTCATTTAATGTCAACTAAGAGTGTTTTCCAACATGAGAATTTTATGCAACACCCATAATTTCAGAGGATATAAATCTGGTAGCCTTAAAACAGTAAGAAAACAGAGCCAAGTTTAGAACCCATGAGCAGTGAAGCAGGTATGTTTCCATTCAGTGTCTGTTTCCATTCAAGCTCTGGGGGAGCCCTACTCCTCCCCCAGCCAAATCTTGTTTTACCAATGTCTGTTTTAAATAACTAGTACATGTAGCAAACTACCACATATGTAATAAAAACCATATTATTTAAGAGCACATTTAACAATACTATCAGAGTATGTTTAATTAAACACATGAATCACACACCTCAAATTAAACAACACCTCCTCTGGGTAAAAAGTCTCTCAAAATATTTAAAAGCAACTTTGAAGCAGGAAAAGAAACAATATTCTATTGGAATGAGCCCATACAGCACTTAAAAAAAAAACTTGAACGTAACAGTTTTTAGTCTTAGTTTGTATTGAAATATTATATCACAAATAGTGATTCTGAAGGCTAGAAACAGTCTGGCTTTTCAAAAAAATACAGTTAGAAGTATGACACAACACTTCTGAAAAGTGATAATTCTTCAAAGCAATCCTAACCAGTTCTGTTTAAATGGAATACCAATATATAGAACAAATATAAAAATGTTTAAATAAAATCGGGTATGTTAATAATTTAAGAAAATTGTTGCCAGTATTATGGCAAGGCAGGTGGATCCAATAAAATGAGTTAACATATTTAGATTTAGAACAATGCTGAATTGTTACAAGAGTTCATCATCATCATCCTCATCCTCCTCCTCCTCATCATAATTATTTTTAACTATTCTCTCCTCTTGGACATCATTTGACTTCAGTCTCTTTATAATCTACAATAGTGGTTTCAAGAGTTTATGGTAACATGATTGAAGGGATTAAAATATTAAAAAGATTAAAACAATTCCTAAAGGAATCAGAAATAGCCACAGTGCAATTCTTAGAACTTATGGAGTCCAGAAAAGCATTCATGGTAGTACTTATTCACTTGTCACTATTTATTGCCGTGTCTGCTCAGTCTGTTCACTTCTGACCAATGAGCATTTTGTACACTTCAGTGTGCTTGCAACCCCCTCGTTGGCAGTCAGTGGACCTTATGCTCATCCTCTTCCAGCCTGCCCCTCAGTACCACTTTGCATGAACCTCTCAGTTTATCATTTCATCCCACAAACTTCACACAATGGTTACTTTATGGGAACTAGAGATAGGGGCGCCTGGGTGGCTCAGTCGGTTGACTGTCCGACTTCGGCTCAGGTCATGATCTTGCGGTTCGTGAGTTTGAGCCCTGCGTCAGGCTCTGTGCTGACAGCTCAGAGCCTAGAGCCTGCTTCAGATTCTGTGTCCCCCTCTCTCTTTGCCCCACCCCTGCTTGTGCTCTGTCCCTCTGTCTTTCAAAAATGAATAAACATTAAAAAAAGAAAAAAGAAAAAAGAAATAGAGATACATTGCTCCCATTTACCATTTACCATCATTTGATGGACACCTGGGAAGGGATCCAGTATGCCACAGGACATTGATTTTAGAACATGGTTGCTCAATAAGCTCTTGTGCAACCAATTTATCGAATGAGCTGAAGAATATAAATAGGAAGCATTCTTAGTTTTTGACATATCTGTCTTCAAACATATTCTGTCATATTTTTCTTCCCCTGCCCCTTGGCCATCTTGAGGCAGATTCCATAGTTTTCTGATTCCTTTCAGACATTAGAACAGTCTCCTTTCCATCTCCTTTCCAGTTTAACTGAGCTCAAAACATTCATTTCTCACCCAGTTTTTAGGTTTCTCTCCATCCTCACTTAAACATGATTCCCTTCCACTTGTGGTTCACCTGGCCCCACTGGACATCCTCTCTACAGGGCTCTATTCTCACTTCCTTCCACAGTGCTCTCTGGCTCCAGGAAGCACACCCCTGACTGCCACCCCCATTAGTGGAGTCAGTCGCTCCAACTACAGGCCTCTCGTCACCTGACTCAGCAGCTGCCATAAGCAGCCTCTCAGACTTGAGACTTTTCTAGGCAAAAAATTAGATGTGTGTCCAGCACCTGCTGAAATCAAGGAAAACAGATCAACATCACCCAAGAACTTGCTAATCCCTTCCACTCTGGTGGCCCACTCCTATCTGCAGGTCAGTTGGCAACCACTTGGGACAGGACAGCAGTTTCCTCTCTCCACAAGTGACTCCTTTGAAGGGAGCCACCCCAGTTAGCTCGAGTTAGAGGAAAACAGTTCTATCCTACTAAGGCCAACAATCCTTTTCAAAGTATCTTCCTCCTGTAAGAGGTTTCTACTCCGAATTTATCATCTCATGTAACATGGGCTAAGCATCCATGATACAATCATTTTTAACTTTTCTGGCAGCAAGTCCTATGGAAATATCCGTACTGGTCTTCAGAACAAGAGAGCACTTAAAGCTCATTGTTCCCAGCCTTGAAGTTTCTGCTGAAACTGTGACAACAAGAGGTCAACAAGAGGCAACATAGGATGCTCTAGAATGAGAAAAGAACAGACACAGCTTCTGTGGGTTCACTTAACCTAAAAATTAGTTTAGCCTGTATTAAGAATATATCTATAGCAATCAGATACACACCAGTAGCTCTGGAAATGAAGAGAAGATATTTCCCAGGTAATAGGAAAAATAGAAAAAGAAACCTTTCAAAATAAAGTTGGATCTTTTGTGGCTCAGTTAGGTTGGATGATTTCCCCCACATCCTCCTCCTGTCCTTTCAATTTGTGTGGTGGTTTTAAAATATGTCCACAAACTCTTTTACACTCATCTCTTCAACAGGTGGAGCTTAACTCCCCTCTCTTGGGGTGTGGACTCAACTAAGTGATTAACGTCTCAGAAATAGAATGTGACAGAATTGATGGCCCAATTCATTGCGGATCCTCCTTGTTCTTTCTCTTAGATCACTTCCTCTGAGGGAAGCCGGGTATTATGTTTTAAGGACACCCAAGAACCCTATAAAGAGGCCCATGTGGCAAGGAACTGAGGCCTCCCACAAAAAGCCATGTATATCAAACATCTTAGAAGTAGATCCTCCAGCTCCAGTCAAACCTTCAGATGACTCCAGCCCTGGCTATGGCTTGGCTACAGACTCATGAGAAATGCTGCACCAGAACCTGAGCTAAGCTACTGTCAAATCCCTGACTTACAGAAACTATGATTAATAAATGTTTGTTCTTTTAAGTCCCTAGATTTAGGGGTAATTTGTTATGTAGCAAGAGATAACTAACACAATGTAGTACCTAAAAAACACTCAAATAAATTTAAAATTCCCTATCTTCTTTCCCTAGTTATTTATACCATATATACCCCAAAGCTACCAATCACCCAAAGCATACTTTAGTCACTGTTCAATATATACAAGTATCAAATCATCATAGTGTATATCTGAAACTTACACAATGCTATATATCAATTATATCTCAATAAAGGTGGAACAAAATACCTTGGCCCCAAATGAGGTGCTGTGATAACTTCTTTTTAATTAGTTTAATTATTCACCTGAGCATGATTACTAATGCATGGGCCGATCAGCTGATAACCTCCCCTACTCTTGCTAAACAGTATAATTCCAACAGGAGTTACTTAGAAGAACATATACAAATTAATATAATGTGGATCAGCTTATTAGAAAATCATACCAAGGTCCATAGCCACATGGCCACTAGTAGGTAATGAAGAGAAGACCCTATCATATAAAATTACTCCTGTGATTGATATTTGAAATCCAAGTATTACAACTTATTCCTATTTGTTTGAGATTAGTTACATGCTAAAAAAAAAAAAAAAAAAAAAAAAAAAAAAAAAAAACTCCAGTAGGGATAGACCTTTACATTGTTTTGGATACATTATTCTTTTCAGTATGAAGGAAGTGTGTGAGATTAGGATATGAGCCACCAAGAAGAAAAAGGAAATGATTAAAAAAAAAAAAAAAGCTGAGAGTGCTAAGGAAAACCTCACAGTCTTTGCATTCATTCTGAGGGTGGTCCTGTGCCCTTTCAGGCTCTGTGAATTAGATGGCATCAGCTCCCAGAAGGCAGAGGCCCAAGTGTGTGTCTGTTACAAAGACTACCTAACACAATCCAGTCAGTGGAATGCTAAGCCACAACAAAACCATCAGGCACCAGATAAAGTCAGACATCTCTTCTAATAAGCAGCTGTTAGACTTGGACCTGTCAACAACATCACACATAACTTCCTGGACATTTTCATCAGGGTCACCTAGAAACGCCATCATCAACAAACAGCAAGACAAAAAATTTACCCAAGGAATAAAACCAGACTCCTGGAGTATTGCCGGTCCTAAAACAAAACTTACAGCCACCCAGCTGAGCTCTATTACATGTATGTGATCAAGAGATGACAGCTGAACTCCACAACAGTTAAGAAGGAAAACCGAAGAGATATGACCACAAATGGCACAATTAGAATAGAGCCATGGTGAGGAGCTGAATCAACAGGCATCCATTCCCTACTGGAATCAAAATCAAAAGCAAAGAACAGGCTATGCTGGGGATCAGAAATCAGAAATGTCTCAAAGTGCAGCATTAGCAATAATCAGAGAAGAGACTGTGGACTTGTGGTTGCAATCTCCCTCAAATGTAGAAGAGTCTAACCAAAAAATATACTCAGTATCTTGTTATATACATGTACAGACAGAAAACCAACCATACAGGTTGTGCCCTACTCCTATCAACAACCTGCCCATAATATACACACGTAAGCCACCACCACCTTTGAGCCCACTTATGGAACAATTTTTCCATTTTCCACTGAGACCCTATGGAATTGAAGGGAGATCATTTTCTGCGTATGTAAAACCAAAATGTTATATTAGATGATTGCTAAAGCCCTCATGGCTCTGAATCTTTGACATAAGGAACATTTGAGACCACATGAAAACAAAATCTCATCATAAACCAAATTAGAAAAAACAAAACCCTAATTTAGATTCCAGTGAAACTATGTTCAATGGGAAAACACAAAATGGTTAGAGACATGAGGCATATATTACTTTGACACTCCAGATTTTTTTTAACCACAGATTGAAACTAGACATTATTTTCAAGTGGGAAAAGCCGTTAGAGTTGATTTTTGTCAACTTTATGTTCAGGCCACAGATGTTAGCAGGACATTCAATACTTCTAGTTTATGGGGAAAATTAGAACAGAATGCTCACAACTCAAATGATACATAACCTGCCTGCAACATTACTTTATTTCACTTTTTAAAATTTGAAATGTGATTTTGATGATTAAAAGGATTCCACAATAGAGATTCTAGCTTAGTAGCATGACAAGGGGATCTATAAAATGGAGGCCAGGTTTTTTTTTTTTTCTTTATTACCAAATTATTTATTGCTTACAAATCCAAATTATATTTCCAACTTGCATTATTTTTCTATGTATATTCTATATATTTTAAAATAATTTAGAGCTAAATAGAAAGAATATGCTTCTATTGTATTTCATAAACAGAGTTAACTTTTAAAATGTGTATTTAGAGTGGCAATATGGTATGCAAGATAATTCCTCAGTTTCCTGAATCAGAAGATAAAATGCTTTCTTTAAATAATAGAATTCTCCAATAATTTTGTAGCTAAACTCCAATATCACTCCACAAAGACTAACTAGCATGTTAAACTACTTTATAATATAGAATTTGTTTACAGATATCATGCATAGACAAAGCCTTGTGACTTGCCAGGCTGATGCCAGGAATTAATTTGCCAGTAAAGCAAAAACCCTTTGATGTGATAGCTTCACTCTCCTTTTGGGCTTTGTAGTTTGTTAGTTCCCCTTATTACTCATAGGTAGACCCTCCTGCAATACCGCTAGTGCCTAATATACCCTTTAGCCACATTCATAAGTACATCATTCTCAAACCACCTCCACTTAGCATTGGTATAAATCCGCAGTCAGCATAAGCATATATATTTAAAACTCCTGTTAGGCCACAGGAAAATCAGAATCAGAAAATAGCAAGTCATGGTGAATGCCTTGTGGCCCAGTGTGAAAATAGTGAATAAGATATTAGTAAATGAGAGGTCCAAATATGAGGAGCCACATGAAGGCTTTCAGATTCCTTAGGTTCACTTGTGATAATCAGAATAAATGTATCTTTCCCAAGAGGAATTTCATTCTTCTGACTTCCAAAATCATTGCAGCCAAGCTAAAAAGACTGATTATCTCATAACAACCAAGAACTTGAGTTGGAAAAACTCCTTCAAGAATTTCTATTTCAAATACTATCTTTACAGTTGGGGAAACTCAGACTCAAACATCTGCCTAAGTGTTCAGCCTGTTAGATGTTGAACTGAGACTTGAATCTGGATTCCCAAGGCTTTTTTCTAGCATTCTTTCTTTAAAAAAAAAAACAAAAAACAAAAGAAAACACCTTTTTACTGTGGAATATATTTTACATATATATCTACACACACACATATGTATATACACATACACATAACATATATCTATTTTTAACAATATTTAAAAAATAAATGTCCAATGCTATACTTTTTTTTTTAAGTAGGCTCCACACATGGAGCCCAACTAAAGGTTTGAACTCATGACACTGAGATCAAGACCTAAGATGAAATCAAGCGTCAGACATTTAACCCACCTATCCAACCAGGCACCCCTCCACCACCATGCTTTGAAATACCATGGGGCACCTGGGTGGCCCAGTCAGTTAAGTATCCGACTCTTGATTTCAGCTCGGGTCATGATTTCAAGGTTTTTGAGTTCAAGCTCCGTGTGGGGCTCCAGGCTCCAGGCTGACAGTGCAGAACCTGCTTGGGATTCTCTTTCCTTCTCTCTCTGCCCCACCCCCACTCATACTCTCGCTCTCTTTCTCTCCAAAATAAATAAACTTAAAAAAATAAAATAATTTTTACCACAAACACAGTCTCACCCATGCTTGCTATTGTTTAGTTTTACCCATGTTGTCATTTATGTAAATGGAGTCCTCTCAAATGTATTCATCTGTCATACTTTTGCTTAGTCATGTTATGATTTTGATATTCATACATATTGATGTGTGTAATTATAATTAATTCATTTTCACTGCTACAGAGCATTCCATCGTAAGCATGTACAACAGTATGCTTTTCGCCTCCTCTATTGATGGATGTTATATTCTTTCTGGCTTTTACTCTTACAAGCAATGCTAATCTGAATCGTCTCATATGTGACACCTGCACAAACACGCAATAGTATCTCTAGAGAATATTCTCTAGGAAAGCAATTGCTGGATCATAGGGCATGCACATTTTCAACTGCATAAGGTATTGTCAAACTGGTTTCCAAAGGAGCCATACCTATTTGTCCAACTCTTCTTCCTTGATAACATTACCAAAATTTAGTATTGTGAGAATTTTAATTGTTGCCCTCCAGTAGATGTGAAATAAATTCATACTGCATTTTGATTTATATTTTCCTTGTTGTCAATGAAATCCAACACTCTTTCATGTATTTGTTGTCACAGCTCTTCTTCTCTCAAATGTCTATTCACATGTTTGCCTTCATTCCTATTGAATTAGTAGTCTTTTTTTATTATTGAGTCATAGAAGTTATGTGTTAACTCTGGCTATTAATCCTTTGTTGCTTTTTTTGTGTTAATGATAGATTTTGATGAACAAAATTATTAATTTTAATATCCTTTCATTTTAACTTTACTGGGTTGATCTTGTGTCTTAAGTTTAGTGGTTTCTGCATTTTGTTTATAAAATTTGTTCCTCGCTGACTTACACAGACCACTTCCCCAAATATTCTAAAGGTTTTCATGTTTTGCACTTCACATTTAAATCATGGAATGGAGTTTTTAAATTTTTTTATCATTTCATTCTGGAATTGCTTTTTTTATTGTTTCATATACTCAGGCTAACATTATCATGTGACTCTGTTTCCAGATTTTCTAATAGGTTCCACTGGCCTATTTGTCCAATGCTGTATTAATTTCCACTCACCTAATCAATCTCAAAGTATAATAAATCTCAATAAGGAAAATCTTAACTGGGTATTTTTTAGAATATGTTGCTTCTTCTTGTATCTTTGCTTATTTCATTACAAATTTTAGAATTAGTTTACCAAATTTCATGAAAAAAAATTCTTGGAGTTGTTTTTGCAAACGCATTCAATCCAAAGATCAGTTTGAGAAGAAATGACATATTTGTGGAATCCTTCTAGCTATAAACATGATTTGCCAATACAATTACTTACATATTTTCCCCAAAGATCTCCAGTGCAATACTAAAGAAGTGGCAATAGTTGGAATTTTGTCTCACTCTTCACTTAGAGGGAGACATGTTAAACAAATAATTACACTAAATGAGCACAAAACTACAAATTGAGCTAAGAGATGAAATAGTTAATCAAATTAAAGATGTGATGCAGCAGGAGTTAATTTGCTGAGCTGTAAAAGAAAACATATTCCTGACAGAGGAGACTTGACAAACAAATTCTTTGGAATGAGGGGAGTATGGTTAATAGAGCTTGGAGATCAAAAAGGAAAGGGTGCAGGATGAGGCTGGAGAGATAGCCTGAGGCCAGTTCCTTCATGACTTTGTAGGCAAGGTGCAGAATAACAGATTCGAGTTTAAAATTCTAATTATCAGGGGCGCCTGGGTGGCGCAGTCGGTTAAGCGTCCGACTTCAGCCAGGTCACGATCTCGCGGTCCGTGAGTTCGAGCCCCGCATCAGGCTCTGCGCTGATGGCTCAGAGCCTGGAGCCTGTTTCCGATTCTGTGTCTCCCTCTCTCTCTGCCCCTCCCCCGTTCACACTCTGTCTCTCTCTGTCCCAAAAATAAATAATAAAAAAAACGTTGAAAAAAATAAAATACTAATTATCTAAAACCTGTAATTTAGTCACAGACTTGGTATATATTTGAATATGTGGAAACTCCAAAAGAAATCTCAGACTAATTGTTGCAGCATCCTATTGCTATACTGTGAAGAAGTACCTCGAGAAACCAGAAGGTATGGAGAAAACCAATTAATGGATTATATTCATACGGACAGAACTTCATGGTAGCTTACACTTTAGTGATCCTGTTAGAGAAAGAAAACCAATCCACCAACCAACAATAAAAAATATCCACCAGAGTTTAACCATTCTTTGCCATATTTAAGAGTTCGAACCATTCCTTGGTCCTAATGAGAAGCAATGATACACTCCATTTCCTACCCTCTTTCTCAACCCTCAATTTTTCATCCAAAATCCATATACAGAGTTGTCTCCCAGTTGAAAAGCAAAAACGACCATGCATAGCAATGTAAATAGATGGCATGGTAGGTAAGAATAATCACTCCCCAAAGACATCCATACCCAGAACTTGTGAATATGTAACTTTGTATGGAAAAAGGGACTCTGCTGGTAGGATTATGTTGAGGATATTGAGATAGGGAAATTGCTATGAATTATCCAGGCAGGCCCATGTGCTCATAATGGTCCTTATTAGGGGAAAGAGGAAGGTAGGAGAGTTAGAGTCAGAGAAATGTGATGATGCAACTCCCCAGCCACAAGCCAAGGAATGAGGCAGCCCCTAGAAGCTGGAAAAGGCAAAGAAATAACTCTCCCCTGGAGCCTTCTGAAGGAACACAGCTCTGCTGACCCATCTTAGACCTCATCTCTAGAACTATATGATAATAAATTTGTGTTGTTTTAAGCCACTAAGTGTGTGGTAATTTGTAACAACAATATGAAACTAATACAAATGGCAGGAGGTTGTGAGGAGGATGGATTTGTTATTTTCACTTTCCAAAACTATGGCAGCCCAACCAGTAAAAAATGCTTTGTTACCAATAAAGTGTATTTATTTTTAAGAAAAAAAAAAGAATAAAAATGTGTCCATTCAGTCAGATAAAACAAGGACTTATTAAATGCTTAGATTCTAGAAACCAGGCTCAGGGAAGCGAATTTGATTAAAGACCCTGTCTGTGATTGTGCAAAGCAGAATGTTTGTTTCTATTAATTCAGTGTACTTCTGGCCAATACATAGTTACTGAATTTGTAGTACTTGTACCAGGAGCTGGTAACAAAGACATAATTTTTCCATGGCTCCAAAAGTTAAAAACACGCCTAATAGGGGAGAACAACATCTAAACCAAAAAATCTCAATATAATGAAGTAAGAGCTATGAAAGAAGTGGTTGCTGAAATTTACCGGTACACAGATTAGTTTCTACATTGTGGCTGAAGATAACAGAGAAGCTTTCCTGGAACAGGTGCTGCCTGAGCTGGAATGTAAAAGAAGGGCAGGGTTCATCAATAGAAGCAATCTCATGACCAAATGCCTGGTGACAAAAAGCTCACGATGTTTGAGGGAGCCACAGGAAGTTTCATCTCCTGTGGGGGCATTAAGTTAAAGGAAGAAAAATGAAAGGAGACTGAAAAGATAGACACGGAGTTATGGAGGTTCCATTCCATGGGAGTAGATTTTACTTCATGTTGTTGGTAATGGAAAGCTTTTGAATGGTTTTGAGCAGTGAATCAGCAAGATCTGATCTGCATGGTGGGTAGATCCCTCTGAAGTCTTAGTGGAGACACAGCTATGAGAGCATGAGCAGACTGGGGAGACAGACTATTAGATGCTCCAAGTGTCTAGATCAGAGGTAGGGCAAGTGGCAAGTAGAGATGGGAAGGAGGCAGACTTGAGATGTGATTACAGAGATAGGTGAGCAGCATTTGGAAAGGAACTGGATTTAGTGATTGAGGCAGAAGAAGGGCTAGGTTTACCCTACTTCCCTGGCCTGGACAAGTGGATATTCAGCGGGGTCATAACTGAAACAAGAAACATGGAGGGGGAAGTGGTTATGATTTTGGTAGAGGGGAATAAATGAGTTCCCTGTGAGACACACTTAGCACCAGGGAGAATGTCAGTACCAATGTGTCAAGGGATAGATAGAACAAGTCCCTGATTGAGCCATTAGAAGTAAAGTGAGCTCACAAGGACAAATGGTTTGTTCTTATCTTCAGAGAATTATTTATCCTAAAAGAGTTTTTGTTGTTGTTGTTTACTGCCTACCATTTGTATTTGTTTCTGCTTTGAAAGAGTTAGAAAGAGGTTTTGAACAACTTACCTGTACAAATTCTCTGTATTACAAGTTCAGCATCCAGTGACTGATGGGCAACAAGGAAACCTGAGTATTGTAGAAATATCAAGAAAATATATGTATGTAGTTCATAAGTGAATGAGTCTTAAGCAAACTGTGGAATGGCTATAAATCTTGCTCTTAATGTAGTTTATTCCAAAAGGTTGAGCTTCTAGTTGAAGGTAATGTTTATGGCTGAATATGGTGCTATTGTTAAATTGCTTATTTGGATTCTTTATTTGTATTAGCATCCCAAAGATAAAGAATTGGCCATGTAGCAATAAATTTTTTAAGATATAAAACTTAATGTGAATACAGTCCAAACCTATATATATACATACATACATACATACATACATACATACATACATACATACGGCTAGGTGAGAACACAAAAGGAGAAATCTTATTCAATCTCAGGGATACAAAGCTATTATATGTAGCATACATTGATAATTGAGAAATTCTTCAGAAAGCAAACTAACCACATTACAAATAAAATTGAAAATTTTATAGATTTTCTAAAATCCTGAGTAGCAATTTAAATAACTCTTTCAAAGAAATTAGGAAACATAGTATAGTCCAGTCCACATAAGCCGTATTATATGGATATGAAATCTCTAGGTACAAATTCTAATTCTTTTTTCATGAGCATTCATCAAAATTTTTATTCAGTCATTTTGTCTTTAATGCAGAATTTTCTCTTCATAATTAATGGATAAACTGAGGAGATTCCAAAGCCATGGGAAAAAAAGCAATAAAAGACCTCAAAATTGTTCTTGTCTACATGGCTAATCTCCAAACAAAAACAGTCTAGATAAATCCATGGTTACTTTCAAACAATTTTATAGATGACTATTACCCTGCCTCCATCAGTAGCCTATTCCAGTATTTCATCACAGAAACATCTCCTTGAGTTTTCATTCCCCTAAATTTTTTTTTCAAAATTGTATGAGTTCTAAGATTACAAATCAGTGGGATATGATCATCTTGAGATAATTTTTATAATTTAATTGTAAGCAGATGCTATTCCAAGGGGGGTCTGCTATATCTAAACAGCACCTTTGGAATAGCTAGTTGTGACCTAAATAAAGGCCTCTTATGTCATATAGCATATGGCATTATTAGAAAGAGACATAATTCATTTTTTTAAATATGAAATTTATTGTCAAATTGGTTTCCATACAACACCCAGTGCTCATCCCAAAAGGTATCCTCCTCAATACCCATCACCCACCCTCCCCTCCCTCCCACCCCCCATCAACCCTCAGTTTGTTCTCAGCTTTTAAGAGTCTCTTATGCTTTGGCTCCCTCCCTCTCTAACCTCTTTTTTTTCCTTCTTCTTCCCCTCCCCCATGGACTTCTGTTAAGTTTCTCAGGATCCACATAAGAGTGAAAACATATGGTCTCTGTCTTTCTCTGTATGACTTATTTCATTTAGCATAACACGCTCCAGTTCCATCCAGGTTGCTACAAAAGGCCATATTTCATTCTTTCTCATTGCCAAGTAGTATTCCATTGTGTATATAAACCACAATTTCTTTTTGCCCTCAACTGTCTTTCAGAAGCAGAATGGACTCTGTTCCAGTTTATGTGCAAAAAAATTACCCCCAAACCTAATGGGATAAAATAACCCAGGGCATCAGCTAGAGGACTTAAAAGGCTGGGCTATGAAATCATATAAAAACTTGTTTACTCACAGGTAAAAAAGTTGATATTGGCCCTCAGCTGAGAGTTTAGCTGCAGGGGTAGCCTGGAACAGCTACACGTAGCCTATGTTGCCTAGACTCCCTCACAACATGGTAGCTAGGTCCCAATGGTAAACATCCCAAGAGAGAGCAAGGAAGAAGCCATATCATATTCTATGGTCTAGTATCAGAAGTCCCAAAGCATAATTTCTGCTATATCCTTTTGGTTCAGGCATTTCTAAAGTCCACCCAAAGAGAGGGACCATCATCCCCAACTTTGGATACGGAGTGGCATGTCACATTGTAAGAGCATGTTGGATAGGCTATACATTGGTGTGGCCCTTTTTAGAAAATAGAATCTGCTTCCAAATCCAATCTGGATTCCAATAAGAATGTGTCATACATCAAGGGACATCGTTTCTAGGAAACAACACTAATTAATATCAATAGACTTAGAGTAATAATGTGACAAACATATGTGCAGAAGAGAAATATCCTTCTTCTCATTTTAAATATTATTTATACACTATCCTCAGGGGAAAAATACACAATTGTGCAGAGTTCTACATAGACAGTGAGTGAAAATAAATTTTGAAACACAAATAATTCCAATTTGAGGAGAACGTTCCAATAAACCATTGTATACAACAAGCAAACAAACAGCTGCCACTATAAAGCTTGAATAGTAAACAATGAGATCACTAAAGGGATGTGGAAAGATAGATGCTTCTGTTACCAATTACAAAAGTGAGGGACATGTCTTGAAATGCCAGTGAGGTGCATTGCAGATTCTTATGGGAAGGCAGTGCAGAATTTGTTAGCATACAAACCAAACTGCTACATTCCAAAGAACCACTTCGATTTAAATGATTCCAGTATTTTCTGCTTTCTGAAATTACTAAAATTTATCATGTCAGGGAAATCTAATATCTCCTATTTTGTTCAACTTATTAAGCCTGGGCACTAAAACTAAGCCACAAAAATTAAAAATAGAAAAAAGGATGAGACAACTACTATCCTTAAACCATATAAAATATGTGGATCATGGTAGGCAATTAGATACACAATATAGTTTGTTCCTGTTACCAACGCAGACTGTAATGGAGAGCTATTGATTTACATGCCCAGAATGCCCCAGTTCCAATGCCTTCTTAGAGCTTCCCCAGCGCTTTTTCCACCTGTATGGTTTTTCTGGGAACTGTTAATTAATTTCTTTTTCTTTCTTTCTTTCTTTCTTTCTTTCTTTCTTTCTTTCTTTCTTTCTTTCTT
>NW_024412394.1:35590277-35640277 GCF_014898765.1 Herpailurus yagouaroundi | reverse complement strand
TTCATAGCCACGAAGGAGACACAGATTTTTAGTTTTCTTAAAAAGTTGAGACTCAAGAATTACCAACATGGAGGGAAGATGTTCAAAAATTTTGATTGGTCACAACTGAAAAGTGTCTACTAAACCCCAGGATACTCTGACTAACCAGCCTGACCTTAAGCCTGCTTGAGTTTCTGAAACCTAGAAGCAAATGTAAAAATGTAGTTGATGTCTTTTATTTATTTCTAAAGCTTATAATGACAACCTCACTGTATCTTGTTCCTCTAAATTATATATTTTTTAAATGTTTATTTGTTTTTGAGACACAGAGAGAGAGCATGCACAAGTGGGGGCTGGGGGAGGGCAGAGAGAGAGAGGGAGACACATAATCCAAAGCAGGCTCCTGGCTGTAAGCTGTCAGCATAGAGACCAATGCAGGGCTTGAACCCACGAACCATGAGATCATGACCTGAGCTAAAGTCGGACACTTAACCAACTGAGCCACCCAGGAGCCCCTAAATTATCTTGATATGTCAATTATCACACACACACACATACACACACACACACACACACACACACACACACACACACACAAAGTAATGGACAAAATGAACATCTTAGACACAAGAGTAAGGGATACCTTGAAGTAAACACCTTTTTAATGAATCAAGGATATGGCTTAAGTATAGAACCAAAACATAGTAACAAGATCTCATGCAAGTCTAGTCTTTGTTCTCCATGAGACACCAGCTTTCCCTGTAAGATTTATAGATCACCTGATGTTTTTTCTGCCACAAGAAAGAAAAACGCATATAAAATGCTAAGCACAGTATTTGGCACAAGGTGAAGCCCAGCACATGTACATGTCCGCTCTCATTATTAAACCTGTCTCTGTCCAGGGCTCTTCTTCTAGCAGCTTCTGGCCCCCATCTCAGTTACGTCCTGGATAGCTCCCCCTGGAATCCTGCTGTCTCTCAAACTAAAAAGTGTTCCTTGTATTTCCACCAAAGGTAGATTTCCTTACCCCCCATTTCTGAGTGAACCACAATAAACACAGTCACCCAGGCCTGACACTGTACTCTTCTCAGTCACTTTTATCTCCCCGTTCATCTTTACTCAGTCATTGTAAGCCTCTGCAATCAATTGCTGCTTTATCCTCAGCACCCACCAATTTCTCCTAGGCTTTATTTCACAGCAGTTTTTGATAATCTGAGACCAAAAATAGGAAACCTGCTGGTTTATTAAATATAATGCAATGCTCCCAAACCCTCCAAGTCAGTTGTGGGAGGAGGCTCTTCAGCAGAGAAGGTAGCTGGACTTTGTAGCCCAGACACCCCACAGTTCCCTCAGAGACCTCTCTGCAATCAGCACCCCTTTCAGACAAGCTGGCTTAAGAAGATATAGGACTCTTCCTTTAGCACCCAATAGCATTACAGACTTGTCTATAATCTTTTAAATAATATTTTATTAAAGTTCGGATAACAGAAAAAAACAAACAGAAATAATGGCATATTTTCAACGGCTTAAGCCTAATTTATAAGTTATGGCTTACTTCACTTCAACTTGAAGGTCCTTGTTTAGTACACACGATTTGGGATTGTCCCAGAGTTCAGTTCAGCAGCACATATACTAAGAACAGGACTGTCCCTTGGGGCGCCTGGGTGGCTCAGTCGGTTGAGCATCCGGCTCTTGATTTCGGCTCAGGTCATGATCTTGTGGTTTGTGAGATCAAGCCTGTGTAGGGCTCTGTGCTGACAGTGGAGAGCCTGCTCTCCCTCTCTCTCCGCCCCTACCCACTAGTGCTCTCTCTCAAAATAAATAAATAAACATTTAAAAAAAGGATAGTTTTGGGGCGCCTGGGTGGCGCAGTCGGTTAAGCGTCCGACTTTAGCCGGGTCACGATCTCGCGGTCTGTGAGTTCGAGCCCCGCGTCAGGCTCTGGGCTGATGGCTCCGAGCCTGGAGCCTGTTTCCGATTCTGTGTCTCCCTCTCTCTCTGCCCCTCCCCCGTTCATGCTCTGTCTCTCTCTGTCCCAAAAATAAATAAACGTTGAAAAAAATTTTTTTAAATAAAAATAAAAAAAGGATAGTTTTTACCCCAAAACACGGCTAGATTCCTGAGACAGAGACCGAGTGAGAGAGATGGAGGTGGGGGGAGAAGAAGGGTGGGATGAGGGGAGGTGGAGAAAGGGACGGAAAGGAGGGGAAAAGGAAGAGAGGAAGCAGAGAAGGAAAAGAAGGGGAGAGCCAGGGAAGGAGGAAAAAAGGGACGAGGGGAGAGAGAAAAGGAAGAGGGGAAGAAAGGAGAAAAAAAGAAAGGAAGTCCTAGGGCAGCCATGTATCTTTCACCTCCAAAACCTTTTTTAAATACAAATTCTACTAACTCAGACTGTCCAGAAGTGGAAAACTTTTAAAACTCCCTAAGCGATTCTCAAGCCCATAGCCACTTGCCAAGGGCCATGACATTCAGTCCCTGACAGGTCCCTGGCAAGCCAGAGTGAATGGGGCAAGCAAGTGGCTGAGAGCAGAAATGTCTTTAAAGTTTCAAGGCCTGGGGCACCTGGGTGGCTCAGTCGGTTAAGCGTCCGACTTTGGCTCAGGTCATGATCTCGCGGTTTGTGAGTTTGAGCCCCACATTGGGCTCTGTGCTGACAGCTTGGAGCCTGCTTTGTATTCTGTGTCTCCTTCTATCTCTGCCCCTCCCTCACTTGTGCTCTGTCTCTCTGTGTCTCTCAAAAATCAATAAATGTAAAAAAAAATTTTTTTAAATAAAGTTTTCAAGGCTTATCTTAACCTTCCATGTGACTTTTTCTTCCAATTGCATTTCTTCCAATTCTTAGAAATGTGCATGTTTTTTCCTGTAGCTCTAAGAATGAAAAAAAACTTTTAGTACTTTGAGAAGCACAGAACTACAAAGAGAAGTGGCCCCTCCGTTCCCTGCCGAGGGCCCGGTTTCCAGGTTCCTGTTTGGGATCAGCCTATCCTACCGTGACCAGCCTTGAGCACGTCTTCTTGTGGGAGATGGGTTTCTCCCTGCCTTCACAGGAGGCCCTACCCTAAGGAGTCAGCATTTTGGGACCCCTCAATTCTACTCCCTGTGTTCTCCACTTGTACCTGCTCTCTTGCTTTATTTTGAGCTCTCATTTTTCTCGATCCTGACATCTAAAATGCATGCCTTCCTTCACTTTCTATCCAACTTCTAACTTACCACTTTGCCATTTTTTTTCACCCACATCTTGCCTTATTACATATCCCTGGCCTTCAATACTTAAATGCAGTGGTTCCAAACAGAACAACTGCTCAGAGTAATCCCCTGGCCCCAGTCCTAATCTTCCTGTACTGCCGGTGCCGTGAGACTCCCGATTTATGAGTCTGCAGATTCTTACACTGTTGTGACTCTGTAGATTCCCCTCCTCCTTCCTCATGCTCTTGTTCATGTTCCCTTCATTAATTTCTATTGCTGAACAGCAGGATCAGCTAACATTGTCTGTGGAGCTCAGGGCAAAATAAAAATGTTGAGTCCCTTGTTCAAAAATTAAGAGGTTCAAGAAAGCAATAGTGGAGCATTAAACCAAGCACAAGGCCCTCCTAGAGTGAGACCTTGTGTGAAGATGACCCTGGTTGCCACCCTATTCAAAGAGTTTTTACTATATACTTTTATCTTATGAAAAGTAATTTGTAGCTGGCTTTTCTTTATAGGCCACTAGCTGTCTAGTTGTCCTATAATGTCCTTCCATTTTAGTGATTCTGCCATGCCATGCCTTGTTCATTCAACACAGAAAAACACTGTAAAATCACTATGCTGTTCTCCTCTCTTACATGCCATTACTCTCACATATCTGTCCTGTTCTCTCGACCCAAATGGCTATGTCTTGCCTCTGTACCTTTGTTCAAGCCATTCCCTCAATTTGGAACACCTGTAATTCACTCTACCAGGATAAATCATTCCATCATCCCAGGCCTAGATAAAATTTCTCCCACCTATTAGTCACTCCTCTTCGCCCCCAGCTGAAATAATTTATCCTTCCTCTGAAGGCTCATAGTTTTTATTGTCTGGGTCATCCAAAGTGCTGTTATTACTGTGTTGCATGAATTTTTTTTCTGTACATAGTGGCCTGCCTCCCCTGCCTTAAGATTGGGCTCTATCTTATCTCCCCAAAGCCCTGGGCATGTAGTAAGCAAATACACGCATTGATTGTCTAACAAATTTTAAGTCTGATTATTTTGAACGTTCCATACAAACAAGTCCTTTAGCCTCAGATATTTAAATTCTTCTCCTTCCCAGCATGAGAGGGCATTTCTGCTCATTCTTTGCCTCAGAATGAGACCAAGATGTTCATGTATAGCAAGGGGAGAGGGAGGGAGAGAAAAATAGAAGAGGAAATTGGAAATATTCCCAGTTCCTCCTAAATTGGGAGATGTCCAGACCACTTGATTTATTGGTAGTGTCTCTCCCAGGCTTTAGACATATGAAACTGCCTGTAAACACAGAATGCATTCCGAAGGCAAATGGGTTCAGGATTCAATTGCATATTAAGGAATACACGGTTTCTGTTCTCATCCATTAGTGAAGAGGACTAAAAGCAGACTGTATAAAATAAATATGGGAGTAAGAAAATGAGTGAACTAATGAAAGTCCTTTTCTTTTTTTAAGAGAATCTGGTGACTCCTGAAATGTATGTACATTGAGCAACACTGGAAATTTTATTAACTTATAAATTCACTCTGTATTTGTTATAATTGTGTCTTGAGAATTTAAAAACCTGTAAAATACGGTCTCTGCTTCTGAATAGAAACAAAATTTTACTCCTTCAGAAGAGGCGGGTCCTTGTGTCTGGAATGAGAGGTGGGGAAGGGATAGCAGCAATAAAAAGAAGTAAATCATATGATGATTAAGCAGAAAATAACAAAAGCAAAGGTCATTAAAAGACCGTCCAGGTGTTGGGGTCTGGCCTTCCTCTGCCCCAGGAGAAATCTATGCTGAGAAACGAGCTGCGCAGCAGCCAAGAGCTGCGAGGTGGGAATCAGTGTGGGGCCAGAACATCTGTTTGGGAGCAGACATTAGATGCAAGGAACAAGGACAAGCTGGGCAGAAGAATGCTCCATTTACTGCAACTGGGGGATCCAGGTATTAGTAAACAGAACTGCTCCTGGGAGTTTTCTCAAATTAGGAAACACTATGCTACCCTCCCAAGCCCTGCTTTCAGTTTATTTTCTTTTAGAATGAAAGGCCGTTTCATGTCCCTGGGAATTGTTACAAAACTAACCTATCCTCACAAAGAACCTTAGGATATACAAAGAGTAAAAGACATAAAATGGCTTTTAAACCAAAGTAAGCTTTTATTTCGCAAATACTTGGCTATCAATAAAATGTCCTTAGGAACAATGCCATCTCTTATTTGCTCCTTTTTCATGAACTGAGAGAAAGAAAGAAAGAAAGAAAGAAAGAAAGAAAGAAAGAAAGAAAGAAAAGGAGGGAGGAGGGAAGAAGGGAGGGAGGGAGGGAGGAAGGGAGGAAGGAAGAAAAAATGAAGGAAGGAAGGAAGAGAAAGAAAGAAAGAAAGAAAGAAAGAAAGAAAGAAAGACAGGAAGGAGGGAAGAAAGAAAGGCAGACAGGAAGGAAGGAAGAAAGGAGGGAGAGTGTTGGGAAGGAAGGGAAGTAGGGGGATGAGAAAGGAAAATCCCTGAATTTAGAAACTAAAAGCAATGCATTGCATGTCCCAAAAAGTTTACCTACAAAAATGATACCCAAAAAGTGGGTGAATGTCATCAGTCCCATTAGAATGTCAGCATGAATCATATACTATTAGTTAAAACTTGAGAAAGTGTGAATGTAGAGGAAGAACTGGAGAGAAGGATATAATTCAAAGACAATGACCTATCTATCTGGGGCCCAATTGGGTCTGGGTAGGCCATCAGGCACTCCACCAAGATATAAGGAGCACCCCTGGGAGGTCCTTGAGAGTAGAAGGTGTCTTGGATGTGGCAATAGAAATGATACAGGCACCCTGAAACCAACACTGTACTTCTCCCTGAAGAAGAGGTCATCAAATAATTCATACATGACAGTCTTGGTTCTGAGCCCAAGACTCCAGGATGACGGAAGGACCCAATGGACTCAGGCTTATAGGAAGGTTTAAGAAGCATACTTTAACATGGCTTTTGGAATTGTTTAGAAGGGAGGGAGGTGGTTTGTCTATTTTTAAATTTTGTTTCATTTTGCTTCTTGAGAACCATATGATTTCAGGATCATCTAGGATTCTCTGACTCCAAATGGCTGTTGTGGTGTCTGAGTTAAAATAGAATGGTAATAAAAAAGACTGGAAAGTATCGTGCCACGTATTAGGTGTAAAAGGCTGGAGGACACTTCTGTAGTACCTACCAAGCAGCTGACCACAACTTTGTTACCACAATAGTCAATTTAGGGAAGTTCTAATAGGGGAGCCTTGCTGATCAAACATCCTTAATTGCCGAGCTGTACCTTTTTTGACTCTGGAAGATTCAGAGCAGGATGGGTGAGAAAGGGTGGCACACAGATTACCTGTCTAGATCAGCTGCCCCAAGCCCACACCTGGCGTAGTCACAGACCTCACAGGAAACCACCCTCATTTCCAGCAGATAAGTGGCAAAGCCAAGACCAGAAACAAAATCTCCTCATTCTAAAGCGCAGTGCTTTTTCTCTACATCACCATATCTGACTTCAATCTTGTTAAAATAAGGAAACATTTCTGGAAGAGGGAATCAGCCTAAGAAAAAAGAAAAATACATAGAATTCATGTACAACTGGGGTTATTATCATTAATTTTATCTATCACAATCCCAGCCACCATACTCTCAACCTCCAACATCTGCTGGACAATTTTAACCCCTAAGATTAAAAGAGATATAAAATTTAGCATTAGAAGTGTACTCTCAGGGCGCTTGAAAGTACCGTCAGTCAGTTGAGTGACAAATTCTTGACTTCAGCTCAGGTCATGGTCCCAGGGTCATGTGATGGAGCCCTGTGTCATGTCGAGCTACACACTGACCGTGCAGCCTCCTTAAGACTCTCTCTCTTGGGGCGCCTGGGTGTCTCAGTCAGTTAAGTGGCCAATACTTGGTTTCAGCTCAAGTCATGACCTAACAGTTCGTGGGTTCAAGCCCAATATCAGGCTCTGCGCTGAAGGTGCAGGGCCTGCTTGAGATTCTTTCTCTCCCTCTCTCTCTGCCCCTCCCCTGCTCATGCTGCCTTTGCCTCTGCCTCTCTCAAAATAAATAAATAAAATTTAAAAAAAATAAAAGATTCTCTGTCTCCCTCTGCACCTCCCTTGCCCCTCCCCTGCTTGCTTGCTCTTTCTCTCTCTCCTCTCTCTAAAATAAAAAATAAAAATAAATAAAAAAAAAAAAAGAAGTGTATTTTCTATGTACCAGGCATGGTGTTATTGTTTTATATATGTGGTCATCACACTCGGGTTTGTTATAATCCCAGTGTTATAGCTAAAGTCACTGGGGTTAAAGGACTCCCATAACCAAGTGGTGGAAACAGAGTTTGGCTGAGTATAGAATCAGTTTTGTTAATCACTCCCTTCACTGTCTGCTCTTACCCTCGGTAAGGCCTTTCTGTCTTGAGTGTATGAATTGGTTATATCTCAGAATAAGCACAGGTCGCAGGACAAATGAAATGAAAGGCAGGAACTCTAAGACAACATGTGGTTAAAAATACAACTACTGACAAATGTACCTATATACATGCAATAACCTATACACCCTCAATGATCCGTTCTTTTGCACATCCAACCACACAGTTGTCAAATTGGTACAATTCATATGGGATTAACATTATACAATGGTTTTAACATTTACCCATGGTCCATCTCAGTGTAAAAAGAAATGAGCTAAATAAATTATATAGATTTAGAAATCAAACTTTTGTGACAGTGTTAATATCTCTGAAATGGATATGTAGTATAAATTTCAAGGTTATCATCCCTTTCCTTACTGGTTTTAATACACTATAAGTTTCCCCAAATAAATGCTAGTTTCCCTAAAAGTATAAAATAATTAGTTGATAAATGTTTAAAGACAAATATATTTGGGTACTGGCGGAGGGGGGGTGGGGATCTAGTAATTTTCCATCAGATAATTTTTTCCAAAGCTTTGTTTGCTCTTAGATAATACAATATGTTTTGGATTTTAAATTTCAGACTTGGCATGACTGTATCTCAATGAGAAACATATTCTTTTGCAAAAAAAAAAATGCTCTGTTAGCAGAGTAAGCAAAAACTATAACTGTAATGCAAGATTATGCTCTCCTTCAGATAAAATCTGTGCCATATTTAGCCATCTGCATGGTGGAGTTTAATGCATACCCAAAAAATCCCTTACAAATTACAACAAAAAACTCTTTGTCACTTTCTTCCCACAGTGCCAAAATTGTCACTGTTGGTTATTGCTCTAGATTGGATAAAAGGCAGTTGTCAAACCACATTGCTGCCTTTGAAGAATATTGCAGCTGTCAATACTAATACCTTAGAGATGGTTAAGCGATCATGTTATCTCATGTGGGAGTGAGACAGAGAATATATGAATATTGATAGATGGAAGTGTGGAAGCATAAAGAATCAAAAACATAATGAGTAAGTGCTACTAGAAAGTTGGAAAAGCATTTTAAAAAGCAGCATATATTAATTGCTAATTTTACTTTTGGTTGCCTTTGTGCTCTTATAGCTTATCTCAATACAATCTACTTTGGTTATTAATATGTACTTAGAATGCTACAAAAACCCACTCCTTGGAACAAGTATGATAATATTAAAGAGAAACAAAACACTAATTTCAACATTAAATATCATAAATGTTTAAAATGCAATAAAGCATTAAAATAAAATGTAAGACTGACTATTGGAGATCAGAAGGTTTCAGTAAGAGATAATATCTACCAGTTGTCAATACAAGTCTAATAGAAACACTGTTTGTTTTTTCACGCTCTTGGTCAAATTATATGAAGGAAATTCAGCTATATTGCTAGAGAATTGTTTTTCAAAGAACTGAAATAGATATCTCTCCTAAATTTTTAGTCAGGAAAATAAAATGCATAGTTGAGGATAAGCTTTAACACAAATGGTAAAAAATGTATGAAGTGGGTAACTGTCTGTTCCTGAGCACCTCATCCCACTTTTGGAAATGTATAGGTGAGAGTTATCCACCTAATTCCAGGCACCAGAATCCATATCACTCCCTAAAAGTCATAAAACATTTCTTTTTCATTGTATATAGAAAATAGTTCTCTTCTGTGGTGAACTATAAAGAATGCAGATCTTCTTCCAAATATGTCACACAAAGAAGATGGAAAACCAAACTATTGGTTATCAGTATGGGTTCTTTTAGCTCAGCTGACATCATGATTACTTTCGTAAGGGACACTTGGAAGTATTTATCCAATGCAGCATGTGAATCCTACAACCGTGAAGTAAAGATAAAGTAATGCCAAAAATCAAGTTGTACCAGATACTGCTGTATTATCCCTGACAGGTAAAACAGAAAACAAACAAACAAACAAACAAACAAACAAACAAAAAGCTTAAATCCTGAAGGCTTTTACACAAGTAAACCATTTGGGTTTTTTACTAAATCGGGAGGCTTGGGCCTACATTTTTAAGAAAGCCTAAAAATCTGTAGTACAAATATTATAAATACATAATATAAGCACCATGAGGAAAAAACATGTAATTGCCTATAATGTTCTCATTTATTAATGAAATCATTAAAAAACATAAATACTTCACTCCTTCCAGTATTCACAGCAACAGATGCCAATGACCTATGTACTATTTTCTGAGCTGACACAAATTTCCATTCATAACTTCACAAAAGAAAGAGAAAATTTGGATTTCAAAGGATATTAAAGTTGTCAGAGACTTTGAAATCATCTAACCTAGTTTTTCATAAAATGTAAGACCTAGACCCTGGTGGTACAATCACAGAGCTTTAACATAACTTTGAATAACATTCTAAGGAAATGACTCCCTTTTCAGTTTTCCCCCTTCTGACTAAGTCAAGGAAAAGAATCTCAGTGACTAATCTTTTTTTTTTTTTTTTTTTTTTTTTTAACAAAGAGAACTGGCCTCAGCTTAGAGCTTTAACTAGGCAATGGTACCCAGGGTTGTGATGCATTGTGTTCTATAGGTGACTTCAGTTTATAGCATTGGTACCCACTTTCTAATTACAGTCATGATAACATAGTTTCCTATCTAAATAAATTTTCTTTGGTAAAACAGGTGTTTTTATACTATGGATATGATCATTTATTTTACAATGCTTCAGTGTGAACAGCAGGATATGCATGTTAAATAAGTTGTTTCCAATCTATATTCCAAGGATGATTGATTACCCTTTGAGGCTCTAATGAGGACTCAAAACCTAAAGAGAACTATCCTTAAAAGATAACAAGTCCCTATTCAAACCTATACCAAATGCTTTGTGTCATGGTATTATTACGATTATTGGTCAATAATTGTAAGTCGTGTTAGAAATAATCTTTATTAGCTTAAATGAGTATTATTCAAGACAGGTGATGAGTTAGGAATACTGAACTGACCCTACCACCCTCCCATGGGCACTGCCAAACCACAGTGGTGCAGCCCATATCCAGAGCTGTATTGATCCTGCGTCCTTCCATTGCAGAGAGGACCCAGATTAGCCTGATACTATTACAGAGATGGCTATAATAACACTGTAATCAGAAAACTGGCATCAGAAAACTCTGATGTCATTTGGGCAAAAGCTTTTTTTTTTTGGTAGGGCCAGTGTACTTAGGGCAGAATTATGACTTCAAAGGTAATGACAGAATTGACAACCTCCTTTGATGCTTAGTTGCTAATACCTTATGTCCTTAATCTTAAAGTGCACAGTTTTCTCACATTTTAACATGCCTGGAATTGGATGTGTCTTAGAATCAATGGCATTTTATAATTATGATTAGTTGTGTTTCTTTCATTCTCAATAATCCACAGAACTACTGTGCATCTTAAAACAGATAGTATCTTAGTTTGGGTAAAATGCAGTGAATATTTCCACATTTGGCCAAATTTTATGTGAGACTTTCATTCACTGAAAGATATCATCTAGTAATAAAGTTGCCAGGAAGAGGAAAAAATCTTTTACCAACTTGTAATCACTGGAAGACTAGCAAAATTTAGCAAAGAGATGTTTGCTAAATAATGGTCTAAATGGATAAAGGGTAATTTTGCATAATGATACAATTCAAAGAACTCAGTAAATAACAGTAGAGACTGTAAGTAGATATACAAAGTATTAGAAGGTTTTAAATAAATGACTGAAGTTTAGGAAACATTAATCTAGCCAAAACCTACAAAGAAGGAACTGAAAAATTAGTTGAGTGGTTAAGTGGCTTGAACAACATTCCACAGTAAACTGAGTAGTGGAGTTTGTGTAATGACCAAGGTTCATTTAACTATTTTATGTTATGTCTTAGCTATTTATTTCTCCATAATAAATCACCCAAAACTTAGTGATTTAAAACAACAAGCATGGGGCACCTGTGTGGCTCAGTCGGTTGAGTGTCCAACTTTGGCTCAGGTCATGATCTCACAGGTCATGAGTTTGAGCCCCATGTTGGGGCTCAGAGCCTGGCGCCTGCTTCATATTCTGTGACTCCCTCTCTCTCTCCCCCTCTCCCACTCATTCTGTCTCTCTCTCTCTCTCTCTCTCTCTCTCAAAAGGAAAATAAACATTAAAAAAATTTAAAACAACAAACATTATGTCACAGTTTCTCTGCAATGGGAATTCAGGTGTGGCTTAACTAGATGTCTCTGGTTCAGTGTCTTTCATAAGACTGCAGTCAAGCTGTTGGTCAAGGCTGAGGTCTCATCTGAACTCTTGACCAGAGAGAGAATCAGCTTCCAAGTTCACTCACATGGTTGTTAGAAAGAGTTTTAAATGATGCCGATCTCCCTAATGCCAATGCCATTCTCCATGTCATTTATTCTTTGCCATAAAAGACACTAAGATTGCACTGGTTCTCTCTAATATTAACTGCTAAGATTATCATGGCCATAGACAGAACTGTCAAATGCGTGAAAATTATAATTTAATGCCTATTATATTCCTAAACACATATTATATTTAGGGAAAACACTAAAAGGTTAACAGGGTACCTCTTTGGATAATATAATTATGGTTGATTTTGTTTTATTTCTTCATATCATTTTAGTTTTTTACAATAAGTATGTAAAATGCAAGTCATTTGAATAAATGAGTTTTTAATGTTTTAAAAGTCATCAGCAATTCAGCTAAATTATGACATAGTGCTTTCATGTTTGCTTTTCCTTGAAAGTTCAGAATTATAGGTCCTTGGATATATTTTTCCCTGAACAAAAAGAGACTTTCAATCCTGTTGCCAAATTCACAACTTATGCCAAGTTGCAGAAGCAGAAAAAAAGGTAAAAGAAAAGGCCAAGTTCCTTTTGGACTCTCAGACAGGGTAAAGAGGTCAGAAGAGTCAAATGAATTATTTTCTTTTTTTATAAGTTTGGCTTCCTGAGCAGGTAGATCAATTCACAGTTTTCATTTCTGTCTTGCCACATTGTACAGTCAAACATGGGCTACATAAAGGAATCATTGTAAAGGGAAAACCTCTCTGCAGAATCTCCAAGTGCAGACACTTGGATGGCCAGGCCCTTTTCTCACCAAGTTCAGGCTCTTGAGAAGTGGGTGTTAGGTATCTAATAGCCCTGAAATGTTTTCTTTCCTCCCTGTGCCCTAGGACTGACTACTAACTGATGTCCCGATTATTCTAGAGAACTGGTTCTACCTAGTTTAAGAGATAAACTCAGGGCCTAGAATAAACCCAAAGAAGAAAAAAACCTTAAAGTGATGCTGATGTAGCCTAAATAGACTTTGAGGATATGTTCGTTACATTTTGACAATAGAAACAACTGCATAGCTATTTATCCATTTTTGAAGAGAAGGAAAAACAGAACTATCACCCCACACAAAGGACTCGACATTTTTGTCCTAACATATGATTTATTCTTTTAAAATCAATATTGTTTACTTTATTAACAGATCAGAAAGACCTATGTTGTCTTAAATGTTTCCAGTATGTGATTCTTTCCAAGGATCCTGCTGAAGTAATATAAACTTGTACATATGTTCACACAAAATTATAAGCTTAGAAGAGATCATAATTCCATGACTTCATCACAGTGGCTTTCAGGGCTGGAATAATAATTACAGCTATGTTCACTGAATCCATTATGGCCTTCATTTTTAAAAGCCTCTATATGAAATAATATGCCCTTTCAAATTGTTTTAGAAATAGACTGGTATATAAATAGAATAAATAAATATATTGGAATCCTACTGATGATTCATATTTACAGTTCAGCATATTATTTAATGATTTATGGCAGCTTTCTTTCTATAACTTAGCACTCCGAAATAAAAAAATAGCATGTTTACATGAAGAAAATCAGGAAGATTAAATTTTAAATAATATTTTTAAGTTTATTTATTCATTTTGAGAGAGACAGAGAGACAGAGAGAGAGAGAGAGAGAGAGAGAGCACAGGAGGGTCAGAGAGAAAGGGAGAGAAAGAGAATCACAAGCACAGTGCCCTATGTGGGGCTCGAACTCATGAACTGGGAGATCATGACCTGAACTGAAACCAAGCATCAGACAGTGAACTGACTGAGCCACCCAGGTGCACCTTAAATGAATTTTAAACACGTCGGAAAGTGGATAAGGAAACTCCTCAAGCTGCTTGACTATTGGCGTTTTTTCACACACTAGAAACTTTTCCTAAGACTTTGAGTGGATTTCCAATGTGCTTTTTTCAACCTTGAGCACTGTCTCAGATGAAAACTATTATTAAGAATGTGAAAAAGTCATATACTTGAGACATCTGAAATAAATGAAGCTCAACCTGGAGGTCTTCCTGTCTCCCCCAAGCCCCCTCCCACCACAGTGCTATGCCTTGTGATTTAATAAATCACGACTGTCATGATTATCAGCTATAGCTAATAAAAAAGAAAAAAGTATGCTAAATTCTAATGTTTAATAAATGAGGAAAGGAAGAAAGTAGCATATGTGCAGAGGGGATACAGGAAGAAAAAGAGGAGGAATTTTGGTACAATATTATTCAAAATGGTCTCTCAATGTTGCATGTGATAAACAGCTGTTTCTCAAACTTCCCTGCCATGAAACTCTTCTCTGTCGTTTTGCTTTATTTTTTATTTTTGTCTTTTGGCTTCTTGTGGGACACTGTGTCCTAAGGAATATGCTTGGAAAATAGCAACATTTTCCAACAAAATTTATGGGCAACTAGGTACTACAGTAGCCTCAAAACATACTCGTACAACAAAATTTAAGGGTCTATTATGTGTTCCACAAGAAAGGACTAATATAATGAATATATACATAGGTTTTTTTTTTTTCCTCAAGGAGTTTCCCATAAAATGGTCATTTTAGGTCTTTCAGCTGTAAATTTCTATCAGCTCTATATCAGAAGGAGCACAGATAGTAAAAAAAATTAGACCAATCATCATTTCCTGTGTTCCTCAATTAAACTGTTAACATAATCCCTCTTCTACAATTCTTTGATCTCTTCACATAGGCAACTATTAATTACTACTCCAGGCAGAGATAAGCTGTTAGAATTCTCCAGATATAGTAGTGCTTATCAGTTTTACCTGCCCTCAGCACTGAAACTGTGCATGCAAAGAGAAACCCAGCGGATACATTTACCTGTAAAGATACCTGGAGGCATGATTAAACCAAGTAGTTTACAAAGAGAAGAGGATTTCTCAAGCATGACTATATGCACATTTTGTAATGAGAACCCTCTTCACTTCATAATATATATCTATATTTACTGGTGAAGGAGGATAATGTGTTTTTTCATACCTCATTACCAAGCTAGATATAAGTATTCCACCACCCCAAGGAGAGCAGAATCAAAGCACAAAGACATAAAATTCTCAGATTTTTGAAAGCACAGTCCAGTTGTATGACAGTAATATTTGAAAGAAAATGTGATTGGGCAAAGTTTCTATCAGCATCTCCCACCCCAAACTAGCCGCAGGCAGAGTGAAGGTAGAGGAGACGGCTATGTCATCTTTTCTCAGCAGAGCCCCAGGGAAGGACGTATTCTGAGGGGTTCCAGAGTCGAGGGGCGTGTGCAGTCGGTGTGTCTGGAACACTAGGGCGGCAGCTCCTTCTGCCTCTATGGTGCATAGGGGATGAATGGCTGCAGAAGAACCCGGGCCAAGTGGGATCACAGCCCAGGGAATCTTTTGCAGTCCATCTGCAAGTGGCAAAGTAAAACAGTAAAAGAGCTGGGAAGTTAGCTGGAGATCTGGAGAGGAGCAGAACTCAGATTGATGCAAACAGAGGCATCTCGACAGATGCCAGCATGGGTCACAGAGTTCTCCTCAAGCCAGCGCATTATGTAAGCCCTCTAGACTTTAGATGCTTTCCTGAAGGGAAATAAAACACTAGAAGATGTCTGAGCTCATCTGGAATTGGCTGGATTAAATTTCCTACCATCGAGCAGAATGAGAGCTGAGAAAGTGAGAATTTAAATTGATTTGCAAGAAAAAGAGTTACATTTTTCATATACGCCTGTGAAAATGGTACCCACTAAACAGAGAGGTACGTGGTGTATTCAGTAAGTTCTGATATTAATATCAAGTTCTCCTTCACTAGAAACTTCCTGATAACTGAGCCAGAGTAACCAAGACAAAGACCCTGGCCTTACCAGAAACGTGTCCTTCTTGTCCCCCGCTGTCGACACTCATATTCCTGCTTCTGGGCTTTCATTCTTAAACAATCATCTCTCCCTTGTACCTTTTCAAATTATAATTTTTAAATGGTGAATCATTATCAGCTGATTTCTATGAAAGTTTTGGCTTTCTTCCAATTTGCTCAACAAAATATTGGCTGTGAGTATACAGTGTTTCAGCCTTCTTGTTGAACTATTTAAACTAACTTAAACTATTTAAAGTAATCTGTGTCTGTATTTCTGGGGACTATGTTCTCTCTGCACTGGCAGAAATTTGTAAATTTGAGACAAGAAAAAGGATGTTGTAGAGGACTTACAATGGGAAGAGTCAGATATTATAGGTCACATAAGGAGAATTGAGTAAGTGCTTTCTGGGAATTAGGGGGGTAGGAAACTAACAATGAATCTGAGCTGAAAAGTAGACCTTCTGTTGTATATTTCTGTGAACTATAATTCTTACACAGGACAGTTAAAAATGAGCCCAAAGAGGGGCGCCTGGATGGCTCAGTCGGTTGAGCATCCCACTTCAGCTCAGGTCATGATCTTATGGTTCGTGGGTTCAAGCCCCACAGCAGGCTCTGTGCTGACAGCTCAGAGACTGGAGCCTACTTCAAATTCTTTGTCTCCCTCTCTCTCTGCCCCTCCTCTGCTCGTGTTCTCCCTCTCTCTCTCTCTCTCTCTCTCTCTCTCTCTCTCTCTCCGCCCCCACCTCAAAAATGAATAAACATTAAAAAAAATTTTTAATGACCCCAGAGGCAATAGCTGAGAAATATCTAATTTCAAACAGATCACACCAACTTCTAAAAAATAATTCCCATACTATACTGTAATCACTGATTTCTTTGGCCTATTTTTTAAACAAGACCATCAGATTCCTGAAAGCAAGGACTACATTTCATTCTTTGTTGTCACTATTAATACCTACAACAATGACTGAGACATAATAGGTATTCAATAAATACTCATAAAAGGAAAAAATAAATTAATAAAAAAAATTAATTATTACATTCATAGATCTATCCAGCTGTGTCTAAAATATACAACATTAATCAGAGCCACAAGTTAATTGTTCTTTCTCATATCCTGCTCTATGTTTAAATGAGATCATTCCACCAAGAACTGGAACTTCCTCCAATCATTAAGAACAAACCACAACATCCATTTCAAGGTAAACAGGAAACCATTTCTGAGGCTGTTGGCGGGCTAGCGAAATGTTTCCATTAGAATGAAATTCTCCCATATGTACACAGGTTGACCAATTTGAATTTAAACTTTGAGTTTGACTCAATTCAGCCAGTGATGTCACTGCCCCTTTACATTTTAAGTGTTTTATATTTGTTTTTTCCATTTAACCTGAAGAAGGGGCCATTAAGGGTCAAAGTAATAGTCTACTCCCAGTAGATTCATGAGCCAAGTTTCTGTTCGCATGTGCCTCATAACTTTGGAAGTCTTTTCATTCATATTATCTAATTTAACCCTCTCAAAATTCCTATAAATTAGAGAGATTCCCTTTTTCCATTTAATAAGTTAACTGAGGCTATGGGATTTGCTCAAGGTTATGTGGCTTTTAAATGGCAAAACCAAGGCCCAAATCCATCTATGTCTTCTCACTCTATCCCTGGCCCCCACTCTTTATTCCACCTTGCTGTCTTTTTTATATAAAAATGTCATTTTGGAATGTTTTACTGAGAAAACTCAGAAAAACTTTCTTTTGTTTCACATACAGGTATACCGAGCAGTCTTACTGATTGTGAATCAATAACATGAATAAAGTGAGGGTAACTGCTATGTATCTGTTAAAATGTCTAGGGCATAAATATACATCCTAGGGTAACGTATTTTCCTGAGAAGAGTTTGTGGATGCATTATCTCATTTCCTGTAGCAAAGTTTTCCCATCCTGGCTCTGAATGCAGACTGGGACACAGAGCCAGCCTGTAACTCCTGATGGAATCCTGGCAGGAGACTCTGGCTTCACTACAGCTTGCTGTCACCCAGAAACCCTAAGAGAATATGCAAATGTTCCACAGAGTTGCAAAAGTGGATTAAAGTGTGAACAGTCGTTATCCTTTGTAAATCACTCCACACTGACTTTCATTCCGTACATAACCTTGACACCTTACTAATGTGTATAAATAATTTGACCATAAATTCATGAGGAGAAGGAAGCGGGTATTGTTAGTCATTATTCCCATTGAGCCTAATTCCCGGCATACATGCAGTGGGTGCTTCATAAGGGCACAGATTTGGTATAAATTATGTGGAAAATATTATTTGTTATTATGAAGATCTCCCACTTGCCCAGTTGCCCCCACCGCTTGCCTTCTAAGGGGTATAGATTGTTTGATGATACATGTGGTGGGTATGAAGATGCAAAAACAACAAAGAGAGGCAAATTTAGCTGCTTAAGAAACAACAAAGATATAAAAATATCTGAAAATTCCAGAAATAGAGAAAGATATGATGAACTGAATAACCTTTGAGATGTGTTTCAACAGAGAAAACAAGCAAAGGCAAAACCGGGAATTTGAAGAGGGGTAGAAAAAGACCTTCTAATGGCTTTTTTCTTTTAAGATTTATAGCCTATGAGCTATACTCTCCTCTGTCCATAAAGTAAACAGATTTAGGAAAATCTGTTATTCCCTAATATTGTGACATTCAGTTTGAGGGACATGCAAAGAAATTCTGTTTACTTCAAGGTAAGCAAAGAAGTTACTTAGATCTGTTTCTAGCTTAGTGTTTATAAGATCTTTTTATCATATGTGCAGATTCATAGATTTTTAGAATGAGAACAATCCCCAGAAATCATTATCTAATCTTCTATGTTTACAAAGCAGTAACTGAGACACAGAAATTAATTGGCCTTTACTCTATTTCATTAGCTCTAAGAGTCATTTTAAGGTGTGATGAGGGAGCATAATACAAGCTGAGGGCAAAGTACAAGCTAGCACCGCCCATCCCCCCGAAGGAGGAATATGTGTGATATTTCTCAGATACTCCTGGCTACCCAAGAACAAAGGAAAGGGGCTTAAGTGCTTGCTATTGTGATGTGGGAAACAAAGGCAAATGAAAAATTAAATTCCCTTACTGCCAACAGCCCACTGAAAAGTCCTGGAAATAGGCCCTCTAGGAGCTTAGCTGCCTCCTTGATGACACTTGGCTAGGGGCAAAAGGGAATGTTGGCTTAACATTATCCTGACCCCTGGGATCCTGTAAGTCTACTTTAACATATAAAAATTCCTTTGGAAACTTCCTTTATCTCAACTCCCCCAAGATAAATGCTGGCAATTATATTCCAAGCTTACTGCCCCATGATACACATCTGAAGCATCTCATGACTAAAGTTTTACTAAAAGGTAATAAATGGTGTTTTCCTAATAGCAGCTAGCCCCTGGAAACCTTGCTTCCGAAATACCTTAGAGACTTACCATCTATCCAAACCCCTCTCAACCTGAAGGTATTTAATCAGTTACCCATCACAACCCCGGTGCAGCTCTTTCTACCCATGGGTTCTGTCCTTGTGCTTTAATAAAGTCACCTTTTTTGCACCAAAGGCATCTTCAATTCTTCTTTCCTGGCCATTGGCTCTGAACGCCACCATTACCCCAAAACCCCATCAAGATTCACCATTTTACACATACATATACATATACATATACATGCATACACATATAGAGAGAATATACAAAAAGAAAAAAGAATGCCATTGATTAAATTATAACACATCTTTTATCACTTAGAATTTTATTTCATGCTTAATAAGAGAGCTATTTTAAAGAACATATTAAATGCCACCATGATGATATAATCAACCAAATCCAAAATGTACAAAACTCTATTACAAAAATAAACTTATAACAACAACCCCCCCAAAAAAAATCAACATGATGGATGAACTATTATAGATTAAAAGAAATTTGAGACATATTAACCAAATGCAATGTGCTGCTCTTATTTGAAACCTGATTTCAACACACCAACTATAAAAATTAATATATCAGGTAACTGGAGAAAACTGAAAATGGACAAGGTATTAGCTTTTATTAAAAAATTATTATTAATACTACTGAATGAAACAGTCCTATGAGAGTTACATTTTTAAAAATTCATTATACTTTAGAGATACACAACGAAGAATTTAAGAATGACATGATATTTGGACCTCATCAAGATAAAAACTTCTGAACTACAAAGGAAACAACAAAACTAACAGGCAACGAATGGAATGGGAAAAGATATTTGCAAATGACATATCAGATAAAGGACTAGTATCAAAAATCTATAAAGAACTTATCAAACTCCACACCCAAAAAACAAATGATCCAGTGAAGAAATGGGCCAGAAGACATGAAGACACTTTTCCAAAAAAGACATCCAGATGGCCAACAGATACATGAAAAGATGCTCAATGTCACTCATCACCAGGGAAATACAAATCAAAGCCACACTGAGATACCACCTCACGCCAGTCACAGTGGCTAAAATGAACAAATCAGGAGACTACAGATGCTGGCGAGGATGTGGAGAAACAGGAACCCTCTTGCACTGTTGGTGGAAATGCAAACTGGTGCAGCCGCTCTGGAAAACAGTGTGGAGGTTCTTCAAAAAATTAAAAATAGACCTACCCCATGACCCAGCAATAGGACTGCTAGGAATTTACCCAAGTGATACAGGAATGCTGATGCATAGGGGTACATGTACCCCAATGTTTACAGCAGCACTTTCAACAATAGCCAAATTATGGAAAGAGCCTAAATGTCCATCAACCAATGAATGGATAAAGAAGAGGTGGTTTATATATACAATGGAACGGCAATGAGAGAGAATGAAATCATGCCATTTGCAACAATGTGGATGGAACTGGGAGGTATTATGCTGAATGAAATAAATAACTCAGAGAAGGACAGATATCATATGTTTTCACTCATATGTGGATCTTGAGAAACTTAACAGAAGTCCATGGGGGAAGGGAAGGGGAAAAAATAGTTACAAACAGAGAGGGAGGGAGGCAAACCATGAGACTCTTAAATACAGAGAACAAACTGAGGGTTGATGGGAGGGGAGAGGGAAAAATGGGTGATGGGCATTGAGGAGGGCACTTGCTGGGATGAGCACTGGGTGTTTTATGCAAGCCAATTTGACAATACATCATATTTAAAAAAAAAAAAGAATGACATGAAATCTAGCATTTGGCTTTGACTATTCCACCTAAAAAATATGTAAGAGCAGTGACAGATAAATATGATAGGTAGTTGATAAATTTATGTTAGATAATAGATATATTTGGGTCCATTATATTATTCTCTCTACTGTAAATGCTTTGAAGATTCTGTTAAAAATGTTTTTAAAACTTTTTAGATTTATCTAGATAAAAATTTCATTATATATTAAAATTAAATGAAATGTTCTAAATTGTAAAACATCTCCACATTCAAAACCAAACACTTCTGAATCACTTTTTAAAAATAAACTGCTTCAGAATACTTTTACTTTTACAGAAAAGTTGCAAAGATAGTTGAATTTCAATATAACCCACACTCAATGCTTTCTCTATTATTTCCTCTATTATTAATACTATATTAATTATATATATTAGCATGCTGTATTTGTTGCAATAAATGAGCTAATATTCCTAAATTATTCACTAAACTCCAAAGTTTATTCAAATCTCCTTAGTATTTACCTAATGTCCTTTTTATGTTCCAGAATATAATCTAGTAAATGACATTACATTTAGCTGTCATTTCCTCCTTAGGCTCCTCTAGAGTGTAGCAATTTTTCAGGGGCACCTGAGTAGCTCAGTCGGATGAGCATCTGACTTCAGCTCAGGTCATGATCTCACAGTTCATGGGTTCAAGCATTGTGTCCCCTGCTGACAACTCAGAGCCTGGAGCCTGCTTTGGATTCTGTGTCTCCCTCTCTCTCTGTCCCTTCAACACTCACACTCTGTCTCTGTCTCTTTCTAAAAAATAAATACTAAAAAAAAAAAAAAAATTCAGAGTGGAGCAATTTCCCAAACTTTCCTTGTTTTGATGGCATTCACAATTTGAAGAGGTACTAGTCAGTTATTTTTTAGCATTTCCCTCTATTAGTATTTGTTTTATGTTTATCTCATGATTAGACTGGGATTATGGGTTCTATAGGATACCAAAACATAATATCAAGGCTATAGACTATCAAGATGACTTATCACTATTGATGTTGACCTTGAACACCTAGCTGAAATCATGTTTCTCAGGCTTCTCCACTGTAAAGTTACTCTTTCCACACTGCATTCTTTGGGAAAAAAAGTCACTATGTACACCCCATTCTTGCATTCACCCTCCTTGTATGACATCTATATAAATTTTTTTTAATTCTTATGCAGGGGAGACTTTTCTCTTCCTCCACATTCATTTATTTATTCAATTATTTATTTATATTAATATGGACTCATGGATATTTATTTTTACTTTGGATTTTAATCCAATTCTATTCTTACATTGTTGCTTAAATTGTTCTAGTTTGGGCCATTGCAAAATCTTCAGTTGGCTCTGTTATATCTTTGACATACCACCATTATTGAGTCTTTTTTTTTAAGCACTTCCTTATTTTCTGTTAATACAATATTCTCCAGGCTCATCTTATATATTTTTCCAGCCACAGCCGAATTATTTTTTAACCCAGGGTTATCTATATCCATGTTCTCCCACAAACATTATTTTCTGACTTATCAAGAACATTAGAGAAGAAGCATTTATTATAAACATTTTTCTCTGTTGTATCAAGGTTTTTTTTCCAAGATGCTGACACTCATTTTGAAGAGTGCTTTTAGAAAAATGTCAAAACATAAACAGAAGTTTTTATACAACTATAAATAAGTTTTCTCATGTGCTTTCAATGACAACCATTTCATAACATCTGCCAGATGGCAGAGACTGCAATATCTTTTAGTGTAGTTTAGCTGTGACAAATTCTCTCCATTTTTGTTTGTATAGAAATTTGTGATTTCACTTTTGATGACATTTTTACTGCATACAGAATTCTAGGTTGGCAGTTATATTTTCCTCTGGTGTCTAGGTCCTCTGCCCAGTACAGGTAGGTGTGTTGGTGTCATAAATAAACTGTAATTATTGCTAGATATTAGTTCCTTCCCTCCCCACCTAACTTCAGTCATTCAGCAGTTTAAAGGTTTGTGAAATCTAGTGACTTCTTACTTCCATAATTTCAACTAAGAAGTCAGCCATCTATCTGAAACTCACTGCTTTTAAGATGTGTCTTCTTTGTGATTAAAATTTTCTCTGGTTTTCAAATGTTTTGCTACAATATGTCTAGTTGATACCTTGTGTTAAATTAAAAAAAAAACTCTTTAGCACAAAAACAGACACTCAGATCAATCAAACAGAATACAGAACCCAGAAATAGACCCACAAACGTATGGCCAACTAATCTTTGACAAAGTAGGAAAGAATATCCAAAGGAATAAAGACAGTCTCTTCAGCAAGTGGCGCTGGGAAAACTGGACAGCAACATGCAGAAGAATGAACTGGACGACTTTCTTACACCATACACAAAAATAAACTCAAAATGGATGAAAGACCTCAATGCAAGACAGGAAGCCATCAAAATCCTCGAGAAGAAATCAGGCAAAACCTCTTTGATCTTGTCCGAAGCAACTTGTCACTCAACATGTCTCCAGAGGCAAGAGAAACGAAAGCAAAAATGAACTATTGGGACCTCATCAAAATAAAAAGCTTTTGCACAGTGAAGGAAACAATCAGCAAAACTAAAGGGCAACCAACAGAATGGGAGAAGATATTTGCAAACGACATATCAGATAAAGGGTTAGTATCCAAAATCTATAAAGAACTGATCAAACTTAACACCCAAAAAACAAATAATCCAGTGAAGAAATGGGCAAAAGACATGAAGAGACACTTCTCCAAAGAAGACATCCAGATGGCCAACCGACACATGAAAAAATGCTCAACATCTCTCATAATCAGGGAAATACAAATCAAAACCACAATGAAATACCACCTTGCACTGTCAGAATGGCTAACATTAACAACTCAGGCAACAGCAGATGTTGGCAAAGATGTGGAGAAAGAGGATCTCTTTTGTATTGTTGGTGGGAATGCAAGCTGGTGCAGCCACCCTGGAAAACAGTATGGAGGTTCTTCAAAAAATTAAAAATAGAACTACCCTACGACCCAGCAATTGCACTACTAGGTATTTATCCAAGGGATATAGGTGTGCTGTTTCAAAGGGACACATGCACCCCCATGTTTATAGCAGCACTATCAACAATAGCCAAAGTATGGAAAGAGCCCAAATGTCCATTGATGGATGAATGGATAGAGAAGATGTGGTATATATATACAATGGAGTTTTACTCAGCAATCAAAAAGAATGAAATCTTGCCATTTGCAACTACGTGGATGGAACTGGGGGGTATTATGCTAAGCAAAATTAGTCAGTTAGAGAAAGACAAATATCATATGACTTCACTCAAATGAGGACTTTAAAACACAGAACATATGAACATAAGGGAAGGGAAGCAAAAATAATATAGAAACAGGGAAGGGGACAAAATATAAGAGACTCTTAAATATGGAGAACAAACAGAGGGTTACTGGAGGGGTTGTGGGAGGAGGGATGGGCTACATGAGTAAGGGGCATTAAGGAATCTACTCCTAAATCATTGTTGCATATATGCTAACTAATTTGGATGTAAATTAAAAAAATAAAAATAAAAAAATAAAATAAAGTTGAGTTTTATGTATATTATTTAATGTGTAAAAGTAATCAACACAAGATTTTTAAATAATTAAAGAATTGAAACCAATTATAAATAAAACAATGATAAAATGAAGGGAGTACTATCTGTGTAAATAAGCAAAATGTTGCATCTTTTGTAGCAGAGATCTATAATTATTAATTGAAACATGTCAATCTAGAAATAAAGGCATAAATTTTTCTTTTGATTATGGAAATGATAACTATATAGCTAAATATATAAAAAGTTAAAAGTTTATATTTCGATAGTGGGACTTCGTGGTGGGAGAGTATTTTTCTTTGATACCACTATTTGGTTTTGCTTAGTTTTATAATAAATTTTTATTTGAAGGATTGTTAATTGATTATACAGAGTGCATCAAATGATAGTCCATATATAGGAGAAAATGTTAAGATAAATATAAATATTTTAATATAACTTCTCTTGACAAAAAAAATACTTCAATAAATTCATTCATCTTGTGAAAGAATATCTTATTACTAGGCTAAAAAATTAATTACATATTACCAAACTAAAAAGTCTAACTATAATGGAATTGATAGTTTTGGTGAGTAAACTAACTCTCTAAATAAAAGGAAATAAAATAGGAGATAAATCAAAGTTTTCAGGTCATAAGAAAACCAATTAAAAGCTGAAATCACTCAATAGAATCTGATAAAATTAATAAAAGTCACAAACGTGAATTTTCTTCTTAAGTATGATATCTGTGGTAATTATTTTTGAGGTTTATTGTTCACCTGTTCAGGGAAAAATATAAACTCTGCATATTTATTCAAACCACTTAGATATTTACTCAAACCACTTAGATATTTACTCAAAAAATAATAAATATGTTTTCAAAAACAAGAACATATTTTCAATGACTCCATACTTTTGATTTCAATGGGTCTCCCTCCATTGGCATTTCTATGATCTTCCTGGAGATTTAACTACATGAACAGAGCTAGTCTCTGCAGAACTTCTTATCCTTCAGCAAATCACATCCTCCAATTCACAGAACACCAATAGTTGGAGAGAAGGGCATCTTGTATAACCTCCATGGAACAGAAGCTAATATGAGAGCACCAGATTTATATGTTAGGACCATGAGTTCATTTTTTAAACTTATTTCATTATAAATCACAGTTCATTTTAAATATTCTATCTGAATCCTATCTGAAATAGTTTCTAAAATATGCATTTTTGTTATTTGTTTTATACGTTGACTACCAATGGCTAATAAAATCAATTATGGAGAAGTACTTCTGGCATAGAGTTGTGGAAAGTTAAATAACTTCCATACCCAGCTGTTATTTTCAGCTGAATATTTAGTACATGTATATGCCATTTATGTGTGGGCTCATAATGTATATTCTTCATCTGTTTTCTTATCAGTTATCTCCAGATGCTTTTAAGAATAATTCTTTTTTTTTGTTAATGTTTGCAAACTCTTCCAAAAGCAACTGTGTTGTTGATAGGCTGACAGGTATTATTAATGCCCAGAATAGCTCCAGAGACTTGAAATATTTTAGCACTGAGGTCCCCTATGTTGTATCTTTCCATTCTCAGAATTTATTCCATAAAGAATACGTCTGGTGCAGGCATGATATACCTGTAGGGCTATAGCTGAGGATTTTCCCCATAGGCTCTACTATTCAGATCAAGTACTATATTTGTAAAGATTCTGATTGGTTATAATACTAGGCTGAAGGAAAAGATGCAAACCCAGGCAAGGCAGTTAGCTTTTCTGAGACTCTGTAGTCAGGAAACAGCCCCATAAATGGGGTCTTGGCAAAAGATGTGGCTGAATCATTATAAATTCATTCCCACTGTCAGCAAAACCTCAGAACACATGCCCCACAGATGGTGGGTCAGTGCCACTTTCACACATAAAATGGAATACATTTAAAGTCATTTTTGCTTACAAAAGCTAAACCTACAAAGCCCAGATTTCAGTTTCATACCAAAACAATCAATTAGTGTTATCAACCATTCAAGCATAATAGCTAGATGGAAGGACAAATTATGTGGACTTCCATAGTATCACTAAAAAATGGCTTGCAGAATTAAGCAAGTGAAAACTTTTAATGTCTTACTCTTTGCCATATCATCTTCATGTTTTCATCTAGAATGATAATAATAATAATAATAATAATAATAATAATAATAATAAACTATTTATTATTTTTCTGAAAATATTCTATTTTTAAAAATAACAATACCAAAATTTGGGAGGTGAATTTTAAAAATTAATAAAACATTCACCTTCTCTGAAATTTCCTCCTCTCTGAAAATATAACAATTTTCTTACTTAAATATTTGGTCCTACGTTTTTATGTATATTTTTCTAATGCTAAATTTAGCAGCTACAGTATCCTTTAAAATTAGCTTGAATTAAGATAAAATGCCTTTGGGTTTGCCTGGGTGGCTCAGTCAGTTAAGTATCCAATTCCTGACTTTGGATCAGGTCATGATCTCACAGTTGGTGGGATCAAGCACAGAGCCTGCTTGGGATTGTCTCTCCCCTCTCTCTGCCCCTCGCCCTGCTCACACATGCTCTCTCTCTCTCTCAAAATAAATAAACCTAAAAGAAAACTTAAAACAAAAAAGTTTAAAAGCATTTAAGCACTTACAAAAGTTTAAAAGCATTAAAAGCATTTTAAAAATGGGGGCGCCTGGGTGGCTCAGTTGGTTGAGCGTCGGACTTCAGCTCAGGTCATGATCTCGCGGTCTGTGAGTTCGAGCCCCGCGTCAGGCTCTGGGCTGACGGCTCAGGGCCTGGAGCCTGCTTCCGATTCTGTGTCTCCCTCTCTCTCTGCCCCTCCCCCGTTCATGCTCTGTCTCTCTCTGTCTCAAAAATAAATAAATGTTAAAAAAAAATTTTTTAAATGCTTTAGCACTTTAAATAGTTCAAGTCCAAATTAATGGAAATGACTGCCAATTAAATGAGTGACTTCCTTTCCCATAAACTAAGGAAAAAATATTCTAATTTTCCAGAATTCTGCTATCTTTGAACACAATGTTTTAGTGTCCATATGGTTTTCAAAATAATTTACTGCTTTACCAATAGTGATGTCATCATGTTATATAAAGTACATTATAAAAATGTTATGTACAGATCAAAAAATAAGAGAAGGATATATTTATTGGATAGATGATAAAACTATTTTTAATTGTAAAAACTTAAAAGTTTCATTAATAAAGTAATTTTTAAAATCTACATTAAAAATAATAAAGCTTTTGGGTGCCTTAGTGGTTCAGTCAGGGAAGCGTCCGACTTCAGTTCAGGACATGACCTCGTGGTACATGGGTTCAAGCCCTGCATCAGGCTCTGTGCTGACAGCTCAGAGCCTGGAGCCCGCTTTGGATTTTGTGTCTCCCTCTCTCTCTCTGCCCCTCCCTCACTCACACTCTCTCTCTCTCAAAAATAAATTAATTAATAATAATAATAATAATAATAAAGCTTTGATCAAAATTAGATTGAAGGTCAATATGAAAGAATAAACTAGACATTCAGTTACATGCAGAAATTCAACTTCCATGATCATTCAACATGAATTCAAACCATTCAAGGGTCATTTTGTATAAGCAGTTGAAGGAATTTAATATTAAGTCAGCACAGCTATATGACAGGATTTTTAAAGAGATAAAACATTAGCTTTCTGCATGAGAAACTATATAAGCTAGCAAAAGGAGGAGGAGGAGGAGGAGGAGGAGGAGGAGGAGGAGGAGGAGGAGGGAGAAGGGAAGGAAAGAGTTCCAGGGCACACTGGAAATCTGGGAACCCTTAACCATGACAAGTTTGGTTAACAGTCAGTAGCCATATTTTATACTGACATTATAGTTCTCTAGGTTACTGCCATTACTGCTCATACAAAACATAGATGTAAAATTAAAGTTCAAGTATTTCTGAGAACATATTTCTGAGAAATATTACAAAGAAAAATAAAATATTGTGTTCCAACTATTCAAAAACAAGAAGCTCAAATGAATTGAGACTTATTCAGGAGAGACTATTCAATAACTGGTGAAAAAATCTGGATTTTAGCAGAAGTTTTTCATGAGCCAGCTAATGCATACCTATAAAGTGACATTATAGCATCATTTATGAGCTAAATGCCCAAAAACATTTCCTTCTTAGAAACAGACACTCCTTCAATCCATATGCCAAAAACATAATATGATTGGAATTTTTTAAATTATAAAATATTAGACTAAGACTAAGAAAGCAAAAAAGTTGATTCCCCAATTTGATAAATTGTATAAAATCAAATATTTGATGAGTCACTAAAATTAAAAGTTGCAAAAGTTTAAAGACATTTAAAGAGATTGGTATTTTCAGAAAAAAAAACAATTGGGATTTGTGTAATTGGGAAGTAGTATATGGTGGAGTATTATGCAATCATTAAAACCATGCTCCCAAAGGACACTAAAAGACAAGAAAAGTCTCATGATGCAATGCTGATTTCAAAATCAAAATAAAAACTCTATTTTTTGTGATCCCAATTTTAATATAACAGTGAAAATGTGTTATTCTTTTTGACTACTTACTATCCTTCTAGTATTTGGGAAATGTTTTACCTTTTAAGTCTTGGTGGAGGCAAGAGTGACCTCCAAAATTTAGGAGCCAATACTATTTTTTCCACATTCTTCCCATATTAAGGCATAGACATGTAAATTTTCCAGTGCAACTGTAACAGACTTTGGCTCAAGAGCTACTATCCCAAGATATAAGAGAGTATTCTATCTGGCAGCAGCAGGAAGAGTTCCTCCAAAATAACTAGTTCTGGGTTTGAGCTATTTTCTCTGGCTACTTAGTAACTCTGACTCTCCTAGACCTACAAAAATTTCTAAGCTCCCCAACATGAACTTACTGAATTCCCTTCCTGCTTAATTAAACCAGAATTAGCTTCTATTGCTTACAACTAAGAACTCTGAGTCAGACTAGTACTTACCAAAACGTTAAGTTTAAGTTATCCAAAAGGTTTATGAATTGTTTTTTCTTTCTTCTTTATACTCAAGTTTACTACTCATGTAAATATATGTTATTTTATAATCAGGAAAAAAAGGAATGTTATTTTTTAAAACCAGAGTTTTCTTCAGTGTATAGTTAGTTAATTTAATATAAAATGGTTTATGGAGCCAGTGGTGCAGTGGAGCTGTTACCAGACCACAAGAACTTATTGTGCAAATCTCTTCCCAACTTCATCACCAATGTTATCACATTAGCACCTTGAAATCAGCCACAGCAAGAGTATTTATATGAAGGAAGTTAATATGGAATTTTTCTCCCTAGAAAACCATTTTTTTTCACATCCAGGCCTTCCCTGGAGCAACTGAGTGGCTCAGTAAGTTAAGCATCCGACTTCAACTCAGGTCATGATCTTGCAGTTCGTGAGTTTGAGCCCCACATTGGGCTGTCTGCTGTCAGCACAGAGTCTGCTTTGGGTCTTCTGTCCCTCTCTCTCTGCCCCACCCCTGCTCATGTGCATGTATGCCTTCTCTCTCTCTCTCAAAAATAAATCCAGGTCTTCCCTTATCCCCAGAGTCTGAGGTTAAACATTAATCAGGACCCTGTTGTATGTACCCTACGTTAAATTCATTAAACTCTACACTCTATCATCAAATTCCTTAAAATTTACTCTACTCTTCCTTGACAGAAATTTTTTTCTATAGTAAACTTAGTGGCTCTCATCATCAAGTTTTAGGGAAGCACTCAGGATGTTTTGGCTATGAATACTCCTGATCAAAATGGCTTAATTCCTAAATGCACAAAATATGGTCCATAAACAACAGCACTGGAATCATCTGAACACTTGTTATAAATGAAGACTTTCAGGCCCTGAAAACCCTGAAGTTTGAGAAGTAGTGACTTAAAAATTTGTGGTTTATTTTTTTTACAAGCCATTATTTTTCCCAGCTTTATGAGATATAACTGACAAAAAACATTGTATATGTTTATGAATATAAATATGTATATATACATAGATATATATTTAAGTTTCAACACAATAAGTAACTCTAAGACAGAAAAAAAATCAATGATACACTGAAACACACCATAGATAACTAAAAATGCAATTATAAAATATAATCAAGAAACCCACAGGATTGTAGGAAAACAAAAACAAAGCAGTGAAAAACAGAGAACAAACAGAAAACCAGAACTGAAATGGCAGGCTGAAGCCTAACATACAAATAATTATACTAAATATAAACGGTCTCGGGGCGCCTGGGTGGCGCAGTCAGTTAAGCGTCCGACTTCAGCCAGGTCACGATCTCATGGTCCGTGAGTTCGAGCCCCGCGTTGGGCTCTGGGCTGACGGCTCGGAGCCTGGAGCCTGTTTCCGATTCTGTGTCTCCCTCTCTCTCTGCCCCTCCCCCGTTCATGCTCTGTCTCTCTCTGTCCCAAAAATAAATAAAAACGTTGAAAAAAAAATTTTTTTAAATAAATATAAACGGTCTCAAAATATCAATAAAAAGACAGAGATTGGGAAGAGTGGCTATAAGAACATGGCTCAACTATATGCTGTTTATAAGAAACTCTCTTCAAATATAATGATATTGGTAAGTTGAAAGTAAAAGAATGGAAGACAGCACATCATACAAACATTATTCAAATGAAAGCAAAAGTGGCCATATTAATTTCAAAACAAAAAGTTTACTAGAAGGACGCCTGGTTGGATCAGTCAGAAGAACATGTCACTCTTGATCTTGGAGTTCAATATCCAAAAATCAATCTGTGTAATCTACCATACTACCAGGCTAACAAGGAAAAATCACATGATTATATCAGTTGATGCAGAAAAAATTCAGCATTCATACACATAAAAACTTTCAAGTTCCTCAGCTTGATAAAGATCTATAAAAGGTACTTAAGAGTAAAAGATTGAAGGGGGAGGAGAGAAGATGGCAGATCATCATGGAGACCCTCAGCTTGTCTCATCCCTGAAAAGCAGCTAGATCAGCACCAAATCATTTTGCACAACCAGGAAATTGATCTAAGGATTAACACAACTATCTGCATAACTTGATTTACAGAACTCAGCAGGTACGAGGTGTGGAGAGGTGAACTGGGGGAGAAAAAAGCCACAGAGGGTAGGAAGCTGTTTTTGTGGGGTAAGACAGGGAAAGGGGGAGAGTGCGGTGCATCAGGAGAGTGCAGGAAAAAAAACCCAAAAGTAGCTGAAGAGAAAGAGAAAGAGTGAAAACACTCACAACTACTGAACAAGAAATCTGTTCCCCAAAAGCAGTAATGGGAAGAAAGGAGAGGGTGTCAATACCACCAGGATTCTATAAACAGTAGAGCACAGAATCTGAAGTTCCAAAGCTCAGTGCCTGGAAGCATTCTGGTGAGAAAGAAGGGCGAATTCCCAGGAGCAGGCATCAGGGTCTGAGAGGGTCTGTCTGTCACAGAGGGAGAATAGGCTCCCCTGCTTAGAGACCACTTGGCAGAGGCCATTCACCAGCCACCTGACAGACAAAGGTCTCAGCAGACCCCACAAAGCAGCCACACTTGCTGGTATTGGGACAAAGATACCAGAGTACAGTGAAACCTGGGGCCAGCTGTGTGTTTTGATTGGCCACCTCTGAACCTCTGCACTGCATGATCCCATGAATATTTTCTGGGGCAAGGTGGCACCCTGCCAATGGTCAGCAAGATCCTTCCCCAGAGAGTTGGCATGAGTTCAAGCTGCAGGGTCTCTGAAGTGTGGAGATTTGAAACACAACCCCATCTGACATACTACATGAGAGGTGCTGCCTGGCAGGCAGAGGGCTTGGACACAGATAGGGTAGAGGCGGAGAGTGGATGGAGGCCTGAGACAGAGGGGTGCTTCATTGAGGGTCGGTGAGAATGCAAAGTTCCCGTGCCAGAGACTAGGGAGCTGTGTGAAGCCATTTCCACCTTTCCAGCACTTGCATGTGCATGCCTACACACATGCACACCACACTGATCCACCCCAGTAAGCTAAGCAGCACCATCTAGTGGAGAATAAAGCCTTTACACGAAGCCCCCTCCTAATTGCACCTCCAAGCAAACCCCCTGGAAAACCAGAACAAGTCCCTCCACCCACTTAGTGTACAGACTATAGAGTGCTTCATAGTTTGAGGTTTGGGGGAAACTGGATATAACTTCATTGGGGGTTGCATTCTGTTTGCTGGTTCATTTATTAGTTTGTTTTTTGTTTGTTTTTTGTTTTTTTTTCTGCTTCTGTTTTTGTTTAAGTTGTTTTTAATGGATTTTTCCCCTTTTCTTGAATACAGAAAGAGAAAAATTATTTTTATTTTCTTTCTTTTAATTTTTAATTTTTTTTCTTAATTTTTAATTTTTTGTAATTTTTTATTTCATTTTCTATTTCATTTTATTTCATTTTGTTCTATTTTATTATATAATTTTTTACTTTTAAAATTTTTTACCTTTTTTTCTTTCCCTTTTTTCTCTGTTCTATCAAGCTTCTTTCAACAAGCAGCCCAAAACACACGTACAATCTAGCTTCCTTATTTGATTTTTTGTTTTGTTTTTAGCTTTTTGATTTTTATTTTTTCTTTTATTAATTTTTCTTCTTTCAAAATGACAAAATGAACGAATTGACCCCAAAAGAAAGAACAGGAAGGAATGAGAGCCAGGGGCTTATTCAGCACAGATATAAGCAAGATGTCTGAACTAGATTTTAGAACCATGTTAATAAGAATACAAGCTGGGGTTGAAAAAAAGCATAGAATCCCTTTCTTCAGAGATAAAAAAAGTAAAATCTAGTCAGGACGAAATTAAAAATGCTATAACCAAGATGCAATCTCGAATGGATGCCAAGATGGCAAGGATGGACAAAGCAGAGCAGCAAATCAGTGATATAGAAAACAAAATTATGGAGAATAATGAAACAGAACAAAAGAGGGAAACAAAGCCAAAAGAGCACAATACAAGACTTAGAGAACTCAGTGACTTATTAAAAATGACTAACATCCAAATCATAGGGGTACCAGAAGATAAAGAGAGAGAAGAAGGAGCAAAAGGTTTATGTGAGCAAATTGTAGCAGAAAACTTTCCGAATCTGGAGAAAGACACAGACATCAAAATCCAAGAAGCACAGAGACTCTCATTAGACTCAACAAAAACCAGCTATCACCATGGGTTTTCATAGTCAAATTCACAAAATATACAGACAAGGAAAGAATTATGAAAGTAGCAAGGAAAAAAATTCCTTAACCTATAAGGGAAGACAGATCAGGCGCACAGCAGACCTACTCACAGAAAGTTGGCAGGCCAGAAAGGAGTGGCAGGGCATATGCAACATGCTAAATTGGAAAAATATGCAGCAAGAATTCTTTATCCAGCAAGGTGGTCTTTCAAAATAGGAGAGATAGTTTTCCAGAGAAAGAAAAATTAAAGGAGTTCGGGACCACTAAACCAGTCCTGTAAGAAATTTTAAGGGGGACTCTGAGTGGAGAAAAGATGTAATAAAACAAAAAAGACCAAAGCAACAAAGACTAGAAAGGACCAGAGAACATCACCAGAAACACCAACTCTACAGGCAACACAATGGCACTAAATTCGTATCTTTCAGTACTCATTCCAAATGTCAACGGACTAAATGCTCCAGTCAAAACACAGGGTATCAGAATGGATAAGAAAACAATACCCATGTATATGCTGCTTACAAGAGATCCATTTTAGATCAAAAAGCTACCTGCAGATTGAAAGTAAGGGGATGGAGAGCCATTATCATGCTAATGGTCATCAAAAGAAAGCTGAAGTAGCCGTACTTCTATCAGACAAACTAGATTTTAAAATAAAGACTGTAACAAGAGGTGAAGTAAGGCATTGTATCATAATTAAGGGGTCTATCCACCAAGAATACATAACAATTGTAAATAACTATGCTCCAAACATGAAACACCCAAATATATAAATCAGTTAATCACAAACATAATGAAACTCATTGACAGTAATACCATAATAGTAGGAGACTTCAACACCCCATTTATAGCAATGGACAGATCATCTAGGCAGAAAATCAACAAGGAAATAATGGCTTTGAATGACACACTGAACTGGATGGACTTAACAGATATATTCAGAACATTTCACCCTAAAGCAACAGAACACACATTCTTCTCCAGTGCACATGGAATATTCTTCAGAATAGATCACATAATGGGACACAAATCAGCCCTCAACAAGTACAAAAAGATCGAGATCATACCATGAATATTTTCAGACCACAACACTATGAAACTCGAAATAAACCACAAGAAAAAATTTGGAAAGACCATGAATACTTGGATATTAAAGAACATCTTATTAAAGAATGAATGGGTTAACCAAGAAATTAAAGAGGAAATTTAAAAGTACATGGAAACCACTGGAAAAAAAAAAAAACACGACGGCCCAAAACCTCTGGAAACACAGCAAAGGCAGTCATAAGAGGGAAGTATATAGCAATCCAGGCCTTCCTAAAGAAGGAGGAAAGGTCTCAAATACACAATCTAACCTTATACCTAAAAGATCTGGAAAAAAGTGCACCAAATAAAACCCAAAACCAGCAGAAGAAGGGAAATAATAAAGATTAGAGCAGAAATCAATGATATAAAAACAACAACAACAGAACAGATCAGTGAAACCAGGAGCTGGTTCTTTGAAAGAATTAACAAAATTGATAAACCCCTAGCCATACTGATCAAAAAGAAAAGGGATAGAACCCAAATAAACAAAATCAAGAATGAAAGAGGAGAGATCACAACCAACACAGCAGAAATACAAACAATAATAAGAGCATATTATGTGCAATTATATGCTAATAAATTGGGCAATCTGGAAGAAATGGACATATTCCTAGGAATATATAAACTACCAAAAGTGAAACAGGAAGAAATAGAAAATTTTAACAGGCCCATAACTAGTAAAGAAATTTAATCAGTAATCAAAAATCTTCCACAAACAAGAGTCCAGCTCCAGATGGCTTTCCAGAGGAATTCTCCCAAACATTTATTTTTTTTTTATTTTTAAATTTTTTTTCAACGTTTTTTATTTATTTTGGGGACAGAGAGAGACAGAGCATGAACAGGGGAGGGGCAGAGAGAGAGGGAGACACAGAATCGGAAACAGGCTCCACGAGCCCGACGCGGGGCTCGAACTCACGGACCGCGAGATCGTGACCTGGCTGAAGTCGGACGCTTAACCGACTGCGCCACCCAGGCGCCCCTCAAACATTTAAAAAAGAGTTAATATCTATTCTTTTGAAGCTCTTACAAAAATAGAAATGTAAGGAAAACTTTCAAACTGATTCTATGAGGCCTGCATTACCTTGATTCCAAAATCAGACAAAGATCCCACCAGAAAGAACTATAGACCAATTTCCCTGACGAACCTGGATTCAAAAATTCTCAAGATACTAGCAAACTGGATCCAACAATACATTAAAAGAATTATTCACCACAATCAAGTGGGATTTATTCCTGGGATGCAGGAATATCCACAAATCAATCAATGTGATACATCACATTAATAAAAGAAAGAATAAGAACCACATGATCTTCTCAACGGATGCAGAGAAAGTCTTTGACAAAATACAGCATCCTTTCTTAATAAAAATCCTCAAGAAAGTAGGGATAGAAGGATCATACCTCAAAATCATAAAAGCCATATATGAAAGACCCACCACTAATATCATCCTCAGTGGGCAAAAACAGAGCTTTCCCCCTAAGGTCAGGAACATGACAACTCTCACCACTGTTATTCAACATAGTGTTGGAAGTCCTAGCCTCCAGAATCAGAAAACACAAAGAAATAAAAAGCATCCAAATTGGTGAGGAGGAAGTTAAACTTTTACTCTTCACGGATGACATGATACTCTGTGGAAAACGCAAAAGACTCCACCAAAAACCTGCTAGAACTCATATATGAATTCAACAAAGTCATAGGATTAAAATCAATGTACAGAAGTTGGCTGCATTTCTATACACGAATAATAAAGCAGCAGAAAGAGAAATCAAGGAATCGATTTCATTTACAATGGCACCAAACACCATAAAATACCTAGAAATAAGCCTAACCAAAGAAGTGAAAAATCTATATGCTGAAAACTATAGAAAGCTTATGAAAGAAATGGAAGAAGACACAAAAAAAATGGAAAAATATTCCATGCTCCTGGACAGGAAGAACAAATATTGTTAAAATGTTAATACTACCCAAAGCAATCGACATATTCAATGCAATCCCTATCAAAATAACACCAGCATTCTTCACAGAGATAGAACAAACAATCCTAAAATTTGTATGGAACCAGAATGGACCCCAAATAGCCAAAGCCATCCTGAAAAAGAAAACCAAAGCTAGAGGCATCATAATTCCAGATTTCAAGTTGTATTACAAAGTTGTACTCATCAAGACAGTATGGTACCAGCACAAAAACAGAGACTCAGATCAATGGAACAGAATAGAGAACCCAGAAATGGACCCACAAACATATGGCCAACTAATCTTTGACAAAGCAGGAAAGAATATCCAATGGAAAAAAAGGCTCTTTTTAGCAAATTGTGCTGGGAAAACTGGGCAGCAACACGCATAAGAATGAACCTGGACCACTTTCTTACATCATACACAAAAATAAACTCAAAATGGATGAAAGATCTAAACTTAAGACAGGAGGCCATCAAAATCCTAGAAGAGAAAACAGGCAACAATCTTTCTTGACCTTGGCCGCAGCAACTTCCTACTTGACATTTCTCTGGAGGCAAGGGAAATAAAAGCAAAAATGAACTATTGGGGCCTCATCAAGATAAAGAGTTTCTGCAGAGCAAGGAAACCATCAGCAAAACTAAAAGAATGGGACAACTGACAGAATGGGAGAAGATATTTGCAAATGGCATATGAGATAAAGGGTTAGTATCCAAAATCTCTAAAGAACTTACCAAACTCAACAGCCAAAAAGCAAATAATCCAGTGAAGAAATGGGCAGAAGACATGAATAGACACTTCCAAAGAACACATCCAGATGGCTAACAGACACATCAAAAATGTTCAACATCACTGATCATCAGGGAAATACAAATCAAAACCACAATGAGATACCACTTCACACCTGTCAGTATGGCTAAAATTAACAACTAAGGCAACAACAGATGTTGGCAGGATGCAGAGAAAGGGGAACACTTTTGCACTGCTGGTGGGAATGCAAACTGGTGTAGCCACTCTGGAAAACAGTATGAAGGTTCTGCAAAGAATTAAAAATAGAAGTACCCTACAACCCAGCAATTACACTACTAGGTATTTATCCAAAGGATACAGGAGTGCTATTTCCAAGGGGCACATGCACCCTGATGTTACAGAAGCACTATAGACAATAGCCAAAGTATGGAAAGAGCCCAAATGTCCATCAACTGATGAATGGATAATGAATATGTGGTATATATATACAATTGACAAGTACTCAGTGATCAAAAAATGGAATCTTGCTATTGGCAACGACATAGATGGAACTAGAGTGTATTATGCTAAGTGAAATAAGCCAGTCAGAGAAAGACAAATATCACATTATTTCACTCAGATGTGGAATTTAAGAAACAAAACAGATGAACACATGGGAAGGGAAGGAAAAATAATATAAAAACAGAGAGTGAGGCAAGCCATAAGAGACTCTTAAATACAGAGAACAAACTGAGGGTTGCTGGAGGGGTGCTGCGTTGGGGGGATGGACTAAAGGGGTGATGAGCATTAAGTAGGACACTTGTTGGGATGAGAACTGGGTGTTATATGTAAGTGATGAATCACTAAATTTTATTCCTGAAATCATTACACTATATGTTAACTAACTTGGATTTACATTAATAACAAAGAGTAAAATATTGAATACCATCCCCTAAGATGGAGAGCAGCCCAAGGATGACTTGCTCCCACAACTCGTATTCAGCCCAGGGCTGGAAGTTTTAGCCAGTGCGGTAAGACAATAAAAGAATATTAAAGGCACAGAGACCAGTAAAGAAGAAACAAAACACTGCTTATTTGCAAATAACATGATTGTGTTTGTAGAAAATCCCCCAAAATCTACCAAAGAAAATTTTTAAAAACCTGTGGAACTAATAAATGAATTCAAAGTTTGCAGAATACAAGATTAAAAATTAAAAAATCAATTGTATTTCTATATACTAGCAATGGACAGTAAAATTAAATATATAATACCATGTTAAATTGTTCAAAAAATGAAATATTTAGAAGTACAAATCTAATAAAGCACATAAAGGACTTCTATGCTAAAAACTACAAAATGCTGGTAAAATTAAAGATCTAAATAAGTAAAGAGATATGGTGTGTTTATGTATTGAAAGACACAATACAGTAAAGATGTCAGTTATCTTCAAATTGACATAAGGTTTTAACACATCTTTCTCAAAATAACAGCAAGAGTTTGTGTATATGAGGACAAGATCATTCTAAAGTTTACATAGGAAGGCAAAAACCCCAGAAGAGCTACAACAACTTAGAAAAAGTAGAATAAAATGGAAGGAATCAATCTACCCAGTTTTAATATTTATTAGATAGCTACTATAATCAAAACTATATGGTACTGACAGAGAGACAGATAAATAGATCAATGGCTTAGAATAGAGAACTCAGAAACAGACATACACAAATATGCCTCCCTCAGTGGATGAGGGATAGCCTTTTCAACAAATAGTGCTGAAGCAACTGGACACTCTTGGCCCATGTCTCAAAATGGATCACTGACTTAAATATAAAATGTAAAAGAATGAAACCTGAATTAAAAAATCATTTGAGATCTAGGATTAGATAAAAAGTTCTTAGACTTGACACCAAAAGCACTGTCCATAAAAGAATAATGTGATAAATTGGACTTCATCAAAATTAAATACTTTTGCTCTGCATCCCTGACTAGAGGATGGAAATGCAAGCTATGGATGAGAAGAAAGTATTTGCAAAACACATATTCAACAAAGGACTAATATCTAGAATATATAATAAATTATCAAGACTTAAATATATATATTTTATATATATATATATATATATATATATATATATATAATTAGAAATGGGCAAAATACCTAAACTGACATTTCCCTGAAAATGAAATACAGATGGCAAACAATCACATGAAAAGATGTTTAACATCATTAGCCATTAAGAAAATGCAAATTGAAACCATAACAAGATATCACTACACACCTATCAGAATTGCTAAAATAAAAAATAATGACAATACCAAACGTTGGCAAACATGTAGATAAAGTAGATAACTCATACACTGCTAGGGGGAATGATACAGCTATTCTGGAAAACAGACATTTCTTAAAAAACTAAACATGCAACTACCATACAACCTCATAATTCAGAGAAATGAAAACTTATGCTCACACAAAAACTTGTGCATAAATGTATGAGCATCTTTATTAATAATAGAGAAATCCTGGAAACAATCCAGATATCTTGAAAGGATGAATGGTTAAAGTGTGGTACATCCATACCATGGTATACTACTTAGCAATAAAAAAGAACAACCTACTGATACATGCAACAATCTGTATGAACCTCCAGAGAATTGTGCTGAATGAAAAAAGCTAATCTCAATAAATTACCTACTGTATGATGCTATTTATATACATCTTGAAATGTCAAAACTACAGAAATGGAGAACAGGTTAGTGGTTTTCAGGGGTCAAGAATTAGGGAAGGAAAGTGAATTGGGGTGCAAAAGGGCAACAAGAGGGATTTGTGTGATGACGGAAATGTTCTATATCCCAATTATGTCAATGTCCACTTCCTAGTTATCTGGTATATATCCTGGTACTATAGTTTTACAAGATGTTACCATTGGGGAAAGCTAGACAAAGGTTGCATGGGATTTCTCTGTATTACTTCTTACAACTGCATGTGAACCTATAATTATCTCAAAAAAAAGTTTAATTACTAATGGAGATAAGAGGTACCTAGGTGGCTCAGTCAGTTAAGCATCTGACTCTTGATTTCAGCTCAGGTCACGATCTCATAGTTCATGAGTCTGAGTCTCGCTTCTGGCTCTGCATTGACAGTGTTGAGCCTGCTTGGGATTCTGTCTCCCCTCTCTCGCTGCCTCTCCTCCACTGGCATTCTCTCTCTCTCTCTCTCTCTCTCTCTCTCTCTCTCTCTCTCTCTGTCTCACACACACACACACACACACACACACACACACACACACACACACAAATAAACATTATTTTTAAAAAGCATTCAGCTTAAAAAGTAGGAGGTAAGGATGTAATATTAAGAGTAAATTTATGACAATAAATTTGACAGTTAGATGAAATAAACAAACTTCCTGGAAAACACACCATAAAACTCAGTCAAAGAAGAAACACACCATCGAACTAAATACCTCTATAATCATTGAAAAACTTGAATTGTAGTTAATATTCTTCTACAAAGAAAGCTCCAGGTCTAAACTGTTTTACTGGGAAATCCTACCAATGTTCAAGCAAAAAATAAGGCCAATTCCATATAAATTATTTGAGGAAGTTGAAGAAAAGGGAATACTTCCCAATTATTCTATGAAGCCAACTTTACTCTGATACCAAACCAGAGAAAGACATCACAAGAAAAGAAAATCACAGACAAATATTCCTCATGAATGCAGATGCAAACATTGTTAACAAAATTGTATCAAATCCAATCCAGAAATATATATTACATAATACAGCATGACCAATTTAGATTTATCCTGGATATGCAAAGTTGGTTTAACAATCACTTGGGGGGAAAAAAAGCATTTTATAAAATTTAGCATTCATTTGTAAAAAGTAAAAAAAAAAAAAAAAAAAAACAAACCTCAGTGAACTAGAAATAAAAGGGAACCTCCTCAACATAAGAAAAGGCATCTAAGAAGATCTACAACTGATATACCTACCAGTGAAGCCTGAATGATGTTCCCTTAGTATCTGGAACAAAACAGTGATGTTTGCTTTGACCATTTCTATTCAAAATTGCACTGGAGAAATAAAATGAGAAAAAGAAACAAAAAGAAACCAGATTGGGAAAAAAAAGAAAAACTATATTTATTTACAGGCAACATGATCATCTATGTAGAAAATCTGATGAAATATACATAGTTCCTAAACATCTTAAGTTAATTTAGTAATTTTTCAGGATAAAGATAAATATACAAAAAAAATGGATTTCTCCATACTAATAACAATATTATTTGAAATTTTAAAAATATTTATAATAGTATCAAATTTATGAAACAATTTTTGTGTGCTCTTATTTTTTTCCCTTTTTTAAATTTAAATTTTAGTTAACATACAGTGCAATATTGGTTTTAGAATTAGAATTCAGTGATTCATCACTTACATATAACACCCAGTGCTCATCACCACAAGTGCCCTCATTACCTATCACCCATCTAGCCCCTCTCCCAAACACCTCCCTCCATCAACCCATAGTTTGTTCTCTATTATTAAGAATCTCTTGTGGTTTGTTTCCCTCTCTCTTCCCCCACCCTTCCCATATGTTCATCTGTTTTGTTTCTTAAATTCCACATATGAGTGAAATAATATGGTATTTCTCTTTCTCTGATTGACTTATTTCACTTAGCATAATAAATTCTAGCTCCATCCATGTAGTTGCAAACAGCAAGATTTCATTCTTTTCATTCTTTTTGATGGCTGAGTTTTGATTCCATTGTATATATACACCACATCTTCTTTATCCATTCATCAGTCAATGGGACACTTGGGCTCTCTCCATATAATTTGGCTATTGTTGATAATGCTGCTATAAATATTGGGGTGCATGTACCCCCTTTGAGTCTGTATTTTTTATCCTTTGAGTAAATACCTAAATAGTGCAATTGCTAGATCATAGGGTAGTTCTATTTTTAGTTTTTTAAGGAACCTCTGTACTGTTCTGCAGAGTGCCTGCACCAGTTTGCATTCCCACCAACAGTGCAGGAGGATTCCCCTTTCTCCACATCCTGGCCAACACCTGTTGTTTCTTGTGTTGTTAATTGTAGCCATTCTGACAGGTGTGAGGTGGTATCTCATTATGGTTTTGATTTGCATTTCCCTGATGATGAATGACATTGAGCATATTTTCATGTGTCTGTTAGCCTTCTGGATGTCTTCTTTGGAAAACTGTTTATTCATGTCTTCTGCCCATTTCTTCACTGGATTATTTGTTTTTTTGGCTGTTGAGTTTGATAAGTTCTTTATAGATTTTGGATACTAAGCCTTTATCTCACATGTCACTTGCAAATATCTTCTCCCATTCTGTAGGCTGCCTTTTAGTTTTGCTGATTGTTTCCTTCGCTGTGCAGAAGCTTTTTATCTTGATGAAGTCTCAATAGTTCATGTTTGCTTGTTTCCCTTGCCTTTGGCAACATGTCTAGTAAAAAGTTGCGCAGCCGAGGCCAAAGAGGTTGCTGCCTGTGTTCTTTTCTAGGATTTTGATGGTTTCCTGTGTCACATTTAGGTCTTTCATCCATTTCAAATTTATTTTTGTGTGTGGTGTAAGAAAATGTTCAGTTTCATTCTTCTGAATGTTGCCGTCCAGTTTTCCCAACACCATTTGTTATAAAGACTGTCTTTTTCCCATCAGATAGTCTTTTTTGTTTTGTTGAAGATTAGTTGACTGTATGGTTGATTGCTACAACTAATACATGAATTCAGCAATGTCACAGGATATAAAATCAACATGTAGGGGCCCCTGGATGGCTCAGTCAGTTAAGTGTCTGACTTCGGTTTGGGTCATGATCTCATGGTTTGTGAGTTCGAGCTCCATGTCGGGCTCTGTGCTGACAGCTCAGAGCCTGGAGACTGCTTCACATTCTGTGTCTCCCTCTCTGTGTCCCTTCTCTGCTCTCACTCTCACTCTGTCTCTCTCTCTCTCTCTCTCAAAAACAACCATTAAAAAAGTTTTTTTAAATCAACATGTAGAAATCTGTTGCATTTCTATATACCAACTATGAAGTAACAGAAAAAAGAAATCAAGGAAGCTATTTGCAATTGCAAATAAAACTATAAGATACCTAGGAATAAACCTACCTAAAGAGGTAAAAGATCTATGCTCCCAGAACTATAGAACAGTTATGAAAAATTTGAAGAGGACATAAAGAAATGGGAAAGCATTCCATGCTCATGGACTGGAAGAACAAACATTGTTTGTTCTGTACTACCCAAGTGTAGTGTCTATACTACCCAAAGCAATCTACACATTTAATGCAATCCCTATCGAAATACCACCAGCATTTTTCACAGAGCTAGAACAAAAAATTCTAAATTTTTTATGGAACCACAAAAGACCCCAAATAGCCAAAGCAATCCTGAAAAAAAAAAACTGAAGGCATCATGATTCCGGATTTCAAGCTATATTACAAGTCTATAGACACCAAGACAGTATGGAACTGGCACAAAAACAGACATAGAGATCAATGGAACAGAATAGAAAACACAGAAATGGACCCACGCTATATGGTGAAACATAATTTTTAGCATCAAAATTAAAACCATTTTTTCTTTGAAGACATACGTAAGAAAATGAAAAGATAAAGCAGAGATAGGGAGAAAGTGTTGTAAAACATACATCTGACAATGGGGCTCATATATGGTGAATATATAAAAAAACTAATACAACATAATTATAAGAAAACAACCCAATCACAAAATAGTCAAAAGATTTGAGCAGAAAATATACAAATGTTAAATAATCATATGAAAGGATGTTCAACATTTCTAGACATCAGGGAAGTGCAAATTAAAACCACAATGATACATCACTATACATCCCTAAAATAGCTAAAATTCAAAAGACTGACAATATCAAATGTTGGTGAGGATGAGGAGCTACTGTAATCCTCATTGTTAGTAGAAGTGGAAATGGTACTGCCACTTTTGGAAAATTAGTATGACAGTACCTTACAAAGTTTTAGATACACTTATCATAGGACCCCACAATTCTATTTCTGGATATTTATCCAAGACAAATGAAAACATGTCTACATAAACACATGTACACAAATGTTCATTGCAGCATTACTCGTAATAGCCAAATACTAGAAATAATCCAAATGCCTGTCAACTGGTGAATGGATAAACAATTTGTGATATATCTATAGAATACTACTTGACAATAAAAGAAACAAAATATTAATATCTACAGCAACATGGATGAACCCCAAACCATTATGCTAAATCACAGAAGTCAAACTCTAAATGCAAATACTATATAACTCCATTTCTATGAAATTCTAGAAGAAGAAAAATATAGAAGTAGCAGAAATCAGAATAGTGGTTGCCTATAGCCAAGGATCACAGGAGAGAAACACCTGCAGAGGTACAGAAGAAAACTGTTTAGGGTGACTTTGATGGTGGTTACAGAACTCTATGCCATGAACAAAATTCAGCCAACTATGCATTTAAAATAGGTACATTTTAATGTATGAAAACTACTTCCATTAAGCTGAGGTAGGTAGGGTAGGTAGGTAGGTAGACAGACAATGATAGACAGTGATAACCAGCAGTAATGCCCCTCAAAATGGTCCTCTGACTGCAATAACTTACTGTGTTAGTGGTCTACTCAAATTTGAAAACTTTTGCCAGCACTCTCCTTGTAACCTACCATGGCCACCATGCAGTTTGAACAGCCAGCTGTTAGGTTGACACAACTTGGCAAAATGCAACTTTTCAAAGGTATTTCTTTGAATTCATTTAGGAATAGAGGGACGTCTGCAAAAGTATCCTCAACTGATGGTTCAAAACTGAACAAGTACTTTCTTAAGCAGTTCTGTAATTTCTCACTTTCATTGTGAGTCCTACTGAAACATAATAATCATTTTATTATTCTAGTACCTTTGTTGGCACCATACAAAATATAATACTTTCCATAGATGGGCCCCAAATGTACATCTGGTTTCTTTCTTTTTCTTGTTTTGTTTTTTAAGTCTTTGATGAAGTTTGGAACTTCTGACTCATAGACCCTTTGCAAAGGCTGACTCTTTTTTTCCCCTCCATTTTGTGAGTATTAAGTATGGTTTACTTCTTTGATATGCATATTTCCATTTACTGTATTTTAAATGATTTGTCTAATATCTTGACAGCTATTCTAGCAATGTATTATTTTTAACTTCTCTGAGAATCTTCTGAGAAAAGTACAGAAAATTTAAATTTGCTCTTTCTTACTGACTTCTTTGAATATAAGAGGGTAAACATAATTATATGATAAATACTAAGTTGCAACTATTAACAAAAATGTTTAAATATAAATGTAAGCAGAAAGTAAAAGCAAAATTGCTAGAGGCATATATGATATGTGAGAATTAATACATGATCCAATAATAAGTAATTATAACACATACCATAATGACAGAGTTAAAAAGAAAAATAAAATGTTGATATCAATTCTAAGAAGCTTACAATCTCAATGCTGAGACAAAACATAATTGTGTGAAATATTTAGTTAGCATTTAATGTAACACTTTATTTTACATGGGGAAAGTGTTTCCCCTGGTCTTTCCCAGAACTTATTTGAAACAAGTTTTTATTAGTGCCCCCTTTTCCCCCACCTAGACCGGTCTACTGAAACCAGAAATAGAAACCAGAAATACAAAAAGATATGCATAGGAAGTTGGGTTTTTTTTAACTTAAAAAATTTTTATTTTAGAGAGAGAGAGAAAGCATGTGAGCCGAGGAGAGGGGCAGAGGGAAAGAGAGAGAGAAAAAAGGGAGAGAGAGAATCTTAAGCAGGCTTCATGCTCAGCATAGAGCCTCAAATGGGGCTCGATGCCATGACCCTGGGATCATGACCTGAGCTGAAATCAAGAGTCAGATGCTCAATCGACTGAGCCATCCAGGTGCCCCAGAAGGTTTTTCTAAAAGAATTACTATCTTGTGATATAAGAAAAACATAGCAGAGGTAATATAAGATGAATAATAGTGAAGTTTCTTTTTAAACTGATTCCTTTCAAATTTAAGTGAAAAGTGTTTTATTGTCTCAAAATTACTTGAAAATTCTATGTATGTTTGTATGAATAGAATGAATATATTCTTTATTTAAATTTGAGTTAGTTAACATATAGTATAATATTGGTTTCAAGAGTAGAATTTAGTGATTCATCACTTACATGTAACACTCAGTGCTCATCCCAAAAAGTGCCCTCCTTAATGTCCATCACCCATTTAGCCCATCCCCCCACCCACCTCCCCTCCATCAACCCTCAGTTTGTTCTCTGTATTTAAGAGTCTCTTAGGGTTGGCCTCCCTCTCTGTCTTTATCTTATTTTATTTTTCCTTCTCTTCCCCTCTATTCATCTGTTTTGTTTCATAAATTCCACATGAGTGAAATCATATGATATTTGTCTTTCTCTGACAGACTTATTTTGCTTAGCATAGTACACCCTAGTCCCATCCATGTCGTTGCAAGTGGCAAGATTTTGTTCTTTTTGATTGCCAAGTAATATTGCATTGTGTGTGTGTATGAGTGTGTGTGCCGCATCTTATTTATCCTGAGTATATTTTATTGAAATATATTTATCATATAAGACATAAATTTAAAGTCTACAACATTTTGTTACATTCATATATAATTACTGCCATTGTTGCAATAATTAGCACCTCTGTCACATTACATAATTATCCTTTCTTAAGTGGTTAGGTTAATCGTTTATTAGCAAGTTTCTTGATTATAATAAAATATTGTTGCCTATATTAACCATGTTGTGCATTACATCTCTAGAGCCTATTTACTACCCCTTGTAAGTCTGTACTTTTAAACAACAATTGTCCTATGCCCATTATAATCACCATTTTAATCTCTGTTTTTATGAGTTTGGCTTTTTTAGATTCCACCTAAAGTGATATCATAGGGTACTTGTCTTTCTTTGACTTATCTCACTTAAAGGCATGATGTGCTCAAGGACCATCCATGTTGTCACAAATGGAAGGATGTACTGCTTTCTCACTGATGGAATAATGTTCCCATATGTGTGTGTGTGTGTGTGTGTGTGTGTGTGTGTGTGCGTGCGTGTATACACACACACCACATCTTCTTTATTCATCCATTGATGGGCATTTAGGTTGTTTCCAAATTTTGGCTACTGTGAATAATGCTGCAATAAACATAGAAGTACAGGTATCTCTCTGAAATCCTGTTTTCATTTCCTTTCGATGTATGTCCAGAAGTGCGATTGCTGGATCATATGGTAGTTCTATTTTTAATTTTTTGATGAAACTCCGTATTTTTTCCATCCTGGATGAACCGATTTACATTCCCACCAATAGTGTACGAGGCTCCCGTTTTCTCCACATCCTCACCAGTACTTGTTATCGCTTATCTTCTTGATAACATCTATTCTAACAGATGTGAGGCTATGTCTCATTGTGGTTTTGATTTACATTTCCCTAATGACTAGTGGTGTTTATGTTTTCTAATTATCTAACAATCTAGACTTCTAAAATGACGCATTAAATAAGTTTGTTTTCCTCGCCTCAAAGAACATACAATATGAAAATACCTGTGGTCTAACAGTAGTTCTCACAAATCACTAGTATTGGCTTGAAGGAATTGTATAAATGAAACTCTTTTTTTGCATAGGATATAAACAGAAGATTTAAAAAAGATCTATAATTGCACAAGATTACAGGCTTTGAAGTTCAGTTTTGAGAAAAATGGATAGGAGAAAAAAAGTAAAAATTAACTGAAATGAAAAACAGAGAGAAGTTTGACTACTATACTGATTCATAATTTCTGTTTATGCAAATGCCATGACTATAAGAACCTTGAAAGTAGACACTATGTCTTACTCATTTTACATTCTTACCATTAGACGTGGCACCTGGTATCTAACAGGGATGAATAGATGAGTTAATGAGTATTCTTTCTCTCTGTCCCTCTCTTTGTCTCTCTCTTTGTGTGTGTGTGTGTCTGTCTCTGTCTCTCTGTCGATGTCTCTCTCTCTCTCTGTCTCACACACACACACACACACACACACACACACACACACACACCAAAATCCAGAATAGAACTGGGAGACATATGGTGGGACTCAGGCAAATAAAATGTATTTTGAATTATCTCTTTTATGATTTTAATGTTTGAAAACTGTTTAATAATTTAGCAAAAGCAGCTTCATTTATGTAAAACGTTTAAAAACTAGAAATTTCATGGGTTTATATAAATTTAATTAACGGTTGGCCCAGCATGAAAAGGAGTCACATTGACATTTTGCTCAATTCACGTACTAGAATGTTAGCCCTGGAAGAGGTCTGTGCTCCCAAGTGACTGAGCTCTAGGCAGTGGAATGTGTGTGAAAGTGACGTGTGCCCCTTCTGGCCTGGCCCAGAAGCTCCTCTCACATGTGTGCATTCCGTTTGGAGCACTTCTCAGTGTTCTTCCACTCTCCTGGCCAACTGGGGCAGAGACAACCACAGTGGTTGTTAAGTCATGTATGGAGCATGGTAGAGTCTCTGTCAGCCTCAGTTGCTGATTGATCCCATCGAGAATTTCTGGTCCCACTGACCAGAAATACCACCACAAACTTTTATGTGAATAAGAAACAGACCCCTAGTGTTTCTGAGCCACACACATTTTGAGTTTATTTGAAAGAACACCTGATATTACCATAATACCACCCTTTTCAATAGTCCTTAAATATCTGTCTAAAATCATTCATTCCATTTTCATTCGACAACACTTTTTTTTTCAGCACCTCATCACTATGTTTATGAAAGACAGGAAAAACAGTAAAACATACTTTTTGTCACCAAAGAATTCCCCAACTGGTTAGAAAAGGAAACAAGCAAACAAATAGTACAGCTTGTTGCAAAATACAATCTTGTGTGCTATTAAAGCACATAGGAGGAATCATACAATTTGAGAGCTGGGGAGGTGACAGATCAGAGACAGCTTCCTGGAGCAGGTGATATGTAACCAACATTTTGAAGGATCAGTAAAAGTAATCAAGTGAAGAAAGAGGGGAAGGATATTTTAGGCCAAGGTTCCAGTCAGTTTGGTGCATAGTGAGTTTGGGGAGCTGTCAGTCATTATGAAGGCCCCGGGCATATGGAGAGAGGAACCTGTGAAGTGGGAGAGAAGGCAACATGCAGAGTGGAAAGGGATACCCGAAGCTGCTACACTGTCTGAAATGGTAAAATGCAAGTAGCCGCAATCCCCTGAGAGGCTTTGGCATTGACTATAAATAGGTTAGCTTGAGCAAGGAATGTTCCAATACCTGACCAAATGTTTAGGGGTATCTAACACATAATTTTTCCATCTACCTTCCTGTCAAGGCAAAAATACAGGAAGCAATATAAAAATTCTCTGCAAAAGCCAGGTTAGTTTTTCTTAGTTTTGTTTTCTTTTTTTGTTGTTGTTTATTAACTTTTGGATAATATATCAGAGCAAATTATTTGGATCTGTAACTTCATTTGCTAAATGAAGGGAAATAAATAGATAGATAGATACATAGATACATAGATACATAGATACATAGATACATAGATA
>NW_024412394.1:35567713-35590267 GCF_014898765.1 Herpailurus yagouaroundi | reverse complement strand
ATAGATACATAGATACATAGATACATAGATACATAGATACATAGATACATAGATACATAGATAGAGGCTCCTGGGTGGCTCTGTCGGTTGAGCATCCATCTCCTGGTTTTGATTTTGGCTCAGGTCATGATCCCAGGGTCATGGGATTGAGCCCTGTGTTAAGTTTTGCGCTAAGCATGGAGCCTGCCTAAAGATTCTCCCTCTTCCCTCTGCCCCTTTCCTCCGCACTCTCTCTCTCTGAAATTAAAAATTATATTAATTAATTAATTAATTAAATTTGCTACTCCATTGTTTCCATTGGCAGCTTATATAGATGCAAACAAATAAATATTAAGAATATTTGGATAGCATATACAATGGATGGTGAACACAATAGCATATTACAGTGAGAGAAATAGGTATATTTATTCCACTTCAATTACCTGGTGCCCAGAAGATCCCATACACAAGATATAAACATATGAAATACCTATAGGCAAGAGATAAAAAAAATTCTGATTTAGAAGAAAAAAAAATTGTCCTAATCTCTCATTAGGTTGACACACTGGAAGTCATGCACACCACTGGTAATTCCATAGTTGTTGGGGGTCCAAGAGTGAGTCTTTACTGAAATGAGACTGTTACTTGACTTTTCTCTAGTCAATCGTCCCTAAAAATGTCCAGTGTTATGGGTATTTTTTAAAGTATTTAAAGAACCTGCTACTGCTGCTGTCGTTTGTCTTTAGCATTGACCTTTGTTTCTGCCTTTTCTGCCTCTGCGTGAACATCTAGTGAGTTTACTTTGGAAGCAGAATGACAGACAGCCATCACCACCAGCAGGGCTTCTTGAAATTGATGCAACAGAGACAGAGAGGCCTTATCCAAGAGTTAATAAAGACCACATTTAATTTAAAAAAAAGAAAGAAAGAAAGAAAAGAAATCTCATTTCCTATTGCAAACTTTAGAAGGGCTTTCAGAATTGCTAGACTGAATGGAGTTGGTTTTAGAAAAGAACAAAAACAAAGTACAACTGGAGATACCTAGCTTGTAACAAAACTACCTGCCAAGAGAATCTTCTAAGTTCGTTAGATGGAAAGCTGCCCTTCATTCTTGGAGATGAAAAATGTGGTCTTCTCTAAGGGACAGCTGGAACCCACATGTACTTTGCTAATCATGCATAGCCTTGAAAAGAATCTGAATCCTTTTCTTATTTTTGTCGTGGCTTTTTTGGCCACCACCTGCTGTGTCCCTGAGGCTCACCCCAGGAATTCTGTGGCCCCATTTCTATCCTTAATAAACTTTCCTCTCAGACCCGGAGATGAAATATACCCTTTCCTGAGTGTATGCAGAGCAGGTGGTGGCAGGGGCTCTGCAGCTGCAGGGGCTGCCCTTCACGTCCGAAATGACAAAACGAAAGCAGCTGTAGGCCTCTTAGAGGTCTTCTGGCACAGAGTACAAACAGGTCACCCTGGGAAGTGAAAGCTCTCATTAGGTTAAAATGCTCTGTGTTCCTCATTTGATGATCACACACGTTCCACACACACTGTTCTGCTGTGAAGTATTTTTTAAAAAAACAACGCTTATGTTCACAGGCAGAAAAACAAGGAGAAAAGCAAAAATTCCCATTAGTAACATGGAGCTTCTAAAAATCAACCATTTGGACCATAGGAAAAATTGTAATGTTTCATTTTATTTTACCTGGCTGGATGCTTTACACCAGGAAGCCATAATCAATAATTCTAGGTAACATGGAAATCCATAGATAGTCTGAGACTGTCAATAGTCTATCAATGACCTATATCTATGAGGGAGAGAAATCAGATTTCCAAGTTAAAAAAGCCAAAAGAAGAAGGATGAGAGGAGAAGGAGGAGGGGTGGGGGGAAACCCCAAATACTTGAGGTTAAAATTAAGTTAAACTCCCATGCTATATACTAAAACAGTAGTTTTCAAAGTATAGTCCCTGAGCCAGCAACTCCTGGGAACATGTTAGAAATGTACGTCTTCAGGCGCCACCTATTGAATCAGAAATCCTGGTCGGAGGATCCTGTATTTTAACACAACCTCCAGGTGATTCTGATGCACTCCAAACTTTAAGAGCTATAACCAAATTTTAACTTTTACTAATTAGTATTAAAACTACTACTGTAGCTAAAACAGGCTGGATTTAATTAACGGGTGGTAGGTGATTGAATAAGCACATTGTCTGAATGGGATAAAAAATATTCAAGAATGTAAGGAAGATAAAATGATTGGTGTTTTTATTTTGAATTATGCTATTTAAATTTACATTTGTAAATAACAAAGTCAGGGGCACCCGGGTGGCCAGTCTATTGAGTGTCCAACTCTTTTTTTTTTTTTTTAATTTTTTTTAACGTTTATTTATTTTTGAGACAGAGAGAGACAGCATGAATGGGGGAGGGTCAGAGAGAGGGAGACACAGAATCTGAAACAGGCTCCAGGCTCTGAGCGGTCAGCACAGAGCCCGACACGGAGCTCGAACTCACGGACCGCGAGATCATGACCTGGGCTGAAGTTGGCCGCTTAACGACTGAGCCACCCAGGCACCCCAAGTGTCCAACTCTTGATTTCAGCTTAGGTCATGATCCCGGAGTTGTGGGAATGAGCCCCATGTCAAGCTCTGTGCTGAGTGAAGAGCCTGCTTAGGATCCTCTTTCTCCCTCTCCCTCTGCCCCTCTCCTCTGCTTGCACTCTCTATAAAATAAAAATACATACATACACATATACATACATACATAACAGTAAATAACAAAGTGTTTTGAACTTGCTAGAACAAGGGTGTATAAAGAGAGGAGTTAGAGACACTGATCTCTGAAGAGCTTGAATGCCAGGATCACCTGGTACCCTCTTTCTAAGCTAGACATGCCTTTCCTTTTTAACCACTAAAAATTCCTGCCACAGTGAGCCAGTGTACTGATTGGAGTATTTTTATACCTACCAAAAGAATTGGGGTAGGAAAATGCTGAAAAACATTAGTTTCAAATATAACTCCAATGATAATAAATAAAAATAGTTGCAAATTGTCTGATGCTTCTTTATACCAGCAGTGCACTGAGAACTTTAAAATTTTTAGCTTTAATCCCCACAACAACCCCTTAAACTGAATATTATCCCTATTCACAAGCTAGTGAACTATGATGTGGAGAGGTTAAGTAAATTATGTAAGGGTCCACACTTAGTAGCTGATATGGTTCGGATGTTTGAAGTCCAGCCCAGAGCCCATGCCTTTTTCTCAGAAACAGAGTTTGGGGTATGGTAGAGTACGTATGGCTACAGACACATAATTGGTCATCACTGATACACAGCAAATAGCTGAAATTATTGCAAAAGGCAAAGATTCCTACTAAGAAGAGATGAGAACTAAGAACAGATGTCTGGGGAAATGACACTGGGACCAAGTTTTGGGTGACCAATCTTGGTTTGCTCAGGACTGAGGGCTTTCCTGGGGAAAGGAGACTTTTGGCACTAAATGTGGGATAGTCCCCAGAAAAATGGGACAATTGGCTATCCTCTAAGTGATGAAATAAGGGACAGTGAAAGAGAATGAGGAGCAATTGGAGAGCCAATGCATGGAGCATGGTGTCACAAAGGCTGAGTAGGTCTAGAACATCCAGAAGAAGTAAATGCTCATTAGCTTTAAAGACTTCACAAAGAAGTCAAGAGTTAGAAGATGGAAAAAAGCATTTTAATCAAGTGGTGGTGGCCAAAGCCAATTTATAGGCTTGAAAAAGAAATAGTTGATGAAGAAGAGGACCAAGAAGTCACAAATTACAGAAAAGAAATAAATATCAATTCAAGAGAGAGGTAGGGTTACAGAAAGATTATAGTCTGAGTATTAAGAATAGGGGAGACATGGGGCGCCTGGGTGGCTCAGTCAGTTAAGCAGCCAACATTGGCTCAGGTCATGATCTGCCAGTTCATGAGTTGGAGCCCCGCATCAGGCTCTGTACTGACAGCTCAGAGCCTGGAGCCTGCTCCGTATTCTGTGTCTCCCTCTCTCTCTGCCCTCCCCCCACTCGTACTCTGGCTCTGTCTCTCTCAAAAATAAACATTAAAACAAATTAAAAAAAAAAAGAATAGGGGAGACGTAAGCACATTTTTAAACTGAGAAGAGAGAAAGTAAGAGACTGGTTTACCCTACTGGAGATGAGGATTCATGGCTAGAGTGACATACCACAAGAGATAAACATGGAAGTTACCTCATACCCTTTTTATAAAAAGATGCACTATGTACCAGATAGAATCTGGGTGCATTTTTTTAAATTAACATAGGGTGTCTGTTATTGACCAGGCTCTATAACTATTACATTTACTTATGCTGTCACATTAAACCTCTGCTGAAGAAGTCAAACAATCTCAAGAGAAATTTATTGGTGGCAGCACCTAAAAGTAAACATGGTTTCTTGAGAACTACAAATAAGGAGATCAGAGATATTTACTATACTAGATGCATTCACATTTCAAATAGTTTTCTTAACATTAGTTAGCAAAATTCTCTCTGAATGTTGACATTTTTATATAAATAATCACAAATCAAGTTCTTATGAAGTGCAATTTGCCCTTCCTATTAAACTGTTGGATGTCTGGAAGACATAACCCTGTTTGTAAATATTAGCTTTCCTTTATTTTTAATCCACTTCAGTTTCAAGCTAAACAGATTCAAGGGAGGTAAAAATTTTATCTGTAGTCTTTTAGTTTTCATACACACACTCCAGATAAAGAAAACAAATATTATATATTTTTTAAAAGTCTGTCCTTACATAAAATTAGTTGTTCAAGTGACTTATGCCATTTAAGTTCAGTTTATGCTTTATAACTAAGTAAAACATGAAAATATTTTATCTGTACAAAACAGGAGATATAACTTCTGGACAATGTCTTAGAGCTGTGAACTATCTACAAATGCTCACCACAAATGAACTCAAATAGAAAAATTCCATAGACAAATAACTCAGAGTAATTTATGTCACAGATCAGGGGCTAAGCAAAGGTTAATGCCCCTCGGCTTACAGATGTACAAACCAGTTTAAGAAGCTTTTCTTATATGGAACCAACGATTCATCTGATTTTTGTTCCCAAACTCATCAGAAAGTTAGTTTACTTTACAGAAAAAAAAGTCTACACCAATTTTTCTCTGGAGTTTTTTTTTTCCATTTATACTTATTTGCACACCAACAAAGCTCATTCTACCAAATCAATAGTTTCAAATATTTTAGATTGTCCTTTTGGTCAATAACACCGGTTTTCGTTTAAAGGCCATAAAACCAACAGGGAGTAAATAGAAATCTGTTTAAAATAGTTTGTATAGATACAAGTATGGTAATAAAGCTTGGGAATAGTTAATACATACTATTTTTATAATGGCAGTGATAGTGATGTTAACATTAAATAATACCTTAAGTTACAATAATCATACTACTAAATTAACAGGTATTATATTATTAACATTTTACATTTTCTTCTTAATATAATAGCTCAAAAGAGCTGAATGTTCTGTACCCAAGAATTTCATAATATTTTAATCACTGGATTATGCCAGAAATAGAGATTTTAAGACCACACAGAATTACAAAGGTCAACTTCAAAGGTCAAAGAATCAACTGATGATTAATTCATCAATAAAGTCAAAGGACAAATCTGAATTTTATTTTTACACACTAGACCAATTGTTTGGCTGATGAAACTAATTTGATTCAATATTTTAAAGGAAAAAACAATTTACCATTTAAACAACTACCATGGTACTGGCTCCTATGAAACCCCATGTGTTTTTATTTGATAAGGTATACACAATAATATAAAACTATAATTACAGTTAAAACATCATTATTTGTCATTGAAAAAACATTAAATCACAGAAATTCCTTGGTTCTGAAACTCTCAGATTTACTTTTAATGAATTGAAGTATTCAAGTTAACGTTGCAACTGTATAAACACTAAAAAATGTTGCACCTGTAACTCCACAAATAAAAACAGAATTGTAATTTTAATGAAACACTGTATAGTAAATGCCTTAAAGAGATTACAATCCACTAACATAAAATATTTTAAAACTTTTATTCTCTAATAGTCCAATAGATTCCAGCATATTATTTACTCTCTATAATCAGTCACACTGTCTTTCATTCAAGAAAAATCACTGCTTGCCAGCCACTATGCTCTGGACTAAGCGGAATAAATGGCCAAGTGCCACTGTCAGGAAGCCTTGGTTGACTGGTAAAGCAGAAGATAGCAACCAAAATGTTGCAACATTTCGAATAAAAAAGTACCTATTAGAAAAGCCATCTGTGTATATAATTAAGTTCAGTGAAGTCCTCAACTAGGAGAATTATGGCTAGGAATTTTGCTAAACAAATTTAAAATAAGTATTATAATAAGAAGCATGTGTATTATATTATACCCTGTCCTCCAAAACAGTGTCACAGAACATCAAAGCTGTAAATTTTTGTAGGTATTTTTGTTAGGACACTAAATTATTTTAATATTTTGCAACTCCCATCTGTTATAAATCTTAGAAAATATTTACTGGATGATCTTTTTTCATTAATGAAAGAGCTGCCAAAATGGTACTAATTCTCAAACTGGTATTAATTATTGAAATATCATAAAATTTGTTATAAAAGAAATGCTTACTTCCCTACCTTTCCCCAAAATAACAAATAGAAAATGTTAGAAACTAGATAATATGTCACTATAGTGATAGCAAGACTGAAGAGACTAGAGGGTTTGCATTTATATTTCTTTTAGAAGGAGCTGAATTTTAGAAACACTACATTACAGTTTCTTTCATAGAAGAGAAGAGCTTTCAGCATCTGTTGTGTTTTGGGTTTTTTTTTTTTTTCTCTTTTCAACCTGCACCTCCCACTATAAAAGGGGAACAGAACACATAATCCCAAAAGATGCCACTTTGGCATGTGGATTATTTTGAGCTTAAGGCAAACCAAAACCCAGAAGAGTCAAGAAAACTTGTACCTTTCTCTTAACTACCTAAAAGAATTTAGTTAGGGGGCTTGGCTCAGAGAGGGAGCCCTTACCAGAGATAACTTTGATCTGAATGAACTATCAGTGTGGCAGAACAAATTATCTCATTACCAAACATCTGCTACTTTTTTAAGATTTAACTGAAGTACAGTTGACACACAATGTTACCTTAGTTTCAGGTATATAACATAGTGACTTGACAAGTCCATACATTATGTTATGCTCACCACAAGTATACTACCATCTGTCTCTATACAACACTATTACAATATCATTGACTGTATTCCTATGCTGTGCCTTTTATCCCCGTGACTGACTCATTTCATAACTGGAAGCCTGTATCTCTCCCTCCCCTTCACCCATTTTGCCCATTTTCCCACCCCCTTCCCATCTGGTAACCATCAGTTTATTCTTTGTATTTATGGGTCTGTTTTTGCCTTTTGTTTATTTGTTTGTTTTGTTTTTAGATTCCACATACAGGTGAAATCATATGGCATTTGTCTTTCTCTGTCTGACTTATTTAACTTAGCATAACACCCTCTAGGTTCATCCATGTTGTCACAAATGGCAAAACATCTGCTCTTCCTTATTGTCCTATAAATCACCCTCCTTCCCTTCGAAGCCCCGGGCTCCTACCCCATTCTTTACCTCAGGATGGCACATAAATCTCAATTGTCTGACTTGTCCTTGGGTCTTATATACTCATGAGGATCCTATACATATGTAATTAAATTGTTTTATTCCTGTGAATGTCTTGTATCAATTTACCAGCCAAAGAACCTAGAAGAATAAAGGAAAAATTTTTCTCCCCAACACTATTTAATTATATTTTATTGTACAATTACTCCCCTTTCTCTCCTTGAGTCTTTCTCCAAGTATTGTATTCTGTCCCTCAGCAACCCTTAATCATCTTCCTAAATAGGCAGCAATATAAGATTCAAGAAACTTGGTTTATCAACTGGTCTTGCCATTTACTTTGTTATCTATTCATTTTCCTTCTCTTTCAGACTCTTGTATGAAAAATGAAAAAAGTCCTAAAAAGTCCCTGCCAGTCTATCACTAGGGGTTGAGAGTGTTGTTTGTATTTGAGCATAATACAAGACGTAAACATTTTTGCATCTAAATTAGTTTTTAGAGAAATTTTTTAGAGAAATTTTGAAGGGCTCAGGATTGGTCTCGAATTGTTCCCATATCAGAAAAGCTTTCCAGAGTTGGTGAAGGAACCAGGATCCCACACAGTCAGGGAGAGCTTGGATTATAATCAATTCACTACTGCTATTTCTTCTTATTATCTCAAGGATGCCAGTGTTTTAGTTAGTCCCTTTAGCAAAATAAATGCTAATATAGGTCTAGGACATACTCAAGTGTGAAGGCTCACTGGCCCACCTTCCATCAGTTCCCACAGTTCTCTGAGGGACGACAACCCATCACTTTGAAGTCTGGTTCAATCAAGTAAGCTGACCTCACTTGGGTTCTTAGTATCACAAATCTTAGCTCTTGCATGATTTAAAAATTTTTCATATGTAGCCATTTCCTAAATGCCAGCCATATCACACTTGGAATCTTTGTCTCTACTCCTTCTCTGTAAACTTCATCAGTACCAGAAATTGGGCACTTTCTCTTCTTTCCTCTTCAAATCTCAACTGCCAAGGGTTATTTGTACCTTGCATAACCTCTTAATCATACTCAACCTCTGAGGACAGCTACCTAGACTGTGTTCAGGGGACCTACATCTACCTAAAAAAAAAAAATGTTTTTTGACTCATGGGCTCTGTTAGACTTCAGATCCACTTAGCTCCATCCTACTCCAACTTTCCCCAACCTTCTTTAGGATATTAGACCTATATGAACCATATTAACCTGACCTGTTTGCCCTCTGACTCTCAACTGTTTGGGCAATGGAGAGTATGACAGCCATATAAACGCACCTCTCAGGGGCGCTTGGGTGGCTCAGTCGGTTAAGCATCTGACTTCAGCTCAAGTCATGATCTCACAGCTCATGAGTTTGAGCCCTGCATCGGGCTCTGTGCTGACAGCTCAGAGGCTGGAGCCTGCTTCAGATTCTGTGTGTGTGTCTCTCTCTGCCCCTCCCCTGCTCATGCTCTCCCTCTCTCTCTCTCTCTCTCTCTCAAAAATAAACATTAAAAATTTTTTAAATAAATGCATGTCTCAGATCTCCAAATGCAGGGCATGTAGTTACCTGACAGCCCCAGTTGCTGCATTCCGAAATCTATCACTACATCTATATCAAGGATACACTTCCCAGCAGTTATTGAGGACAGCAGAGAAACTAAAAAAGGTCTATTCCTAAAAGATCTAGGACCTCTCTGGTGGATGGCTTTGGCTTGAGGACTTCCCAATAACTTTTTAAACTTTATTTTAACTGCACCAGAGTCTGACTTGTCTTACCAAATATTCCTTCCTCCTCTCTTTCTACAGATGTAGATGCTCACAGCCTCCTCCTGTTCCCTCTCTGTTTTCTCTCACAGGCATCTCCCTAATAAATCTACTGCATGACTAATTTCATTCATCTTAGTGTCTGCTTCTGGAACTAATAGAGAGGATAAGATAGGAAGATAAGAATATTTATTTCCCTGAGTTCTTTGCTGTTAAGCCACACGTTGGAAGCTCCTATTAAGATGGCTTTCTTACAGCTTCAGGTTTTTCTGGGATGTATGAAGTGATCAATCAACTTGTTCTTTTGGATGTGAGGTGGGTAGCAGCTCCATCTCAGTTGCCAACTCTGGATGCTTCACCAAACCTTGTTAGTTACCTTTAACCTTGCCCATGTCTTTGTCCCTTTATTAAACTCTCTTTTTTGTTTGTTTATTTATTTTTAATTTACTTTTTAATTTATATCCAAGTTAGTTAGCATATAGTACAACAATGATTTCAGGAGTAGATTCCTTAAAGCCCCTTACCCATTTAGCCCATCCCCCCTCCCACAACCCTCAGTTTGTTCTCCATATTTAAGAGTCTCTTATGTTTTTGTCCCCCTCCCTGTTTTTATACTATTTTTTCTTCCCTTCCCTTATGTTCATCTGTTCTGTGTCTTAAAGTCCTCATATGAGTGAAGTCGTATGATATTTGTCTTTCTCTGACTAATTTCACTTAGCATAATACCCTCTAGTTCCATCCACATAGTTGTGAATGGCAAGATTTCACTCTTTTTGATTGCCAAGTTATACTCCATTGCGGCACACACACACCACATCTTTTTTATCCATTCATCCATCGATGGACATTTCGGCTCTTTTCATACTTTGGCTATTGTTGATAGTGCTGCTATAAACATGGGGGTGCATGTGTCCCTTTGAAATGGCACACCTATATCCCTTGGATAAATACCTAGTAGTGCAATTGCTGGGTCATAGGGTAGTTCTATTTTTAATTTTTTGAGGAACCTCTGTATTGTTTTCCAGAGTGGCTGCACCAGTTTGCATTCCCACCAGCAGTGCAAAAGAGATCCTTTTTCTCCACATCCTCACCAACATCTGTTGTTGCCTGAGTTGTTAATTTTAACCATTCTGACAAGTATGAGGTGCTATCTCATTGTGGTTTTGATTTGTATTTCCCTGATGTCGAGTCATGTTGAGCATTTTTTCATGTGTCGGTTGGCCATCTGGATATCTTTTTTGGAGTAGTGTCTATTCATGACTTTTGCCCATTTCTTCGCTGGATTATTTGTTTTTTGGGTGCTGAGTTTGATAAGTTCTTTATAGATTTTGGATCTTTATCTGATATGTCATTTGCAAATATCTTTTCCCATTCCGTTGGTTGCCTTTTAGTTTTGCTGATTGTTTCCTTTGCTGTCAAAAGCTTTTTATTTTGATGAGGTCCCAGTAGTTCATTTTTGCTTTTGTTTCCCTTGCCTCTGAAGACGTGTTCAGTAAAAAAAATTGCTGCAGCCAAAATCAAAGAGGTTTTTGCCTGCTTTCTCCTCAAGGATTTTGATGGCTTCTTGTATGTTTAGGTCTTTCATCCATTTTGAGTTTATTTTTGTGTATGGTGTAAGAAATTGGCCCAGGTTCATTTTTCTGCATGTTGCTATCCAGTTTTCCCAGCACCATGTGCTGAAGAGACTGTCTTTATTCCATTGATACTCTTTCCTGCTTTGTCAAAGATTAGTTGGCCATACGTTTGTGGGTCTATTTCTGGGTTCTCTATTCTATTCCATTGATCTGAGTGTCTGTTTTTGTGCCAATACCATACTGTCTTGATGATTACAGCTTTGTAGTATAGCTTGAAGTCTGGGATTGTGATGCCTCCTGCTTTGGTTTTCTTTTTCAAGATTGCTTTGGCCGGGGTCTCTTCTGGTTCCATACAAATTTTAGCATTGTTTGTTCTAGCTCTGTGAAGAATGCTGGTATTATTCTGATAGGGATTGCATTGAATATATATATTGCTATGGGTAGTATTGACATTTTAACAATATTTTTTCTTCCTATCCAGGAGCATGGAATGTTTGTCCGTTTCTTTGTATCTTCTTCAATTTCCTTCATAAGCTTTCTATAGTTTTCAGTAACAGATCTTTTACATCTTAGGTTAGGTTTATTTCTAGGTACTTTATGGTTCTTGGTGCAACTGTAAATGGGATCAGTTTCTTTATTTCTCTTTCTGTTGCTTCGTTATTGGTATATAAAAATGCAACCGATTTCTGTACATTGATTTTGTACTCTGCAACTTTGCTGCATTCACATATCAGTTCTAGCAGTCTTTTGGTGGAGTCTTTTGGGTTTTCTATGTAAAGTATCATGTCATCTGCAAAGAGTGAAAGTTTGACCTCCTCCTGGCTGATTTGGATGCCTTGTATTTGTGCTGTCTGATTGCAGAGGGTAAGACTTCCAATACTATTTGAATAACAGTAGTGAGAGTGGACATCCCTGTCTTGTTCCTGACCTTAGGGGGAAAGCTCTCAGTTTTTCCCCATTGAGGATGATATTAGTGTTGGGTCTTTCATATAGGGCTTTTATGATCTTGAGGTATGATCCTTCTATCCCTACTTTCTTAAGGTTTTTTTTTTTTATCAAGAAAAGATACTGTATTTTGTCAAATGCTCTCTCTGCATCTATACAGGGGATCATGTGGTTCTTGTCCTTTCTTTTATTGATGTGATGAATCACATTGATTGTTTTGTGAATTTTGAACCAGCCCTGTATCCCAGGTATAAATCCCACTTGCTCATGTGAATAAATTTTTTAATGTATTTTGGATCTGGTTGGCTAATATATTGTTAAAGATTTTTGCATCCATGTTCATCAGGGAAATTGGTCTATAGTTCTCCTTTTTAGTGGTGTCTTTGTCTGGTTTTGAAATCAAGGTAATGCCGACTTCATAGAAAGAGATTGGAAGTTTTCCTTCCATTTCTATTTTTCGAAACAGCTTCAAGAGAATAGGTGTTAACTCTTCTTTAAATGTTTGATAGAATTCCCCTTGAAAGCCATCTGGCCTTGAACTCTTGTTTTTTGGGATATTAAACTATCTTAAACACATCTTCTTCTAACTTTTTATTTTAAAATATGTTTAAATGTATAGAAAAGTAACAAAAATAATATAAAAAGGGCCTGTATGCCTTCGACTCAGATTTCCCAATGTTGAATACATTAGTGTTCTGTCTCTGTCTCTCTGGATGTGTGTGTGTCCATGTGTGTACATAACAATTTGGTGTGTATTTCCAAAAAACAAAGGCCAAGGACATCCTCTTACATATCCATAGAATGATTATAAAAATAAGGAACATTCTGGGGTGCCTGGATGGCTCAGTCAGTTAAGCATCCAACTTCAGCACAGGTCATGATCTAACAATTCGTGGGTTTGAGCCCTGTGTTGTGCTCTGTGCTGACAGCTCAGAGCCTAAAGCCTGCTTCAGATACTGTGTCTCCCTCTCTCTCCTCCCTGCCCCATTCATGTCCCTCTCTGTCTCTCAAAAATAAATAAACACTAATTTTTTTTTAATTTTTAATGTTTATTTACTTTTGAGAGAGAGAGAGAAAGTGAGGAGCGGGGAGGGGCAGAGAGAGAGAGAGAGAGGGAGACATAGAATCCGAAGCAGGCTCCAAGCTCTGAGCAGTCAGCACAGAGCCCAGTGCAAGGCTCGAATTCACGAACTCGATCACGTGAGATCATGACCTGAGCCAAAGTCAAACGCTTAACCGACTGAGCCACCCAAGAACGCCCAAAATTTGTTTTTAAAAATAAGAAACACTTTAACATTAATGCAATATTATTTTCTAACCTACAGATCTTATTCAAATTTTTCCAATTGATCTAATAATGCCGCCTATAGAAAAAAATCTTGTTGAGGTCTGAATCCAGGAACACATATGCATAATCACTCTGTATATACAGTACCTATTCTCTTCCAGGATCCTAAAATTTTAAATAACTGGAACCAGGGCAGGACCAAGGAAACAAAAACCTCAAAATTTGATTGTAGGATCAGTTTACGTACATGTTTAATGGGCATATGGATAAGCTTCCTACTTGGTGAGGGAGGAATATAGGACCTTAGTAATCCATGGAATGAAGTAGTCTAATGATGACTCAAATTATCAGTGGTGGCATGGAAGAGAATGCAATTAGAGAACAAGGCATTGAGAAATCAAGTAAATGTAGCACTTAGTTGCTGTGATGACAATGGCTATTATAAAAGTGGTATCATATGAATCCTTCTTCTGATAATCCTAGAGAACATCACAGGAAAAAAGACAAATTGAAAGTTAAAAATGCATGACACAGGGCATAGATCGAAAATCAGAAAGCCCCTGTAGCAGCTTTAAAAGAGTCCCTTATCTAAATCCACAGAGCAGATATGGTCAAAGATCAAGCACAAAGCCTGAGTTTAAGAACTGCAACACCAGATAAATGAGTAACCTTCACATATCTCTTATTCCAAGGCAAGGGCATTGTTGAGGAAGGAGCAGAGCTCTGAGAGATGGGATGAAGACACTGGGAAGACAAGATAACTGAAAAGTTTGAGTCCCCAAATCTCCCTGGACTTTTCAGAAGCAGGTCAGGGCCTCCTGGAAGACAGCATTCTCCTGCTATCACCAGGGGCAGCTGACTAACAAGAAAATGCCTATTTCTCTGAGGACCTATCCCCAACCAACCCTCATGGTCTCCAGATGCATATGAAAGTTGGATCCCAGCATAGCCTAGTCATAGTAGAATAAGGCCTGGCCCAGACAGAGACAGCCTCTATACCCTAAAAAATTGCAGAATATTGGCAACATAAACCAGCAGGAATCTGGGAAATATATATAGAAGTGGGTGGATTCTAATATTATATTATAATGGCATAAATAAGTAAAGTAAATAAATAATCAATAAATCAATCAATCACCAAGGATTTGGGATTTAATGTGTGTGGGTAACAGTAATACTCTGCTAGGTTCATCATCTGAGCTTACACCCAACTGTGGCTTATAATCAGTGAGACCGAAATGCCAGAACTTAAACCCCTGACATTCTGTGGAAGAAGGAGTCCAAAATTCCTTGAGGATGAGAATGTTTGGCTAGATCAATTCCTGTACAACTTGCTCAGCCACTCCCTAATCTTAACCCCTGGGAGGGCTCAGGGAACGCCCTTTCACAAGGGCACTAAGGAATGCACTGGTGAGGGAAGCAACAACATTCTTGCAAAGCTCTACGAAGTTTGTCTCCTAGAGATCATAGATGATGAGTAGAGATGCTTCAAAGGAATCAGGGTCTCTGATTTTAATGGCAATCACGGGATCCTGGCATGGTAGGAGCCAGGTGGGAGGGTCTACCCACCAGAACCATATCAGGTGCAGGGACAGAGCAGTAATCACACTGTTTTAACCCACAGAAATCTGTGGCAATGGCTAATTGATCATGGGGGCACCTCAAAATAAAATAATTGCAGGTTCAGCTTAATATTTATATAGGGGAGGGGCGCCTGGGTGGCTCAGTCGGTTAAGCGTCCAACTTCGGCTCAGGTCATGATCTCACGGTCCGTGAGTTCGAGCCCCGCGTCGGGCTCTGTGCTGACAGCTCAGAGCCTGGAGCCTGCTTCAGATTCTGTGTCTCCCTCTCTCTCTGACCCTCCCCCGTTCATGCTCTCTCTCTGTCTCAAAAATAAATAAACATTAAAAAAAATTTATATAGGGGGAATTTGAGGCCTAGTAGACAGAAACCTGACTCCAGTCACTGTTATGGGAATTCTCAGCCTCTTACCAAGTTGTTAAGCGTGTACCAGTTCACAGAGCCTCTTGAATGAGCACACCAGGTTTCCTTGAAAACGGGTATAATGTAAATCACCATCACAGCCAGTGGTCCTCATCCCTGGTTGCAAATGAGACTCACTTAGAGAACTTTTTAAAAACAGTGATGCTTAGGCTCTACCTCCAGACATACTGACATGTATGCTATATGAAAAACTGATGGAAAACAAAAAGTGGTTAAAGTTTGAAACAACAGAAATGACATTCAGAAGCATCCAAATTAACTAAAACCATACCCATATAGAAAAATAACTCAACTTTTATTTTCTTTACAAGGACAAATTCCAGTATATCTGCTTGGTAGCAGTTTGCCGATAAAAGAAATATGAGGTGTGCCTTGGTGGCTCTGTCAGTTAAGCATTCGACTTCAGTTCAGGTCATGATTTGTGAGTTCAAGGCCCATGTCAGGCTCTGTGCTGACAGCTCGGAAGCTGGAACCTGCTTTGGATTCTATGTCTCCCTCTCTCTCTGCCCCTCCCCTGCTCATGCTCTGTCCTCTAAAAATAAAAATTAAACATGGGGGTACAAAAAAATTTTTTTTAAAAAGAAACATGAAAATATAAATAAAACCATAAAACCATTTAACCTAACAAAAAAGAAGTTAGTAAGAGATTATTAGAATGGAATAATTAGAATTCCAATTATTAGAATTGGAATTTTGTATTTGATGACCATGAATAAAATGATAAAGACATTTTCAAATAATGGGTTGTTTGAAAATCCCCAAATATAGAAGGATAAAATTAATTTATTAGAAATTAATAAGAAACTTGGTGGACCTGGGTGGCTTAGTAGGTTAAGTGTCCAACTCTTGACTTCGGTTCAGGCCATGATCTCACAGTTGTGAAATAGAGCCCCACAGCAGGCTCTGTGCTGGGAGTGGAGCCTACTTAAGATTCTCTCTCTCCCTCTGCCCTTCCCCCCACTCACGTGTGCAAGCTCTCTCTCTAAAAAAAAAAAACAAAAAACAAAAAACAAAAAAAAAAACAGAAATTAATAATAAACTTCAGCTGCTAATTGCTGTAGGTCATAAACTAAGATTGATATTCTACTTAGGCAACTGAAGATAAAATTATAAAATGCTAACATTTTGGCAAAATAAAAAGTTATTGAAAATACGTTCTAAAAAATCAGTATAAACTGAAAAAATCCATGTTAAGCTCCGACAATTTGTTTTTTGACTTAAAATATAGATTTCTTAATATTAAATACATTCATAGTAGATAAAACACTATAATCTTAGATTTTGGTAAATTGAATGTTCTCTACTACTATCATAAAACAGTCAAATAAAATATTGCAGGAATCATTATAAGGTGTTAATATCATTCCATAATTTACACAAACTTTTAAAATAGTTTAGAAGAGCAAAATTAAAAAAATAGCTTAGAAGTAACAAATTTTTACTAAAATGAATAGATTTAGTAAATTTTGTGAATTCAGTTTCTTCAAATTTATTTTAAGCTAATTGATTTTTAGCTTATTGACACAGTACCTGCTGCTCTAAGTGCATAATAAAGAGATTTTATGGTCTCTAAACACCTTAATTTTGCCTCAATTCTATGCTGCTTTAGGCTATTTACATGGAATCTAAACACCTAAATATGTCAATGAAACAACTGTTGGATTCTGAGAAATATGTGAAATTAATTCACTGCTAATTTTTTAAATAAAATGTAAGAATTCCTTAGATCTCATCCAAATGTTCACTTTAACACAACATTAATTCAGTCAAAAAGTATTCCTAAGTTCTGGTGGTAACAATTACTAAAAGAAAATATGTAAGAACGATGATGAAGAAAAGAGGAGGAAAATGAGGAGAAAGGATGAGGTAAGAAGGAGGAGAATAATTACACGTGTGCTTTCACAGTACCTATGCTACCAACATTTGATTATTCCCACAATTCAGTGAGATTTTTAAGGTAGTGATAACTTTATTTTTCAGACAGGGACACTAAAACTTAATGAATAAATTTAACTCCCTGAAGACTATACAGAAAGGAAATAAAAGAGTTACAATTAAAAACCAGGCAAGTTTGGGCTCCTGGATGGCTCAGTCGGGTGAGCATCCAATTCTTGAGTTCGGCTCAGGTCATGATCCCAGGGTCAGGAGATCCAGCCCCACATCAGTTTCTTCACTGACCATGGAGCCTGTTTAAGATACCATCTCTCTCCCTCTTCCCCTCTCTCCCACTCGCATTCTCTCCCTCTCTCTCTCAAATAAAAATAAAAATAAAATAAAAATAAAAATCAGGCAAGTCAAATAGCATTTCTCTCCAAAACTATGTTGATATATAGATTATGTTTAGGTAAGGTCCATGATATGATTGTCTAGGACTAATGGGCATGGCAAGGAAAGGTTTAGAGGCAAGGGTTTCAAAAAGAATCTCAGAGAATAACAGTGATTTGATGGTATCAATTAAGAAGCCGAGTCAAATGCCATTAAAAAAAAATAGCATTTGGGCTTTAAACCCCAATACTAGTGAATAGCTTCTAGCCTAACAAATAACACCTCTTTTTAAATTTTTTTTCTTTGAATCAGTTTGGGGATAAAAATAAGTTTGTTTTAGGCTTCCTGTGGGATGTTGGAATTACAGGACTTGGGGAAACATTAAAAATTCAATGTTCCCTATAATTATGTTTAAATACCATGGTCTATATTAATCCCACTTTTCATAAAACTCCAACAGGACACCCAACTGCGAGGATGTGTATGAAGAAGTTAAGCCTGGAGGGCCCACGGCCATGGCTAAGTATACTGATTCTGGAGTCAGGTGCCAGAGTCAGAACCCCACGACAACTATGTGGTTACTCAGCCTCCCTGAGTCTATTTCCCCATCTCCAAATGGATAAATAATAATAGTACCAACATCACAAGCTGTTTTGAGAATTAAATGAGTTGTGCATACAAAGCACTTAGTATTCTCTCGGGCACATAATAAGAGCTCAGAAAGTTCTGGCTGTTAGCTCTGTTCTACAAGGGAAATGATTTTGCATTTTTATCCAGGAGAATGGATACTAAAATCCAATAAAATGTCATTCCAAAAATATACACTGTTAACCAACAGCATGCAAAGTTTATACTTTTCTAAAAACAAGTAGGTAAACTTTCAATAATACCCATATCACACTGTGCTCCACTCACACACATGGAGTGTATTACATAAGACTATATTGGATTATAGGTCTGTAGTATAAGAGCACTTGTGTGTGTGATTATAGACATTCCTTTTCTCTAATCCCATCTGCATTATAGTCTGGACAGTGTCATCATTGACATAGCTCAGAATTGAGTCCAGATGGAAGTAAAAATATTTACTAGTCTAGTGGAGGAAATACCATAAGAAAAACATAGTTAGTGTGAAATGGAGATAGGAGATTCCTTTGAGACTAAACAAAGTATGGATACTTTGCAATATAAATTTCACTGTTCTTTTCATGTGCAACCTTTCCAGTTATTGCAAAATATCTCATTCCTAAGCCTAGTAAGGACAGAGTTACTAAAAATGAATAAGTAACAACTCTATGTTATCATCTTTATGTCTTTATCAATGAGAGATGAAAAGAAAGTAAAGCGTTCTTAAGAATGCTGCCTCGTAAAAACGAAGACTGGGGTTTTAATAAGAACAGCAATCCATGAGAATTGGACATTGATAAAAACAGGCTAGTACTTAATAAATGTAAAAAATATTTAAAATGCTATTCTATTAGTATAATTAATCTTCAGCTGTTTCTTAAGCAAGGTGATAAATTGACTATTGTTCATTCCCTTAGTGCATGGAAGAGTATATTTCATAGCCCCTAATAATTACTAGGAAGGGCCATGTAACTAGTTCTGGCTGGTAGGCTATGAGCAAAAGTAGTGTGCTTCAGTCCCTGACCAAAGCATTTAATTACAGATGCAAAGCTCTCTCCTTCTCCGTCTTACCTTCTCCACGAGTTTAAATGCTAAAAGACAGTGTAGCATCTAGCAGCCAGGTCAGTTTAAAGCAGGGCATCCCACCACCCTACATGGGATTGCAGCATCGCTAACTTATGTTAAACCACTGAGATTTAAGAATCATTAGTGTAGTACAACCCAAACAATCCTGCCCAATATAAGCAAGAATCAATATTGTTCTGCCAGATTCCTGGAATGGCTATTAAATCCTTCTCATGTTACTATTATCAGTGAGAAAATGAAATCATCTACTCTCACTTAGTGTGCTGTCTTAGGTGACAGTGTACTCTCAGTGATAGGACACTACTCTTGGGATGTCTTCATCAACATGACTTTAAATTCCAAAAAACTTTTGCCTGGAGTGGGGTGGGAGGAGTTTCAAATAACTGTATTGTTTATTTCAGGAATTTCCTGACGTGTTTAAATGAATGTCAAACTATTCAACTTCTCAATTGATACTATCAAATCACTGTTTAATCTCCAAGACTCTCTTTGAAACCCTTGCTTCAAAACCTTTCCTTGCCATGCCCATCAGTCCTAGACTATCACAGTGTGAACCTTACCAAACAAGAATCTGTATCAACACAGTTTTGGAGAGAAGCATTATCAGTTGAATGTGGCACACACATCATGAAACCTATTTATTATTTTCCGGGCTAGAAGGCTCATTTTAGGAACTGGAGGATTCAGATATACTGCAAGGCAGAAGAGGGGGGGCTAATAATCTCAGAACTAATTGAAAACCACAAAGGTACAATAGATCTACATTATTTCTTCTAGCCCAGTAGACAGGATGATTATTCTCAGGAAGTGTGTAAAATGAGGACTATATAGTTGGACAAAGCAGGAAGAAATGAAGGAAAGCATGTCTACTAAATTCAGGGGGGGGTAATGAAATGGAGAACAGTGAGTTGCCTAGTTTCCTCCCATGCCTCCCACCCTTTGGCTCCTAGAATGCAGAAGCTGAATCTATACTCCAGGAAACTATTACTGGATTCAAGAGAAAATGCTACAAAGACTGACGTTTAATGATCCCACACTAAAATAGCAACGTTCTTGATCCTGTGAATCCTATAAATTTTAGTTCCTCACTCTCAAATGTGAGTGAATGGAAGTTGCCAGATAATTGAGGAAGCCTCCAATATGAAAGACTAAAATACTGGGGCGCCTGGGTGGCGCAGTCGGTTAAGCGTCCGACTTCAGCCAGGTCACGATCTCGCGCTCCGTGAGTTCGAGCCCCGCGTCAGGCTCTGGGCTGATGGCTCAGAGCCTGGAGCCTGTTTCCGATTCTGTGTCTCCCTCTCTCTCTGCCCCTCCCCCGTTCATGCTCTCTCTCTGTCCCAAAAATAAATAAATGTTGAAAAAAAAATTAAAAAAGAAAGACTAAAATACTTAAATATTATGGACACTGCAAAGCAGAAGAAAACTTCAAAATGATCTTCTGAAAGATGAGAAATTATTGCATATATGGGGGAGAGGGACAGAAGACAATAAAAAAGGAACAAGAAAAAAACTCTTAAAAATTACAATGATGATGGAGAAATAAAAACATTCAATAGGATGGACTGGATTAGAAACAAGGATTGGAAAACAAAGTTAAACTTGTTCTAGAAAGCAGAATTAAAGAACATGAAGTTAATAATAATAGGAGGGAAATGATAGATATAAGTGGCTCACAGTAAGAATCTGACAAATGACTAATAAGTGTTGCAAAAATAGATAACAGGTAAAATAGAAGGCAAGAAATTACCAAATAAATAGTAAAAGAAGAATTTTTCAGAACTGAAACCTGAGTTTCTAGATTGAAGTGGTCGGTAAGCAACTATTTACTCATAGCCAATCTCATTCCTTTTACCTACACCTATTTCCCTCTACTCCCTGAGTATTTTGAATAAAATCTAGGCAACATATACCACTGGTAAGTCATTAGTACGTATCTAAAACAATACCCCTTTTGTTTTATTTATCCTAAATAATTATGTAAAATTCTTTACTAAACAACAAGTCAGTGTTCACATTTCCATGATTATCTTCTAAATGTTCTTTTATTTTGTTTGTTTTTAACAGTTTGAATCTGGATCTAAGAAATATTCATACAATTGCTATTGTTTATATGTTTCTAATCTCTTTTAATCAATAGGTTCCCTATCTCTCTTTTAATCCTTGCAAAAATTTCTTAAGTTTATTTATTTATTTTGAGAGAGAGAGAGAGAGAGAGAGAGAGAGAGAGAGAGAGAGAGAACATGAGCAGAAGAGGGGCAGAGAGAGGGGGAGAGAGAGAATCTTAAGCAGGCTCTCCACTGTCGGTACAAACCATAAGATCACGACCTTAGCTGAAATCAAGAATCAGTCGCTTAACTGACTGAGCTGCTCAGGTGTCCCCTATTCCTTGCAAAACTTTTGTTGAAAAAACGGAGTCATTTTTTCTTTAAAGTTTCCCACTACCTGGATTCTACTGATTGCCTCTCTATGATGTAAATTAATGTGTTCCTCTCTCCCTTGTAATTCCTGTAAATTGGTCATGAGATCTTGAGGTTTAAACTAGATTTAGGGTCATAAGTCTTGCTCTGTATTTCAATCAAGAACTACATAAAGATGATGTTAGCAGCCACTGATGTTCATTGTCTGCATCCATTTATTCACTGGTGATTGCAAAACTCCACCACTCTTATTCTTTCCTTCTTAATCTGTTAAGTGGAATATTTATATAAAGAGAAAAATAAATGTCATCTTGTCAACAGTATAGTTACCTGTCATAGTTCTTTTTTTTTAATGTTTATTTATTTTAAGAGACAGTGTGAGTGGAGGAGGGGCAGATAGAGAGGGGACACAGAATCCAAAGCAGGCTCCAGGCTCGGAGCTGTCAGCACAGAGCCCAACGCGAGGCTCAAACCCATGAACTGTGAGATCATGACCTGAGCCAAAGTCTGTTGCCTACCTGACTGAGACACCCAGGTACCCCTATCTGACATAGTTCTTGTTGGAAAGTCGGATAAATTCCTGAGTCTTCTCTATTTATGAATTTTCAAAATAATGACTTCCTTTGCTAGTATCTTCCAATGGTAACCATTGAATTAGAGGGCTTATATGAATTTACGAATTTAAGTATATTTGATGTGTTCATATATTTCAATACACTGAGGTTATTATTCTTACTGATGCTGAAATTGTCCCATCTTTGGCCACCTAAGCCTAATTAAATTGGCCCCTGAGACTTTTTGATATGATTCAATAGCTTTGACAGCCTCCTTTCTTTCTGATATAATAAATATCCCAGGCTTATCTTTTCTATTTCCTGATCCATACCCAGGATCAGCCAAGAATCTTGGTTTCTATTTTAAAAAAAGTGGAGGAAGGCAGGCTTTAAAGAACATAATCTGGGTACTAGGTG
>NW_024412394.1:35497965-35567313 GCF_014898765.1 Herpailurus yagouaroundi | reverse complement strand
AACTCTTACTATCTTCATTCTTCTTTCTCTTGAACTGCTTCTGAATACTACATGGGTTCTTTAGCTATTAGTGGTGTGTTCCTAATTTTTTTTTGGTATTTTCTGGAATACTACTTTGTTGTATGGGGAGATTTGGTGGAATTTAAAAACTATGCAGTTTTCAAAAAGTTCATCAGCTTAATTTCATTAACAAATCTCACTCTTCAAAACCTTGACTAGCAATACTTTTCAATTTAGAAGACTATCCAATTATCAATCACATTTGAGGTTAGAATGATGCCATTTTCACCTTATCCAAATCTCAAAAAAAAAAATGTGCCTCTTATGTAGCCTTTCTTAGAAAATTACTAAAGGGTGACATCACCAAAATTAACAAGAAAACAGAAGGAAGAACATACAAAATCTAGGAAGCAAGAACTCTCAGATAAGGTATTAGCAGAGAAACTTCAGGAGGAAAGTACCAGGATCCTACCAGGCCTAGGGAGTAATTAGACCAACGTGCAGTGGGAGGACTGAAAACTCCCAGAGGCAATTCTTCAAAGACTGACAGATTATCTAATGTGTTAAGTCTATGAAATATAATTTTAGAAAGTTTTACAATTTTATTGGTATATTTGAGTAGTATGGCAGAAACTTCTAAGTGTCCCACAATTTTCCTTCTCAGATTTTTACTCTCATGGCCTCTTAAAATAAGAAGGAAAATACTTCTTAGCTTCCTCTGCAGCTAGGGGCATCTGTATGACTAAGCTCTAGTCAGCGAATATAAGTGGGAGTAATGTTTGAAATGCCTAAGAAGTATCCTCAAAGAAAGGAAGTATGCTCCTATTTTTTTTCTTTCTCCCTGCTTATGAATGTAATGTATGCAAACAGATGGAGCTTGAAGAAATCATAAATCATAAGGTAGAAACCATATGTGCAAGACAGAAGAGAAGGGTGATAAAGAGAAGCCTTAAACACTGATAATCACGGTTCTACCATAATAGCTCTGAACTGCTCACTTACAGACTCTTCCAAGGGAAAAATTAACTTCTACCTTATTTAAGCCACTGTTTTTTTGTTGTTATTGTTGTTGTTTTCTGTCATTATAACTGAATCTGGTCCTAACTATCATAGGAAGAAATAAATACATAGAAAACTAAGCAAAGGAAAATACAAGGTATTATTAACCCCAAGGAAAGCAAAAGTTGTATAAAAATGCAAATATCTTCAGAATACATCACTTAGCAATAATATATCATTATGATATCATAAGAATGTAAACACTGAAGGGGAGCCTGTGTGGCTCAGTCAGTTAAGCATCCAACTTTAGCTCAGGTCATGATCTTTCGGTTTGTGAGCTCAAGCCCACACTGGGCTCTGTGCTGACAGCTCAGAGCCTGGAGCCTGCTTCAGAGTCTGTGTCTCCCTCTCTCTCTGCCCCTCCTCTGCTTGTATTCTCTTTCTCTCTCTCTCTCTCTTTCTCTTTCAAAAATAAACATTAAAAAATATTTTTAACAAAAAGAATGTAAACACTGAATATTGATTTGATCAATAATTGTTACACAACTATTTAGGAGAAACAAGGTGGTGTTAAAGAATGTTAACCCTTACCAACTTTAATTAATACTTGACATATAATACTTAAAAATAATAAATGAACAAATAAAAATATAAGTGTATTATTTTAAATATGCAGATAGGGGCGCCTGGGTGGCGCAGTCAGTTAAGCGTCCGACTTCAGCCAGGTCACGATCTCGCGGTCCGTGAGTTCGAGCCCCGCATCGGGCTCTGGGCTGATGGCTCGGAGCCTGGAGCCTGTTTCCGATTCTGTGTCTCCCTCTCTCTCTGCCCCTCCCCTGTTCATGCTCTGTCTCTCTCTGTCCCAAAAATAAATAAACGTTGGAAAAAAAAATTTTTTTTTTTAAAAATAAATAAATATGCAGATAAATACCAAGATAAACTGCTTTAAGAGCTGAAAGTGTTCACCGGTGGTCACCTCTAGGAGAGAAACTAGATGATGGGTTGCTTCTGGTGTGGGGCTGCTGTTTTTGTTATAAACCTTCAAGTACCATTTGACTTTCAAACTCTATGCATTTACCCCTTTGATAATAATTTAAGTAATTTTTAGTTGCTATATTTGGTCAGGTGGTCTAGCTGGCTTAGATGCAGCAAGATGCACTTTATTTCAGAGTAAAATGTCATCCTGGCTGGTGAGGATAAAGAATACAGAGAAAATATTAATTCGTCACTTAATCTCTGCAATGGCACAGTATCTACTGTGAAGTTCTACTGTCCACATAGTTTACTTCATTGAATATTTGTGTCTGACAATCAGGAAGATACTTCCTCTTCTGCTACTTTAGAAAAAATATTATCTATACCATCCCTTAAGACTCCACATAGAAAACCACATAAACTTCCTATTGATTTACTGTCTTCCTCACTACCTTATAAGCAACATGAGGACTAGAGTTGTGTTTGATTTTCCAGTTATATCTTCAGCTCAGTGTATGGCAAATGGCAATTGTTCAATAAGTGTTTGATAATTGAACGAAACCATTTCAGGGCCCAATTTCTGTTTTACTTATTATCATCTTATAATGATCCACATACAACTTTTACTTTCTCATTAAAACATTTCCTTTCTTACTAATACTCTAAAAGAAATCATGGGTATGGTTTTGACAAGAGAAGTCATTCCAGAGAGAGGGATCAATGATATCCAAAACAGAGAAATGGAAAAGTGTGTACCATCTGACAAATGTAAAGGAGGAAGGGAGGACAAGAGATTGATCTGGGTCCAGCCTCATATATTTTCAGAATGGGAACCTGAAGTTTAGAGATTTTCATTAAATTGTCCAGGGCACACACCCAGTTTGTGGTAGAAAGATTAATTCCCCAGACCTCTAGTGTCCACAGCAACGAACTAGTAATTTTTCATTATACAAATATAGGTTAAAATAAATGTATTTACACTCATATGTAATTGCACAAAAATGAACCACATAACTGAGCTTTAGACGACTGTGGCAAGCTAATGACAGGAAGTTTTTTTTTAACATCATTTTATATTATGCTTGCTGTTCAAAGAGCTGTTTTAAGAACAACCTCTTTCCGAAACTTATTCAGTGTCTAGAACTTTGGACAAAAGCTACCATATATAAACTCAGCAATAAATGGATCGATAAATCACATATGTCATGATATGCTCCTGGTGGAATGCTAGATTAAAGCAGAAACAAGGTGTTTTTTTGTTTGTTTTTTTTTTTTAGAAATCACAGATATTGCTTAAGAAATGGGAAGTTTGGACCAGTTCTCATGGGTTCAGTATCCTTTTCTGCCCAGAAGCATGCTAGCAATGCACCCTGCCTGGGTCACAAGCATTCATATTACACTTATAGGCCTCCCTTATCCACCCTCACCAATAACACTGGTACAAGGGCTGGTGCAATGAAATAGCAGGTGCTTACACAGGCTTTCTTTAGCAAAAACATGACTTAGTGTTTTGTATTCAAAAATTTGTTTCCAGGCTCTCAAAACTTTTAAAGAATATAAATCAGTTCCCATAACACATAGCAAGGTATGTCATGATTATCAAGCTTGAGAGATGAGGTTGATATTATTTAAAAGGGAGATTCTTAAATCTATCTGCACCTCCCCTAACTCACTAGAAAACCGTATAAGTTCTTTAAATGTCAAGGTTCTCAATTTATCAGTGTTAAATATGACACTAATTTATGTTAAAATGAGGTTTTCTGATAGTATTGGCTGTTGATTTGAAGGACATTGCTTCAATGCTTTTAATGGATATAAAACTGCCCCTTACGGCTTTATATCATGTAATTGTTGATTAAATAATCTTGAAGAAAAATAAAATAAAATGTACATAAAAATTTTAAGTAGAAAGTCAAAGCTGGAAGGAGCATGGAGATAACCTGGCAAGCCAATACTGTATTTTATTCTTTGTTCTGTCTTACCCTTTTTGAGAAAGTAGGACACAGGCCATGAAGTCAGATCCGGCCACCAACTAGCCTTGTCATTTGGATTATTGGCTCTCTCTGCATCTCAGCCCCTCATGTATAAAAACAGAAGGAATAATATCTACTTTGTAGGGTTGATGTAACTATTAAAGAAAACAATATGTAAAATTCATAATTGAGCAGTAGATCAGGTAGTCAATGAGCAGTTGTTACTATCTTGATTCCAGTCTAATTCATATTAAAATAATTCTTTGCATGGTTTTCTCTTCAATTTCTCATGACCCTTTCCCAAAACATTTCTAATGCCCTGCTTGGCCTTTCCTTTCTCAATCTTCACCCTGCTATGCTATATGGGTTTGTTTAAGGTTGTTCTTATTCCAGTAAAAAGTGTTTCCTTATTCTTGCTGATATTTAAAAGGAAAGATCGTTAAAAGTGACAGACTACAATAAATCCCTCCTGAGATTATTATCCCTCTTAGATTTAGTTACAATACAAATATTCTCTTTCTTTTTATGGAAAGATGATCTTGCCGGCAGTAATATCCATGTGTGGGGTGTGTACTTACAAAGGCCAATGCATGAGCTGCAGTCCTTTTCTCAATTATAGCTTCTAGGGATCAGCCTATTTTTAAACTTCAGTAAAATCCATTTAAGCCATTTACTACTTTACAGTACTAAAACCGTGTTCTGAATCACTAGAGTAAGATTAAAATATGGGACTTTGTGGTTGTTCTGTGTTAATTGTTTGCTTATTTTAATGTCTCTCTATATATTATGCTTTTTACCCAAAACAAAATATGATTCAGATTTAGAGAAAGAACACTTCTTTTTCAATGTGTTTGGGACCATAAGAAAATAGCTAAGAAGCTTTTGGTTCTCCCTCTAGAGACAATTCTCTACTGTAAATAGCTTAGAGGGGGGCCTCAGTGGCTCAGTAGGTTAAGCGTCCGACTTCAGCTCAGGTTGTGATCTTGTGGTTTGTGAGTTCAAGCTCCAAGTTGGGCTCTGTGCTGACAGCTCAGAGCCTGAAGCCTGCTTTGGATCCTGTGTCTCCCTCTCTCTACCCCTCCCCAACTCATGCTCTGTCTCTCTGTTTCAAAAATGAATAAACGTTAAAAAAATTTTTTTTAAAGCTTAGAATTGCTGGGGAAAAAATTAGGAGAGACAATCTGTCAGCAGCGTGACTACACATCACAAGAGTTGCCTTCAGCAGCTGCCCCCAAAAATCTGCATTCTGGAAGAAATTCATTTATAGTGAGTTTTTGAATTGAAAGAAAGGCAAGAGAACTTCTCACTATCAAGTAACAAAAATGGAGAAACTGCCTTCAAGTTTCAGCTGAATATTTGCTACTACCTCCAAGATGTGTACTTATATTAGCAATCCCCACCTTTTGGAAAATAAGTAATCAAGTGAGATCCCTGAAGACGTGTAGGAAGGGATTTACCCCAGAGGCTCAGTGAGGATGTAGCTTTAATCTGAAAGTCTACTTCTACTGAGATGGGGATGTGCTAAGGATAGATATGAATACAAGTACTGATACGGGCAGGGCAGGAAGAAGAAGCGGAGATAAGAAAGAGGCCACTGGACAGCCTCTACTACAGAAATGCAATACATGCAATACATGTTTGCACACTTACAAAACAAAAGACGTACAAAAACATTTATTCTGAATAGTGACTGTGGTCATATTCATTCTGGTGCACTCCTAAAGCCTGCTTTGGTCACGCTCTCAGAGCTCTCTCTCCCTCAGCCAATGAGAGCTGCACATTGACCAGTGTGCACTCTCCCACTGTACCTTGGCCAAGACAAGTCTGAATGGGCCATGTTTACCTCACATGGCCCTCTCTGCCACTTACTTTGTGATCTGGAGAACTGTATTGATCTGCAACAACCGATTAAAAGATGTGGATAAAGAAGAACATCAAGAATATTAAAATTTCAATTTCATGGCACCTCAGGAACCTTCAAGGATCTGATAGAGGTAAAGGTCTGAGAATATCTAGCAACTACGCAGAATTCTTTGGCATTATAAAGAACATCACAGGGGCACCTGGGTGGCTCAGTCAGTTAAGCGTCCAACTCTTGATTTCGGCTCAGGTCATGATCTCATGGTTGCTGACATCAAGCCCTGCACTGGGCTCTGCACTGAAAGCACTGAGCCTGCTTGGGATTCTTCCACTCCCTCTCTCTCTGTCCCTCCTCTACTTGCACACAAATGCGCTCTCTCTCTCTCTCTCTCTCTCTCTCTCTCTCTCTCAGAATAAATAAAATAAACTTTAAAAAATAATAAAGAAAATTATAAAACGTCACTGAAGCCTGGGGTCATGGTTTGAAAACTGTATGAATGGCTGAAGAAAGACAATGACCAGAGGCTCATCCTGACTCCACAGCATGTGTGACCACATGTATTGGACTGAGAAAGTAGACCCCACGCCACACCTGGCTCAGCCCTGCTCCATTCACAGGAAGGCATCCCCTCATCTACCCTACCCTATCTGTCTCCTCCATACAGAGACCCCTAAATCTTACCTCTAACATCTGACCCTACATCACAGTGACAGACACCAACTCATATTCACAGCCATGCAAACATGTGTCATCCTCTACCAGGCAGCAGAGAGCCCCTGCATAGCAGCACAGCAGAGACAGGAGCCTCTGAGGCATTAAATGAGGACTGAACAGGAGAGGAGAACATGCACATACCTCTGCAACTCTGCCCAACTCAGGTCTCAGTTTGTTAGAGAGAGATTATGTACAAAGGAAAGGGAAGAAGCAAGGGAAGGGGAAGAATGGGAAAGGGAGAAGAAGCACAAGCAGAAAGACAGAGACAGAAGGAGACCAGGCAGGGGGAAAGACATAATAAGAGACATGTCAACAGATGGAGAATTTGGGCCATTTTCATTTAAAAATTATACAATGTTTCATAATCCTAAACTATTATACGTCTATTCTTTTCATATATGGATAATATCTGTAGAATATTGACTAGGTTTTCAAACATGTAATTTCAACCAAATAAATTTACAATCATTCTATTGTATAAGCAGACTTAACTAGTTTTATTCTAACCATGGACTTGGGTATTCATAACTTCCTTCCCCAGCATCATCCTAGCTAATTAAGAATTAACCTTGCTTTATATTAAAAGAAATATTTACTTCCAATGAATTATTCTCTGCTTTTACAATTGCATACGGGATTTCTTAAATCAGTGCACAAAGCATTTCTGAAAACGTGCTGGCTTGTTTTTCTTTCTTCTGTTGTACCTATCATGGCTTCTCCCACTATCTGTGTAGTGACAGCAAGAGTTGGGAGTTGATGCCCATCTCATAAAGTAGAGCATCCTTGGAAACGAAGGCCATCACTAGGTATTCATGTCTCTAACCTCTTGTTTTTTTCCATGGGATTATTAACAATTTTTTTTTTAGAGCAGGATCCACTTGGGCACTGCTCAACAAAAAAGACAACAGGGAGACTTCAATCTATTTCTGGCTTCAGCTTATCAGAGCATTTAACCAACCTTCAGAGAATGCTATGTATGTGCTAAAAGGTAAATCAGAGTGTAAAGTTAAATGAAGTTTAAGTACTTGTGCAACTATTTTATTTACGTAATTATTTGTGTACCTTGTATTATATATAATTATTTTTCTTTACACAATTATTTTAAAACTCAATAAGTGCATATATACATACCATTTTGCCTTTTTAAAATCCAGGTGTATTCATGCTATTTGGCATTATTATTGTGTTCCCCTGTCACTCTCAAAAGTTCTAAATAATTTCAAAACCTCAGTGGCTTAAAATAGTAGCTATACCAGATTTTTCAAGAACATGTCGATAGTGTTAAAAGGGAAATACACCAGGAACCTCATTGTGCTTCTGTTCAAATAAATATCTTTAATCATTTACCCAGGATATTGCTGAAGCCCACAACTGGGGCAGATTACATGAGAATATCTTGGATGTATGTGAACTTTCTTAAAGTATACTCAGTCGTTCTGCCTTTCAAGTGAACTACACTATCCTTTTTCTATTCACATCACAGCTTCTTGTGGGGCTGATCCTCGAGGGTTTCCTAGCCTTCTTAGTGATAGAATTCTATCTAGTCTGCTCTAAAGTTCAGGAAAAGGTGTTTCAAAATTCTAAAGTCTTAGAACAGAAATAGTCCTGTATCACTGCATATTTATTGGTTCATACCACAAATACTCCAGAAGTTGTATTTTCTTCCAAGAGAAATCATTTTGATATACTTCGACATGATAAAATAAATGATAGAAAATGAAATTATACTTAATTTTGTTGTGTCATATTAATTAATATGATAAATGTGAAAAAACATTTTTTATTTGGGGAATTTTTTTATGATACAATCTTTGCCTTCAGTAAAAAACATTTTTCTCCTAATTTTTGTCAAGTCAAAGTGGAAATCTCACCTGTTACAAATAATTAAGTACTTTCAACAATATTTCAGACAAACAGACTGCATCTAGAGCATACGTATAAGGTTAAAAGTCAAAACGCTCAATTCTAATTTTTACACTAAATTTGCAAACCAACAAATTAGATCCTACTTGTCCCTACTTAAATTAATTTTTTCCACTAAGATAAAAACTTAGCAATATGCGGCCGCTTTTTTTTTAGGATACCATTTGTTATATTGTTGAGGAAAAATGACTAGAGAGTAAGAAATAAAAGTACATAAAGTAAAACCACACAATTTAGAGGAAAATAGTAATACAGTATTAGAAAATAATATATAATAATTGGCTTTCTCTAAAATATTGGTATCCTGGAATTCTGTGATTTATTTAAGAAGTACCAGAGCTAGTAAATTAATCTTATCAGAGCATATAAGAAGTATGACAACCTTGTTTTGAAATAAAAAATAAGACAGTTATTCTTGGTGGTAGGTCCTGGCCAGTGCTGACACTGATGCTATCTCTCCCAGGCCTGGCATCATGAGAGAAAACTGATGGCCATGACCACATGGCAGTCAATATTTCAGAGTTGCAATGTACCAACAGACAACAGTCATATTATACAACCTATTAACCATGTAACAAGGTAACACTGAGTATAGTCAAAAACTGCTCTGAAACTGAATGTTAGACCTAGGGAATGTAGACAGTCAAATCGAGTTTTACAATCATTTTATTGTATCAGTCTAGATTAGGCTAAAGCAACAACCCTGAAATCTCAGTGGATTAGAGAACATAAGTTAACTCTCTTCATGTCCATTGTCTTAGTCAGCATGAGCTGCTGTAACAAATTACCATAGGCTGGGTGGCTTAAGCAATACACATTTATTTCTTACAGGTCTGGAAGCTAAGAAGTCCAAAATCAAAGTGCTGGCATATTTGGTTCCTGGTAAGAGCTGTTTTCCTGTCTTGCAGATGGCTGCCTTTTTTCTGTGTCCTCACACAGCAAAGACAGCAAGGGAGCTGACACAAATCCCATCAAAAGGGACCAACCCTCATGACTTCATCTAAACCTAATTTCCTCCCAAAGGCCTCACCTCTAAATACCATCACATTGGGGGGTTAGGGCTTCAACATGAATTGTGGGGGATGCAAATACTCCATCCCTTAGCACCCCCAAAATTCAAGTCCTTCTTGCATGTAAATTACATTCAGTTAATCCCAACCTCCCCAAAAGTCTTAACTCATTCCAGCATCAACTCTGAAATCTGAAGTCCAAAATCTCATTGAAATTTCATCTAAATCAGATATAGGTGAGACTCAAAGTATGACTTATCCTGAGGAAAAATTTCTTTCCAGCTGTGAGCCTGTGAAAGCAGATAAGCTATGTGCTTCCAAAGTACAATGGTGGGACAGGCACTGGACAGACATTCCCATTCCAAAAAAGGAGAAATCAGAAGGAAGAAAGGGGAGATGGTCCCAAGCAAATCTAAAACCTAGCAAGGCAAATTCCATCAGATGTTAAGGCTTAAGAATCCTCTCTGGTTTGATGTTCTGCCTTCTGGACCCATTGGGGCAGCAGATCCACCTCTATGGCTCTGCCAGGCAAAGGTCACAATCCCAAGGCTGATCACATTCTGAGGCCCTGACATGAGGGGTGTCCCCAAGACTCTGCCAGGCAGGGCCCTATTCCTAAGGCTCTGGACAGACAGCCTTCAGGGTCATTCTTTCCTTGTCTTGAAGAATAGCAAATCTTCACAGCTAAATAACTCTATGGTGTGATCCTATAGGAACTAAGAAGTCCAACAGCCTTCCTTCACTTCATCCCATTTCTGCCTCCTTCAGTTAAAACTGAAAGTGTTTCTGCTCACATAATCTCATAATCTTTTTGTCAAGTGATGCTCCAGGCACACCTTCACATTCTCTTCCAAACACACTTTCTCATTTTCTGCAATATGGACAGACTAAGAATTTTCCAAATCTTTAAGTTCTCGTTCCTTTTACTTAAAAATTTCCTTCTTCAATTCATTCCTCTCTTCTCACATTTTACTATAAGCAGTCAGGAGGAACCAAGCACACTATGCTTAGAAGCAGCCTCAGCTAAATATCCAATCTTATTGCCTGCAAGTTCTGTCTTCCAAAAAACACTAGGGCACGAATAGAATTCAGCCAAATTCTTTGCCATCTTATAACAAGGATTGCCTTTCCTCTGGTTTCTAATAACATGTTCCTTATTTCCATCTGAGAGTTTTTCAGAACAGGTTTTAACATCCATATTCTACCAACATTCTGTTCATGATTATTTATATACTCTCTAAGATGGAAACTTTTTCCTCAGTTCCCTTTTCTTTCTAAGATCTCATCAGAAGAACCCTAATGCCCATACTTCTTGTATGCATCTCAATACTCCACCAGTCTCTATCCATACCCAGTTCCAAAGCTGCTTCCACATTTTTTTGGTGTTTGTTACAGCAGCACCCCACTTCTCAGTACCAAAATCTGTATTAGTCTGGATTAGACTCATGAAACTGTGGCAACTGTCCGGGCGCCTGGGTGGCGCAGTCGGTTAAGCATCCGACTTCAGCCAGGTCACGATCTTGCGGTCCGTGGGTTCGAGCCCCGCGTCAGGCTCTGGGCTGATGGCTCAGAGCCTGGAGCCTGTTTCCGATTCTGTGTCTCCCTCTCTCTCTGCCCCTCCCCCATTCATGCTCTGTCTCTCTCTGTCCCAAAAATAAATAAACGTTGAAACTGTGGCAACTGAGAAGTCCAAGATCTCCAGTTGGCAAGCTGGAGATCCAGGGGAGCTAATGTGTAAGTTCCAGTCTGGGCCCAAAGGCAAGAGAAAACTGAAGTCTCAGCTTGAAGACAGGCAGAGAGGGAGAACTCTTTCTTACTCAGCCTTTTATTATTTTCAGGCCTTCAGTGGACTGAATGAGGCTCACCCACATTGGAAAGAGCAATCTTCCTTACTAATCTACTGATTAAAATGTTCGTCTCAGCCAGAAACACCCTCACAAACACAATTGGAAATAATGTTTACCCAAATATCTGGATACTCCATGGCCCAATCAAGTTGACACATAAAATTAACCATCATACCCATTGTGTATTGGAAGAATGGCTCTAGAAATGTTAGTTATTCAAGGAATTCTCTAAGTGACTGAATCAGCCACCATCTCAAAAGTTAAAAATCATCACACCAGAAGAGGAAAGAGAGCTCCAAGGGCTTTGTATCAACACTTAAAGGTGCCGCTCCAGATGTGACACAGGTCACTCTTGCTCTCAACCCATTGGCAAAAATTTACCATATGACTTTACCCAATGGAAATAGGTAAATTTAATAATTGCATAGTACTATTTTATTACAGATTTAGTTTGCATTTCCCTGATGACTAAGGATGTTAAACAGATTTTCAAGTGTGCTGATTGGCCATTTGGTAAATCTTTCTTGATGAATTGTCTGCTTAAATTTTTCCCCCTTTTTAATTGCTTGGTTGCATTTTTATCACTGTGATGTATTATTTCAATATATATTCTGGATACAATTTCTCTACCAAATATATGCTTTGTAAATGCTTTCTCCCAGTCTAGGTTGCCTCTTAATTTACTTCATGGTGTATTCTGATGAGAAGATGTTTTAACTGAAAGAAATCTAATTAACCATTTTTTGTTTTTATTATTCTGTACTCACTCTCTAAGTGATATTTGCCAATCCTAGGTTGCAAAGATAATCTTCTATATTTTCTTCTAAAAACATCAGAGATTTAGCTTTTCCATTGAGGTTTGCTATTCATTCTCCATAGAATTGCTTCAGCACCTTTGTCAAATATCAGTTGACTATATATATGTGGATCTACTTCTAAATCTATTTGTATATTATTATGCCAATACCATACTCTCTTGAATAATAATTCTTTATTATAAGGAGTAAAATCAGTTGAAATTATAATTTTGGAAGTCAACAAATTTTTGCAACTTTTCATTTCTTCCAGTACTTTATAATGAACTTATTGTTGAAGACAATTTCACGTTTACTCTATTGTTACATCTTCAACATGGTGTTGATTTTTGGGTTGGTTTGGAATATTCCTAAAAATTCTTCCAAAAATGTATAAAACACATCTGCAAGTGTTAGATTTAAGGGCAAGCATTATTGGGTATACTTCTTTCTTATGACTTTATTAATTATTACTTAAATTTCTGTCAAAATTTTTTAAAGTGTATTTATTTTTAGAGAAAGAGTGTGCGTGAGCAGAAGAGGGAAAGAGAGAGAAGGGGAGAGAGAAAGAATCCCAAGCAGGGTCTGCACTGTCTGTGCAGAGGCCAACGTGGGGCTCGAACTCACAAACCATGAGATCATGTCCTGAGTCAAAACCAAGAGTCGGATGCTCAACCGACTGAGCCATCCAGGCACCCCTCTGTCAATTTTTAAAAAGTACTTCATCACATCTCTGAAGATTTAGTCCATCTCTTCTAACCTCACCTTGAACACATTTTTTCAAATTTTCAAACACTTTTACTACCATGGCACCTTTTAATAATTGTAAAATTGCCAAAGCAAGAAATTACAATACCTAAAACTCTGTTTTAGATTCTGTGGCTTGGATTCTATTTTCATTACTTCTGAAGGAACTGCATTTAACAATATTATAATGCATAGAGAAATCTAAATCATTAAACTTTTGGAAAACACTAACCTCATGGAGAATATTCTCTATTTAATTAATGTTTTTCATACAATTTATATTTTTAAAATAAAACATTTTAGTAATATAATTTCTCATCTTAAATATAAATGTCCTCAAGTGGAAGTCAGAGTTTGGTAACTATGCAGTATTATTCAATAAATATTTTGGTTAAAACCCTCAATAGTTTAAATCATAGAAAGTAGTTATAAATGAACCATGTTTCTGTTGTTTAGATTAAAGAATCATAGGGCGCATGATGAATAGTTTCTTTTAGTGCTGTGCTACTCAGAACAAACTAACCTCATCCTGGTGAGGCTTTGTGGTATGCCTGACACCAAGGCTTCCATGCACAGTTACGAAGGCTATGCATTAACCCTGCCTGAAATCCAGGCATGTGGTTCAGAAATCATGAGGACAGCTTCAGAAGGAAATATGGAGACAGCTGGGTCCAAAGGCTTAATAAAAAGTGAAATGAAGATACCCATGAGTTAGAGAGCAACAAAATCGTTTCAATAGTAAGTGAACAGTTTTCTGGGGTGCAGAGTTAGGAATTCGTCCTTCCTAGGTTTTGAATAAATTTGAATTCTCCAGGGTTGGAGATGTTTAATAATTTGGTTTTCAATCTTCAGCACTTGGTAATAAACAACTGAGATATAGGTAGAATCAGCTGTGAATATAGATTTATAGATGCCTGTGTTTAAGGCATCTTAATCAAAGAGAAAATTATTTAGCCAAAAATCTATAATCGCAACCTATGGCTATACAATTTTATGTCAAAGGACCAGAGTTATTCCTTATTTAATAATTAAATGTTCTGATGTATCTCCTTCTATCAGAGAACTTATACAAAGTAGAAAGTTTTCATTTCTTACATAAATAGTTTTTACTTATTTTTATTGTTTTGTGAGTTTAATCACACATCCGAAATAAGACTGGAGATGGGCAGAGCTCAGAATTCTGAGGTAACATGTGGGTTTCTTTTTAAAATGATTAATCTATATTCCAAATAATTTGCATCACTTTACCCTCAAAATTTCTGGGAAATATTCATCCATCAATCATAAGCCGCAAAAAAAAGTACAAATGGGGGAAAAAAGATGATATAAAACCTACACTGACAGTGGGGGATATTAGGAGCTACCCATACAATTTCTTGTCTTCCGAAAGTCTAAGAAGTTAAAAAAAAAATGTTCTACCAAAGTGAAAGGCTGAATTTCAAGGAGAGTCCAAAGAAAGCATTCATTGAATATAAACATTTTTATAGTCTGTCCTTTTTTTTTTTCCAAATGGGTTAATACAAAGATAAGTAAGAGGTTCTGGAGATACTATTTAATAATGATTATGGATCAAATTTCCTACTTGCAAGAGCTCCATCTTCTGTCTTTTGGCCAGTCTTACAGATTTAGCCATTTAATGAATGGGCTTCACAAAGTATAGATTTTCATGAACTGCAGAACTGTGTCTTTAACAAAAATACTACATTAAAAAAGTTGGACTTAGATAAAACTCTCCTATTCTTAGACTTTGTTAAATTCTAAAGTGCATACTAACTAAATTGGCTGGGAATTGAAGACTTGCTGCCTTTAATTTCACCTTTATTCAAAGATGAGAATGCCATCCATTCAGGCATCAATCTTGATTAAGTCTTTTTAATTTTCATAAGAGTACCTTAGGCTACCTTTGGACTAGTTGTTACATTTATAAACATCTGCCCTTAATAAGTAACCTAGCTATTCCAGATAATTACCAGTGAATACATCTTTGATATTTCAGCTGCCAGAGCTTATTAAAAACCAGTTGGGAAAAAAACATATTTATAGTCATGAGAAGCAAGTATTACCACTGTAGGTCTTATGTCAGATTTCAGTCTCTCCAGTTAGAGAAATAGCAGATTCCAAGACTGGGACAGGAGGAAAGGTACAAAGTGAGTACAAAATGTTTGGACAGGAAGCAAGGAGCTGTCAGACTAGTGGGGTTAATCAAAAGGATATGAGATAATGTGAAAGGGCTCCCACTGACTAAAGTGAGAGCAACACAAAATATAGTGGTTCTAGTAAATTAACATGTGGATTTCCTAGAAATTAATGAATATAAAGTTATACTCAGAAAAAGAACACCAGAAAATTCAGTTGTCATTCTCTAAGGTGTCTATTAAGACAACTTTGTAGGAGCACATGGGTGGCTCAGTCAGTTAAGCGTTCAGCTCTGGATTTTGGCTCAGGTCATGATCTCATGGTTCATGGGTTTAAGCCCGCGTTGGGCTCTGCACTGGCAGTGTGAAGCCTGCTTGGGATTCTCTCTCTCTCCCTCTCTCTGCTCCTCCCCAGCTTGCTGTCTCTCTCTCTAAAAGTAAATAAACTTAAAAAAAAAGACAACTTTGTAGTTTGACAATTGATCATTGAAGTAAAAGAATTAAATAGGTATCCTGATTTTCCAATAGAAACTGTACTTCAGTTGGACCTATTATTCTATGCTCTGGAATAATACCAGCAAATAAATATCAAATGATGGAAAAAAATATGAATTCATTTAAAGATTATCAATTGTCATTAGAATTATCAGGTAAATGGTTGATGGAGAACTGTACACCTATATGGTGACAAACTAACATCCTATTGATTACTTACATGATTCAATAAGGAAATACATCTGTGCAAAGTGGGGACCAGGCTTTCATAATCCTAACTCACACGTCCATCTGAGCATTTCTAAGAGTGGGGCAACCACATATAACATGTTTCCTGATGTGATGCAACGTGAAAGACTCATGGTGTATCCCAGCCAAAATTGTTTAATTGAAATGCATTCCAGTTCATTAGGAAATGTAGGTGATTTTCTCTAAGAGACCATCCAAATAAAACCAGAAGATAAGATATTTTGTAGAACAACAAGCACATTCTTCAGCAAGGTAGTGTCATGATAAAAAGCACCACTCCAGATTAACAAACTTTAAACAACATAACAACAAGATTCAATGCACAGACCCAAAATGGATTCTGGCTTCAACAAAGCAGTTATATACAAGACATTCAGAAGATAGCAGGGGGAAATGGAATAGGGACTAGTAATAAAAAGAGGTAAAACTTTATTGTTATAAAAAAGTAAACATTTTAATTAACAATTTTGCTGGAGAAAGCAATTTAAAATATTATGCATACTATAACTTTTTTCTACACACTACGATCATTTTGTCTGAGTGGGAGTAAAATGATTTTTCTTATTTTTATCTATTTGTATCTTTTGATTTGCTGTATATACATATATATATATGTATGTATATATATATATGTATATATATATATATATATACACACTGTTTTTGTAATAATGAAAGGTTAGTTTTAATTAGAAAGTATTTATAGTCCTAAGACTATGTAGCCCACTCACGTATGCTGTAGCTAGATGGTCTAACGTTTCCCTTGGAACAAGTCATATTATCTCAGAGCTAATAACTGGGCCAAATTATTTTGTTCCCATTCCCAACTCTGGCAATTGAACTGCTTTTGCTAAATTATGACGCTAAATCATGTATTCACCCTACACCAAATGATATATTCAAACACAATACGTAACTGTATCAATTATGACATCATTAGGGAGTTTAGCTTGCTTATGTATTGTCATGGGAAAAAATAGTCCTGCTTTTCACACCTCATTAGTTGGTTTCTTTATCATGGACACTGACTTTTACAATTATCTTTCAATTTTTCTTTGACCTCTAGGAAACTGAGAGCCCAATTCTTGGTCACCAAACATACTCTTCAGAATGGTATGTTAATGAACGCCAAACTTGCTGCTGTCTATGAATTCCTTACGCAGCTTTTCTCCTTGCCCAGATTTCTTCAATTGTCTGCTCTTTTAGCTGTATATGTTAAGTGGTTAGGAACTTTTACAGAATAATGTGGGGTGTTGATTGCTTAATTAATTCAGACTGACAGAGGAAAAAAAAAATCTAAGAGACAGTCTAGCCAAATCACTGGCTCAATGCTATTCCTGACTGGTCTGGTCATAAGGAAGTTACTTCCCGACCTCCCTCAGGTCAGCTTCCTGTGGGAATATCTTCAGTACTACGATGTAAAAACTATTCCCCAAATGTTCATTGAAAGCTGACATTGTGGAAACAGCCATATGAAGACATTTTCTCCATGACTGGTAACGCTACTGCTGAAGACGCTGCTTGCTATATTCTTACACAACAAAGTCGGAGAATTTAACATTTTCTTTTCATTGCTACCTAGGGAGTTTCTGTGAGAGACTACTTCAGAAAAAGGTTTCCATCAAATAGAAACGGCTTTTTCCTTGCCAGGAATTATAATACATACATCACCGAAATTGGATCTAAAGATAAGTGCTTCGGTCCAGTTCCACAGGTCTCAATCTAAACATTCCCCATTTATCATCAGTTTTCAACGTTGCCACAGAGTCATTTTGGCAGTCCAAGGCCAAGATCTGGGAATCGAGCTAAACTTTTAAAAGAACTAATATGTGGAAAGTCTTACCTTTGCAGTAAATGCAGACTTCAAAATGATCACCACACAATGAAACCATAGTACTAAGAGAAATGGTGAATACAACAAAAACTGATTTATAAACCCTTAGCTGGAACTTGGAAGCTGAATCTTACAATTGGGTAAATAATAGAGATGAGGTAATGAGGTTTTCTATCCAGCATGTAAAAAAAAAATTAATAAAGCTGTTCACATGAAAATCTCAAAAAAATTAGGAATTTATCAACTGGAAAAAGACAAAATATATCTAGAAAGAATAAGCCACTTAATAAACTATTAGGGCATACTACCAAATAAACTATTTCTCTGTAATTGCTATGTAAAAGGTTTAAATTAAATTAATGATGAAGAGCACTGGCTTTGGGATAGTAGGACATGGGCTTGAATGCTGGCTTTGTCATTTACTAGCTATATGACCTTACGCAAAATAATAAGCCTGTTTTAGCCCATTTTCTGCATTTAGTATTTGTAGTTAATAATACCCCACCTGATAAAGTTATTGTGATGATTGCATGATATAATGCATGAAAACTGTTTAGTCAAGTGGCTGGAATACAGTATGTGCTTAGTAAATGGAATTATATGATGGCTGTAACGGTCACTAAAAGATCACTGAATCTCTAACATCATGAAATTCCAGGCAGTTATTTTCTTTGTGAACTCAAACCTTCCCTTTGAAAACTGCACCAAAAAAGAATGTCATATTTATATTCAGAGTCATTATAAAAGCCAAAATAAAATGGCCAAAAAATCATGGCCCAGCAGAATTGAATATTATAGAAAAGAAATAACCACTTAAGAGAAAATATCATAATATCATTGGAAGAAATATTAGAAGTGGAAGAAGTGGCAAATGTAATCATGAAGACATGACAGTTACCACTTATTTTCATAGCATTTGGTTATCTCATAAGTGTTTGAAAGATATGCATGATTCTATACATACTCTGTTTTTCTTTGCCCAAGGTATTTAAACTAGTCCTCTAGAATTGGAGTCATGGAAACACGTCTATTTCTAGGCTCCATGTCACTTTTCTCCTAACTTCTAGCAGGCAAACACACCAATGCCAACACACACGCACTCACACACACTCAGAGTGGAGAGTTTTGAATCATGGGAGTTCAACAAGATGCTTTTGACTGTTCGTAAATTATATAATCCAAGAAACACTACAATGGTTTTAACTCATCTACCCTAGTTACAGTTCAATTTTCTAATTTCAGATTGTTAAGAACTACAGGAAGAGTTTTATATCAGTGAATTTGTTATTCTCATTCTGTAGTACATGTAATGAATTTTTAAAGAACACTTGTAATAATAAGTTTCTAAGAACATGCACACACACACAAAGAAAGAAAAGAAAAAGAAAAAAACTATAGGAAACATTGACAGGCACCTCCAGTTCCAAAAATAATTTTTGCGTAATGAATAAAGAATGCCATTTAGTGAGGGAGTGAAAACTCAGGAGAGGAACAGGGTTTGAAGCTAATAAAGATCTAAATTTTGTTTTGGGGCACCTGGGTGGCTCAGTTGGTTGAGCATCCGACTCTTGATTTCAGCTCAGGTCATGATCCCAGGGTCATGGGATGATCCAGCCCCACATCAGGCTCCATGATGAGCGTGGAGCCTGCTTAAGATTCTTTCTCTCTCTCTCTCCCTCCCTCCCTCCACCCCTCTCTTCCACTCATGTGCATGTGTGCTCTCTCTCTCTCTCCCTCTCTAAAATAAAAAAAAAATGTCTTAAAAAGATCGAAATTTTGTTTTAAACATGTGAATTTGGGGATCCTACTAGTCATCCATGTGGAGTTCTTATAGGCAGATCTAAATCTTAGCTGAGGGGTCTAGGCAGGAGATAGAACTCTGACCATTTTCAGCATATAATAACAGTTAACATTTATTAAGCACTTACTGTAAGCCATACACTGTTACTATACTCCTCATAATAACCCTATAACTAAGGCACTATTATCCTTATTATATAGATGAAGAAACGCAGATTCAGCAAAGTCAAGTAATCTGCTTGAAGTCACACAGCTAGTAAATGGTGGAGCCAAGATGTAAAGCTCCTCAGCTCATAATCTTATTCCCCACTTTATCCTAGTATTCACAGACTCAGGACTTTAAGAGATGATGTAAGAATAAGACCTGAATATACAGCTCAGAAACATGCCCCAGTGTAAAGGTTGAGTAGAAAATAACAGAACTTTTAATGAAACCAAGGCGCTGTGAGGTCATATAAACTAGAATAGGGAAATGCTTCAAAAAGAAGAGAATGGTGGAATTGAGCTAAATGCTACTGTGAGGTTGATTAACATGAAGACCAAGAAAGGGCCATTGAATTTGGTTACACGGAGACACCAACCTCGTCAGGAGCCATCTCGGTGTCTGCAGAGGTGTGGGACCAGATTGGCAAGGGCTGAAAGTGAATGGGAGGTCGGAAAGTGGTGACAGTAATTGCGGGGTACTATTTTAGAAATCTTACCATGAATGGGAATTGACAGAGGGTGTTTATAGGGAGTTTTCTGCTTTTGAAGCTTTTTGAGGTTTTTTTGGTTGGTGGTAATGATCCAACAGAAGAGTGGATAACACAAGAAGTGGAATCTTAAGAAAGAATGGGGTGAAAGGGTGCAGAGAACAATTAGAATGAGTGGCTGTGATCAAAAGAGGGCCACTTACTTGATGAAAATAGAAAGGGAGGAAGAGGAGTGGGTGTAGATGTGAAGAAGGAGAAATGGTGTGGTGGAGGGAAGATGAGAGAGTTTCCAAATTAATCTGTATTGTCTTAATGAAGTGTGAGCTGAGATCATCATCTGAGAGAGTGAAAGGGTGTGGGATATAGGAAAAAAGAAGAAAGTATAATAAGTCATCTCCCTGAGTGGGAAAGTAAGCTTAATAAAGAAAAGTAATGATTGCTGAGAAGGGTTGAGGGCCAATTTGAGGGCTGTAATCATGAATTCAAGAAAAACCAATAATCCCAGCATGTGATTTTCTCCAGCAATGTTTACTTGTTCTGGCGCAGGCAGGGAAAAATGAGGATGATGACAATGATAAAAAGGGAACTTACTTTGCACCATCTTTCTAAATGTTTTATACATAACGAATGTTAAATAACTCTGTACGGCAGTATTTCAAATCAAATACCAAAGAGGAGAGAGTTGAATAGTTCATATAACCAAGTGACTATAATTGTATATCAGCAGTGAGAAGGTAGGGCATTGTATCAGCAGATAATAATTACTTCAAAAACCGCAAAAACAAATAATCCCATTAAAAATGGGGAGAAGCTATGAACCGACATTTTTTCCAAAGAAGACATCCAGATAGCCAACACACACATGAAAGGTGCTCAACATCACTCATCATCAGGGAAAGGCAAATCAAAACCACAATGAGATACCACTTCATACCTGTCAGAATGGCTAAAATTGAAAACACAAGAAACAAGTGTTCATGAGGATGTGGAGAAAAAGGAACCCCTTGCATTGTTGGTGGGAATGCAAACTGGTGCAGCCACCATGGAAAACAGTATGGAGGTTCCTCAAAAAAATAAAAATAGAACTACCCTATGACCCAGCAATCACACTACTGGCTATTTACCCCAAAAATACAAAAACACTAAATCAAAGGAGTACATCACCCCTATGTTTATTGCAGCACTATTTATAATAGTGAAACAATGGAAGCAGCCTAGGTGCCCATCAATAGATGAATGGATCAATAAGATGTCACACACACACACACACACACACACACACACACACACACACTGGAATATTATTCAGTCCTAAAAAAGAATGAAATCTTGCATTTGCAACAACATGGATGGAGATAAAGACTATAATGAAATAAGTCAGTCAGAGAAAAACAAATACCATATGACTTCATTCATATGTGGAATTTAAGGAACAAAACAAACAAGCAAAGAGAAAAAGAGAGAGAGAGAAAACAAGAGAACAAACTGATGGTCACGAAAGGGGAAGGCATAGAAGGATGGGTGAAATAGATGATGAGGATTAAAGAGTACATTATAATCACTGTGTAATAAATAGTATTGCTGAATTTCTAAATGTACACGTGAAACTATTATGACATTGTATGTTAACTACACTGGAATTAAAATTAAAACTTAATAAAAAATAATTTCTTCTAAGAAACCAAGAGAAATTATTTGAAAACAGCCAGGGAACACTGGAAAGCAAGGAAAACATTGCCCATTGATGACTCTGGGATAAATAACTTCAGGGAAACTGGTGTCCTCAAGGACAGCCAGATTTTAATTCAGCAAGATTAAAAAGAACACTCAGAGATGTTTAAGATGCAGTGAGGTTTGCTAAACAGAAATAAAGAGTTCCAGAAGATATACACACAGGTTTAGTAGAAAGGGAAGGGAAATGGGAAGATTAGATTCATTTTGATGATGGCTAGAGTAAGGTGGGAAGGAAAGTCTGGGTAATACTGTTTGAAAAGGATACTCACACCTGAGCCTAACTGAGCCTAACATGTGAGAGAAAATACAGCAAGTTCTGAAAGTATCTGGAAGTTCTAGCATGCTGTCATGGAATGTTCAGCTCGAATTCTGGAGTTGGATATTCAGAGTTAAATCAGAAAAGCAAGAATCAGGAGTGCCTGGGTGTCTGAGTCAGTTAAGCACCCGACTTTGGTTCAGGTCATGATCTCACTTTCTGTGAGTTTGAGCCCTGCATCAAGCTCTGTGCTGACAGCTCAGAGCCTGGAGCCTGCTTCTGATTCTGTGTCTCCCTCTTTCTCTCTCTCTGCCCCTCCCCCACTCGTGCTCTGTTTCTCTCTTCTCTCTCTCTCTCTCTCTCTCTCTCTCCAAAATTAATTAATTAATTAAAAAAATAAAAGCAAGAACCATTTTAGGTATTTTGAATAGGAAGGGACTTAAATCTGGGAGTCAGGGACTTGAAAACTGTTGCGAGTGTAGGAGTTGCAGAAAGACAGCAATGATGAGCTCAACTGCTGATAGCAATGAAAGGGGTCATTCTCAGGACACAAAGTTTCAGGATACCCATTACTTTCTCACTGAAACAGTGTCTTTACTTCTCCCTCACTTCTAAATCTAATGAAAGTGCCTCCCGTTGACAGAATCTAAACAGGAAACTTGATGACAGGCAGTCTAGAAAATGTGGTTTTCAGGATTCCAGTCCCTGAATACAGAGGAGAGGAGTGAAGGGGGAAATAGCACTGTGTCACCAACATAGGATCCCACAAATGATATAACACAACTGACATGACCTCTCTCTTCCTCCCACCCTCCCTCGGTCTCTTTTTCTCTCCCCACTTCATACCCTCTCTGTCCTTGAATTACAGAAAGTTATTGCAGTCCTGGCCATGTCCCCTTTCCCTTATACTTCCTCATCCCCATCTAAACAATCACAAAGTTCTACCAATTCTGTCTCCTCCACTTGTCATCACATGTTATACTCACCGAGGTCAATCTCACCTCCAGGCTTTCACTCTCTCTGTTCTCTCCAGCTTCCTCCTCCAAATCCACACTGCCTTTCTGGGCTCATTTCTACCCTTTATTCAGATATTAGTTTGTTACAACTTACTTCCCAAAGCCCTCCCTTGTATCCACCCAAGAGGTTTGATGCCCCTTTCCTGCACTTTCATAATGCCTATACTTCTCCCATGATAACTCATATTATATTTTTAGTTAAGTTGCTTGTTATTTCTCTCTTCCATAGAGAGAGACTTGGACTCTATTAAGACAGAGACCATATCTTCCTTGTTTCTATTTTAACCTCCGTGTCTTTCACACAAGTCCTTAACAAATATCTGTGGAAGGAAGGAAGATAGTGTTATGAATTGATTTTGTTTACCCCAAATTCATTCATATGTTAAAGTGCTAACCCTCAATGTGACTGTATTTGGAAACAGAGCCTTTAAAAAATTAATTGAGGGGAGGGGGGTGCCCAGGTGGCTCAGTTGGTTAAGCGTAAGACTGTTGATTTCCATTCAGGTGATGATCTTACCATTCATGAGATTGATTGCCACATGGGGCTCTGTGCTGACAGTGTGGAGCCTGCTTAGGATTCTCTCTCCCTCTCTCTCTGCCCCTCCCCTGCTTGGACACTCTCTCTCAAAATAAATAAATAAACATTTTTTTAAAGTAATTAAGGTGAGGTGAGTTAAAAGGATGGAACCTTAATCCACTAAAACTGGTGTCCTTATCAGAGGAAGAAACATGAATTATATGTGTGCACAGAGAAAGGGCTATGTGAGGATACGGCAAGAAGGGGGCCATCTGCATGCCAAAGAGAGAGGCCTTGCCTTAATCTTGGAGCTCCTGCCTCCAAAGCTGTAAGAGAATTAATTTCTGCTGTTTAAGCTACCCAGTCTGTGGTATTTTGATATGGCAGCCCTAGCAGACTAATACAGATGGGAAGGGAACAGAAAGAAAGAAAAGAGAAAAGGAGGAAAGAAAGATGATAGGACTTCACCTTTATTCCTTTATTAGAGTTTCACTGATATAATGTGGTCACGTTTCAAAATTCACACATCTGGAACAGAGTATGTACCTGGTTTGTAAGGAATTCCTGACATATTTATTTATACTGGTTTTCTTTATATGCTCATTGATGTGAAATGAAAATGTAAGAAAATACACTGCCTACATCAAGAAAAATTGGCAACTATTTTCCCTTTCAAAAATAATTTGGCAGGATAGTGAATCCTTGAAAGGTAAGATTTATAGTAAGGATAAATGATGAAAGTGTATCCCTAGTCTAGGTCTCTTTTACATGACCCATCCCCAAAACATGTAAAAATCAAATTATCAAATACACCAAACCTCTTGTGTTCCAGGCCCAAGTTTATCTTTTCCTAGAAGAAGCTTTTAATAAATCATATAAAAATTTGATGAGACTGAATTATTCTTTTTCTTGGCACTTTGTTTCTTAAGATGGCAATCTATATTTGCATGGTCCAATACAGTAGCTACTAACTGCATGCAGCTATTTAAATTTAAATTCAAATCAATTAAAATTAAATGAAATTTATTATTTACTTCCTCCATTTCACTAGTAACATTTCGAGTGCTCAATAGTCATATATGCCTGCAAGGTGCCTGGGCAACTCTTGGTTTAGCAACCAACTCTTGGTTTCAGCTCAGGTCATGATCTCATAGGTTCATAAGATCAAGCCCCGGGTCGGTGCTGACACTCTGGAGTCTGCTTGGGACTCTCCCTCTCTCTCTCCCTTTTTCTCTGCCCCTCCCCTGCTCGCTCTCTCTCTCTCTCTCAAAATAAATAAATAAACTATAAAAAAACAATCATATATATATACCCAATATTTACCATATTGGGCAGTGCAAATCATGGCAGAACGTTATTTTAGATGGCACTGATCTAGATCAATAGTTTAATACAAAGGAATACCTTGGAGGGTAGAAATTCAGATGGGTCGATTAATACTAGGAGATAGGCTGAGTATTGTTCCCCTCACACCCTTTCCCTTTTACTCCCTTTAACAGGAAGTTAGATTTTCATTACCCACACTAGAAAACTCAATTCAAAATGACATAAACAACAAAGGATTTTATTTACTCACATAACTTGAAAATTCAATGGGAGTTCAGGAATGGTTTAATCAAGATGCTGGCTCCACTGTTGTCTAATTCTTTCACAGTTTGTATTAACAGTTTAACCCTCAGCCTAATTTCTCACAATGTTTACAACTGGCTGCAGCAATTCTGGACCTGTACCCCACATCATTTAGAGAAAGTTTTTCTCTTCATCCTACCTCAGAATAAATATCCTTTATTTCACTTATTTCACCCTGTTTGGCCCAATTAATATTAAGCAAAAATAATGTTCAGGTAAATAACATGAACTGATAGTCAAAGGACTAGTGAATGATCCAACCATCATGGCAGCCATATCATACTAGGCAAATTTGCTTAGGCCTGCGAAGGCTTACTCTGGGAACCAGGATGAAGTCAATACCCTTCCCTCCACCCAAAAACAAACAAACAAAAAACTCCACAGCTGCTATGCAATAGAGAAGGCAGCTCTCCAAAAGAAATTAAGTGCTATCGCAAATGGGAGGTATGGATGCTGGGCAGGCACCCAACATATGTGCCCTTACATACTCACATAAAATACGTTTAGAGAGGCTTCAAAACTAAGTCCAGGGTACCTAGGTGGCTCAGTTGGTTAAGGGTCCAATTTCAGCTCAGGTCATGATCTCATGGCTCGTAAGTTCAAGTCCCACATAGGGCTCTGTGCTGACAGCTCGGAGCCTGGAGCCTGCTTTGGATTCTGTGTCTCTCTCTCTCTCTGCCCCTCCCCTGCTCACAGTCTCTCTCTATCTCAAAAAGTAAATAAACATTTAAAAAAATAAATAAAATAAAACTAAGCCCAAAGGTTATGTTTACCTTTGGTTTTGAGAGATACGTTAAGTCCAAACCTGCAAAAGGTCAGAGATTTTATGCTACTTTACAAGTGTACAAGTTAGCCTACCATGGTTATATATACACGTGTATGTATATCTATATATATGCATACTGACAGAAATACCAGACTTTAGGATCAGAGAATAGACCAGTTATTACATTTATTACAGCACAAAGAGCACCCAGAGTAGCATCCTGCATTGGTTCCCCTTGCCCCAATTCCCACAGGGTGACACATCGGGGACCAGATTTTCACCTCTACATGCATCAGGGTTTGTGCCATGAGAGAGGATCCTTCAAATTATGAGATTCATAGCTTAAATAGGGTGGCTGCCACATGGATTCCGATCCCCCTCTACTGAGAAAGAGAAACAGTACTTTATAACCCTGGAAGGTAAGCGAATGTTTCTCCAAGAAAGATAAGTTTCCGTGTATCTTTGGAGCAATTCACAACCGCTAGCTTCCAAGACCTTTGCTATTCAAAAACATGCCCCTTGCTCCAAAAGCCCAGAGCCTCCAGAAATATGAGAATATTCATGGAGAATTATCTTCCAAAAGGATATTAGCAAATTAACCTTGAATTTAGCATCCACACCACTGTTTGCAACCATTTCCTCAAACATTTACCACAACGTTATCAAGTTTATAAGGTAAAATTTTATCTCAAAATGTTATTAAAACAAAAGCTTTGTATTTTTGTTCTAATTTACACTTCTTGCTAATCAAAAAAATATATATATATATATTTGTTGTTGTTGTTGTTGTTGTTGTTGTTGTTGTTGTTATTAAATTGCCAACTTAGGTCCTTTGCCCATTTTTCTAGTGTTCTAATCGTCATTTAGCACTGATTTATAGAATTTTTAACAATCTTTCCCTGGGATCCTCTGAAAGCAAAACCTGAAGAAAAAGGGTAATGTAGGCATGATATATTCAGGAATGTGATCCTAGAAAGTAAGGATAAAGGACAGTAGAATACATGTGGAAGAAGGAAACATCATCAAAGACTAGTTTTCAAGTTGCAAATGGAAGAAATTCAGATTTTCTAAAAAAAAAAAAAAAAAAAAAATCTTACAGGATGTGTCTCAGAAAGGAAAGGAGAGGCATTTACCTTTAGGCTCATGTACCCCAATGGTCCAAGGTGGTCTTGCTTAGTGCGAACTCTCCCACACTTCCTGGCATTTGTGTATGCTTGAGTGTTGGTTGGATGTTTCCTATGGGTCCCCAAACCTGTCAGTGAAGCTCCAGGGCAGGAAGAGAGAGACCCACAACATGGGCCTGGGGTGAGCCTATGTCCAGATATAACCTCAAAATCAGTCAAAAGACAGTCCAGAATCACAGCAGTGATTAGACTGCTAGCTGAGGCTGAAAGGATGTGCAACTGTGCACAAAAAGCATGCTGCGTACCAGCGAGCAGAGTACCAGCAGGCAGTGTATGAGTAGCATACCACTGAGCACCCCATAAGGCGGAACTTCTTTCCAGCTTCCCTATCAATGAAACGTCTGTCCTCTTGCTCCAGGTTTTAAATTAGGGTAGGAAAAATTCTCTAATAACTTCTCTGGAATTCTCTGGAATTCTACCACTAAAGTTTTTTATTTTGTTTTATTTTATTTTATTTTATTTTATTTTAATGTTTATTTACCTTTGAGAGACAGAGAGAGAGAGAGAGCACGAGCAGGGGAGGGGCAGAGAGAGAGAGGGAGACACAGAATATGAAGCAGGCTCCAGCCTCTGAGCTGTCAGCACAGAGCCTGACATGGGACTCAAAATCATGAACCATGAAATGATGACCTGAGCCAAAGTTGGACACCCAACCAACTACTCAAGCGCCCCTCTAACACTAAAGTTTTAATCCAGCATCAGAGATGGATGAGGAGGTTCAATTAGCATCACCTTGAATTTCTGGCAAAGATTTCAGTGCTTCCTGTGAAACATTTCCAAAGGGTACCATTTTATTCAAAATTTCTCTATCCCTTTGTATCTGACAACAGATTGTACTTATCAGAGTCCATTTGTACAAGTAACAATGTTTAGAGATCCTGAATGTAATCTCAGGCAGCAATAAAGCCTCATAAACAAATGTGAGAAAAGGCCAAACATGCTGTTTTTACTGTTTGTGTATAAATTGGGTTCAACTTCATGATTCAAAGGGATGAAACATAAAAAATGTGATTGTCATCAACAAAAATTATGTATACCCTTTAGAATGAAGCTCTACCCTAAGCCATACCCTAATAACTCAATCTGTGGTTGGGGTTACCAAATATCTCACTACTAGAGTTGAGACCATCTAGTCCCTGAACTAAATTGAGAATATATTTGAAGAAGAATAAAGTCAAACCTGGAGTCGTCCAATTAATTCTTCTTTGTATGGACCCTGGGAAACCTTTAAACATTGAACATAAGGATTTGCCGCAGGGTAAGCAACTTTTCTGGGCCTAAATTCAAGAGGTAAGGCCCTGTAGGACATTTACAGCAATATATTTTTTTTATAGAGCCAAGCTTAAAGACAATTGGTAAAAATCAGTCAGGACCACACTAGTGCTGGGCTTCCCCATTAGACTCCTTCCTATTTTCAAATAGCCCAAGAAAATATTCTTGCTTGCCTGCACTCTCCACTCTTATCTGGGCATTTGGAATATAATTCATGGGTCTGAATGAGTACCCTGAACATTTGTTGTAAATCAAATATATATATACCCGCAGCCCAGGTAGAGGTCTTCTGAGGCCAGGAACAGACTCAACTAAAGCCCCAAGCAGAATCAGAAACAAAACAAAAAACAAACAAAAAAAACCCCACATTTTTTTCACCTGGTCAAGGGCATATGCAACTCAATTTTCCTTCAGATCATTTCTTAGGTTTCCACAAATTCCTTTCTAATCCTAAACTGGAGGGTAACTCAGTCCCCACAGTTACAGCAGAGGAAGGCTGCTCTGGAGGAGAGCTGAGTTTCTATCCCTAACTCAGCAGCAACATCATGACCTTCAGAGACCCATAAACACAAAGACTTCCACATTCCCTTCCGTTCTAAGTTGCTTTGGAAAAGTAAAGTGACAGAAGGAAGGAACTGTTACCATCAACTCCCAGGATTTGATTTTTACCTGCTCATTTCTATGGTGCTGGCAAGAGTTGAGTACATGAGGCAGACAGAGTCTATGCATTGAATGTGCCCTATTTACTTAAATTCACACTAATACTTAAACCATTTTAAAATGGGAATTCTGTCATCTCTTGTAACATAGCGGTCTTTGGGAATCCTGTTGTTGTTGTTTTAATGCTATCTTGACCCAGCTTTGAGGCTCTGGCTACCCAGCTCCCCTTTCTTGAGCATCAGTTAAGTCCACACCCCAACCCTTATCAACTTCTCACACTCAGGTCCACTGTGTACTATCACTAATTGCCCCAGAACCAGGCACAGACAACTAGGGAGAGCCCCTGTGCCCCAGAGCCAGCTGAACTTATTCAAATTGGTCATCCAGAGGGAGCCATGGAAACCTAGCTACCCCCACCCAATTTGCCTACAGTTCCAGCTGGCTGTTACTCTATTACCTGGCGCAATCCCCTGGATTCTCTCAGGAGTTACAAATAGCAAAGAGTTGTGCCTTTGATCTATCCCACTGGGCCATGTTGTTTCCTCCCCAAAAGAATCTTTAAATCTTATCAAACATCTCTGTAGTCACGCCACCAATCAAAAACAAAATGCAGACTTTTTCTCCTCACGTTCTTAAAGAATGAAGCCTTGGGGCACTGGGTGGTTCAGTCAGTTGAGCTTCCAACTCTTGATTTTGGCTCACGTCATGATCCCCAAGATCATGGGATCAAGTCCTGAATCAGGCCAGGCTCCATGTTGAGCATAGAGCCTACTTAATATTCTCTGTCTCTCCCTCTCTCCTTCTGCCCCTCCCCTGCTCTTGCTTGCACTCTCTCTAAAATTAAATCAATCAATTAATTTAATTAAAAAAAGAATGAAGGCTCATTTTTAAAGTAAAAGCCACAGCCTATTTCCATTTTATGTGAAATATCAAGAAGGGCACCGGAATCAAGCAATTCAAGCCACCATATCTAAAAAGTTACTTCATCCATGCCTCAATTCTCAACTTCCCCCTATGAAGACAAATCTTTTTAAAAAGGAATCTCATTATGTCATCTTCTTAACTTGAAGATGATGTAATGGTACATTTTGTTCATGTAACTTTTAGTTCTTAAAATAAACTTTGAAATCTAAAAATAAAAACGTAAAGAACAAACAGCCATGTAGCCCTCTCCATTACCCCTTTCAGGAAAAGGACCTTATCTCTTGAAGCTCTGTGGCAAATGTCCAAGGATCACACAGAGCTAGTATCTGACTCTGCAGGTGCTGAATCTTTCCACTTCCCCTGAAACTTTCAGTTTTTCCACACATAGTCTGTTTTGACAAGGAACCATTAGGAATAAATGCTTTTTACAGCAACATCCTATAATAAAGTGCATTAGCTCATTTCTGCCTTTGGATACCATCCATGCATCCAACATGGGATGACACTGTGCAAAATCCCCAATGGAGCTGGCAGCCTGTGTGGCTCACCTTGTGAGGATGAAACCAAATCACCTTCCCCAGGACCACAGAGATTAAATTAAGAAGGAAAAAAAAAAAGGCCAAACATAAAAAGGGCTGGATAATTCATTCTCCTAGAACTTTGGGTGAAGAGTTCTCCTTCATTTTCCTTCCTAGATACACAGGAAAACAGCTGACCTTGTCCTGTGGAGACTTTTACCAAGTCCCCATGACCCTGCAAATTTCTTCATTACAAAGATGTAAATATGAGGGAACAGAGCTGCTCTGTCAGTCTATGGTTGTTTATATTTTTTAAACTCTTAAATACAGAGTTTGGAGGAAAAAACATTCAGCTGGGGTTAATGGAATGAACACAGTGAAAGGTAAACTTCAAAGTGAAAATCCTAAGGATTGAAGACTTGAATTTTTAAACTTTTCTTCCTCTATTAGAATGAAATGAGGGGCAATTTAAATGGTTTCCCTGTGGCTCCTGACTGGCTCCATCAGAAGAGCATGCGACTTTTGATCTTGGAGTTGTGAGTTCAAGCCCCACGTTGGGTATAGAGATTACTCAAATACATAAATTTAAAACATTTTTTAAACAAACAAACAAACAAACAGTAAATGGTTTCCCTAAGAGTATTGGTGTCATTCCCATCACTCTGGTTTCTTAAGAAAAGTACAGTCAATTAAGGATTGTAGTTGCATAAATAAGGATAGAAATAAAATGCTGAGCATAATACCTGATATACAAACAACTCTCATATTTATTATTATCATCATCATCATTTTCATTATTAGCATTATTTCCCCACGGGCTTTCCCTGCCCACACAAACTTCTATAAATGCTTTCTTAGGCTCAACTATCTAATCATATCAAACTAACCCTGGCCTAAAAGTCCTTAAGTTTTAGGCCATGACCTTTAAGCAATTAATAGAGAAAGTATTTGCCATGTCATCGTTTCTCCACAATTCTGTGATTAAAGATAATCATTCTGCGCCAAAAAACGTGTTATGAAGAAAAGTAAGTAGAAATCCTTTCTGTCCTAATATGTAGACATCATGGTTTTCCTTTAAAATTCAAAGAAAAAAAACTCATGAAAAAAATCTTTTGCATTTCTGTCTACACTTGTCAACATCTCTAAAATTAGCAATCAATAACTCAGATGGCCCCAATGGTATACAAATCATGGAATGTGATTTGCACTCCCCTCTGTGTGCAAATACAGCATGTTCTGTTAACAGAAAGTCAGCTGTTGACAGCAGAGCCATTAAAACATAAGTGATCTTTCATTCCAGATCTCCTTGAAATTATTTTGCCAAGGAAGTGGAGTTGCAGTATCCTCTAGGTTAGGAGGGAGGACATAGAGGGGAAAATTTAAAAAAGACACAGAAAGATTGTTTGAATTGTTATAGGCCTCTCTCCTGTATCCAGCTATTTGTGGAGCACAATTGTACAAATGTTCCCAAAACTGATCCTTTATAAACTCCAGCTTACCTAATGGTTACTAAAGAATATATAGTTATAGATTGTATTTCAGAATGACAAACCTAGAAAATACTCTTCCTTGCTAAATTGTAAAAGGCAAGAAAATAGTACACAGTTATCATACCAGAGGAAACTACACTGGAAATATTTCCAACCAAAGACTAATTATGCTAATGAACCCAAGGAACCATATTAGCTCTCAAATTTAGTTCAGAGCGGTCTCCCATTATTTTAACTTTGTATTCTTCAGATTAAACTACTGATGTGGAATTTTTCTGAAAATTTAACAACATAAATGCAAGGCAGTTTTACTATATAACTAATAAATATCAAGATCTCAGAAACAAACTAGAGATTCCCCAAACTTATCAGAGTAACTGAGACAAGAAATAATATCTTTTACCTGAGTAATACTGCCCAAACTTTAAGGAAATGGAAATTATCGCCTAGAGAAGAAAAAAGCACAGGTTTTCCTCTTTTCTAGAACCTGAGTTTATAAGAAGAATGTGGCAACCTTCTGGGAAGAAAAGAAAATATGGCAGGGGCGCCTGGGTGGCGCAGTCGGTTAAGCGTCCGACTTCAGCCAGGTCTCAATCTCGCGCTCCGTGAGTTCGAGCCCTGCGTCGGGCTCTGGGCTGATGGCTCAGAGTCTGGAGCCTGTTTCCGATTCTGTGTCTCCCTCTCTCTCTGCCTCTCCCCCGTTCATGCTCTGTCTCTCTCTGTCCCCAAAATAAAAATAAATGTTGAAAAAAAAATTAAAAAAAAAAAAGAAAAGAAGATATGGCAGACTGGTAGCTGTCCACTAAGAAATAATGTATCTTCCCTTCTTCCACCAGCTGCAGTTGTGAAATGGCTGCCCAGCCTGGGACTGAACTACCCAATGGCACCCACGCCCTTAGAGTGGCCCTATGATGACACGCACATCTTCACCATTGGACTATAGCAAAAATTATTTAATTTCCATATCACTTACTCACATGGAATTCCTTAGCCCACAACTTTCGCTCTTTCCCCTTTCTTCTTCTTAAGCTACTTGTTGAAAGTCACTTGAAAAGTCACTTGGAAGTTGTTTGTTGGCCACTGGAATGCCACTGTTCACTCACCTGGATCGTAAAATGCCTGCATGGAGTAGAACCAGTTGCCAACCTGAAGAACTTACCCCAGAGAAAGTGAGAAAGAAATAAATTACAATCTTTCAGCCATTATATTTTGGAATTTCTTTGTTCAGAAAAAAGTAGGAAATGGGAAATGATGGGAAGAGAACAACCAGAAGAACCAGAGGAGATGGTTTTCCAAATCCTGGCATTACTTAAGTAACTACCAATGTGAGATAGAATTCCTAAATCATTTCAATCTATTCAACAATAAATAATTATTGACTTTATGGCCTTTATACAGACTATACGGTATGTGTATGTATACACACACACACACACACACACACACACACACACACACACACACCATAGGATACTCAGAGTAAACGTAGGTAGGTTAATAAGGAAATACACTGGTTGAAATGAAAGAATTTTCCAAACGGGAAAATAGTACAAGACAGACTAAAGGAACAAACTGAATAGCAAATGATTGAAGAATGCCCTTGGCCATATTGGAAAGTATCAAGGCATGAGGCTAAAAGTGGTTAGATGGTGACACCTGGAAGTAGGAATTAGAGGACCTTGAAGACCAGGCTCAGGACTTTATATGTCATGAGTAATAACAGAAAACCACCGTAAGGTCCTGATGAAGAAAAGCAATGAAATAAAAACAGTTCTTGTGGAATGCTTTCCTTGCCATAGTGAGCAAGGATCTGAAACGTGTGAATGAGAGCTATTGATACACAATATGGAGATTCCATAGGAAGCTTCTAGTGCCTGAAGAAGAGTGATACTGTAGATAGGGAAAGAAAGGGTGATTCCTGAATTAATCCAGAGGAAAACCTAGGATTTGGCATATAATAGGATGCATTTGCCAAAGGAGAAGAAATAATTAGAAATAGCTCTGAGGTTGAGACTAGAGAATGTACTTGCATTGTTATAGTATCATAAGCAAACAGAAATTTTTTTTGTCTTGGTCTCATTATAGAAAATTGAAACACTCATGGTCACAGATCATTTTTCATCATAATTTTCTTTTCCTTTTCATACAGAATGAAATTTAGCTGGAACTTTTTGTTTCAGTCATCTTACATCATCTTACCACACATGCACACACACACACGCAATTACTCAAACATTTTTTTGAAAGGCAACATATATGGTTTTCATATACAAACATTCAGCAAGTACCTATTGTGCAATTTTAATTTATCTTTCCATCATAGTCTCCCATTCTCCAACACTTCCAAGCACAATAAGCTCTAGCCTTCCCAAGTGACGTGCCACTTCCTGAATATTTTTTCATGCCTCTGTGAAAGCATATGATTCTAGATGATGGTCCTTCTATGAAATACTCATCATTCTCCTGGTTCACCTAGAAAGTGCCAGCTCATTCTTCAAACACAGATCATTGGTTCTTCCTATGATGCTTGCCTCACATCCCTTCCTCAACAAGAATTTTTGATACTGAGCTGAATTTAAAAAGAAAAACAAAAAGTCTTTAGTACACAGAGATAAAATGTCATCTCTCAAGGAGCTCACAGTCTAACAGAGTGACAAACATACAAATAAGCAATTACAATACACTATGAGATGTTCTATAATAAAGGCAGGGTTTGAACAAGGTAAAGTAGAAAACATTAAGGAAAGAATCATTTTCCTTTCTTTGTGGAAGGCAGGAAAGGTTCCTTCTCATTACAGTCTGTACATATCCCTAATTGTAATAGTTGCCTGGTTTGTATAATTATTTTTTGTGTCTGTGTGTTATCAGATCAGGTATTGTGACAAGCAGATGCCAAGATGGAATACAAGAAATTTGCTGGGGGTCAAGTTTATGAAACATAAAGAAGGAGAACGACCTGGCAAAGAAAGCTTCTATACATAATTCATGGCTGACATCTATGATTGGAAAGGAGAAGGAAATAGCCCTGGGTAGGAAGAATTTCAGACCACAGGGCAGCACTAAGAAAGTCTTGCCCAGGCAAATGGGGAAATCCAGCACAAAGATTACCTGTGGAGGACTCCTGCTTAAGGCAAAAATGGTCAGGGCTAGCACCTCCAAAATTCTCAATCATTGACTGGGAGCTACTTGGGGGGAACTTGACCTCAGCTCTAATACTGCTTTAAGTCCCCAAAGCACAGCAGTCGTCAGATAACTATAAGGAGCAGCAGGTTCTGTCTCAAAGGGATTGCTGAGAAGTACACCTTCATGGCTGCTCCAGTCCTACTTGCTAATATGCTGAATTCTTCCACGCCACAAATCAAGTCATGGTCTACTTGTGTTTCCAGCATTTATTATAGTGCTTAAAACTCAGTAAGTACACAACAAATGCTTGATGAAATGATAGTTTTAGATGCAATAGGGTGAGCTAGGCATTATGAATGCAAAATGTATAAAAATGTTTTACTTATTTGATCACAAAGTCTTACAAAAATATAAAAGACACCATTAGGCATCAAAATCTGGGTGACACAGGAAAAGGAACAAGTAGAGATTGCTACAGATCCATAAGTCTTACACAGAATGGGCCCAGTGGCAGGTCTAAAGGCCTGCCAAATTCCAGATTCCCAAAGACATCTGGATAATAGACTTTTGTTATAGCTTTACAGAAATTAACTTAGGAATGTGTTTGGCCCATGCTAGGATAGCTCTGGAGGTTGAGTATGATAGATGTTCAAGGCTAAGTGTACTGAGTGTACAGTGCCTTGTACCTTTGAAATCAGATTGTACATTGTGCAACTCTGAAATTTATGAGATCTGACATGATCCTTGCTCACTCAAACTTAACAAGTACAACTGTGTGTCTACTAGTAAATTCTATCTGAGGATTCCAAAAACTTACACCTCCATCTATCCCTAAATAGCACTGTGACTTCTCTATTGTAGTTCTGATTGAAATCACTTCTTTTTTTTTTGTCTTTTTTTTTTTAATATTTTTTTAAATTTATTTCTGAAAGAGAGAGAGAGACAGAGCATGAGTAGGGGGAGGAGCAGAGAGAGAGGGAGACAAAGAATCTGAAGCAGGCTCCAGGCTCTGAGCCATCAGCACAGAGCCTGACGCGGGGCTGGAACTCACGAACCGTGAGATCATGACCTGAGCCGAAGTCAGACGCTTAACCAACTGAGCCACCCAGGTGCCCCTGAAATCATTTCTTTATGTTCACCTGAGATAACTAAATCTTGTTTTATTTACCTAAATGATATCTGCATATGTATCTTCAGAAAACTAAGCTTATTATTAACACTTTCAGTATAATGGTTATGCAGGCTGGTAGCAACAGTGATAGATACAAAAACTTTGACACCAAGAAAAACAAAAGCAAAGATGAACTATTAGGCCTTTATCAAGATAAAAAGCTCTGCACACTGAAGGAAAAAAAATCAATAAAAGCAAAAGGCAACCTACAGAATGAGAGGAGATATTTGCAAATGACATATCTAATAAAGAATTAGTATTCAAAATCTATAAAGAATTTATCAAACGCAACACCCAAAAAACAAACAATCCAGTTAATAAATGGGCAGAAGACATGAACAGACACTTTTCCAAAGAAGACATCCAGATGGCTGACACATGAAAAGATGCTCAATCTCACTCATCATCGGGAAAATACAAATAAAAACCATAGTGAGATACCACCTCACACCCATCAGAATGGCTAAAATTAACAACATAGGAAACATATTCACAAGGATGTGGAGAAAGGGGAACCCTCTTGAACTGTTGATGGGAATGTAAACTGGGGCAGGCACTCTGGAAAATAGTACGGATGGTCCTCAAAAAGTTAAAATAGAGCCACTATATGACCCAATAATTGCACTACTAGGTATTTACACAAAGGATACAAAAATACTGATTAAGAGGGGCACATGCACCTCAATGTTTACAGCAGCATTATCAACAATAACCAAATTATGGCCAAAGCCCAAATGTCCATTGAGTGATGAATGGATAAACAAGATATGATATAGGAGCGCCGAGGTGGCTCAGTTGGTCAAGCATCTGACTCTTGATCTTGGCTCAGGTCATGATCTCACAGTTCATGAGATCAAGCCCCACACCGGGCTCTGTGCTGATAGTATGAATCCTGGTTGGGATTCTATCTCTCCCTCTCTCTCTATACCCTTCCCCATTCATTCTCTCTCTCTATCTCTCTCTACCCCTCCCCATTCATTCTCTCTCTCTCTCTCTCTCTCTCTCTTTCTCTCTATTTATCTCTCTCAAAATAAATAAATAAATAAATAAACTTAAAAAAATTAAGATGTGGTATACACACACACACACACACACACACACATATATATATATATACATATATATATACATACATACACTCAGTGGAATATTACTCAGCCATGAAAAAGAATGAAATCTCACCATTTGCAATGACATGGGTGGTGCTAGAGTGAATTATGCTAAGTGAAACAAGTCAGTGAAAGACAAATACCATATGATTTCACTCATATGTAGAATTTAGAAACACAATAGATGAACATAGGGAAAGGAAATAAAAGACAGGGGAAGTCAAACCATAAGAGACTCTTAACTATAGAAAACAAATTGAGGGTTGATGGAAGAATATGGGTGGGAAATGAGCCAAATGGGTGATGGGTATTAAGGAGGGCACTTGTTATGATGAGTATTGAGTACTATATGTAAGGAATGAATCACTAAATTCTACTCCTAAAAGCCAATAAATATTACAATACATGTTAACTAACTTGGAATTTAATAAAAACTTGAAACAAAAAATAAAAATAAAATATAAATATAAAAACAAAACAAAAACTCTGAGACCTATTATAGCTACATCTATGAGAAGAAAGTTCTAGATAAGGGAGGGCAAGGGAATGAAACCATGATGTCTAGTTGCTTTCCTGAGCTTCTCTGATTTGAGATGACTAAGACCTAGATACAAATGATACAAGGTAAAACTTTTCAGTGAAGAATAAGTTATATGCCATTAACTCTCAAATCTCTGGGTCATCTGGGTAGAAGTAATAAAAACTTCCTATGGTCCAGTAATTGCTAGACACAGTGATATGAGACTCATTAAAACTTGAGGAATGATAGGAGGTATATAACAAAGGTTGAAATCAATATAAAGATTTGTACCACCTTAAGAGTCATATGATGGGTTGGGGCCATCCAAAAATGCTTGAAGAAAGAGGTATATGTAAGTCTAGTTCATAAAGAAAACTCATAAAAGGGGTGAGCATTATGACAAAAAAGAGTTGCAGAAATAGAAGACAGCTTCCCATGATCTAAATATAGTAAGGAAGTCTTTGAAAAGAATGTTGATAAATTATTTGCTCATTTATTTTGTCTTCTTCCAAAAAGAATTTGTGGCAGCATATTGGAATATTATATTGAGATCAAATTGTATAGGGTCTGGAGGCAATAGTATTTCTTTATTATTCTATGAAGAATGAATAATGTCAGTCAGAATTATATTTGATGAATTTCCATCTTTCAGCAAAGTGTGGAATGATTAGATGTTTAGAAAAGAAAAAAAGTACACACACACACACACACACACACACACACACACACACACATGCATGCACACACTTATATAGGCGGATGCCCAAACATTAATTTCTAAAAATCACGCTTAAAATAAACATCTTTTCACAAGTAAAATAAATGTACTTGTGTGCATCTATAATATAAACTGTTTCCTTTTATGCTGTAACTTGTGAGAGTTACAAATAGATGCATATGAAAGTAGTCTGAACCACCAGCATTTTTCATAGTGCTAGAAAAAACAATCCTAAAATTTGTATGGAACCACAAAAAGACCCCAATAGCCAAAGCTATCCTGAAAAGAAAACCAAAATTGGAGGCATCACAATTCCAGATTTCAATGTATATTACAAAGCTGTAGTCATAAAGAGAGTATTATACTGGCACAAAAACAGACACATAGATCAATGGAACAGGATAGAATATCCAAAAATGGACACACAATTATATGGTCAATTAATCTTCAACAAAGCAGGAAAAAAATATCCGACGGAAAAGACAGTCTCTTCAACAAACAAATGGTGTTGGGAAACTGGACAGCAACATGCAGAAGAATGAAACTGGACCACTTTCTTACACCATACACAAAATAAATTCAAAATGGATGAAAGACCTAAATTTGACACAGGGAACCTAAATCAAAATTCTAGAGAACACTGGCAGCAACCTCTTTGACCTCAACCAGAGCAACTTCTTACTAGACATGTCATTGAAGGCAAGGGGAACAAGAGCAAACATGAACTATTGGACTTCATCAAGGTAAAAAGCTTATGCACAGCAAAGAAAACAATCAATAAAACTAAACGACAGTCTATGGAATGGGAGAAGATATATGACATTTGCAAATGACATATCTAATAAAGGGTTAGTGTCGAAATTCTACAAAGAACTTATCAAACTCACACTCAAAAAACAAATAACCCAGTAAAGAAATGGGCAGAAAACATGAATAGACACCTTTCCAAAGAAGACATCCAGATAGCTAACAGACACATGAAAAGATGCTCAACATCACTCATCATTGAAATATAAATCAAAACTGCATTGAGATACAACCTCATACCCCTACTAGAATGGCTAAAATTAGTAACACAAGAAATAACAGGTGTTGGCAAGGAAGTGGAGAGAGGGGAATTTTCTTGCACTGTTGGTGGGAATTCAAACTGGTGCAGCCACGCTGGATAACAATATGGAGGTTCCTCAAAAAACTAAAAATAGAACTACCCCACAATCCAGCAATTGCACTATTAGGTATTTACCCAAAGGATACAAAAAACAGATTTGAAGGGGTATGTGCACCCCAATGTTTATAGCAGCATTATCAACAACCGCCAAACTATGGAGAGAATCCAAATGTCCAATGGTTGATGTATGGATAAAGAAGTTGTGGTGTACAGCTAATATCATCCTCAATGGGGAAAAAGTGAGAGCTTTCTCCCTGAGATCAGGAACACGACTGGGGTGTCCATTCTCACCGCTGTTGTTTAACATACTGTTGGAAGTGCTAGCATCAGCAATCAGACAACAAAAGGAAATCAAAGGTATAAAAATTGGCAAATACGAAGTCAAGCTTTCACTTTTTGCAGATGACATATTACACATGGAAAACCTGATAGACTCCACCAAAAGTCTGCTAGAACTGATACATGAATTCCCCAAAGTCGCAGGATACGAAATCAATGTACAGAAATCAGTTGCATTCTTACACATTAATAATGAAGCAACAGAAAGACAAATACAGAAACCTATCCCATTCACAACTGTACCAAGAAGCATAAAATACCTAAGAATAAATCTAACCAAAGATGTAATAGATCTGTATGCTGAAAACTATAGAAAGCTTATGAAGGAAATTGAAGAAGATACAAAGAAATGGAAACACATTCCGTGCTCATGGATTGGAAGAATAAATATTGTTAAAATGTCAATACTACCCAAAGCTATCTACACATTCAATGCAATCCCAATCAAAATTGCACCAGCATTCTTCTCGAAACTAGAACAAGCAATCCTAAAATTCATATGGAACCACAAAAGGCCCCGAATAGCCAAAATAATTTTGAAGAAGACTAAAGCAGGAGGCATCACAATCCCAGACTTCAGCCTCTACTACAAAGCTGTCATCATCAAGACAGCATGGTATTGGCACAAAAACAGACACAGAGACCAATGGAATAGAATAGAAACCCCAGAACTAGACCCACAAACGTATGGCCAACTCATCTTTGACAAAGCAGGAAAGAACATCCAATGGAAAAAAGACAGTCTCTTTAACAAATGGTGCTGGGAGAACTGCACAGCAACATGCAGAAGAATGAAACTAGACCACTTTCTTACACCATTCACAAAAATAAACTCAAAATGGATAAAGGACCTGAATGTGAGACAGGAAACTATCAAAACTCTACAGGAGAAAGCAGGAAAAGACCTCTCTGACCTCAGCCACAGCAATTTCTTACTTGACACATCCCCAAAGGCAAGGGAATTAAAAGTAAACATGAACTATTGGGACCTCATCAAGATAAAAAGTTTCTGCACTGCCAAGGAAACAATCAACAAAACTAAAAGGCAACCAACGGAATGGGAAAAGAGATTTGCAAATGATATATCAGACAAAGGGCTAGTATCAAAAATCTATAAAGAGCTCACCAAACTCCACACCCAAAAAACAAATAATCCAATGAAGAAATGGGCAGAAGACATGAATAGACACTTCTCTAAAGAAGACATCCGGATGGCCAACAAGCATGTGAAAAGATGCTCAACGTCACTCCTCATCAGGGAAATACAAATCAAAACCACACTCAGATATCACCTCACGCCAGTCAGAGTGGCCAAAATGAACAAATCAGGAGACTATAGATGCTGGCGAGGATGTGGAGAAATGGGAACCCTCTTGCACTGTTGGTGGGAATGCAAACTGGTGCAGGTCCTCTGGAAAACAGTGTGGAGGTTCCTCAAAAAATTAAAAATAGACCTACCCTATGACCCAGCAGTAGCACTGCTAGGAATTTACCCAAGGGATACAGGAGTACTGATGCATAGGGGCACTTGTACCCCAATGTTTATAGCAGCACTCTCAACAATAGCCAAATTGTGGAAAAAGCCTAAATGTCCATCAACTGATGAATGGATAAGGAAATTGTGGTTTATATACACAATGGAGTACTACGTGGCAATGAGAAAGAATGAAATACGGCCTTTTGTAGCAATGTGGATGGAACTGGAGAGTGTTATGCTAAGTGAAACAAGCCATACAGAGAAAGACAGATACCATATGTTGTCACTCTTATGTGGATCCTGAGAAACTTAACAGAAAACCATGGGGGAGGGGAAGGGAAAAAAAAAAGAGGTTAGAGTGGGAGAGAGCCAAACCATAAGAGACTCTTAAAAACTGAGAACAAACTGAGGGTTGATGGGGGGTGGGAGGGAGGGGAGGGTAGGTGATGGGCATTGAAGAGGGCATCTTTTGGGATGAGCACTGGGTGTTGTATGGAAACCAATTTGACAATAAATTTCATATATTAAAATAAATAAATAAATAAATAAAATAAAATCCAACTAAAAAAAAAAGTTGTGGTGTATATATATGCAATGGAATATTACTCAGCCATCAAAAAGAATGAAGTCTTGCCATTTGCAATGATGTGGATGGCACTAGAATGTATTATGGTAAGCAAAATAAGGTAAACAAAGAAAGACAACACCATATGACTTCACTCATATGTGGAATTTAAGAAACAAAATAAGTGAACATATAGGGCAGGAAATAAAGAGGAGAGAGGGAAACAAAACACAAGAGACTCTTAATGACAGAGAACAAACTGTGGGTTGATGGAGGGAAGTGGTGAGATAGGCTAGATGGGTGATGGGTACTAAGGAGGGCAGTTGTGATGAGCACCGGGTGTTGTAGTAAGTGATGAATCACTGAATTCTACTCCTGAAACCAATATTGCACTGTATGTTAACTAACTAAAATTTATATTGAAAAAAAAAAAAAGTCTAGTGGCACATGGGTGGTTCAGTCAGTTAAGTATCTGACTTTGGCTCAGGTCATGATCTCACAGTTTCAAGCCCCATGTTGGGCTCTGTGCTGACAGCTCAGAGCCTGGAGCCTACTTCAGATTCTGTGTCTCCCTCTCTCTCTGCCCCTCCTCTGCATATACTCTGTGTGTGTTTCTCTCTCAAAAATAAAGAAACATTTTTTAAAGGTCTGGAGAGAGTTGATATAAGTGGAGTACAGACCAACATCATGATGTCAAACATATGAATCGACTTATAGGGCACCTAATTGGGGCAAAGGGACCTCAGGGAGCTATACCAAGGGACACCCAAGAAAGCACACTTTCTTATACCATCCTTATAATGCAGTGTCCTTATCCAATTAGTGTTCCTCAAATCATTTGTGCCTCAGAAGCAAGCAATTGGCATGCATACGTAATTTCATCATTTAAAAAAAAAAAAAGTTCAAACACAAACAATGAACATTAAAAAGTGTATTATAAAACTGGCACACCTGGATGTCTCAGTCAGTTGAGCACCCGACTCGATTTCAGCACAGGTCATGATCCCGTAGTCGTAGGATTGAACCCTGTGTCAGGCCCCATGCTGAGCATGGAGCCTGCTTGAGATTCTCTCTCTCTCTCCCCCTGTCTCCCCTCTCTATTCACATGCTCTATCTCTAAAATAAAAATTTTTTAATATATTATAAAACCACTGACATGTCCAGGTAAGAGTAAACGAAGGGGGAGAAAACATTGGAAATAGAAGACAAATATAAGAAATATCATAAAGAGTTGGTAGGATCTGGCAACCCATTAGATGTGGGAGTTGAGAGAGAAGTCAAAGCCCAAAGGTTTGGGATGATGTTGATAATAGAATGGCAGTGTTTTTGCCAAAGAAGGAGGAGGTGGTGGTGGAGGTGGAGGAGAAGAAGAACATTAGTTTCCAGAATGCAACCTATGTGGAGAAATATAGCAGACAGAAGCAAGGGACCTAAGAGAGTTTGGACTTGACTGCCTAGAATCTGCACCTTGAGGTGAATCTGGCACCACCCACCACATATCCTCTGCTATCTGAGATGACCCATGAATTCCCCAAAAAACATTTGTTTTGGGGGAATGATTCTGGATGTTTATAGCTTGTTTTAAACTTGCTTCCATTCAATCCTTTTTTGTTTTGTTTTGAGCTGACCCTGACTCAGTTCTATTCTTCATTTATATTCCTTTTCCTAAGTAAGCACTTACCATTGATTTTTAGAGTCTCCAGTTTGACTCTTGACTCTTCTTAAAGAACTTAACTTGAAATAACTCTTAGAAGTTCTTGTTGCCTCAGTGATCCTCCTCTGACTACAGCTCCCATCCTGGCCCATTTTCAAGCACTCAACTTTGTCCATCAAAACAACCATAATGAAAGAATTTAGAAAGAGCTGGAGATGGCAATGTAGGAGTCATCTAAAAGCTGAAACTGTAGGCAGGAATGACAGTATCAGAGGAAAATTACAGAGATAAAAAAATTATATAACCTTGGCACAAAAACAGACACATAGACCAATGGAATAGAATAGAAACCCCAGAACTAGACCCACAAACGTATGGCCAACTCATCTTTGACAAAGCAGGAAAGAACATCCAATGGAAAAAAGACAGTCTCTTTAACAAATGGTGCTGGGAGAACTGCACAGCAACATGCAGAAGAATGAAACTAGACCACTTTCTCACACCATTCACAAAAATAAACTCAAAATGGATAAAGGACCTGAATGTGAGACAGGAAACCATCAAAACCTTAGAAGAGAAAGCAGGAAAAGACCTCTCTGACCTCAGCCGTAGCAATCTCTTACTTGACACATCCCCAAAGGCAAGGGAATTAAAAGCAAAAGTGAATTACTGGGACCTTATGAAGATAAAAAGCTTCTGCACAGCAAAGGAAACAACCAACAAAACTGAAAGGCAACCAACGGAATGGGAAAAGAGATTTGCAAATGACATATCGGACAAAGGGCTAGTCTCCAAAATCTATAAAGAGCTCACCAAACTCCACACCCGAAAAGCAAATAACCCAGTGAAGAAATGGGCAGAAAACATGAATAGACACTTCTCTAAAGAAGACATCCGGATGGCCAACAGGCACATGAAAAGATGTTCAGCGTCGCTCCTTATCAGGGAAATACAAATCAAAACCACACTCAGGTATCACCTCACGCCAGTCAGAGTGGCCAAAATGAACAAATCAGGAGACTCTAGATGCTGGAGAGGATGTGGAGAAACGGGAACCCTCTTGCACTGTTGGTGGGAATGCAAATTGGTGCAGCCGCTCTGGAAAGCAGTGTGGAGGTTCCTCAGAAAATTAAAAATAGACCTACCCTATGACCCAGCAGTAGCACTGCTAGGAATTTATCCAAGGGACACAGGAGTACTGATGCATAGGGGCACTTGTACCCCAATGTTCATAGCAGCACTCTCAACAATAGCAAATTATGGAAAGAGCCTAAATGTCCATCAACTGATGAATGGATAAAGAAATTGTGGTTTATATACACAATGGAATACTACGTGGCAATGAGAAAAAATGAAATATGGCCTTTTGTAGCAACGTGGATGGAACTGGAGAGTGTGATGCTAAGTGAAATAAGCCATACAGAGAAAGACAGATACCATATGGTTTCACTCTTATGTGGATCCTGAGAAACTTAACAGGAACCCATGGGGGAGGGGAAGGAAAAAAAAAAAAAAAAGAGGTTAGAGTGGGAGAGAGCCAAAGCATAAGAGACTGTTGAGAACTGAGAGCAAACTGAGGGTTGATGGGGGGTGGGAGGGAGGAGAGGGTGGGTGATGGGTATTGAGGAGGGCACCTTTTGGGATGAGCACTGGGTGTTGTATGGAAACCAATTTGACAATAAATTTCATATATTAAAAAAAATTATATAACTTTAGAAAATACCCACTTTTAAGCATGAGAAGGAGAGCATGGAAAGAAGTCAGCACAAAAGGAACCACCAAGAGATAGTAAAGTGACCAGGATATGGCAGGTCATGGAGTCTAAAGAAGGAAAGAACTTTAAGGAATAGAGAAGGACAGAAGTTGTGGAAGTCATGTACAAGAGATTAAGCTGTAAGAAAGTGAAGAGAGTATAAATACACTAAACTCTCAAGAATTCTGGAGTGAAAACAGTGTGAGAAATAGGACAAAAACTTGTGGAGATGTCAGGCTTAAGAGAAGGATTTTTCTTTTCTGTGAATACAGAGGTTGAAGTATGTTTTCAGGGAAATGGTCATTGAAAAATAAAAGCTTAAAAATAAAACAAGAGAAAAGGAGTAACTGGTGGAACAGGCTCACAAGGCTGGCAAAGGTAAAGAAAGCAAAAATAGTCACAGCCATACAGTAAGAGGAAATAAAACAATGTGGCACCACAGAGATTGAAGAAAAAGAAATTCAAAAAAGGGTAAAGAAGTATGAATAGCTTCAAATGATAGGAAAAGATGAAGAAGGCAACCTGAGAAAGGATGCTTGGTTGCCTACTAAGAGACCAAACTGTCCCCTTGAAAGGAGATTTTTTTGGCTGGTTATTGGGAATAGAAGCAAGATTGCAAAAGGATAAGAAATGAAAGGTAAGTGGGGCACCTGGGTGACACAGTTGGTACAGTGTCTGGCTCTTGGTTTCGGCTCAGGTCATGAAATCACAGTTTCATTAAGTTTTGAGCCCCACATGGGGCTCCAAGCTGACAGTGGGGAGATTCTCTGTCTGAGAATCTTGGGATTGGGATTCTCTGCTTGAGATTTTCTGTCTCCCTCTCTCTCTGCCCCTCCCCGCCTTTCAAAATAAATAAATAAACTTTAAAAAAAAGAAGTGAAAGGTAAGAGGTAGAGGCAATAAATGTAGACCACTCTTTTCAGAACTTTTGTGGGAAAAAAAGGAGAAATATGGGTAATAATTCAAGAGATGCAAAATCAAAAGATATACACAAAATCAGGGGTACTGAGTGTGTTTTCAGAAGAGAGGAAGATACCCATAGAGAAGGAGAGACTAATTGCTGGTGTAAGGCATGAAGAAGTTAGAAAGAAATTGAACCCAGAGCATAGGCTAAATGCTTAGCTCTGGAGGAAGGATAAACAGCTTGCCTCTGAGAAAGAACAAAAAAAAAATTCAGTGAATGCATGTACTGAGATATTTTGAGAAAGGGAGTAACTTCAAACTTAGTCCAAATTCTCTCAAAGTCTTTATGAATGGCTGTCATTAACGAGTCAACTATGTCAAGTATAAATCATGCATAACAATCTTATGTTTCATTTGACTTTTTCATGTAAACGGTTTTGTTTGAATTCTACTTTGTGTCTGGTGCCTTGTCTTTATGCTCTATTTGCATTGGATTGAGAAAGAATAATACACTTAACAATTTAAATTGAGAGGCTAGAGTCATAATGATGAAGTAAAAAAAAAAATCACAAGATTTAGGGAATTACTCATTGAAGTAAACAAAGTCATAGGGAACAAAGGCTCTGCCTCCTCCTGTCAAGAATAAAACAGAGGAATGATGAGGTTCTAGAATAGAAAGGAGAATATTTATGGTCACTGGTATAGCATTGCAGACCTGACTCCTAGTTTTAGAGATGCAAGTCAAAATCTTCTGTGCAGTGCCAGCCCAGGTAATGAGAGACCTAAGAGAAGTCAGAGAATGAAGAAGATAGCAAGTATGGTAAACAGATTTGTTCCACATAGAATCTTCTCTTTTTATAATCAGCTTTCCATATTCTGCAGAAAGCTAAAATGTCTGTTTCTCAGTCCCCTTGTGGTGACACAGACTCTGCCAATCAGATGCATATGCACAAGACTTATATTCAGAATTGACTTAAATGGAGAGAGAGACAGCTCTTTAGATATAGCCAGCTGGTACTCATTAGCAGACACTATGTGACTATGAAATCAACAGTTCTCCAAGTGGTTTCCAGATTCCCCCACTCTCCAATGGTATGTTCCTGGAGCCAACAGGTCTGCTAGAGGCTGAGGAGCATAATACTGGAGACAGAGACTGGGACAATGGCTTCCTTGGCAGGAGAGCTCTGCCACGCTGTTCAGGGGTTCATTCTTGGAAGTCCAGTATAGAGCCTACCCCTCCAGCTATTTCAGGGATTTTTGTAAGCATGTCAGTTTCTTTGTTATATCCCTTTCTGCAAGGTTTCTGTTTCTTTAAACTGGAGCCTGAATGATACAACAGGGCAGAAGTCAGCAAACTATAATTCTTGGACCTAAACTGGCCAGCCACCTGTGGTTTTTATGGCCCAGGAGCTATGCATAGTTCCCATATTTTTAAGTGACTACATTTTAAATTATTATATAAGCTATAGTTTCCAAATTTGTTAAATAAAATATTAGATGCCGAATTAGATTTGCATTTCAGATAAATGACAAATAATTTTTATGTGTGCCCCAAATATTATAGAAGGCAATATTTATACTACCACATGATTTCACTCACATATGGAATTTAAGAAACAAAACAGATGAACATATGGGGGGTGGGGGAAGAGAGAGGGAAATAAACCATGAGAGACTCTTAAAGATAGAGAACAAACTGAGGGATAGTGGAGGGAGGTGGGTGAGGGATGGTGGAGGGAGGTGGGTGAGGGATGGGCTAGATGGGTGATGGGTATTAAGGAGGACACTTGTTGGGATGAGCCCTGGGTGTTGTATATAAATGATGAATCACTAAATTCTACTCCTGAAACCAATATTGCACTGTATGTTAAATAACTAGAATTTAAATTAAAATTTTTTAAAAATTTATTTGGCAACCCTAACGTAAGTACCTACGTAAGATCCTTGATTGCCTTTTGGCCTGCAAATTCTAAAAATTTTAATATGTGGTCTTTAAGAGGAAGACTTTAAAGGGATCTGTACACTTCTATAATAAATGACCTCTCTACACACACATTCCTGGTTGTCCAGGGCTGCTGAACCAATTTTGTTAGTTCAAGCAACATTTAATGAACATCTTAGTGCTTACTTGAAAGTAAACTGGAAAAACTTGTGGTGACCAGAAGAGCTTAGGGAGGCTCCTTTGTAAAGGATGCGGATACTGAACTGGTTGTTAAGCCTCAGTTAACAGGACTCACTAGCAGAAATCAAGATTCAAAAGATAGGAGAAGGGGGCATTTCTCTCTATGAGAAAGCATTCTGGTTCTAGTCTTGAGGGAACTAGAAACAGAATAGTCTCCAGAGCAGAAACATCTCTGATGTGCTATTTTATTTTATTCTGCCTGGATCTGGAAAGATGACCCAAGGCTACTCATATATCAGCAGGGGCCAGGGATCCATGTAGATCCACCATAAAGGGTGAAACAAAACATAGGAGTACAAAAACAATGGAAAGCAGTTCACGTGATGCGCCAATATTAAGGTATTAAGTTATTGTCCCTCGGCCCCAAACCCACCCTTCTTTACTCTGCCTTGTGATGCTGCATTTGGGACTCTACAAACCCTGTTTCTGCTTTGTTGCCTCCTTCCCTGGTCAGCTCCCCAAAGAGAGGCTATAAAGGAGATACAAAGCTGGAGGAGAAGGAAGAGACTTGTTCTTTGCCATCCACTTCCTGAAGACCTCCTGTGGATGGCAGTTCCTCCGAGCAATGCTTCTTTACCTTCCTGCAATAGCACCTGCATTGAGTGTACAACTTTTCCAGCATTCCCAAAACCAGCCTCAGAGATACTAGCACCATCCAGCTGGTACCTCTCCAGGGACTTTGAATTTCAGCTCTGTGGGACCCCTTCTCTAAGTTACTAAAATTTAATGATTCCAACCATATTAAGCTAAAATTCCCTTTAAAAGAACTGGCTATGAGGAGCTTTGTTGACTGACAGCCTCAGCTGTGGCTTTCATTGCGGTCCCATCGTCACAACTGAGCTGAATTCAAACCCCTATTCCCCTCTGCCACTCTCCCCCAAGCCCTAGTCAATCCCTGCTCATGCCTGGGCACAGTGTGCTAGCCCATTCCTATAGGATGTAGGACCCCACTAATGGGCAACTTTGACTAAGGACTCCATACCATCCTGGTTGGAACTTTTTTTTTAAACTGCTCCATTGCCGGGGCGCCTGGGTGGCGCAGTCGGTTAAGCGTCCGACTTCAGCCAGGTCACGATCTCGCGGTCCGTGAGTTCGAGCCCTGCGTCGGGCTCTGGGCTGATGGCTCGGAGCCTGGAGCCTGTTTCCGATTCTGTGTCTCCCTCTCTCTCTGCCCCGCCCCCGTTCATGCTCTGTCTCTCTCTGTCCCAAAAATAAATAAATGTTGAAAAAAAAATTAAAAAAAAAAAATAAACTGCTCCATTGCCTAAAGAATGTTCTGCCTTCCCTCTTTTTTTCAGGCACTCGGAAGGCTATTTCTGCCTACTTCTGTTTGCTTCCCATTTATCCCTCACAGGTGTTTCTCCCAATAAATCTCTTGTACACGGAATCTCATCTTGGTGGCCGACTCTCCAATGAATAAACACAGAAGTAGTTGTAGTAGTCCAGGCAAGGGAGGATGCCAGCTGAGAGGAGGACATCAGAAGTGGACAGATGTGGTGTGTACTGACATGTATTGCAATGAAATAATGTACTGCACCTGCCTGCTGTGTGATTAGATGTTGGGAAAGGTGGAATGAGAGGATATTAATTTATATCAAATGGCATAGGACTGCAGTCTCTAGCTACTTTGGATATAACTGCCTCTTGTACTACAAAGCAAGGTTTCCTTGGGGATTCACAGAGGTAAATGCCTCATTTTATGATTTAAATCGTGATAGATAATGTTCCAAAAGGAAGCTGCATGAGAGATAGGCAGAGACTAAATAGCCAGTTACTATACTTATATTTCTCTCCCTCGCCTTTATCACGTGTTCTTCCTTCCTGATTTATTTTGTGTGTCTTCCATTTTAAACAAATTTTATTTCTCTTAACTCCTTTTGCTCTTAGCAACACTTGTCATCAATGGTCTCTCATGGCTTCTTTAACCACTTGGCTTTTAGGACCCCACACACTCTGGGATCTCTTCCCACCACACTGGCAATGCCTTCTCAGTTTCTGTTGCTAGTTGTTCCTTCCCTGCTTGACCTTCCAATGTTGGAGTGCCCCTGGGCTCAACCCTCATGCTTCTCTTCCATTCATACTCATACCTCTCACCTCCTATATTATTTTAACCAGTCCTGGAACTTCAAATACCATGAATTTTCTCATGACTCCCAAACTGACATATGGAACCCTGACTCCCAGACTTCTCCCTGAGCTCCAGGTTTGCTATCCAACGGCCAACTCAGTATCTTCACTTGAATATCTAATAGGCATTTCCAACATACCCAGAAGGAACTTTTGACTTCCCACTAACACTTCCCCAGATCCTTCTGCTATCCTCCTCTTTCCCCAGGTTCCCCATCTCATAAAAAGCAACTTCTAACAGCCAATGGATTCCTCTCTTCCATAACTGCTCCCCTTCCTTCTCTGTATACCTAACCATAAACAAATCTACCTGTCAGACCTACCCTCCCCTGGCACTTTGTATTCCCTTTACTAGTTTTCTTTTTCTTTCACTATGCATGCAAGCATATATACTTTTTGTTTACTTGTGTCAAAACAAAACAAAAAACAAGAACATAAGCCTGTCTCTTTGCCCACCACTCTTTCTCCAGGGCTAAGAACTGTACTTGACACATAGTAGGCATCATAATGACAAATTGACAGATTGACAAATGTCTAAGGGAATAAATAAATGAATCAAGCAGAGTTCCCTAATGCCTTTAACATTACCTAGTTTTATCCTTTTAGGACCTCCATTCTAAAAATCACTTCTTGCTTGGAAGTGTACGACTCACTAATAGAGCTCCAGGTCACTGAAGCTTTTAATATAACAGTAATTACTTTTAACTAACATTTTAAACTCATATAGTTTTCATTTTATACTTCACAGGTATTATCTGCAAAGTGAGCAAGTGAATAGATGCACCTCTAACTTTTCAGGATGCCCCACCCTTACCAAAGGCACGAACTCCCAGCCAGCATTTTCCCAATGAAATTCAAATCCAGATTTAAAAACAAAATCCACATCATCTTTTCTCTTGCATTGTTCATCACCGTCCATAAAAGTATCCATCTCCCCATTTTCTTCTAATGGATTATTTGATGATTTCTGATCAGTGTTCTGCAAATTTTAATGTTGCCAATGTTATCAATTGTTATCTGACAGAATGCACCGGTCCTCATCCCTTAGTTCCACCCCAGAAACCACTACACTGTCCTTGAAAACACTTCTTGCCACTACATTTGGCCCACACTAATGCACATTTGATTTTTAAAAGCAAAACTACTTTTTCTGGCACCGGTAGCTCCCTAAGCAGATGAACCTAGAAGCTATGCCATGAACTGATTGTTTCAGAGACATTTTAAGGTAAGAAAGTTTGAAAGCAACATATAGAAGGGTCAGTATGCTTTTCTACCAATTGGTTTTCCTGAGAACATTTGGTCAAAAAGCCAATCTTTCTATTCCAAGTTTATGCGAGTTTCTGGGGGGAAATAACCTTTATCACTGGGCTGTCAGAAAATCCTAGAACCTAAGGAAAAAGAAACCAGACCTGTAACCAAGAAAAATGCTTTTGAAGAAAAATGTATTGCTCCGTATTTTAAGTGGAAAGTATTCCTTGTGCTACAGAAAGCAATTTTCATGTTTAGCTGCTGCTGAAAATGATGGATGTTCTAAGCACTTATTTATTTTTTTAATACGAAATTGTCAAATTGGTTTCCATACAACACCCAGTGCTCATCCCAATAGGTGACCTCCTCAATGCCCATCACCCCCCTCCCTCCCACACCCCATCAACCCTCAGTTTGTTCTCAGTTTTTAAGAGTCTCTTATGGTTTGGCTCCCTCCCTCGCTTAACTTTTTTTTTCCTTCCCTTCCCCCATGGTTCTCTGGTAAATTTCTCAGGATCCACAAAAGAGTGAAAACACTTGGTATCTGTTCCTCTCTATATGACTTATTTCACTTAGCATAACACTCTCCAGTTCCATCCACATTGCTACAAACGGCCGTATTTCATTCTTTCTCATTGCCACATAGTATCCCATTGTGTATATAAACCACGATTTCTTTATCCATTCATCAGTTGATGGACATTTGGGCTCTTTCCATAATTTGGCTGTTGTTGAAAGTGCTGCTATAAACACTGGGGTACAAGTGCCCCTATGCATCAGCACTGTATCTAACCACTTACTTAAAGTACAACTTCCTAAATTAATACACAAGACTGTGTCTTTTGTAAGAGCGATTTCTCCTGTTTCTCTCACACTTCCAAAAAACTTAACTCCCCAAAAGTAAATCCAGATATTACAAATATCAAATAAACTTGAAAGTAATATTATTCCTCAAGAGAAGAATATGAAAGGTTTCTTTTTTTAAAAAAATGATATATTTCGTACATTAATTTCAGTTACATATTTGCCAGAGAATAAAAAAACTGGGGCTGTGTCATCACAGTGTGTGAGATCTTTAACTTATTTTGGATAACTGAAGTAATTTATTTAAATGTTTGATTTTTGTGACAAAATTGTGTCTTATAACTTGCTCAGTATCACTAGTTACTGAGTCTTTATTCTGGTTTTCTTCCCATGTGTTACATTTTCTTTATTATGGCATAGTCCTATTAAGCTTGCACCCTATAACTCCTTCCTTCACTCATTCAACAATCTTTTATTGAGCTTCTACGATATGCCAGGTACTATACTGGGTACTGGAAATATACTAGCAATCAATGCCTTGGGGTATTCACAGTCCAGCTGTTTTATGTCATAATGCCTAAAATTGGGCATCTTTGAGGAAAATTTTTAATTAAACACACATATTAGTTGTTGCCCTACTTGTTTCCTCCACCAGACTGGGAACTCTTGAAGGTAGAGATCATAAAGTTGTCCTCCTGGTTTCTCATAATCTGTCCTAGTGCCAGGTATCCAGTAGGTACCCAGTAAATACAGATCATGTCTTCTCATCCTAGACCTGATCAGTTCTAAATGTCTCAAGAATATCAGATAAAAATACAATGGTAAAAATCAGTTTTGCTTCCCCTATTGGCATCTACAAAGGCTTAAGGAGACTTAGGTCAAATTAGAAATCATCATGACCATCCTGAAATAAATTAATATATGAAATGGGGCTGGAGACTGACTTGGCCTGGAATGTTATATTTCTGAGAGTTACCTGACGGCTCATAAAACCAGGTTTTAGAGATACACTCATAGATATGTTATGGGTTTTCTAGGACTAGATAGCTGTCTATTATATCTCTAATGGACAAAAATTTGATCCGAAGCCCACATCCCCAAATCTTTGACCAAGCATTTACTACAGCACATGGTCCCTCAGTGAAAGAGACATCATTCATTCATCCAGTCATCAGATATTTACAGGGTGCTTACCATGTTCTGGAGAACAGACTGAAGTCTGCATTAGATACTGGCCATTACTCAGTGATTTGCACAATTCCAGGAGAAACTCCTCCTGTGCCTCCAGGGCATCATTTCCCCTTCATCACGAGGCTGAGACAGCAGGCAAGCAGCCTGCCCATATTCAAATGCTGGCCTTGTAATTCTAGTTCATCTCCACTTTTGCTAGAGTAAGCCAACAGAGACCCAGATAAGAGAGCCATCCTGAAGCAAAGAGCTCAGCTAGCATGCTGAGCCAGTGTATACAACCAATTCCATTTCCCATTGGTCTCATCCTGATGCTGATTAGGAATTACAGAAGTTGGGTTATCCCTTAAACTGAAGACACCATAAAGTCTGGTATTTACCCACCAACATTATTGGAGGGAAAAGAATGAGAGCATGCACCTCATCAGAAAGTTTTTATAGAAAGGTTTTCCTGATGATCCCTTATTCCTCCCACCAAAAGCACTATGGTATTTCACTGAGAATTCCACTCTACCTCCTTTTTGGGCACTAGAATAAGGAAAGAGAAAAGACTTTAAACTTACACACCCAAACACCTATGCCCCATAGACACTGGACAGTAGGGCCAAAACTATTGTGCTCAGAGACTTTCCACCAGCCCAGGCCTGGTCCCAGTCTGCTGAGGCCGAGGCATAGTAGGCAGGCAGACATAAAGCATACTGCCTCTTCTCCTACCCACCCCTTCCCCATAGAATTTCATTTCACTGGCACCACAGAGCAAGCCACCAGATTTCCCATTAAGGGAATAGCAGTTAGGCTACATGCATATAGTGTCCTCACTTTCAAAAATCTACTAGGAATGTTATTACCACTTTCTCACAAACATACTTTGGTGTTAGAAAAAAACCAGAATCTTATTGTCTCATTCTTTAATCTGTTTAACTTTTCCTTCCCCATCTTTTGCCCCACTAGCCATGATGCCACAAGTCTTATCAATGTTTTCAAGTCAATGTTTCTTGCATTTCTTAAAAGGAAAGCCCCTTCATGTACTGCTGTGATTAACAGTAAATGGCAGTGTGTAGCTTCTCCATTTGATAAAAAGATGCTCTAGAATCATACGGTTTGGCAATCAACCGTCAGGCAGAATCATTCCCTTTAGAAAATCAGCACAGTTTTGTTTTGTTTTTCTTTCTTTTCATCTTTCTCCTTAAACCACTTCTTTCATTTAACCATTATTGTTCTGGTTTGCAGTTCATGATACTTACTCCCAAAAGAATGGAAAATGTGTTACTTATGTTTATGTCTCTTATCCATTACTTGGCATATTAGAGGGATTTTATGAATCTCTGTCATAAGGACTTTTTGAAATTTTATTACTGAAAATCTATTTTCTACACACTTACCAAAGTGATTTATAAATCCCCAAATCTCTGGGTATCTGGGTGACTCAGTGGATTAAGTGTCCCACTTCAGCTCGGGTCACAATCTCACAGTTAACGAGTTCAAGCCCCGCATCAAGCTCACTGCTGTCAGCCTAGAGCTTCACTTCAGATCTTCTGTCCCCTCTCTCTCTGCCCCTCCACCAGTCACGCCATCTCCCTCTCAAAAATGAACAAAAAAAAAGAGAGAGAGAGAGAGAATTCCCCAAATCTCAGCAGATTAGTCATGTACTCAAAAGTCACATAAAGCTTCAGAATGTATATTCTAGTACCTTTGATGAAAATGCTTCCTGGAAATCTATTTTCTTTAAATAATTCCTTCCGCAAAAGCCCAAGGTCTTTTTTTTTTTCTAGCTTCTACAGAAGTTTCTTTCCTCTTTCTTCAAGCAAGTAGGTCTAACATCTAGTCAGTACCCATAACCTTCCTTAGCATGTATTCTTTGGAAACACACCACTATTTCTGACTGGATTCAATCCTAACCAAACTAAAATCTTAATATTAAAAAATCAGAGTGGTTACATTGAGGACGACTTCATGTAAGACGCTTATAGTAAGTGGTCCCATTTTTTTCTCCCCAAGATTCACATTACCTCTTCAACAGTAATTTTTAAACTGTTTTGAAAATTTCAATGAACTCTTCACAAAAATGTAAAATTATCATACCTTTTCAAAAACTGCTAATGTTAATATTATCAATTTGAATTCAAAATCCACTTATTTAATAGATATCACATGATCCAAAATGTTTACATTATTACAGGCTACACTTTAGAATCATTATGGCTATAAGTTAATTGTTGAAAAAATAATTAAAGCCATTATTCCTACTAATAGCACACAGAATATAAAACTAACTTTAAGAGCTGGTTAATTACATAGAATTAGTAGTCAGATAAAGAACCTCAGGAAGAATTTTTGTCACCTCCACACACTTGCACAAAATGACTGTCCTCTCTCTTTTTTCTCCCCCCCCCCCCGCCCTTTCTCCTTATTCTCTGGAATTACATCTAGTTCAGTAGTTTTCAGACTTACAGATTTGGCCAACTAGAAAAATTATTTTTTGTTGAGAAAAAAAAATGTCATGGTTCTTTGTTCTTCTGTATGTGACACTTACTGACTCTTGTTTCAGACTCTTCAAGAATGATAGATAGCAAATAGCTTTGCAGGGTGGAGATGGCATCATCTCTCTCCTGACCAAAGGGCAGGCATGCTTATTGTCCATTATAAAAGATTCAAGTTCCATAAACTCAAGTCTCCTCTTTTCTCATGCTACTCACAGTGCACGTGCTAGTGCCATCTGGCCCTCTTTGTACTACCCTTAGGACTCAGGGAACAGATGCAAATATGCTGATGCCCATGCTGTTCATTGTGCCATGAAAATAAGTCTTTTGTCTCTAACTCAGGAGTCACTTATCTTCTGTCAGGATCCATGAAACTGTAATATATTAACTTTTTAGCTTGCAAGTATAGTAAAACTTCAGACCCTTCATAGTTCTTGATAGGTTTTTTTAATACTGACCCAAATAATTGCCAACTCTTTGTTTCTCTAAAATTCAACTTAAAAATACAAATTTCTACCATTTTCTATTACCATCTTTGTATCAAAGAAAGTATAAAAGATACAATCTCATAGTAAAGGACAGAGCAAGGAAATTTTGGTCAAGGACTAATAACGTCCCAGGCCAAAGACTTCCAGGTGTTTGGGGAACACACCCTACAAAGTGCTGCCTCAATTTCAATTCTGCATGGCCCTTAGGGATAGTGCTTCTGGAAGTCCAGAAGGTTGTGAAGTAAAATCTGTTACCTTACGTACAGACAACCTGTGCAGCTCTCACCAGACACCTTCACATTCATGAAGGTAGTTTCTTGTAATAGTGAAGGAGGAAGACATGAAGACCACCCAAAACTCAGAAAGACACTGGCTTCCCTAAGGCTCAGGAGTCTCTGAGATGGACACTGAAGAGAAAAAAAGCTGTGGGGATGGGGCCACCTGCTATCTGCTTTGTCTGCTGCAGTGGCAGGCGCAGGCAGTCATTCAGGGGAGCTGCAATATCAGGTAGCAAAACCCCTCTGCTTCTTCCAAGTCTAACATTTGGTTACAAAAAAAGAAAATAGCATCTGGAAATACTTTTTTATTCTACTGGATGCTATTCCATACGGATGGTCACTTCAAATATACATTGAAAAGCCAAAGCTTAAATCTACATCAACATTAAGGAAGAAGGAAGAAAAATGAAAACTTGGCAGAATTTTTTTTCCTAAAATAAGCATTCTATATTCTAAATCCCTAGAAGGAACTTTGGAACTTGTCTCAGTTACTCCATCTCTCCAATTTGTATGAATTGGACTCAATGGCCCTTTGGAACCAGTTAAAGAGTTCCTCAAATCAAGCCAGTGTTCTTCAAATTTTGGCAAAGATGATATGGGATGAGAAATAAGGCAAAGCTTCCTGGGGGCAGTTCCAATTCTTCTTTATTTTCCTCTGTCTCTGCTCATAATTGTAAGGGATTAGAGTCCCTAATAATGAAAAATGTTAGGGAAAATACCCAACTATGATCATGATTACTAAAAACGGACTTGGAAATGCTTTTATCCCTGATGAATATGGATGTAAAAATTCTCAGTAAGATACTAGCAAATCAAATTCAACAGCATGTAAAAATAATTATTCACCATGATCAAGGGGGATTCATTCCTGGGGTGCAGGGCTGGTTCAACATTCGCAAATCAATCAACATGATACATCACATCAATAAAAGAAAAGATAAGAACCATATGATCCTTGTCAATCAATGCAGAAAAAGCATTTGACAAAATTCAGCATCCTTTCTGAATAAAAACCCTCAAGAAAGTCGGGATAGAAGGAACACACTTAAACATCATAAAAGCCATTTATGAAAAGCCCACAGCTCACATCATCCTCAATGGGGAAAACTGAGAGCTTTCACCCTGAGATCAGGAACATGACAGGGATGCCCACTCTCACCGCTATTGTTTAACACAGTGTTGGAAATCCTAGCATCAGCAATCAGACCACAAAAGGAAATCAAAGGCATCAAAACTGGCAAAGATGAAGTCAAACTTCCGCTTTTAGCAGATGACATGATATCTACATAGAAAACCCAACAGACTCCACCAAAAGTCTGCTAGAACTGATACATGAATTCAGCAAAGTCGCAGGGTACAAAATCAATGTACAGAAATCAGTTGCATTTTTATACACCAATAATGAAGCAACAGAAAGAGAAATAAAGGAACCGATCCCATTCACTATTGCACCAAGAACCATAAAACACCTAGCAACAAACCTAACCAAAGATGTAAAAGATCTGCATGCTGAAAACTACAGAAAGCTTATGAAGGAAATTGAAGAAGATACAAAGAAATGGAAGAACATTCCATGCTCATGGATTATAAGAATAAATATTGTTAAAATGTCAATACTACCCAAAGCTATCTACACATTCAATGCAATCCCAATCAAAATTGCACCAGCATTCTTCTCAAAGCTAGAACAAACAATCCTAAAATTAGTATGGAATCACAAAAAAAAAACCCGAATAGCCAAAGTAATATTGAAGAAGAAGACCAAAGCAGGAGGAATCACAATCCCAGACTTTAGCCTCTACTACAAAGCTGTCATCATCAAGACAGCATGGTATTGGCACAAAAACAGACACACAAACCAACAGAATAGAATAGAGACCCCAGAAATGGACCCACAAATGTATGGCCAACTAATCTTTGACAAAGGAGGAAAGAATATCCAATGGAAAAAAGACAGTCTCTTTAACAAATGGTGCTGGGAGAACTGGACAGCAACATGCAGAAGAATGAAACTAGATCACTTTCTTACACCATTCACAAAAATAAACTCAAAATGGATGGAAGGGCCTGAATGTGAGACAGGAAACTATCAAAACCCTAAAGGAGAAAGCGGTTTTTTCCCTCTTTGACTTCAGCCGCAGCAATTTTTTACTGGACACATCTTCAAAGGCAAGGGAATTAAAAGCAAACATGAACTATTGGGACCTCATCAAGATAAAAAGTTTCTGCACTGCAAAGGAAACAATCAACAAAACTAAAAGGCAACCAACGGAATGGGAAAAGATATTTGCAAATGACATATCAGACAATGGGCTAGTATCCAAAATCTATAAAGAACTCACCAAACTCCATGCCCAAAAAACAAATAATCCAGTGAAGAAATGGGCAGAAGACATGAATAGACACTTCTCTAAAGAAGACATCCAGATGGCCAACAGGCACATGAAAAGATGCTCAACATAACTCCTCATCAGGGAAATACAAATCAAAACCACACTCAGATAACACCTCACGCCAGTCACAGTGGCTAAAATGAACAAATGAGGAAACTATAGATGCTGGCGAGGATGTGGAGAAATGGGAACCCTCTTGCACTGTTGGTGGGAAGCAAACTGGTGCAGCCACTGAGGAAAACAGTGTGGAGGTTCCTCAAAAAATTAAAAATAGATCTACCCTGTGACCCAGTTATAGCACTGCTAGGAATTTACCCAAGGGATACAGGAGTGCTGATGCATAGGGGCACATGTACCCCAATGTTTATAGCAGCACTTTCAACGATAGCCAAATTATGGAAAGAGCCTAAATGTCCATCAACTGAAGAATAGATAAGGAAGATGTGGTGTATATATACAATGGAATGAGAAAGAATGAAATCTGACCATTTGTAGCAATGTGGATGGAACTGGAGGGTATTATGTTAAGTGAAATAAGTCAGGCAGAGAAAGACAGCTACCATATCTTTTCACTCTTATGTGGATCCTGAGAAACTTAACAGAAGACCATGGGGAGGGGAAGGGGGAAAAAAGTTACAGAGAGGCATGGAGGCAAACCATAAGAGACTCTTAAATCCTGAGAACAAACTGAGGGTTGATAGGGGTAGGGGAGAGGGGAAAGTGGGTGATGGGCATTGAGGAGGGCACCTGTTGGGATGAGCACTGGGTGTTGTATGGAAACCAATTTGATAATAAATTATATTAAAAAAAAGAAAAGAAAATACTTCGTCAAAGCAGCTAACAAGATTTCAGAGTCGTGAGGCATAACACATATTAGTTCCCATTCCCTCAACACATCACATTTCTTGTCTTGTTAAAATAATTCTGAGCCCCATATAAACAATTCTTCTACAGCTCAATTCTAGACATAGACATCCTCCTGCCAGAGGATAAAGTCTTGCTGCAGAAGTACTGCTTTCCAGCAACTGGGATCAGTACCTCTTTCCCTCTAATTGTAGCTCATACCCATGTGCTTTAAAAAAAACCTCTAGGAGACTGGAAAAAGGACAAAATCTTTAGCCCTGCTTATGTAAAGAATAAACAAACTCTGTATTATAAAAATCTTGGCTGGTTAACTTGAAGGTAACTTCCTCTTTAAAAATCTCTCTTAAATTTACAAAAAAAAAAAAAAAAAAAAAAAAAAAAAAAAAAAAGCTTCACTGGGTAAGGGAAGACCTTCTCCTCAAAGGTCCAAACTTCTCCAACATGGCTCTGTACAGAACACCCTTGGAACATGTACTCCTTCTGAACCTGGCCCCCACCTCCTCGCCCCTGATTCCAAGACTGTTCTCTCACCATAGGACCTTAGCACCTGCTGTCCCCTTTGAATAATACCTCATTGTGTTCACCTTCTTCTAAAAGTCTTCCCTAATGCCCAGGCTGGTTCCAGGTAGTTTCACTACCTGGAGCATCTTTGTGGCACGCCATAAGCGTTTTTGTTGTAGAACTAATTACCGTAAGGCAATTTTGCCATAAAAGACAAAAAAAAAATAACTGGTTGACAGTTTACTGGTTTCAACTGGTTGACAGTTTGGTTTCATTTCTCCATTGATGCAGTACTCCCATTTTTATATTATTAAATCTTAGCCCTCATAATAGTCTATACAGTGGGACAGAGTTTTGAACCCACATTTTCCAAAGAACTTTGGAGCATCTATCAAGGGATATGTGACGATATGCCAAGAAGAGTGTAGAAGGCTTTCACAATACAATATAAGGTTGAGTTACAAACATGCATCCTAGTATTTGGAAACTGATACCTCTTTTATTTTATTTTTTTAACATTTACTTATTCTTGAGAGACAGACAGAGCAAGAGTCGGGGAGGGGCAGAGAGAGAGGGACACACAGAATCTGAAGCAGGCTCCAGGATCTGAGCTGTTAGCACAGAGCCTGATGCGGGGCTGGAACCCACGAACCATAATATCATGACCTTAGCTGAAGTAGGAGACTTAACCAATGGAGCCACCCAGGCACCCCACTGATATCTCTTTTAATGAAGGAAGAAATTTTAGCAAAAAAAGAAAAAGTGAGATGCTGAACAAGGAGACAAAGTAGAAAAAAAAGTGTATATTATGAATGAAAGACATTGAAGACAAGTGCATAGGAAGAATCCACAAAATAAAATCAGTTATTTGCACAGTACTGCCATGAATCTACACACATTTTAAGTGTCAAATATTTTGTATTTCACAGTCTTTTTAATTGTTATTCATTTTTCATGTTTCATTATGTCCTTTTTAATGAATGTTCCCCTTTTATTTTTTGTGATTTTTATCTTCGGCAGCAAAACTGCCTTGTAGCCAACTCGTTATGCAGCAAGTGCAGCAAAAAATATCAGACATGGCCTGGACTCAGTGTACTCTAGAGCATATTAGAGCTCTTCTGTCTCTACCTGTCATAAGTGTATGTTGTGTGCTGTAATGGCTGGTTGTCTTTCCTTAATTTCTTTCTAAACAGACCTCATTAAAGTTGGGGATTTTCCGGGAATTAATACAGTATGTGACACTCTGTAATCACAAAAGATATTTGTTGAAGTAATGAATGAGTAAATTTTTCAAACCTTGTTTTTGCATTTTGAGCCAGATAATATAAACCTGCTTATAACTAGTTGAATATAGTTCTATTTATGTCTTGAGGAGCTACAAAATAACGAAGTCACATAGTAACCTTGCTGTACTTCAATGAAGAAACAAATGGGAGCTCAGAAAGTCATTTTTAATCAAAATAATCAGACTCTGATTTGATATAGCACATTACTGTCTAAGTTCAACACAGTATAGGAAGAGCAGTAAGGAACATCTTAGCATAGAATATTCTTTCTGTTGTGCAATAATATGTATTCTGAAGGGAAGAAGGACTTAATTCATTTATAAACAGAAGATATTTACAAATATTTCCATAATATATCTTCATTAATCACAGACTCTTCTTTCCAAAATATGAAAAGAATTTATTCATCTGTACTAAAGCAATATACATAATATATTCATCATTTTTTCTTAAAAAGTGACTTACTCCTCAAAGAAAATGCATTTAATTAGGTATATAATTCATTTTAAAGTGAAATCATATTTTAGAAAAAAGTCCATTTTAACCTAAAATAATAGTTTCAAAGCCATAAATATATTTAAATGATATTTTTTATTATTCTAAAGTGCTGACAGAAGTATTACCTTTGGTAAAAGCACTATTCCTCATCATTTATTGTATATTTTGTGTTCGTAGTAGAAATAATCCAATTGTCCTAATTAGGACTGCTATAACAAATTACCATAGGCTAAGTGGCTTACAAACTTTAGAATTTATTTCTCACAGTTCTAGAGACCGGGAGTTCAAGACCAGGGTGCAGGGATGGTCAAGCTCTGGTGAGAATGGTTTTGAGGTTGTAGATGCAGATTTGTCCTTCGCACAGCTGAGCACAGCAAGTTCTCCCTTTACTCTTCATAAGGGCACTAGTCCATACACGAGGGCTCTGCCCTGTGACCTCATCTAATCCTAATCACCTCCCAAAAGTCACATCTCCTAATGCCATCATATTTAGGGTGAGGTTTCAACACATGAATCTGGGGGTACACAACTCTTCTTTTAGTCCATAACAACTATTGAGCCAAGAAACATACTTGAAACAATGAGTAACAATTAAAGGTGGTGGTGGTAGTGAAGACAACTGGTGGCATGGGGTTTCCTGGAATGAGTAATTAAGAAGGAAGATGAAATCTGGGACTTCACAGAGGAACTGGGGCTTTATTGAGATCAGATGACATCCAGTAAAGTGAGAAGAGGAAGAAAGTGCCTACAGGCAGTGGAAGCACAGAAAGTCCAACGGAAGCAGTGCGGGAACACCAGGAGGACTAACGAGGCCAAGCAACCCACCTGAGGGCAAAAGTGTTGGGAGTAAAAAGAAGCTGGAAGCAAGCACCTGGGGCATTTGGGGTTCATCAGACAGGCATCTGCATTTTTTTTAAGAGGAAGACATACATACGTCTTCGGTGTTTTGGAAAATTTCTTTCCCTGTGGTTCGTAAGCAGATTGTAGATGGTAAAGACCTGGGGAAGAAAGTTGTTTTTCACAAGCATATTAGAAATGAAAAAGGAGAGGGCAAATGATGGAAACATCGTAAAGGATGTTTCTTAATAACTTAAGTAAGACTTAATAACTAAGCTAGGAGGAGGAGTCCAGAATGCCCAAATACCTACATTTCTACAACAGGCCATTGACTGATGCTCTCATTTCCACCCTTTCCAGCTGATTCTTACTAATCAAAATCCCCGCCCAGGCTCCCCATTACCCTCATGCCGAAGCACGAATCCCTGGCATGACCCTGAGTGATCCGTTCCATGTTTATCTCTGCAGCCTCATCTCTCCCACCTCACTTCCCACCTCAAAGAACTCCAGCCACATCTAGGTTCCCATACATGCAGTTTCCCCTGCCTGGAATTTCTGGAACTCATTCTTCCTTCCTGACCCAGCACCATTATCCCTCTGTGTCTCTCTCACACATGAACACACACCCCACTTCATTTGGCTAACTCCCACTAATCCTTGCTTTCTTAGTTTGAATGTCACTTCCTTATATAAACCTCTGTCTTACCAAACTAGGTAAGGTTGCCTGGTTATTTGATTCCACAACGCTCTGAATTTCTGCAAACTACCCATAACATTCATAATCACGTGTGCAATATCTGCCTCTCCACTAGACTCTAAGTTCCATGGGGGCAGAGATTTTGTCTGATTGACACTTCTATGCTTATATTCACAATACCCAATCCAGTGTCTTGAAATATAATTTGCATACCAAAAATGTTTATTATATAAATTAATGAGACCCTAAAATATTGAGTATTGTTGATTGAAATGAAGTTCTGACCACAACACTTCACCCAAAATTTAGATCTTGAGAGAAAAAGCCACCATACAAAAAACAAATAAATTGGGGCACCTGGGTGGCTCAATCAGTTGAGCGGTTGAGCATTCAACTCTTGATCTTGACTCACGTCATGATCTCACAGTTCGTTGGATTGAGCCCTGAGTCTGGCTAGGCACAATAAGTGCAGAGCCTGCTTGGGATTGTCTCTCTCCCTCTCTCTCTGCCTCTCCCAGACTCGTATGCACACTCTTTCTTTATCTCAAAATAAATAAACTTAAAAAAAAACACGTATTACTTTAAAAATATGCAAATAAATAACTCCCAGCAGTTCTATACTGGTTTCTACCAGTATATAATTATCTCCTTCCTTCAGCTTCATCTACCCAGTATTTGATTGCCTTTGATTTATAATATTCATGAGTATTTTCCACCTATTACCACCTAAAGCCAAAGAAAATTACAGTTGCAAATCTATCCTCTATGTTACCTCCCCTAATTACCTACATATCAGATTATTTTGAACTATAAGAGACATAAAGTTGTAAAAGTTAAGTATTCTGCATTTTCAATATGCCAAAGGTTATGTATAAGACATATTTTCTTCTTCCTATCCTGAGAGGATTTTTCTCATCTGCTATAATTCAACTTTAGATGCTATTCAAAGAACCACAAGAATGATTCAGCATCTAAATGGCACCCTGAAGTGGCCTCCATCCTAATGTGGCAACATGCCCAATTTTTTATTTCCATTATCATGGAATTTCCTCTTTTTTATGAGGCATGTCCAGCTGGGGAAATTGGCAAAGGAAACAAAAAAAAATGCCCTTTCTCTTTGAATTCATTAAACCGGGCTCCAAACACACTAGGAGAATACTGATTGGAGTGTAAGCTGCTAGAAGACAGAGTGCTTTGTGCATGGTAGAAATTCAGTGAACTTCTTAACTTCAAAAATTTTATTAAATTGCCAACTTCAGAAAGCAATTCTCTGACTTAATGGAACACTCTCATATTCTGAACCCACCTAATTAATAAGAATTTGCAAGACTTTAACTCTCAAAAGAGAGAGAGAGAGATTATCAAAAAGCAATTCAAAGATTAAAAAGGAAAACTTGAAGATAGCAGCTGAGGAAACGGGATCTTTCCACCAAACTCTCTGACGTTGAACTTGGAAAAGAGAATTATCATTACCATATTGGTACCACCATCATATAGTCGAGTTCTACTTCAGTTGTTTTACATGAATGGTTTGAGTCTTTCCTCCCTCAAGACCACCGTATCTGTACAAGCCAGGTGTGCTATAACCAATTCCTCTTCTTGAAGAAATGAGAATAAACTAAAACTGTTAGGTTATAGCAGAGTCTAAGAGTAAAGATTATGTAATACTAACAAAACCTGTTCTATTAAAAGTACAGCCAAGTTCTCTTTACCTGAAGTAGTCAAGAAACAGACATCTGGCTAATGAAAGATCCAGTCAAATCTTACATAGTAACCAGAGACTACAAGTGCCGATTTAGAAAATAATATAATATGCTATAACAAAAATTATATTTGGTATATCCTAATCTATACTTGACCCAAATCCTCTCAGGATGTTTCCAGGCCCTGTGACCAACATTCGGAATGTCATTAGTCATTACTGTTTGCAAACCAGAAGCATAAGAAGAGAGGAGTCAAGCTGCACCCACCCCAAAAGACATCTGGAGTGTTTTGTTATTGTTTAATCAGTCCCTGATCTTGATGGCAACTTACTTACTTATTTGTCTCTTTCTCACTTTTCAGATGACAGTGTAATGCCAATTTTGACTCCAAATTAAGTAGTCATGAAGTCAGGAAATACAGATTTTAATCCTGAGTCTGTCATTCCCTTTGTGAGCTGGAGCAGGTCAAATAAGCACTTTGTAAAATAAGGGGACTGTTAAAATAATTGATCAAGGCCCTTTCTACAATAAGAATCTAGGAGGGTAAGAACAGTCATTCTTAGAAAGTTCTGTTGAGAGAACATCATTAATGTAACAATGAAAAAAAAAAGTTTGCCTATTTACACCTAGAAAGTATAAAAATCAATGAATGAACACAACTACCACTCTATTGAGGGAAGAGACATGAATTCTAGCAATGGAGTATTTACCTCTCCTGAAACTTCTCTTAGGAGGAAATCTGGTTGTAATATCTGATATATGAGAGTTAGGCTTTAAGATGGGCAAAGTCAAGGCTAAAGAAGGGCTTCAGAAAGAGTTCAGGATAGACCAGCACTATCTGATAGAAGTGGGAAGGATTAGCTAAGCCCCAATGCTAGCTCCCTGGCTGTCTGGACTCAGGACTGACCCATCTTTCTGCCTCCATTCTTTTTTTTTTTTTTTTTTTTTTTTTGCTTCCAGTTCAGAACTTCTTAATTACCAACTGCATCCTGATATCTGACACTTAGATACCATTTACCAAGGCTGCAATATTCTCACCCAAGCTCTCTTGGCTCCTTGACCTTCTAACTTATATTTCTGCCACTCCAACCATTTTCCACTTTCTTTTCTCAGAAGGCTTGACAGTTTTTACCAACCACCCTTTGCCACTAGGCTCCAGAGACAGGAAAGAAGCTAGGTGTGGAACATATTTTGAGCCAGTGTTTTAAACACTCTAAGTTAATTCATTCTTTCAACAAGCAATTATTTTTTTTTTAATTTTTTTTTTCAACGTTTATTTATTTTTGGGACAGAGAGAGACAGAGCATGAACAGGGGAGGGGCAGAGAGAGAGAGGGAGACACAGAATCGGAAACAGGCTCCAGGCTCCGAGCCATCAGCCCAGAGCCCGACGCGGGGCTCGAACTCACGGACCGCGAGATCGTGACCTGGCTGAAGTCGGATGCTCAACCGACTGCGCCACCCAGGCGCCCCAACAAGCAATTATTAAGAGCCTACTGTGTGCCAGGCACTACAAATGAACAAGGAAATAGTAGGTATGAACAGGTGCTAAGGTGAAATGACACACAGTGATATTATAGGAATGTTAAAGACTACTTTAGGTTGATTGGTCAGGAAAAGTCTCACTGAGGGGGAGATATTTAAGCTAAGTCCTGAATGAGAGGAAGGAGGCAGCCATATAGAGAAATGGGAGTAAGGAGACAGACATTAATGGCAAAGGGAACTGCCGTGGCAAAGGCATTCTGACAGAAATTTTCAGAATTGACAGAAATTCTTGGTGAATTGAGGAATAGAAAGAACGATGTGGCCAAAACACAGGGAGAGAGCCGAAGTGAAGACAAGATGAAACTGGAAAGTTATGTTGAGGCAAAGAAGGGAAGTCATTGTAGGCTGAAGTTAAGGAGGTTGGGTTTTACTCTGAGGGCAGTCATGTGATATGATATGATCTACTTTTTTTTTTTATTTCAAGTTTTTATTTAAATTCTAGGTAGTTAACATATATGGTAAAATTGATTTCAGATGTAGAATTTAGTGATTTTGATATGGTCTACATTTTAAAAGATTTTGATATGGTCTACATTTAAAAGATGGTTCCAGGGGCGCCTGGGTGGCGCAGTCGGTTAAGCGTCCGACTTCAGCCAGGTCACGATCTCGCGGTCCGTGAGTTCGAGCCCCGCGTCAGGCTCTGGGCTGATGGCTCAGAGCCTGGAGCCTGTTTCCGATTCTGTGTCTCCCTCTCTCTCTGCCCCTCCCCCGTTCATGCTCTGTCTCTCTCTGTCCCAAAAATAAATAAACGTTGAAAAAAAATTTTTAAATAAAATAAAATAAAATAAAATACAAGATGGTTCCACAACAGTAGAATCCAGGAGGTCCATTACAAGCCCATGGCAATGATCCAGGTAAAATGTACTGGTAGTCTAGTCTAGGACAGTAACCATGGAGATAGAAAAAAAGTGCATATCATTTGGAGGTAAAGGTTGCAAGACTAGACGATTGATTAGATATGGACAATAAGGGAAAGAGGAACCAAAGATGACCATAGGTTTTGGCAACTGAGTACACAGTCATGCCACTTACTAGGATGGGTAAATCTGTGATAAGTAGTGGTATTCTGGTAAATGTTTAACAATCAGCTCTCAGGAGGAACAATCCCTGATTTGTATTCAATTTCAGAATGTAAATATACCCACCATTGCCTAAGTCACTCTACAGGTATGACATAAGTAAGAGATGGTCCCAACTCTAGGCTTTCAGTACCTGGGAGATGGTGGTGTTAGCATATCATTGTTGTTAACAAGTTTTGAAGAGGTAAATAAAATCAAGAATTGTGCTGTAGTCTGGACTAAAGCTAAAAACCCTATTAAATACCCAGGAGTCAAGAAATTGATTGTACTTCTACATGAGAATTAAGTTGCATAGGGGCACTTGTATCCCAATGTTTATAGCAGCACTCTCAACAATAGCCAAATTATGGAAAGAGCCTAAATGTCCATCAACTGATGAATGGATAAAGAAATTGTGGTTTATATACACAATGGAGTACTACGTGGCAATGAGAAAGAATGAAATACGGCCTTTTGTAGCAACGTGGATGGAACTGGAGAGTGTTATGCTAAGTGAAATAAGCCATACAGAGAAAGACAGATACCATATGTTTGCACTCTTATGTGGATCCTGAGAAACTCAACAGGAACCCATGGGGGAGGGGAAGGAGAAAAAAAAGAGGTTAGAGTGGGAGAGAGCCAAAGCATAAGAGACTCT
>NW_024412394.1:35437229-35482965 GCF_014898765.1 Herpailurus yagouaroundi | reverse complement strand
ATTTGCAAATGACATATCGGACAAAGGGCTAGTCTCCAAAATCTATAAAGAGCTCACCAAACTCCACACCCGAAAAGCAAATAACCCAGTGAAGAAATGGGCAGAAAACATGAATAGACACTTCTCTAAAGAAGACATCCGGATGGCCAACAGGCACATGAAAAGATGTTCAGCGTCGCTCCTTATCAGGGAAATACAAATCAAAACCACACTCAGGTATCACCTCACGCCAGTCAGAGTGGCCAAAATGAACAAATCAGGAGACTATAGATGCTGGAGAGGATGTGGAGAAACGGGAACCCTCTTGCACTGTTGGTGGGAATGCAAATTGGTGCAGCCGCTCTGGAAAGCAGTGTGGAGGTTCCTCAGAAAATTAAAAATAGACCTACCCTATGACCCAGCAATAGCACTGCTAGGAATTTATCCAAGGGACACAGGAGTACTGATGCATAGGGGCACTTGTACCCCAATGTTCATAGCAGCACTCTCAACAATAGCCAAATTATGGAAAGAGCCTAAATGTCCATCAACTGATGAATGGATAAAGAAATTGTGGTTTATATACACAATGGAATACTATGTGGCAATGAGAAAAAATGAAATATGGCCTTTTGTAGCAACGTGGATGGAACTGGAGAGTGTGATGCTAAGTGAAATAAGCCATACAGAGAAAGACAGATACCATATGTTTGCACTCTTATGTGGATCCTGAGAAACTTAACAGGAACCCATGGGGAAGGGGAAGGAAAAAAAAAAAAAAGAGGTTAGAGTGGGAGAGAGCCAAAGCATAAGAGACTGTTGAGAACTGAGAACAAACTAAGGGTTGATGGGGGATGGGAAGGAGGAGAGGGTGGGTGATGGGTATTGAGGAGGGCACCTTTTGGGATGAGCACTGGGTGTTGTATGGAAACCAATTTGACAATAAATTTTATATATAAATAAAAAAAAGTGGTGCCTGGGTGGCGCAGTCGGTTAAGCGTCCGACTTCAGCCAGGTCACGATCTCGCGGTCCGTGAGTTTTAGCCTCGTGTCGGGCTCTGGGCTGATGGCTCGGAGCCTGGAGCCTGTTTCCGATTCTGTGTCTCCCTCTCTCTCTCTGCCCCTCCCCCGTTCATGCTCTGTCTCTCTCTGTCCCAAAAAAAATAAATAAAAAACGTTGAAAAAAAAATTAAAAGAAAAAAAAAGAAACTATTATCAAGGAAACATTATCATTATCAAGGAATAAATTTTACCTTCTATTCCAAAGCACCTTGATAAAAATGCCCTAGCTACCAATGTCACAAATACAAATTTTTTTCATTTGTGTGTGAAAGTACATGAAAGTAGGTAAGTAATATACACTAGTGGTTAAGAGTAAGGACCAGGAGATAGAGAGGTTTGTTCATTTACCAGTTGTGACTTTAGAGAAATTATTTAATCTCTCCATGCTCATCTGTCAAATGGCAGAATGAAACTACATACTTCATTAAAAAGATTAAATTAATATGATGCATATAAAGAACTTATTATGGTAAAGAACTTATTAGCATATAGTTATTAGTAAAGAACTTTATGCTTTACACACTACCTTTTTTAAAATTTTTTTAACTTTATGTTTTATTTTTTTTTAATTTACATCCAAATTAGCATGATTTGAATCAGTGAAGCAATGATTTCAGGAGTAGATTCATTTTTTTGATAGAGACAGACAGAGCATGAGTGGGGGAGGGGCAGAGAGAGAGGGAGACAGAATCTGAAGTAGGCTCCAGGCTCTGAACTGACAGCACAGAGCCCGACACGGGGCTTGAACTCATGGACCGTGAGATCATGACCTGAGCTGAAGTTGGACGCTTAACTAACTGAGCCATCCAGGTGCCCCAACACACTACCTCTTAAATTGTGCCTTTTTGGGCAAATTTTAAAGCAAGCTGCCTAGGTTAGGGAATGCATAATACACACTAAGAATGATCCAAACACCCCCCCCCAACACACAATAATCATTCAGAAAAAAAAATCCAGAGGATTTGAAACCCAAATGGAAAAACATCACAATTCCATAGTCTTTTCCCCATTTTCCCATTCCCAGCCTTTTTCTTGGCTACTTTTCCCTTGGTCTCCAATGAGAAACAGTTTTCTGGGTCTCCTCCCACAACTCTGCTGAAAGAGAGAAAGAAGATTTCTCTCTTCTTTCTTTCTTCAGCTCCTGCAATGTAGGTTCTTATGATCCAAATTTCATTCCATTTTCACCTCTTTCTAGAACTGTCTCTGTCTTGGACAATTTATTCAATCCCCTGTCTTCAGCTAATACTTCTATGAAGGTGATCTCCAAATCTGAAATGCAAGTCATGCTCTCTCTTCTAAATTTCAGTTCTGTTTGTCCAGATGCTTCCTAAAACTCTCCACATGTCCCATCTGCCCTTCCCACTCAGTATATTTGCCTCCTTCTCCATCCAACCAGCTCCTCCCCTTGACTTCTCCATCTCTACTATGTGTGCCATCTTCCCAGGCACCAAGATTTACAATTTTGGCATCATCTCTCATTCTTTCTTTTCTTATCATCCATACTCAAGTCTTAGATGAATTCTACAAATTCTACTTCTGTGATATCTTTGTAAATAAGTCTCTCATCTTTGTTAGTATTTCCTCTGTCTTAATTTACTCCTTATTACCTATCATCCATGATATTGGTAAGGCCTCATATGGACATCCTGCCCTCAAAATCTTCCCAATCCTAATCCATTTTACAGTATATTCTTCCTAGTCACCATTCTCATTGAGCTACTTACCTAGCTTATTACCTAGACCAATCTCTTTTCCCTAGCATTCTCAGACCTCTCTGATATGGCCCATATCCTATTTCTCCAACATTACTTCCCACATGCTAGTCTCTTTTATGTTTTTTTAATTTTTAAAACAAAGTTTATTGATGTGTAATTTACATATAGTAAAATTCACTCTTCTGTGCCATTCTATGAGTTTTGACAAAATAGAGCATATAGTTACAGTAATGGAACCTCTATCACAATTAAGATAGAGAACAATTCCATTACTTTAAGTAATTCCCTACTGTCTTTACAGTCAATTCTCTTCACCCGTTTCCAGCCTTTGACAACTACTGATCTCATTTTTTCCCTATAGTTTAAAATTTCTCAGATCATCTACATGGAATCATACAATGAATATACAGCTATTCCACTTGTAATGCAGTTTATTCATGTTGCTTCACTTATTTTTTTTATTTAAATCCAAGTTAGTTAACATATAGTGTAAAATGATTTCAGGAATAGGATTTAGTGGTTCATTGCTTACATATAACACCCAGTGCTCATCCCAACAAGTGTTTCCTTATTGCTCATCACCCATTTAGCTCATCCCCCCACCCAACACCCCACCAGCAACCCTCAGTTTGTTTTCTGTATCTAAGAGTCTTTTAAGGTTTGACTCCCTCTCTGTTTGTATCTTATTTTTGCTTCCCTTCCCCTACGTTCATGTGCTTTGTTTCTTAAATTCCATATATGAGTGAAATCATATATTTGTCTTTCTCTGACTGACTTCATTTGCTTAACATAATACACTCTAGTTCAATCCACGTTGTTGCAAATGGTTAAGATTTCATTCTTTTTGAACACTGAGTAATATCCCACTGCGTATATATATATATATATATATATATATATACCCCATCTTCTTTACCCATTCATCAGTTGATAGTCATCTGGGCTCTTTCCATAATTTGGCTATTGTTGATAACACTGCTATAAACATTGGAGTGCATGTGCCCCTTTGAGTCAGTATTTTTGTATCCTTTGGATAAATACCTAGTAATGCAATAGCTGAGTCATACAGTGTTTCTCTTTTTAATTTTTTTAGCAATCTCCAATAGGTTTTCCACAGTAGCTACACCAGTTGGCATTCCCACCAACAGCGCAAAAGCGTTCCCCTTTCTCCACATCATTGCCAACATTTGTTTCCTGAGTTAATTTCAGCTATTCTGACAGGTGTGAGGTATCTCATTGTGGTTTTGATTTGTATTTCCCTGATGATGAGTGATGCTGAGCATCTTTTCACGTGTCTGTTAGCCATCCCCCATGCTATTCTTAATGACTCCTTTACTCCAGCCCAATTGAATTGCTTACTCATTGTGATACATACTTTGAGTATCCAACATTACAGTTTGTTCATGTTTTCTTTTGCTTGAATCCTTTATCCTATCTCTAATGAGATCCTCACTTTCATCAAACATACATGCAAGCAACTTTCATGTCCTCTGAATTTCCTAAACCATCCACAATATTTTTGCAATACTTATCATTTTATATTTTCTAATCTAATTATTTTAATACATGTCTTATCTTCCATATGAACTACAAATCAGTAACTACCAGGATCTATAAATAATGTAATTTTGTATCCAATATTATACAGGGTTTTACATATGCCATATTATCACCAACTTAATTGTCAAAATCATTTTGAAATGCCCTTCTTGACTTTAATTCTGTAAGAATAAATTTAATTGTTCGGGATCATATTCACCTTGGACAAGAGCATAGCATTATTGGAGTATATATGGTCTTTGCACCATCTACTGAAAATTCCTTAAAAATAAATAGACATTGGCCCCAAGATGCAGTCAGCAAAGCCAGTAGACACAAGTATAACTCAGTGACAAGATAACATAAGAATCAAAAAAATCCCACAATCATCTTTGCAAAAATCTCTTTCTTTGCAACTCACAGCTCCAAATGCAGCTTTATTAATGGGTGGCAGATGGGGGAAAAAGCAACACATCCTTTCAAAACATGTTGACTTAAGGGGTACCTGGGTGGCTCAATCAGTTAGGCATCAGGTTTTGGCTCAGGTCATGATCTCACCGTTCAGGAGTTCAAGCCCCACATCGTGCTCTGGAGCCTGGAGCCTGATTCAGATTCTGTGTCTCCCTCTCTCTGCCCCTCCCTGGCTCATGCTGTTTCTTTGTCTCTCAAAAATAAATAAACATTAAAATTAAAAAAGAAAAAGCGTTGATTTAAGTTTATGTGATGCTGTTAGATTTTACCATTCTTAATTAAACTTATATGCTGTGTGTTAAGTCATTTTCATTTCTGTTTAACCTCCTGTTTAAGGAGGTTTTGTTCCAACATCACATCAAAATCTAGAGGGATCACAAAACAGAGGATAAAGAACACTACTTTCTTTGCCTGTCTGGTTGCACTTGTAAAATCAGAGTCTGAGGTCTATTTAAGAACTCCCAAATGAGGAAGTTAAAAGGCAGTCCTTTCTAGGTGCCTCCCATGCATGCAGAGCTGAACTCCCAGTTCCCGTGCTCTGATAAATTACCTTACAAATTAGTGCAATCATCTCATCGTCATATTTGCAGGTTTTATTCCTTCTTTGGAACTTTCAGAGATTAAAAATAAATTTTAGTGTCTTCCAGCATAGTTTCCAAATTTACTGCTCTTGTTTCCTTCACATCTGACTCTAAACCAAGCCAAAGGCAGAGTACTCCCTCCCTGGTGATGTCCCTGATCATCCATCAAGCCTTGCTGATGCAATCCAGTGCCATAAGCCGTCTTCAGGGAGAAGGGGTGGCCAACAGACAGGAGTCCAGGAGTGAATGGAAGAACTGCGTCTTGTGTAAGGAACGTGCAAGGGCATGTTTGCCAGATCGCCTGGATGGTTTGAGTCTGCTCCTCAAGAAAAAGAATTCAAGTTCTGTTTTCACCCTTCCGTTCAACATGTGTTTTGAGGTTTTGGGGTTTTTTTGGTTTTGTTTGTTTTGGGGTGGTCTTTTTGCACCTAAGTTTAATTTACATGTGCTTTTTAAGATCATGATTAAAAGTCCCCTCAAAAGATGTGGTCTACAGTAGGGAGAGTCTAATTTAGTTAACCTCTTTTCTCCCAATCCACACACACTATTTGCTCTCAACATAAAACTAAGCCACAGTCAAAACAAGCTTCTGTTTGATTTATATCAATAATTGTTCAATTTTCTATTTTACCTCTCCCAGTAAAAACTCAGCTCTAAAGTGAACCTTCTTGTATTTCCAACACTCTAGCCTACCTATATACTGTTTATTAATTTTGCTTGCAAATTTCATATTTCAATAATGAAAATTAAATGCTATTTATAAAGAATATTTTATCATGTAAGATTTTATTTGCACATTTAGTATGTGTTGATTTTATTATTGTTGTAGGATTTCTTATAATAGACTACTAGCTTTGTAACTGGGAGCCCTATGAAAGCATTCCCCTTCATAGAGGAAACAAAGCATCCAGATAATCTGTGCAGGCATTCAAAAGATCATGCAATGCATATAACCTCTACTAGTTGTGCAGATTTTTGTCATACTGAACCTCACCCTTGGAAATAAGGAATAGGGAGGGGCCAATGATTTTCTGGAATAGCAAGAACTGGAGACCCCTTCCCTTCCCCCATCTTCCTTTCATAAAAGTCAAGGTAGATTTGCATGGCCTCAGGGGCAGTAATGAATAAGGCTCTTGGAATAGAGTTAAGATAAGGGTAGAAAGTGAAGGGGTAGTGAGCAAGGCCAAGGCCTAATCAGGGTGTCATCTGCACTTCCTGAGTCTCATGGCGGGGTGGCCATGAAAATGCACCTGGGGGACCTCCACCTACAGAAGTATAATCAGCAGAGGCCCCAGTGGCCCACTCTGAAATCCATCCCTGCATTTGTGCCAAGGCTATACCTCCCAATGGCTGTCCCCTGCTAATGACCTGTTTCTGGGAGACACAGGACTTGGTTTTGGCTGATTTTGGTTCAAGAACTCTCCTAAAGCTTTGCCAAACTTTCCTTATGACATACAGCATTAGAAGAGATTTGTGCCCAAACTTTTCTCCCTCTCTGTTTCACTTGGGATCAGACTAGCATCAAATTCTGATGACCCTCCCACTTCCCTCCTTTCATATAGGCATTTCTCCTTAATAAAATCCTTCGTGTTTAGTTCCATTTTGATGTCTACTTCTTGAGAGACCCAAACTAACATACAAGGTACAAACCCGAAGTTGTCTTTACTTACCCTTCTTAGAACCAGTGTCCTGAGAACTATTAGATTAAACCTTATAAAATTGCCAATATCCAACCATTTGTGACCTACAAAAATGACAATCTCATATAATCCAACCTAATTGTAGTGCAGAAAGTTGACAGGGCTAAAGCACTGGAAGCATAGCATTTCCTTGGGCTGGAAATAGGGCTCTGTACTCCCATTCTCAGAAGGGCTAGAGCTGGAAGAGTTATAGCCTAATCCCTGGGCTCAGGACAACTTTGCTACTTCCTGTTTCCCATGATTCTCTCAGGAGACAACGTAGCTGCTCTTAATCAGCCTAACCCACCAGGGAAAACTCCCTGTTTCCTTTAAGTCCAGCTCTCCATCTTGCTCACCTGTAAGATGAAGGGCATCAAAAATTGTCCTAATTCTGCTCTCTTGGGTCAGCTTTACCCATGGAAATGACGGAACATTGTTAGACTCTTGATATGCATCCTCAGATATATATTTTACTTTTCTATCAGCAATACATGAACATTCCCATTGGAGACATTAAATAATACTGAGGAAAGATATGGAAGATCATAGGACATTCTTAGTTTAGACATCTTTTCTGATGTGAAGTGACAACTGCTTATCTCATTTAAATCTGCATTCCCATATGAATATTTAACATTTTTCACCAAGTTTTTCAAATAATCTACATCTCTACTCTTCAATATAACTTCAGATTTCTTATTCTCAAACTCTCAAAAGTCATTTCTGTAATCTTTCTGAAAACTCTCTTCAATTACTTAAATACACAGCTTTTTAAATGGGGCTTTTAACCATTCTGCATCACTCAACTCATTTGCCTCAGCCTAAGCCTAAGTGTACAGTGAACTTTACATTAACATATGGACAGGTATACAGCTTGTAGGTGTGTGTGTGTGTGTGTGTGTGTGTGTGTGTGTGCGCGTGCGCGCGCGCGCGCACGCGTTTATTATCAAGGAACATCAGCAAGCTAATCTTTAATCTCTCAAATCATAATTAACTTAAATCACAACCTTAAGCTAACTCATGACTAAATTCATTTTATTTCTCAAATTACAATTATTCTTATTGCTCCTCATATTTTCCAGTTTTCCCTAAGAGTTTCTTACGTCATTATTACTAATATGGTTTAAAAAAATCCCCAATATTAAGAATTAATAGACCATTTGATTCAAGTTGGTTTCTTAATATTTTCTCCATGATGATATATGTCTTGGTGTAGAAAATTTGATACAGTGGGGTTTTTTTAGATTAAGTAACCCAATTTATTTTCTCCAGACTGTGTATTGGAAGTTGGATGGAACACTATAAATTAGTGTGGGAAATAATTTTGCCAAATTTCATTCCCAATCAGTCTCCATCAAAATTTTATCTTGTTGGTATTTCAATATGTTTATGTGACTTTTAAGTTGTTAAATTTTTATCTATTTTAAAGTCTCGATGAGCATCCTGGATGCCAAATCACTTTTTAAAATTTTGATTATAGGAAATAAAATGAATTAAAAACACATGGAATTGATATTCTCTAAAATATATGTGTTTTTAAAGTTTGGAGAAAAAGGGTGAGAAGAGGTGCTTGGCAGAATGTTTGGATTTTAGTAAATCCAAAGTTTTTGAAAAATTGTTCCAGATGCTTGATAAACCCCTTAATGCCCCTAAGTTTCACCCAGGCCTGCTGTAAATGAAGATAATTATAAATAGCAATAGACTGAGATTAAGGTATCATGTAATAGATGCCCGAGGAATCAGAGTTAACTATGAACTGGATTAAACCACAGATAATAATGGACATGGATATGTTGTAAACATTACAGAGAAGAGTATAGTTTTACACGATGCCTACAGGAAGGAAATAGGAAAATAAAAACAGAACTATTTCACACATAAAAATCTGACAGCATCCTGGCATTTTATCCTGGCATTTAGAAGCTCTCATTATCTTGCCCAATGGATGATAAATCTTCCATTGAGGACATTTGGAAACGTGTGGGCATTTTTGTTTGTCACAATGACTGGGAAGCGCTACTGGCTTTTATTATCCAGGGGCCAAGGACAATTAATATCCTGCAATCCCCATAAAATGAAGAACTGTTCATACAAGTAACCATTGTGTCCAACCAGGCTCACTCTCCATCTCAAACCTCTGAGTTCTAGCCTCACCAACTTTCCTATCATCTCCCTCATATCACAGCCACTTTGATTTAATTTTCTTCCACTGTTTCTTTACTTGTAATTGTTTACCTCTCCTCTTCAACGATGCACATTTACTATTTTCTTCACAAAGACTCTTGTCTGCCTCAAGTCCTTCCTCAAGGACCAACCTCCATGTTGAACTTTTATCTTCTCTTGAAGTCTTTTGATAGCCTCATTATTTCATATTTATTTCCCTGATTACATCTACCACAGGATAATTTGTGTACATAGAAGCTACTGTTAACCACAGCTGACCTTTTTGTTTTTAATCAAGATGTTTTGGGTTATGTACAGTCAGACATAGTTGAACCTGACAGAATTTTGTCACATGTACATATATGCACACATGTGTATGTACATTGATTTAGATATGAACATAGATGCAGATATAGACATAAGTATTATATACAGTTTTCTAAGCAGAACACAAAACACTGTCTTCTCATTTAAGGATGACACTGTTTGAGTTCTCTGGCTAAAAGTCTGGGTGAGAATTTGACCTGTTGGTTCCACTCCTAGCCAATCATTTACTTCTGATTCTGGTAGTTTTACCTCTCACTAGTTGCACTATAGCACTAAGGAATCCTTAGAAGCTTAAAATGCAGCTGGGAAGAGTTAACTTGGCAAAATATAATCTAATACTTACAGGGGGAAATAATTCTTACAGACATTTGCTGGAAGATATAAACTATACATATGGACTGTGGTAATGCCTCAAGATGACTAAGGAGAGTTTTATCTTTCAAGCCAGTGAGAACTATATTCTGTACTTCAGAATAGCCCTTTGCTGGCTTCATGTAAGAAGAGTTAGGAGCCCAGATGAAAAATGAACAACTTATACTTTAATTTAGGATTGGTATCATTTTGTGGTGATGTTTAATACAAGCAACCTTTGTCTTATGAACATGTGACTTTTGAATGACCTTGTCACTGGAGGCTGCCTGCCCTTCTGAGCACCTGCAAAGTGTCCCCTGGCCACTGCAGTGGCTGTCACCAAAAAGAACACACCCAGTTCCTTGTAGCTTCAGCACACCTATAGCCCTATAGTGCACACAGGTTTAAAAGCTCAAATGATTCAAGGTTTAATTCCAGAATGCAAAGGGGAGAGTGTATACTCGGTGGAAAAAGGAAGTTCTACCATTAACACTCTCTCTGTTGTCTGTGTGAAATAACTGACTATGGGAACTAGTAATAATCTTTTATTAATAAATACACCAAAAATAGTGCCATTGCTTTTTTATGACTATGAAAGCAACTCCTTCATTATTTTAAAATAAGAAATATATACAGCTAACAAAATAACTACAAAATCATCTCTAATTCTACCACTTAATATTCTGGTGAACATTTGTCCAGATTTTATATTTGTACACACACACACACACACACGTTCCAAAATGGGATAATAAAGTAAACATATTGTCTTTAATATTGTTACTTAAGGGGTGCCTGTGTGGCTCAGTCAGTTAAGCATCTGACTCTTGATTGTGGCTCAGGTCATGACCTCAAGGTCATGATCTCACGGTCATGATCTCATGGTCATGAGTTGCAGCCCCCCATCAGGCTCTGCACTGGGCATGGAGCCAGTTTAAGATTCTCCCCCCTTTATCTGTGCCTCTTTTCTGCCCATGTTCTTTCTCTAAATTATATGTGTGTATATGTGTGTGTGTGTGTGTGTGTGTGTGTGTATAATATATTTATTTAGTAGTAGTTATTTAATATATTATAGACATGTTCCAGGCCAAACACAAATAAAAAAAGTAACTAAAATTTGTATGCAACTACAAAAGACCCCGAACAGCCAAAGTAATATTGAAGAAGACCAAAGTGGGAGGCATCACAATCCCAGACTTTAGCCTCTACTACAAAGCTGTAATCATCAAGACAGCATGGTATTGGCACAAAAACAGACACATAGACCAATGGAATAGAATAGAGACTCCAGAATTGGACACACAAAAGTATGGCCAACTAATCTTTGACAAAGTAGGAAAGAATATCCAATGGAAAAAAGACAGTCTCTTTAACAAATGGTGCTGGGAGAACTGGACAGCAACATGCAGAATGAAACTAGACCACTTTCTACACCATTCACAAAAATAAACTCAAAATGGATGGAGAACCCGAATGTGAGGCAGGAAACCATCAAAACCCTAGAGGAGAAAGCAGGAAAAAAAACCTCTCTGACCTCAGCCTCAGCAATTTCTTACTTGACCCATCTCCAAAGGCAAGGGAATTAAAAGCAAAAATGAACTATTGGGACCTCATCAAGATAAAAAGCTTCTGCATTGCAAAGGAAACAATCAACAAAACTAAAAGGCAACCAACGGAATGGGAAAAGAGATTTGCAAATGACATATCGGATAAAGGGCTAGTATCTAAAATCTATAAAGAACTCACCAAACTCCACGCCCAAAACACAAATAATCCAGTGAAGAAATGGGCAGAAGACATGAATAGACACTTCTCTAAAGAAGACATCCAGATGGCCAAAAGGCACAAGATGTTCAACATCACTCCTCATCAGGGAAATACAAATCAAAACCACACTGAGGTATCACCTCACGCCAGTCAGAGTGGCTAAAATGAACAAATGAGGAGACTATAGATGCTGGCGAGGAAGTGGAGAAACGGGAACCCTCTTGCACTGTTGGTGGGAATGCAAACTGGTACAGGTCCTCTGGAAAACAGTGTGGAGGTTCCTCAGAAAATTAAAAATAGACCTACCCTATGACCCAGCAATAGCACTGCTAGGAATTTACCCAAGGGATACAGGAGTACTGATGCATAGGGGCACATGTCCCCCAATGTTTATAGCAGCACTTTCAATGATAGCCAAATTATGGAAAGAGCCTAAATGTCCATCAACTGACAAATGGATAAAGAAGTTGTGGTTTCTATATGCAATGGAATACTACTTGGCAATGAGAAAGAATGATATATGGCCCTTTGTAGCAACGTGGATGGAACTGGAGAGTGTTATGCTAAGTGAAATAAGTCATACAGAGAAAGAAACCATACGTTTTCACTTTTACGTGGATCCTGAGAAACTTAACAGAGGACCATGGGGGAGGGGAAGGAGGCAAACCGTAAGAGACTCTTAAAAACTGAGAATAACTGAGGGTTGATAGGGGGTGGGAGGGAGGGGAAAGTGGGTGATGGGCATTGAGGAGGGCAACTGTTGGGATGAGCACTGGGTGTTGTATAGAAACCAATCTGACAATAAATTTCATATAAAAAAAAGACTTGTCAAATTACTATGCTGTACTCCTCACACCAATGTAACATTGTGTGTCAACTATACTTCAATAGAATAAAAAAGTTTAGAGTGATATCATGAAGATGATAAAAAAAACTCTTTAGTATTTCACTATATTAAATGCATCATGCTTTATTGAACATTGCTTTATTGTCTAACATTTAAATTTTTCTCAGTATTTCACTATTACATGCAACACTGTGATTAACATACTTATATACACATTTTGGACATTTTTTCTGATAATTTATTTCCAAGTAATAAATTGTAGGAGTGGAATTACTGAATCTTATTAGAGGAGAAAAATAATTTTTATTTACTCTGCCAAATTCTTCCCCTCTCCCAAAATACCATACCAATTTACTTTCCAACCAGAAACATCTTAAATTCTGGGTTTAAAACTATTAATTTACATTCTTTTGGAACATAACATACTCCCAATTTTGAAGCTGCCTGTGTGAACATTTTAGCTGCTTAAAATTGTGATTCTTAAACTGTGTTCTGATTTGTTCTCTTAAGGACCAAGGACCTGGAAGAAGAGGACTGGGGAAGGGGAGGAGGGAGTCGGGTTTTTTTTCCCTTTTTTAAGGTCTGAATTAAAACAGAGCTTCAGCTTTTTTGTATTCGTATACAATTGCTTCTGAGAAAGATTTAACAAAAGAGTTTGGAATCTTTGGCTAAAAATAATTTTTCACACAGTGCCAAAGAGAAAAGGAGAATTATTATTCTACATTGCCGTCCAACAAATAGCTCTCAAAAGAGTAACACTTCACCATGATTTTAGGATAAAAGAAAAATTGCTCTAAATGTGTCTGACTATACATTTGAACTGTTTTTAATGGGCTGTCATTTGTACATACCACTGGATGCATATAAATAAAGGCAACTATCTGCAATTTAACCAGTAATTAAATTTTATTAGTGAAAAAAAAAAGCACTGGGTTTATACACAAGGCAAATGAGACTATTTTAGCAGTTCTCATCAATGTAGTTTTGATAATATTAACAAGATAATGGAAAACATGAAACTGAATCGTTTCATTGCAAAGACATAAAAGACTATTACGATGAAATATTTTAAAGTATGACTTCCATAGAGATGAACACAAGAACAAGACAACAAAGGAAGGATCCATCTGCTTTATCAGAATACAGGAACAGGAACAAGTAGATTGGGTGGTAAGGAGCCTGAGAGAATAGACAGCACAGGAAAATCAAACAGAACTAAACACCCAAGCCATAAGACATGAGGTCATTCCTGGAGGTCTAATGGAAAACCAGGATCTCAGAGCATCAGATGCAGCACCAGGAACTGGAACATGGTCACACCACCACTCAATCTGCCACCTGCATGAGAGTCTAGCAGGGGACAGTCTCAGGAAGTCTGAAATGGGCACTCTGGGAAACATACAGACAGAGCTTGGAGAGAAGCACATTTTTAGGGACCATAAGGAACAACATTCTGCTTCCCGTTTAAGCTCTCCTTAATGTTTAGAGTCATGAAGAATTTGTTTGAAAAAGGAAAAGGAGAAAGTAGCCCCATTGTTGGAAAAGGCGGTATAAAAGAAACAGCTCTGTGGTCTCTAGACTGTGAAAATAGACTTAGAAATATTTCACTTGTGTTCAGCAATGGAACATTCAACATAGCATAAAACATAATGTGATCATGTAACAGAACAGAACATAGAACTGAAATTCCTGTATTTGCCAAATCAAGACTCTAATTTAGTAAAACTATTCAAAAATCAACAGAGATGGAATCATCAGCCCCTATACAAAGTTGGCTCCAATGTCTGGCAACTCCTTACCCTCTCTGGATCTTAATTTTCTCACTATAAAACTAGAGAGTTGGATGTCTAAAAAAAACTTCCATCTCCATAATTATCTAATTCTACAATTCTTAGAGTCAAATAAAGTAAAATTAGAAACTTTTTTTCCTCACAGAATTACTTTAAGCCCCATGAAAGGAAACGTGTTTCCCATATAGCTTCTGGAACTAGAATCAGTCCCAACTCTTTCCCCCACCCCTTAGACTCAGCCACCAGCAGCTGCCAAAGCTGCAGAAAGTGGCCTGGCTCCAAGGGGCTCTTTTCCTTCTAGCACAGAAGTAAGAATACTCAAGAGCATCTGGAAAGTCTGGTTAATGTTGCAGTCACTTCCCAGGGTCTCACGCTGCTTCCTCATGGTAGCTAATGATAGCAACAGAATAACGTCCAGGATATTTTCCCCATCACATCCTGGACTTCACCTGCTCTAATGGTGTGACTGGGAAACGTTTGTTTCAGGACTTAAGTGGCAGGTGACAGGTGGTGATGCTGTTTACCACATACACATCTTTTAACAGCTAAAAAAAATTAATAATAATAATAATAATGCCTAAGCTCAATCCAGGAAGAAATGTTCAATGCTAACACTTCCTTTAAGAAAAGCAAACATTTGGTTAGCAATTGAATTATAAATGTGCCATCCACTCTGCATACATAAGCTTAGCAACTTGTAACATTTATTCAAACCAGTCTCTTGTAATCTTTCTGTAGACTACTGAAGAGATCCATTATCCTGAAAATTGAAAGTCATTGACTTAGAAATGATTCAATCGTCATGCCAGTCTAGGGAATCAAAAAGTAAGTCACTGGAGTGTTTGAGAAACACATTTTACTGGTTTGGAAAGCACTTAGATCACCACTGCCCCAAAAGTGATTTAAAGGGACTTCAGATCAATCCAGGAAAATGAAGGGGGTGCCTGGGTTAGATCCAGAAAATGTTTCCTACTGACTTTCTCATTATTTCTGCAAATCTGGCTATTAGCACATAAAATCATGTCTCAGCAAGGTTAGGAAGCAGGTGACATTTTAATACCACCCTTCTCCATCCTCCTTTCTCTGGGTTCCTTTTACTTTCTCTACCAGACTCTGCCCATGACATATCTTATGTTCCTCCCTCACTTGTAAAATATACAAGAAAGGATTTTATCAGCTCATTCACAAAAGGGGAGAAATCACAAGTGAGGCATAGTTGTTTCTCTGTTCCTTGCGGTCAATAGAAACAATACCATAACCAAAGGATGAAGGACAAATGGTAGAAAGGTAGGCTTCAGCTAATCAAAAAAAGAAGAGAGCTGAAGCATACACTCTCAAGAATTTACAAATAATAACTATGTAAGTAATCATCTCCCTTTTTTTAAGTATAAAATGTTCTTGCTTAAGGTGTTTTCTCCCACAACTCTGCTGGAAAATCAGGGGACAGTGAGAGAAGTAACTTTAAAACCTAAAGTAATCATTTCACTACTAATGTTCCAAAAAATTTGACCACAGTATATTGTAAAGCAAAAATGTTTAAAGAAAAAAAGAGAAAGTTGAGTTCATCCACTATATCTACAATCTAGGGTCACTGGGAAATCTACTGAGGTTAGTAAATTTCCTTAAAACTCCAAAACAGTGACACAATGTTAAGAATGTAGTGACAATTAAATTACACTCATCATCTTATTTGCTCACACAGGAATAAATATTTTTCTCAAAAATTTTAATTGAACATAATGACCAAAAAGTTATTTTAGTACGAGAATTTTCAGAATGACTCTTTTCAAGGAAACAATTGCCAAGTACCTCACTACTAAGCTGGTGTGAGTCTGGTCTCCATAGAGCAGCAACTAAGTAATACAAATGAACACAACTGCCAAGTCACATGTCAGGCTTTATTCTCTGAGGAAAATACTTAATTTCATTGAACAGTCTTAAAGAGTTGCTTCAGTTTTTGTTATATGTAGTCTTCTTTGGGTCCTTGTTTTCCATAATTATTCTTAAATTTCTTAGGGAACTCTTAATGATTTTTAGTGCATTAAAAAAAGTTGAAGGAAAATAAAAAAACAACTCTTTAATAAATAAACAAAGGAAATACAAAATAATTTTCCTCCATGTGTTTTACTAGAGTGTTTTATCTTATTTCCATAACCACTTATACAAGCAGTTGCCCCTTTGTCAACATACCTAAATTTATTCTTTTCAAGCAATGTTTTTATCCTTACAATCTGTCCAATAAAGGAGCTTATCTCAAAGGTACTTCACTTTGAATTTCCCTTTTTAAACAGTTATAAAAAGTTGCAAACTTAATTTTTATAAATTGATAGTGTTGTCTCATGGGCTCCCATCATCACATTAGAGATGCTTTCCTCAAGACACCTAAAATATTTTAGATCAAGAAACACCTCTCCTTAAGAATGTGGCAAACCACTATTATTTTATAGGAAAATTAAATAACTGTTTCCAGCTAATAACATTTTAATTCCAATACTGTACTGAAATTCAGTTCAATACGGAACATTTTAAATTTTTTTTTTCAACGTTTATTTATTTTTGGGATAGAGAGAGACAAGCATGAACGGGGGAGGGGCAGAGAGAGAGGGAGACACAGAATCGGAAACAGGCTCCAGGCTCTGAGCCATCAGCCCAGAGCCCGACGCGGGGCTCGAACTCACGGACCGTGAGATCGTGACCTGGCTGAAGTCAGACGCTTAACCGACTGCGCCACCCAGGCGCCCCAATACTGAACATTTTAATGATTGCTTAGGATGTTGGGTAAAAGAAAGGCTTTGTTTAAACAAAACAGAGCAATCTCTAGGATTAAAAAAAAAATGTTCTCATACCGTTTCCAACACCTATCTTTTTTTCACTTTTTGGCCCCATTCCATACAGCTTTACTACAGATGGTGAGGCCAGAGGGAAAATGCAAGTCTTTGGTTTTGCATTTGCAAGAGAAATGTACCCAAGTTAAAACTTCTGTCTCTTCTGCTACATTACCCAAAGTGATCTTATCTTGACCCTAGAGCTAATGGCTCTTTTTTTAAAAAGGCAGATTTTTTAAAACTCATGTAATAGAGTTGGCATACAGAGAAAATTAACAGAGAGGAAGATGGAATCAACATGGATGGTAGAAACAAAGATCATCCAACTACTAAATAACATATCTAACATCGAACTAACACAACTACCAGAAGATTTCTAAAACAGTATGGTGACCCTGGCAGAAGTTATTTTAAGTGTACATATTGAATTATTTAATGCATAAATCACATCCCAGATTGTAATTTTAACTATTAAAAAAGTGCATATTTAACACATAAATAAATCCACTTTTATATTAACTGAATTTAACCTATACTGGACATGATTATTCTAATTATATTCCATTTTCCAATGCAATTATAAACCAGCACAAATTCTGGATAAACTAGTTTGTCAAAAACAAAGACAGGTTAGGTGCTGTAGCAGACATACTGCTCAGTGAGTTCTGGTTCCCTTCTGCTCCTGTGGTTGTACTTCCTGTCCCCTTGAAGCTTAGTGTGCCATGTGACTAGCTTTGGAAACTGCATTATTAATAGAAGAACTCCCCAGGTTTTCCCACCTGTAAAGATGGAATTCCAACAGTATGGGTTCCTGAGTGACTAAAATAAGTCCCTCCTCCCCCATCCTGCACTGGACATGCAGCTTGAGCAAGAAATAAACTTTGTTTTAACTGCTGAGATTGAGGGCTGTTTCTTACTATAGCATGATTGACCTCTACTGACTAATACAGAAAAATAAAATTAGTTAATAAAATTTGCCCTCTAGCATATTAATACATTTCTCCAGTAGTATAATAGTAGTAATTGTCATTTTGCTAGTGTTATCTGCTAAGACTACTTCTTTGTTAAAACTAATTGGTACTCTATGCAGTTTTTGTGACAGAATATTCAGTAATCAATGATGTTTTCAATAATAATTTACTTGCATACAGTATGCAATAAATGGATTTAAGAAGTTGTCTAACTAAAGGACAATGCTATTTATTTTGGCAAATATGCCCTGAACCTGGTCTTTAATTATAACTTATACAGAGTATAACTGGTTATATTCAAACTGATTTAATCTCAAGAAAAATCAACAACACATTTTATTTTAGCTACAATAATTAAAGCGGATGTGAATTATTTTCGGCCACAGAGAATCAATTTTGGAAGTGGACAACCCTGGTCCAAATCCTAATTTTGCCATTTACCCTATGCACAGCCTTGAACAATTACCTAACCAGACTGAATCTTGGCTGTCCCTTTTTTGCGATGCTCATCGCAAGAAGATATAAAAATAAAATGCTTTTAAATTATACATAAAGTGTTGAGTTCATTGCCTGACATACAGTATGCTCTTAATAATACTAGATCCTGCTTCATTTGTCAAAAGTAGAATTTTGCTTGGAAATTTCAGTTTGTAATTTATAAAATAACTATGTGAATCTTTATGATTACATTCACAATTGCCAGTCCTATCATTGCCACTAATGAAATGGTCTTTAAATGCAGACAATAAGCAACATTATTCTTGTAATAAGAAATTCATTTTATATTTTAACAAAATAATATTACATTCATAATTATAGAATTATCAATGTAATACATGTTTTCTGTTTGAATTCATTGACCAGAGAAAAAATATGGTCCCATTTAATAAGAAAAGGAATAACTTAAAAAAAATTTACTTTCAAATGCATTAAAAGACTATTTGGATTCAACATAATTCTTACAAACAGAATTATGATGACATAGCCAAATGAATCCAAAACATGTGAATTAAATTTCTCTTAAAAAATTACATATGGTTTAAAAATAAATAAGGGAGGGAAAACTTGGTACAATGAGCTTGGACGTTATTAAATGTCAAATATTTTCAAATAATTTGTGACATTTGTAAACTTAGAAAGATTGTGTGCTCATCAAATAATATTTCCTTGGTGTTCACATACATGTTTACTTCATTTTTACTTCAATCTCAATAATTCCCATTTTATTTAAACCTTGAGCCTTATACAATACAATTTTATAAATTTTTAATTCACTGATATTTTCAAATTTGGTTCTATAGCTATGAAAAGAAATTTAAAACTAGAGGTTTTTTTTTTTCCTCATTTCAGTTAGCTAAACATGAAAAAATTCATCATCATAGAAAGTGCCACTAAAATAAACCTAATGACAACAAACAGAAAGAATGTTTTGGTTTGCAAAGAATTTGACTGAATGAAAGATCCCAACTGCATAGCCTAGAATCATGGCTAATGTTATGGCACCAAGACATTTCTTAGAATTAGTCCCAGTTTTACAATATACCCATCCCCCACCATCTGCCTCCAGCAGTCTTATCATAGTTGGCTGGTTTTCCAAACGTGAAGAGTTTTAGTCACATCATACTGATATTTCAAAATCTGAATAGTCAGTTCCATACTAAAACTATCAACTTGGGAAGCACTGGGCAGAAAATACATAGAGGCCTTAGTTTAAGATAGCTTTTTGAAGTTATCTTGATCTGTATAGGGTCAAGTTCCAGTTATGATTTGGAATCTCTAACATGTTCTGTGAGAAAAAGCTCACCTATAATGGTTCATGTCATTAACACATAGAAATGGTTAGTATATTGCAAAAACAGCTTTGATGACAATTGCTACTTCTGGCTCAGAAATAGATCTCAATCTCCCACCAGGGAACATAGCAGATATTAAGTGAGATATTCTGATTTTCCTGGAACCAATGTCAAGGCCCATAGCTAAGGACAATTGGTGCTGTCTACTCCTATCTTCCAGATTCTGCAAACCTATGATCTCCTTATAAGCCCTACTAAAAGATTAATTTAGAAATATGGTTTTACAATGAACCCCGACATTACACACACACTCACCAGAAAATATGAGAAGACAACTGAGAGATGAAGGTCAACTTGGCAGGGGCATGAGGAAGGGACAGGCCTGTATTTTTGGAATCCATTGTGTCCTATGACTGAGGGAAGCCAAATGTATCCCTTGTCCAAAGCAAAGGAAAAGAATTTAGATGTGAAGACAGGACCTCCAGTTGAATGCCTGGCCAGAAGCCTTGCCAAACAAGGGAAAAACAACATGAAAAGACAAAATGGAAGAGGAACGGGGCACCTCAAGTCTCTGTTCCAAAAAGATACGTTGTAGGTATTTCCATAGGCCCAGAAGTCTGAATGCTGGCCTTGGCAGGCAGATGAAGTTGAAGGCTACAGTCCTGTTGGCACCACTGTGGTGTAGAGGGGAAAAAAGGAAACACATGGTGCCTTCATCTGGGGGTAATCCAAAAGGTGTGAATAAATCTCACTAGGAATCACCAGTGCCTAGAGGTGCTACTTGGAGGTGCACCTCAGAAACACCACCCATCCAAGCCCTTGGGCAATAAACTCAACAGCATCTAACTCAGGGGAGGAGCCAACCTCATCAAGTCAGAAGACGTTTGCCATTTCAATAAAAAAGATTCAGATAGTAGACACTGGAATGAAACCAATATGATAATGTCTAAAAGTGGCTGAGAAATTACGGAATCTGGCTTAAGATATTTTAACAGTTTCTAACTGGTGGGAAATGTGTATAGCACAGGATGAGAGGGAGGGGATGTTATTAGAAAAACAAAGTGGAAATGTTTCTGTTTATACCCAAATGAATCAGGATCCTCTAAAAAATATAATACTAATGGATTTGTCTTCATTTTCATGATTGACAATTGGGAAAAAAATATTTGATTCAGGAACACTCAAATATTAGGGTGCATTAAAATAACTGGGGCTGGTTTTTATTTTTTTTTTCCCACGTTTATTTATTTTTGGGACAGAGAGAGACAGAGCATGAACGAGGGAGGGGCAGAGAGAGAGAGAGAGAGACACAGAATCGGAAACAGGCTCCAGGCTCTGAGCCATCAGCCCAGAGCCTGACGCGGGGCTCGAACTCACGGACCACGAGATCGTGACCTGGCTGAAGTCGGACGCTTAACCGACTGCACCACCCAGGCGCCCCCTGGGGCTGGTTTTTAAATTGCAATTTCCCGGAGCGCCTGGGTGACTCAGTCTGTTAAGTGTCTGACTCTTGATTTCGGCTCAGGTCATGATCTCACATTTTGTGGGTTCAAGCCCCGTGTCGGGCTCTGTGTTTACAGAGTGGAGCCTGAGATTCTCTGTCTCCCGTTCTCTCTCAAAAAATAATAAATAAACTTAAAAAAAATAATAAATAAAAATAAATTGCAATCTTCCAGCTCCACCCTACACTAAGAGATCCAACGCCAACGCAGTGAATCTGTGGCAACACCCCAAAATCTCCATTTTAACAACTTGATCATTCAATGCAATAAACTTCCCTCTAAATACTGATTTCACTGCATTCCACATATTTTGATAAATTATATTTTCATTTTTATTTAGTTCAAAAGATTTTTTGACTTACTTTGAGATATTTTTCTTTGGTGCATTTTTTTCTTTGGTATTATCTAGAAGTGCATTGTTTAATCTCCAACTATTTGAAGACTGCCCAGTTATCTTTCTGTTACCGATTTCTAGTTCAATCCCATCATGGTCTGAGAATACACATTATATGATCTGTATTCCTTTAAATGTATTAAGGTATATTTTATGACATAGAATGCGATCTGTCTTGGTAAATGTTCCATGTGAAACTAAGAAGAATATGTAATCTGTTGGATGAAATAATCTATAGATGTCAATTATCTCTAGTTGATTGACAGTGTTGTTGAATTTAACTACGTCCTTACTGATTTTCTGTCTGCTGGAACTGTCCATCTCTGATAAAGGGGTGTTGAAGTCTCCAACTGTGATTATGAATAGTGGGTTCATCTATCTCTCCTTGCAGTTGTATCAGTTTTTGCCTCATATACTTTGACACTCTGTTGTTAGACACATACAATTAAAGATTGTTATGTCTTTGTATGGAATTGACCCTTTTATCATTATGTGATACCCCTCTTTATCCCTGATAATGTTCCTTGCTCTTTAAGAAAATTTGATCATGATATTGTTAGTTCAGAGGATCACAGCTGAAAAAACATTGGGTGTATTAGTTTTCTATCGCTGCTGTAACAAACTACCACAAACTTACAAACTTACAAACTTAGGGGTACCTGGGTGACTCAGTCGGTTGAGTGTCTGACCGGCTCAGGTCATGATCTCATGTTTGTGGGTTCAAGCCCCGCATTGGGCTCTGTGCTGACAGTTCAGAGCCTGGAGCCTGCTTTGGATCTGTGTCTTCCTCTCTTTCTGCCCCTCCCCTGCTCATGCTCTGTCTCAGTCTCAAAAACATTAAATATTAAAAAAAAAAAAAAAAAACTTACAAACTTAAACAATCTTACAGTCCAATGTATGCTAAAATCAAGGTGTCTCCAAGGCTACATTCCCTTCTGGAGGCTGTAAGGGGGAATCCATTTCCTTGCCTTTTACAGTTTCAGTGGTAGCTGGGAAGGGACCTGTGTCATCAGACTGAGCCCACCTTAGACAATTCAAAATCATCTCCTGCTCTCAAATTCCTTCATGTAATCACATCTGCAAAATCTCTTTGCCAAGTTAGATGATATATTTGCAGGTTTGAGGAATTCGGATGTGCATATTTTTGGGAGATGCCATTATTTTGCCTCTTACACCTTCTTAATCATGTTTGCTCTATGATTTAAAAAGCATTTTCAAAAGTATTTTAATAACCCTTGACCAATTTCCATGTGTGTCATCAGAGAAATAGCTCCAATTTCTCACCAAGGAAATTGGTGAGAATTATTTTACATGGCAGTAGGATATTATAATAAATTTTGTTACTAATGATTACATTTTTCTGTCTTTGAAGTTGGTCAGGGCTAGCCACAGTTAATGGAGTTCAAAACAGCTTCTGTTAGCAAGGGTTCTAATTCTGACAGAAAAGGTGAGTACTGCCTTGAGGAGGTTACTATTGATACCAAGAAAGTGTTGATTATTCAGGCCTGCAGTGGCCACCACTTGGTTGGCTGAGAGATCAGACAGAGAAACTAATCTAGGAGAACAAAAGAAGCCAGACCTGAAAAGCATCTGGAGAGCTTGAGGGAGGGAGTATGTTACAGGATACGGGAAACCATTTTGAGTCTCCCAGACAATCACCCTTTGTCTGAAAGTTTCCCTTGCACAGTTAAATACAGTTCTTAATAGAATCTTCACACTGTTGAGCAAACATGTACTGCAAAGTGAAAGAGCTGTGCATTCATTCAATAAGAATTTATTAAGTACTTGCATTTGTTAAGTATTTTGCATACGGAGGCAGTAAAGTAACTAAGTGTGGTATTTAGGGTCAGATTATCTGAGTTTAACTAGGTTTCACCACTTACTAAGGCAAGTTACCTCACTTCTCCATGCCTGGTATCACCATCTATAAAATGGGATAATAGAACGTACTTTATGGGATCAGTAAACAGAATGCTCGGAACTTGCTTGAGATAAAGCAAGTACTAAAAAATTTTTAGTTTTCATGACAGCTTCAATAACCTGCCAGGCGCTGGGAACACAAACTAAGGAAAACAAATTCCTGTGCTTAAGTAGCTCACAGTCTGGTAGGAGAGACAGATGATGGCAACAAGGGAGCCTATTAAGTAACATGTAAAGGTAGATCCAACATACCTTAGGAGCACATCAAACAGACACCCAACCCAGTGTAGGCAGTGGTCAGGGATGGCTTCTCAGACACCTGAGCCACATCTCAGAAAATGAGCCAAACAAAGAATTAAGGAAAGGGGTTTCCCAATGGGGACAGCATATGCAAAAGCAAAGAGGTTTGAGAGCAGGCTGCATTCAGGATGCTCTGAATAGGGCCCAGTGAGTATAGGACAAGCAGCAAGTTCAAGATGGATATTGAGGTTTGGAAGAACTTCATTCAGAGGGGAGAACAATTTGCCAGTGCCAGGCCAACTGTTATTAACACCAAAAAGAGAACAGCTGAGGAGTCCCCAGGTAAACTCAATTTCCTCTCTTTCTCATGAAGAAATCAAAGCTATATAATAACTGTGTGCATGTATGAGCACTTGTGTGTGAATGTGCCAGGAGAAGCAAGAGCTCTGGGGAGAAGGAGACTTTGTTTTCTGAAGCTTTAAGAACCACCTGTTTTGAGAAACAGACTGAACTGAATTCATGATACCTATAGTTTTTTTCCCAAGACATATTAACATATTTAAGAAAACATGAAAAGTCAATAGAAATTTTAAAATAGAAACTTAATTTTATTTTATCACTCAGTTAATAAAATGCATCGTACACGGAATAAGGTGTTAAAATTGAAGTTTCCTCTTCTCAGCTTCTGTGGAAGACCCAAAACTTAAAATAAAGGATGTTAAAGGCCCACATATCCTAGAAAAATGAGCCAGAATATCTATGGAGAAATTACAATTAATTACAGTCCCCCAGTCTGCCCCACCCCAAATGTAGATCCTTAATTGGACACCCATATCAAGGGGGAGAGTCTTAAATATTGATACAGAGTTTGGTAATAAGAACTTTCTTTAAAAAAAAGAAAAAGTTGTCAATGTGCCATGGTCCTTTTCTTCTTCTTAGTTTCTCCTTTCCATAAGCCAAGTGAGGAAGGGGATCGGAGACTCATCCAGAAAAACTGACCTATGACCTCAGGGCTCCTTAATACAGGAGTCATTGAACTAGCACGTGACAAACTACTAAAAATCCTAGTGCCAAAGTGGCTGGGGCAAATTGGTTCTCCTTGAAAGGGACGCTATCCAAAAGAACTAGCTGGAAGGGTAAGGTGATATCAAAGAAGAGTCCTTAAAGGATGGAGCACCAGAAGCCAGAGATGATTGTAAGTGGCCACGAAAAGGAGACATACACACCCTGTGAGGGAACGACTGGCAAGAGACCTCAGCAGCTAAAGTCTCGCAAGAAAGTCAGCATTTAGATACATGAAAGAGCAGAGAGCCCCATCAGATCACAACTGCACCAGTCCAGGAAGACCTTTCAGCCCTTTTCTTCCCCTCCTCCTCCTCCAGCTCAACCATGGAGAACCACAGACCACATGGGAATCAGGTAAAAAGAGAAGAGCCAAGTGGGAAAACTGTGAAGAAGACATGGAGACTCCTGCTTCTGGCGGAGACATGGTAACAAGGGGCTGAATTTCTCCTCTCCCATGAAACAATTAAAAACCTTAACCAAATGTACAAAACTGGCTTCCAGACTTTGGACATTGGGCTGCAATGGACAGTAACCCCCAAGAAAAGGGTAAGGTGGCACCCCATGATGATGGCCCCGTCTTGCTAACTGGAGGGTTAGCACAGTGCAGGGAGGGAGAACCCAGAAAGAGCCCAGCTGTTCACAAAGCTGAGAAGACACAGAGGGGTGCCTGGGAGGCCCTTTCACTATAGCCTATCAGCAGAGTGATGGAGAGGAGAGCACCACACAGACATGTCCAAGGCCTTCAATGAGTGCTGGTCGATGCGTGTGTGTTAGCAAACTACCCAAAGCACCATTCGAAGGAGCAGAGGGAAAAATCCCCAGGGCTCATGCAAGGTCTGAAGTAATTTGTGCTACCACCAGCCAGAGTAAAAACATGGTAACTTACACAGGACTGAGTATCACTCAGAATGGGGTGGGGAGGGGAGGCAAAATCATCCCTAGACTAAAGGTTGAACTGACTCTGCCTACCAAAGCTTTGATCCTCAAAAGGATCAAAATGTTTCCAAGAAACAACTCTCACAATCCAAAGTGTGTTCAGAGATCAAGCAGCACCCAAATTCTCAGGCAAAGGGCTTTATTGGCCTCCTAAATAGCTAACCCTGTGTACCAGGCAACAGATTCACTTAGAGTACATTACTGTATTTGCTTTCCTTTGGGTTGCTTCAAGATGGATAAGGAATTACATCGTATCTATATTATCCCTGGGTTGTTTTTTTTTTTTTTCTTCCCTGTTTCCTTCTCTAGGTTTTAAAATGTGTGAACCATTTGGCCTCTATAATCAAGTAAAAGACTCTCTTCATTATTTCACAATAAGAAAAAGGAGAATTCAAACTTGGCTAGAGCTGATGAGTTGTTCTTTCCCCTCCTCTTTCCTTTAGCTGCGTACCTCCCAAGGCCACAGTAATACAAGGGACTTCTTACAGTGTAACTGAATGCTTGGGATGGGGGGAACAAGACACTTATTTCTCGTAACCTTCATCTGTATATAATTTAAAACTTACAAAAAAGTTGCAAGTATAGTTCAAAGGCTCCTATACATCTGTTGTAGACAGAATTATGTTTCCCAAAATTCACATGTTGAAGTATTAACCTCTAACATGACTGTATTTGGATGCAGGGCCTGGAAGGGGGTAATTAAAGTTCAATGAGATCATAAGAGTGGAATGATAATCTAACAGGACCGAGGTCTTTATAGGAAAAGGAAGAGACACCAGAGGTCTCTCTTTCTATGCACTCACAAAAGAAAGGCCATGTGAGGACACAGCAAGAAGTTGGCCATTTACAAACCAGGAAGAGAGGCCACACCAGACACCCCTCATGGCGCCTTGATCTTGGACTTACAGCTTCCAAAACTGAGAATATATCTGTCTGTCTCATGCAGGAACTCTGAGAGTTCGCCACAGGGATGAGTAAAATAATCTAGGACAAGGGTCAGTAAACTTTCCTGCAAGGGAACAGATAGTAAATATTTTAGGCTTTGCAAGTCACATATTGTTCTTGTCTGGTGGTGGTGATAATGGTGGTGGTTGTAGGAGTAATATTCAACTCTTTAAAAATGTAACAGACATATAAACAGTAAACAGTAGTAGCCATTAAACAGTAGTTTATTCCTGATTACAAGCAACAGCAAAAAGAGTACACAGTAGATTCTGATATCCACTTCCAAACTCCACTCTTGCCAGCATGGGCAGGGTCTGATTTCTGTTCTGATCCAACTGGAACACTCTTTCAGGCCCTGTTTAGCTGCTCCTCAGGTCTGCTTGCTTCTCATTCCATGTGGCCTGCACTAATCAGGTATTTTCTTTGCTGCCTAGATTGATTACTTTAGTGTACATCTGCAAATCCTTGACCTTCACTTTACATACCAAGTCCTCACCGAATCATTGTTTACTTGAGTATAGTCTACATCACGCTAGACACTGCTTTTCCTTGTTAACTACCAATAGACTCTTTTTGCCTATCTCTGTCTGCCTCTCTTTCTCCCCTCATACTCTTTACCCCTGCATCTGTGACCAAGAGCACAATTAGTGGTCTTTGCCACAACATGTCCTCTATTGGGTTTCACTGATGGAAAGAATTATAAAGTTCACTTGTTTTGGTTGTGAGCAATCAGTTACTGATAGTGGTGTAAACGAAAACTATACTCCCCACACTGCCTCCCACTACCACAACTGCTGTAAAACCACAAGGAACATTTCCCTGGGGGCAGTAGTACAAAGGTATTACTGATTAACTGTTTCATGATACATATCGTATGACCCCTATCAGTACTGAACAACCAAGAATCATTTAAGTTTATTTGTATCCTAGGTCAAACCCTTCTCACTAGCTTATTCCTCTTGCTGAATATTCAAATAAATGTATAATGTTCTCTATTGTCTTCAAAGTCCCAGTGGCAAAGGTCTCGTTGTGACAGACGAAAGGGGAAAAGTTAAGCCACTTGTGTCTTTTCCTCTGATTTTACTAAGTAGATGAATTCCTCCCTAGCCTTATAATATTGATTTAAAACTGATAATATTGCTAGCATACTCCATCCATGGAACTCAAAATTGAATCACGATGCCCAAGATCTGTTCCCCTGAATCAGAGTTGTAATTCATTCTAAAACTCATTTCACAATAAGAAAAAGATTAATCATCTCATAGTTTTTTGGTTTTTTTTTTAATTTTTCTTTTCAACGTTTATTTTTTGGGGGACAGAGAGAGACAGAGCATGAATGGGGGAGGGGCAGAGAGAGAGGGAGACACAGAATCGGAAACAGGCTCCAGGCTCTGAGCCATCAGCCCAGAGCCTGACACGGGGGTCAAACTCACGGACCGCGAGATCGTGACCTGAGCTGAAGTCGGACGCTTAACCGACTGTGCCACCCAGGCGCCCCCTCATAGTTTTTTTTTTTAAAAAGGCAACTGATGTAATCATTTAAAGTATGTTCTGCATATATTAAAAAAAACAGATGTTGAATATGATCTTTCAGGATAAATAAATGTCAAGAATATTCCTCTATAGTATTTGATAGCTATGGGAATTTTTTAAGCACATCATGTACTATACTAATCTTAATCTACCATGTATGCTGAACTCTTACCATTTGCCAATAAAGTACAGTTATTTACATTCGATGAGTTCCAATAACACATTAAGTTTCATCCTGCAATTTTCTAGATAGAGACTGTAAAATTAGACACTGTCTCTATTTCACAAAATGTAATCCAGGTTTTTTTTAATTTCTGCAAAGATAGAATTATAAATCTCAATAAGAGTAAAATAAAACTAAACTGGGTAATTACATAATAATATATATGTCTCAGTTTCCTACATAGCCTGCTAAACTTGGTATCCATTAAAGAGTTTTACCTAAAAGATAGAAAAAAAATTAAAAGAGTTAAATTTTTCTTTCTTTTCTATTATAGAATTTCCTATCCATTAGGTAGCCTGGAGTATAATTAATATGTAATGTGCAGTGCAAGTGCATTGACTGCATGAAAGAGACTGAACCCATATTGCCTAAAATCTTACGTACAGAATGTTCAGTTGTCTGAACATTTAAAATATCTATTACCTCAAGCTACCTTAAAACAAAGTAAATCTTGGGGCGCCTGGGTGGCTCAGTCGGTTAAGCGGCCAACTTCGGCTCAGGTCATGATCTCACACTCCGTGGGTTCAAGCCCCGTATCGGGCTCTGTGCTGACAGCTCAGAGCCTGGAGCCTGTTTCAGATTCTGTGCTCCAAAAAATTAAAAAAAAAACAAAAAACAAAGTAAATCTTATATATTCAAATTCAGTTAGTTACAAAATTAATAGAATATAATCAAAGATATCATGCCTGGATTACCACTGCTCAAGAAATTTTCCTCAAATGAATATAATCATAAAACTATATTTAATATTTTCTGATGAGTCTAATGGCAATTTGGTGTCTTAAAAATGGTTCAGTGTCATCATTCTGAAACTGATTATCACTGTATAGTACTCTACAACACACTGTGGTGCTATTAACATTTATGTTCAAAGTGTTAACTTAGATCTCTAATAAACAGAAATTATCATATCACCTCTGAAAGAGTAACAGTTTATTCTGATTAAGCATTGAAATTCCTCTGCTACATAAGGTGTACAACCTGAAGAGTGTCACTCATTACCTAACAGTGAGAGAAAGCCATGTAAATTACAAAATCGCTTTTTGGAACCCATCAGAGAGAGCTGACATTTCAGGACAACCAAGCAACTTAAAATCCCAGGAGGAAAGACCTTGCCAAGGAGAGGTGGGAGCAAGGATGGTCTCACCTATGGCAGAATACAGGAGGAAGATGAGGTTTCCATTCAAGTGGGTAGACAGAAAATAGCCAGCTTCCAATTAGAAGATGAGTAAGTTCTGGGGATCAAATGCACAGCACTGTGATTATAGCTAACAATACTGTGCTGTGTACTTGCAAGTTGCTAAAGGGTGAATCTTAAATGTTCTCACCACAAAAAAGAAATGCTAATTATGTGACATGTGGGAGGTATTAGCTAATACGTAACCCTATAACAATATTTAAGTGTATCAAATCAATACATTGTACACCTTAAACTTTCACAATGCTATATGTCAATTATATCTCAGTAAAGCCTAAAAAAAAAATTATACCTAAAAAAAAAAAAAGGAAAAGGAAAGAAATCAGCCATCATTAGCATAAACTGTCATGATAGCAAAGCAAGCCACAAATACAAGGGAGTCCCCACACACTTGTAGGCTTTTTTTTTTTTTTTTTTTTTGACAGTCGTTCAATTCATACTCACAAGAAATACTGGAAGCAGGGAAAGAGAAGACTCCCTCTGTGGGATAGGCATAGAGAGAATCAGCCACCATTGTGGGAAGGCACAAAACCCAGCTCCTCTGCTTGGACCTTTCTCTTAAAAGACTGACGCTTTGGGGAGGGGCAGTTAATGCTATTACCTACAGAACAGATGTGTTGTTTCTGGAAAGGATAGGAAAATATACCTCTATCCCTGGGGAGAGGGGCAGGAAACAGTCCTGAGCCCAGGATCCTGTGCCAGTACTATTAGAGGTCTCCTGCCACTTGGACTAGACCAAGAAAACCTCCTGTACAACATCTGCTAAAGATACAGAAAATTGGCTCCTTGCCATGGGAAAGAGAAACAGTGAGAAAACTCCACCCCCAGAGTCCCAGGTTCAAGTGGCCTACCTAAGGCTGAGGCTGGGTCAGAACACTAAAGGACCCTCCTGCCCTGCTCCCCACCAGTCTAGGAAACACTGAGTAGCAAGCCATGGCAGTCTACTACTGTGGAAGGGTCAGGACCATGGTGAAAAGCCCATCTATGGTACAAAGAAGAACAGCTAAAAGCTAAGGTTTGAAGGCAAACATTGAGATACACCTTCAGCTAACTCAGATCTTCAACCCAAGCACATCATTAGAGAAATCTGAAGAAATCTGAAGATAACCACAGCAACCATAAACCCTAAACCAAGTTTTTCTATATTAATTCCTATAGTGAAATTAAATTAGAAACCAATAACAAATATATATGGGAGATCCCTGAATGCATGAAATTAAAACAACAAATTTCCACCTAACCCATGAGTCAAAAAGAGGATTACAAGAAAAACTAGAGAATACGTTGTATTGAATAAAAATGAAAATATAGCATATAAAATTGGTGAGATGCTGTGAAAACAGTGTAGCTTTATAAAGATGAAAGATCACAAGCCAATATCTAAGCTTCCACATTAAAGAGTTTTAAAAGAACAAATTTAACCTATAGCAAGCAGAAGGAAGGAAATAACAAAGAATGGATATCAATGAAATTAAAAACAGAAAAAAAATTATAGAGAAAATCAATGAAACCGCAACTGGTTTCTTAAAGAGATCAATAAAATTTATAAACCTCTCACCAGAATGACCAGGTTAAAAAAAGAAAAGACAAAGAAAAAAATATCATGAATGAAAGAAGACAGTTCACTATGGGCTCCACAAATATTTAAGGGATAATAGGGAATATTACAAAAAATTCTATGCCTATAAACTTAACAACTTACATGAAATGGATAAGTTTCTTAAAAAGACACAACTCCCGAAGTTCACTTCAGAAAAATTTATATACCTTATAGGAGTTTATTAGTCCCATATCCACTAAAGAATTTGAAAGTACACATAAAAAGTTCCAAACAAAGACAACTTTCACTGGCAAATGCTATCAAACATTTAAGGAAGATATAAAATTATTTTTTAAAAGCTCATCCATATTACAAAGAGGAGGAAGCATTTGTCTACTCATTTTATGAGGCTAACATTACCCTGATAACAAACCCAGAAGAAATTATAAGAAAAAAAATTATAGATGTCTATATCTCTTTAACATAGATATAAAGATCTCAACAAATACTAGCAAATCAAATCCAGCAATATTTTAAAAACAAACTTCATGATCAAGTGAGGTACATCGACGGATTGTAATACTGGTTCAACATTTTAAAAAATCAAATTAGCCAATATAATTCACCATATCCACAGACTAAGAAGTAGAACCATATGTTCATCTAAATTGTCGCAGAAAAAGCATTTGACAAAATCCAACATATTTTTCTGATTAGAAAAAAAAAAACTCTCAGCAAACTAGGAACAGAAAGAAACTTTCTTAACATGTAAGAGCATCTACAAAAATATCTACTGCAACATCATACTTAATGGTGGATGACACTGCTTCCTCCCTAAAATCAAGAACAAGGCAAGGATATCTATTCTCACCAATTATATTCAACATCACACTAGAGGTACCAGCCAATGCAAACAAGGCAAGAAAAAGAAACAAAAGTCCAATAAAAGGAAGAAATAAAACCATCTCCACTCAAAGGCTATATGGTTACCATCTTAATCCATTCAGAGCCGCCATAACAAAATATCACAGATTGAGTGGCTTATAAGCAACAGAATTTTTTATTCATGGATCTAGAGGCTGGAATTCCAAGATCAAGGTGCTGGCATGGGCAGATGAGGGCCCTCTTCTGGGTTGCAGACTCCTCATTGTATCCTCACAGAATGGAAAGGGCTAGAGATCTCTCTGGAGCCTCTTTTATAAGAGTAGTAATCCCACTAAGGAGGGTTCCAGCCTCATGACTTAAGCATCTCTCAATAGCCCCGTCTTCTAATACCATCATAGTTGGGGGTTAGGATTCCAGCATATGAATTTGGGGCAGGGGGTGGGAGGGACACAATCATCCCTAATTTGTAGTATTTATCTACAAAGAAAATCCCAATGAATCTCCAAAAACTACTATAAGTAATAAATGAGTTTAGGAAGTTTAGAGGATACAAAAATTCAACTGTATTTCTACACATTAGGAAATAACCATTGGAAATTAAACTTTTAAAAAGGTATCATATATAATAACACCAAAAAACATAAAATACTCAGGTATAAACCTCACAAAATAAATGTAAGATTTATATGCTGAAAACCACAAAACACTGATAAATTAAAGAAGACCCATATGAAGGGAGAGATGTATTGGGTTCATGGTTTGGATGACTCAATACTGTAAAGATGGAAATTTTCTCTAAAGTGATCTATAGATTCAATGCAATTCTAATCAAATCTCAGCAGGGTATTTTTATACAAATTGACAAGTTGATTTTTAAATGTATATTGAAATGCAAATATAGGAAAAACCTGGAATATAGTCCATTGATTTTTGACAGATCCAAAGACAATTCAATGAAGAAAGGAAAATTTTTTTCAGATGGTAACTTGAAAAATCATATACAACTGGATATTGAATATCCACATGAAGAAGAAGAAGAAGAAGAAGAAGAAGAAGAAGAAGAAGAAGAAGAAGAAGAAGAAAGAAAAGAAAAGACAAGACCACAACCTTTGACTCACACTTCATATCTTATATAAAACTTAACTCAAAATGGATCATGGACTTAAATGTAAAACCTAAAATTACAGAACAACAGGATAAAAATTTTGTGACATCAGGAAGAGTCCTTAGATACAACACCAAAAGCATGATCCGTAAACAAAAATTGATAAATCAGACTTCATCCAAATTAAAAATATCTGCTCTTCAAAAGATACTGCTGAAAGAATGAAAACTATAGGAACAGAAAACAGATCAAAGCTTGCCAAGGACTGAGAGTAGGGGAAAGGATTGGCTACAAGGGGCCTGAGGGAATTTTGAGGGTGTTGGAAATGTTCTATAGCTTAATTTGGTGGTGGATATATGGCTGTATGCATTTGTCAAAAGTCTTAGAACTGTATACCTAAGAAAAGTGAATTTTACTATATGTAAATTATGCATCAATAAAATGGCATATATATGTATATATAAGATGTTAATATACTTCACTACCCTTGTGTTTTATTGAGATGATCCAGAAGAGTACTTCTTTTCTCTTTAAGAAAATCAACAAGAACAGCAAGGTTTTGGCAAAGTTTCAACAAGTAGACCAACGGAACAGAATAGAGAATCACAAAAAAGACCCTCACATATATGGAAACACAACTGATGACAAAGTTCACACTGTAGTGCAGTACACAAAGCCTTTTCTTATGAATAGTTTAGCTATAATCTGATACAGTCATAATCTTTCTTTATGAATGGGATAGTGCCTGATATTTCTGGCAATCTGATATAGTGGGGGAAAGTGTAACTTAACTCCTACATCACACCATACACAATAATCAACTCCAGATTATGCACCTAAATGTAAAAAATAACAATCAAGTTTCAGAGACAACATAGGACACTTTTTTGACTTTTGTGTCAGTAATTATTGATTTCTTAAACAGGACGTAAGATGTAGTAATCATGACAGAAAAGACTGATTTATTTGGCAAAATTAGTAAATTTTACTTATCCAAAGATACCATAAAGAGAGAAAAAGCAAGCCATAGACTGGTAGAAAACCCTCACCACACATAAAATCAACAAAGGACTTGTATCCATATTATACAAAAAGTTCTTATAAATTAATAAGACAGATAATCTAATAGAAAAATGGTCAAGAGATTTCACAGGCATTTCACAAAGAGAATATCCAAATGTTCGATGAACACAAAAAGGTGTTCAAGCTCACTCATTGTTCAAGAAACCCAAGTTAAAAGCACAATGAGATCCCATTTCACAACTACCATAATGGCTAAAATAAAGGGAATGAAAATATCATGTTTTAACTAAGATGTGAAACATGAGGAAAGGCTGGATGCAGATATGCAGTTGCAACAATTCCCAGAAGAGAAGCAAATTAAGGAGCAACTGGCCTACACAGGCAACAGCAGTGGAGATGGAAAGAAAGGAATGTGCGTAACAAAGCATACAGAAGAATTGCCAGAAATTGTTAACTGATTAGATACAAGGGGAAAAGAGAACGAGACAATAATGTTTCAAGCAAATAAGGGAAGCCTAACCACCACATACTTCAAAGAATTTTTATCTTCTTTCATTGTAGGAAAAAAACACCATGAGTTACGACTAATATCTTACCGGCTCTTTTTCACACCAAGTTTTATGTTGTACATATAAGATACCCTGCCAGAATGATGCACATTAGAAACCCTGCATCTGCATATTTACCTGGGAAGAATAAATTATAGATTGTATGTGAAGTTTTTTATCTCCATTTCCTCTTATAGCATTTTTCCATATATATGCAAACGCTGACAACTCATTGCCTTGTAAATCTTTTAATTTTGTCACCCCAAAAAAATATATATATATCATCTTCTACAAAATTTTCCAATCACGAAGGCCAATAAACCACAGTCTTGAATGACCCAACCATGTTTTTCTGTTGGACTTAATATCAGTTTCCCAAGAACTTATCAGGCCTAGTCAGAGAGCTTATTAGAATCCATTCACTTAAATATTTGCAGGCTAAATTAAGATGCATCTTATTTATTTTATGGTAAGCTCTGCTTAGCATTTATCATTTAAAATTCCCAGGCCACCAAACTTCCAAACACGAGACCCAGCTGCTTTTTGTCTTAAGTGAGTGGTCACTGGCCAAAGGGCATGTTTTGGAAGTCAGAAGTCTGAGTATGAGTCAGGCTGAGCCTGCCCTGGGCAAAATGTCTTCTATTACTTTGTTTTATTTTGATATGCTTTGTTTTGAGGAATCCCCCACATAAATATTTGATCTCACTTTCCCAGTCTCCCAGTGTCCTTATCTTGTCCTGCAAGCCTTCTTCTAGCTTTGCCTTCATCACATTTGCTCTGATGCTACATGCTATCATGTCTGAACTTCTCTCTCTCTTCAAAGTTAACCAGTTTCCTCACACTCTTCCTAGGTAACAAGTTAGATAATGGGGAGGCATTAGTGATCAACAATATCTCCCTGAACACGGATATTAAGAACATACATTGATTTATTACATCCTTTAAAAAAGTTATTAGTACAAAAGTTCATGGTAAAGGATATATTTTTAAAGCACAGATGTCCTTTTAAAGCTCTTTGAATAATGGAGTGTTAATCTTTCGTCCATTTTAGCCAATATCAAATGATTAGAAATATGTGTTTTATGGAGAATTTCTAAGTTTAATAATTTCTGGGGTGCCTGGGTGGCTTCATTGGTTAAGTGTCTGACTCTTTTTTTTTTTTAAACAGCTATTTTTTTACTTTATTTTTTTTAATATATGAAATTTATTGTCAAATTGGTTTCCATACAACACCCAGTGCTCATCCCAAAAGGTGCCCTCCTCAATACCCATCACCCTCCCTTCTCTCCCTCCCACCCCCCATTAACCCTCAGTTTGTTCTCAGTTTTTAAGAGTCTCTTATGGTTGGCTCTCTCCCACTCTAACCTCTTTTTTTTTTCCTTCCCCTCCCCCATGGTTTTCTGTTAAGTTTCTCAGGATCCAAATAAGAGTGAAAACATACGGTATCTGTCTTTCTCTGTATGGCTTATTTCACTTAGCATCACACTCTCCAGTTCCATCCACGTGGCTACAAAGGGCCATATTTCATTCCTTCTCATTGCCACGTAGTACTCCATTGTGTATATAAATCACAATTTATTTATCCATTCATCAGTTGATGGACATTTAGGCTCTTTCCCAATAGTTCATGTTTGCTTTTAATTCCCTTGCCTTTGGAGATGTGTCGAGTAAGAAATTGCTACAGCTGAGGTCAGAGAGGTTTTCTCCTGCTTTCTCCTCTAGGGTTTTGATGGTTTCCTGTCTCACATTCAGGTCCTTTATCCATTTTGAGTTTATTTTTGTGAATGGTGTAAGAAAGTGGTCTAGTTTCCTTCTTCTTCATGTTGCTGCCCAGTTCTCCCAGCACCATTTGTTAAAGAGACTGTCTTTTTTCCATTGGATATTCTTTCCTGCTTTGTCAAAGACTAGTTGGCCATACACTTGTAGGTCCAATTCTGGAGTCTCTGTTCTAATCCATTGGTCTATGTGTCTGTGTTTGTGCCAATACCATGCTATCTTGATGATGACAGCTTTGTAGTAGAGGCTAAAGTCTGGGATTGTGATGCCTACAGACATCACAATGACTCTAAACCCATATCTTTCAATAATAACACTGAATGTAAATGGACTAAATGTGCCAACCGAAAGGCATAGGGTATCAGAATGGATAAAAAGTAAGACCTATCTATTTGCTGTCTACAAGAGACTCATTTTAGACCTGAGGACACCTTCAGATTGAAAGTGAGGGGATGGAGAACTATCTATCATGCTACTGGAAGCCAAAAGAAAGCTGGAGTAGCCATACTTATATCAGACAAACTAGACTTTAAATTAAAGGCTGTAACAAGAGATGAAGAAGGACATTATATAATAGTGACAGGGTCTATCCATCAGGAAGAGCTAACAATTATAAATGTCTATGCACCAAATATGGGAGCCCCCAAATATATAAAACAATTACTCACAAACATAAGCAACCTTATTGATAAGAATGTGGTAATTGCAGGGGACTTTAATACCCAACTTACAACAATGGATAGATCATCTAGACAGAGGATCAATAAAGAAACAAGGGCCCTGAATGATACATTGGATCAGATGGACTTGACAGATATATTTAGAACTCTGCATCCCAAAGCAACAAAATATACTTTCTTCTCAACTGCACATGGAACATTCTCTAAGATAGATCACATACTGGGTCACAAAACAGCCCTTCATAAGTATACAAGAATTGAGATCATACGATGCATACTTTCAGACCACAATGCTATGAAGCTTGAAATCAACCACAGGAAAAAGTTTGGGAAACCTCCAATAGCATGGAGGTTAAAGAATACCCTACTAAAGAATGAATGGGTCAAACAGGCGATTAGAGAAGAAATTAAAAATTATATGGAGACAAATGAAAATGAAAATGCAACAATCCAAACGCCTTGGGATGCAGCGAAGGCAGTCCTCAGAGGAAAATACATTGCAATCCAAGCCTATCTCAAGAAACAAGAAAAATCCCAAATACAAAATCTAACAGCACACCTAAAGGAAATAGAAGCAGAACAGCAAAGACACCCCAAACCCAGCAGAAGAAGAGAAATAATAAAGATCAGAGCAGAAATAAACAATATAGAATCTAAAAAACTATAGAGCAGATCAGTGAAACCAAGAGTTGGTTTTTTGAAAAAATAAGCAAAATTGATAAACCTCTAGCCAGGCTCCTCAAAAAGAAAAGGGAGATGATCCAAATAGATAAAATCATGAATGAAAATGGAATTCTTACAACCAATCCCTCAGAAATACAAACAATTATCAGGGAATACTATGAAAAATTATATGCCAACAAACTGGACAACGTGGAAGAAATGGACAAATTCCTAAGCACCCACAGACTTCCAAAATTCAAACAGGAAGAAATAGAAAACTTGAACAGACCCATAACCAGCAAAGAAATTGAATCGGTTCCCAAAAATGTCCCAACAAATAAGAGTCCAGGACCAGATGGCTTCCCTGGGGAGTTCTACCAGACATTTAAAGCAGAGATAATACCTATCCTTCTCAAGCTCTTCCAAAAAATAGAAAGGGAAGGAAAACTTCCAGACTCATTCTATTAAGCCAGTATTACTTTGATTCCTAAACCAGACAGAGACCCAGTAAAAAAAGAGAACTACAGGCCAATATCCCTGATGAATATGGATGTAAAAATTCTCAATAAGATACCAGCAAATCGAATTCAACAGCATATAAAAGGAATTATTCACCGTGATCAAGTGGGATTCATTCCTGGGATGCAGGGCTGGTTCAACATTCGCAAATCAATCAACATGATACATCACATCAATAAAAGAAAAGATAAGAACCATATGATCCTGTCAATCAATGCAGAAAAGGCATTTGACAAAATCCAGCACCCTTTCTTAATAAAAACCCTCGAGAAAGTCGGGATAGAAGAAACATATTTAAACATCATAAAAGCCATTTATGAAAAGCCCACAGCTCACATCATCCTCAATGGGGAAAAACTGAGAGCTTTTTCTCTGAGATCAGAAACACAACAGGGATGTCCACTCTCACCGCTGTTGTTTAACACAGTGTTGGAAGTTCTAGCATCAGCAATCAGACAACAAAAGGAAATCAAAGGCATCAAAATTGGCAAAGATGAAGTTAAGCTTTCACTTTTTGCATATGACATGATATTATACGTGGAAAATCTGATAGACTCCACCAAAAGTCTTCTAGAACTGATACATGAATTCAGCAAAGTTGCAGGATACAAAATCAATGTACAGAAATTAGTTGCATTCTTATACACTAATAATGAAGCAACAAAAGGCAAATAAAGAAACTGATCCCATTCACAATTGCACCAAGCAGCATAAAATTCCTAGGAATAAATCTAACCAAAGATGTAAAAGATCTGTAGGCTGAAAACTATAGAAAGCTTATGAAGGAAATTGAAGAAGATATAAAGAAATGGAAAAAACTTCCATGTTCATAGGTTGGAAGAATAAATATTGTCAAAATGTCAATACTACCCAAAGCTATCTACACATTCAATGCAATCCCAATCAAAATTGCACCAGCATTCTTCTAGAAGCTAGAACAAGCAATCCTAAAATTCATATGGAACCAAAAAAGGCCCCGAATAGCCAAAGTAATTTTGAAGAAGACCAAAGCAGAAGGCATCACAATCCCAGACTTTAGCCTTTACTACAAAGCTGTCATCATCAAGACAGCATGGTATTGGCACAAAAACAGACACATAGACCAATGGAATAGAATAGAAACCCCAGAACTAGACCCACAAAAGTATGGCCAACTAATCTTTGACAAAGCAGGAAAGAATATCCAATGGAAAAAAGACAGTCTCTTGAACAAATGGTGCTGGGAGAACTGGGCAGCAACATGCGGAAGGTTGAAACTAGACCACTTTCTTACACCATTCACAAAAATAAACTCAAAATGGATAAAGGACCTGAATGTGAGACAGGAAACCATCAAAACCTTAGAGGAGAAAGCAGGAAAAGACCTCTCTGACCTCAGCCGTAGCAATTTCTTACTCGACACATCTCCAAAGGCAAGGGAATTAAAAGCAAACATGAACTATTGGGACCTCATCAAGATAAAAAGCTTCTGCACTGCCAAGGAAACAATCAACAAAACTAAAAGGCAACTGACAGAATGGGAGAAGATATTTGCAAATGACATATCAGACAATGGGCTAGTATCCAAAATCTATAAAGAACTCACCAAACTCCACACCCGAAAAACAAATAATCCAGTGAAGAAATGGGCAGAAGATATGAATAGACACTTCTCTAAAGAAGACATCCAGATGGCCAACAGGCACATGAAAAGATGCTCAACGTCGCTCTTTATCAGGGAAATACAAATCAAAACCACACTGAAATACCATCTCACACTAGTCAGAGTGGCTAAAATGAACAAATCAGGAGACTATAGATGCTGGCGAGGATGTGGAGAAACGGGAACCCTCTTGCACTGTTGGTGGGAATGCAAATTGGTGCAGCTGCTCTGGAAAACAGTGTGGAGGTTCCTCAAAAAATTAAAAATAGACCTACCCTATGACCCAGTTATAGCACTGCTAGGAATTTACCCAAGGGATACAGGAGTACTGATGCATAGGGGCACTTGTACCCCAATGTTTATAGCAGCACTCTCAACAATAGCCAAATTAGGGAAAGAGCCTAAATGTCCATCGACTTAGAATGGATAAAGAAATTGTGGTTTATATACACAATGGAATACTACTTGGCAATGAGAAAGAATGAAATATGGCCTTTTGTAGCAATGTGGATTCTGGAGCCTCCATAGCATCTCCATAGCAACTGGAGAGCGCTATGCTAAGTGAAATAAGTCATACAGAGAAAGACAGATACCATATGTTTTCACTCTTATGTGGATCCTGAGAAACTTCAGAAGACCATGGGGGAGGGGAAGGAAAAAAAAACAAAGTTAGAGAAGGAGACAGCCAAACCATAAGAGACTCTTAAAAACTGAAAATAAACTGAGGGTTGATGGGGGGGTGGGAGGGAGGGAAGGGTGGGTGATGGGCATTGAAGAGGGCACCTGTTGGTATGAGCACTGGGTGTTGTATGGAAACCAATTTGACAATAAATTTCATATTTAAAAAAATACGAAATGAGTGCTTTGTTTCTGCTTAATCTAACTTATTGTCTTTGTTGCAGAAAGAAAACAAAATCTTCTCATTTTCTCTGAGCACCATTTTTATAAAATAAGAGTTTGCATAGGAAACTTTGATTAACTAGAATGGTTAGAATGTACTTTCTTGACAGTTGATCAATCAATCCATAGGTTCCTAACACTGGACCACAAAGGCACACAAATATACAATTTTATGGGAAAACACAATTTTATGACTCTCAGACTTTCAGGCTGAGAAAAATGCTAATAGCAAATCAATCTGAAGCCTGAGGGAAGCAGTCCGACGTGGCAAGAGTGCACATCCCTCCCAGATGCAGCAGGAGAGCAACAGTGCCTGAAACAGACCCATTGCCAGCACCCTCACAACCACCCACAATCTCCAGTATCAGCAACTTCCCCTCCATTGGAGCTCACAAGGGATTTTAGAAACAAAATGTAGTTCTTTTCCACAGACAGTTTGCAAATGTGGCAGGTAATTAACCTGTGACATACAAAGATGTGTAATGTTATAAAAATTGCAGTCTTTTACAAAACACACACACACACACACACACACACACACACACACACACACACACAAGGAAAGTGTTCTAAACTTTCTCAATGAACCACTGGACCTTTAGGGGGCAGATCTGCATGTGGATGGAAAGGAGAGTGGTGCTACTAGCAGGACCGTAGATTGCTAGGCCCCAGCCCAGAGTTTTTTATTCAGATGGTCTGAGGTGGGGCTTTATAATTGGCATTTTTAATAAGTTCCAGTAATGCTGACGCTGCAGGCCTAGAGTCCAAACTTAGGGAACCAGTAGGCTAGAGCTAAAACTCTTTTCATAAGTAGTAGATGAAAGAGAAGCAGAAAAAGTAAGGAGGATCTGCAAAACTCATGTATAGGGAGAGAGGCTAAATAAATAAATTTAAAAAAAAAGAAAAAGAAAGAGGGGTAGCCTCAAGAAATAATCTTGAGATGAAAGGAATTTCTAAAAATCTTCTTTTATCCTATGTCTTAAAGTTCCCTGTCACCAACCCCTGAAGAAAATCCACATTAAATACATTATTCTTTAAAGGATTTGTAGTCAGGTGTGTATCTTTCTGAGCTTCTTCATTTGTTGTCCAACTTTGACTTACTGAGCCTATCATCTATGCCAAGCACTAGCCAAGGCCCTGGGGTAAAATACAGAGACCAAATCCCAGTGAACCTGAAGCTCACATTCTTTTTTTTTTTTTTTTTTTTTTCCAAGTTATTTTTTTTCTGTCCATGGAAATACCATTCTTCTACACTCTTCTACCCTTCATTCTCTTTATAAAACTACAATCTGTGGCTATTGTTTTCCTCTCCTAGAAATGCCTTGTGGGTTTTAATTTTCTACTTTATTCCTACTACTACAACAACCTGATAACCCAACCCACCCTGTCCTTGAGTGATCTTACTTCCATCTTTCAAGGTCACCATCACAGACTGATCTTCCCAAAACATAATTTTTATCAAGTGAGTCCATTTGAGAGATCTATAAAAGCACCCCAGTACCAAGAACATAAAAATCTACCTGGCTTGCAAGGGCTCCTTATCCAACCCCAGGTTAGTAACAGTCCCTACTATGTGCCTTCTACCCTCATTAGGCTATTCCCTCTGTTCTTCCCCAAGCCTTCCGACCTCTCTCCATCAGGAAACAGCAGCTCTTCTCCCCAGAATCTAACCCTACCCTTCAAGAACTCACTTCTTCCTTGGGTCTTGAATCAAGCCCACCCATACATGTTCATAAGGGCTTATAAACAGAAAGTACTACAAAAAGGCTACAGTCAAGAAGCCTGGGTTCTACCTCTGGTTCTGACATTATCCAGTGGGACTGTGGGCAGATTTCTGAGGTAACATCTACTCCAGACTTCTGTGAAGCTCACATTCTAAGGAAGGGAAGCAGATCATAAAAAAATAGGCCTGATGGTGTCAAGTTCTGTACAGAAAAATAAACCAACATAAGAGGGCAGATAGTGATGGGAGGTGGGAAAGATGGCCACGGGATTTGAGAGAGGGTGGTCAGCGAAGGCTCCACTTATAAAATAGCATTTTGGCAGAGATCTGAAAACATGAAAGAGAAAGCCATGTAGAATCTGAAGGAATATGGCAGACAAAATGGAAGTTACAAATATTCTGAAATGGAAGCATGTCTAGATGTTTGAGAAACATCTGTGAGGCCCATGTAACTGCAGCAAAGAGATATAAAGGTGATAAGAGATAACATGGGAGATGTAGCAGAAAGTCAAATAATATAAAGCCAATTGGGCCTTATAAAGAACTCTGATAGAACATGAAATGGAAAGCCATATCAGGTTTTAAGTTAGAATTATGAATATCTCACTTTTTTTCTTTCTTGGAAGGATCCCATTTATGGGAATGTATGTATGGAGAACAGAATACACTGGGTCAAAGACAGAAGCAAGATTCTAGATTGAAGGCTGCTGTAATAATCCAGGTGAGAGGTGGTAGCGGCTCACACGGGTAATTGCAGAGATGGTAATAAGAAGTAGTTGGATTCAGAATATGTTTCAAAGAGTATGCCATCAGGATCTTCTGATAAATTGACTGTAGGATATGAAAGAAAGGAATCAAGGGTGATTTCAAGGTTTTTGGCCCAAGCAAATGAAAAATTGGAGTTGTCATAAATGGAGGGGATGGCATGACTATGGAAGTAGCAGGTTTAGGCACAGAATAGAAGGCTATGGGTGTGCGGTCCAAGGAAGAGGTAAAGAAGAGTGGTCAACAAGGAGATTTTAAAGATGGTACTAGATAAACCCACCTGGAAAAGAAATGACCCGAGGACTCAACCCTTGGAGAACTTTTGACCTTTAAAGATTGCAAAGATGAGGACAAGCCAACAAATGAGCTGAGAAGGAGCACTTGGTAAAATGAGAAAAAAGAGAGAGAGAGAGAGAGAGAGAGAGAGAGAGAGAGAGAGAGATGAAGGGCTCCACTATAGCCTAACCAAGAAAGTGTTTCAAAGAGAGAATGACCAGCTCTGTCCAACTCTTATAATCGGAGGGCAAATTGAGGGGTGAGAATTAAGCCCTGGATCTGACCAAATGGAAGTCACTAGCAGCCCTGACGACGCAGCTTGGCTGAAATGGTGAAAACAAAACTCAAGCTGGAATAAGTACAAAATAGAATGTAGCTCTCCTTCTCAGCATTGTGTCAATCTTTCTGAAGCTGGAAATTGAGAGTTAATCCCTGACTTTGCTGTCTTCTTCACTACAATAATGATTCGGCAAGTTCGACACTGATTCTCCTTCTGAACATCTCTCTGTCCACTTTTCATGCCCAAGCCACCATACAAGTCTTCTGTCCAAACCAACATCATCTCTCACTGGCTCAGCTTCTTGGGGGGGTCTCAAACATCAACTGTTGGTCCCTTCCAGCCCATTCCCCACTCAAGTGCCAGTGGAATCCCTTCTCAAATCGGATAGAACCATGTCACTCTCTTGCTTAAAATTTGTTCAGTGGTTTCTACCGGTCTTAGACTAAAGTATAAAATGCATAAAACACACACCCATAAGAATAGCTATTCAGCCCCCAGAGTTTTCTCCAAATCTTCCTATCTATTCCATGTTGCCTTGCCCTCAGCTGATTTCTTTTCTGGGAACTTGAAACTTTAGTCAAGAAGCATACAGACCTGAGTCTACCTCAATATAAGGGCTCTAGAAAAAGTCTACAACCAAACTCATCCCTAAAATTTCCTGGTTGGGGCCAGGATAAGAAGTACAAATGGAGGCCCACAAAGCACATGTCTAAATATTCAAAAGTTATAAATCAAGCTAATAAACCATTGAGCAAAATGTATTCCGTACTCTATACTTCATAATGATCTGGAAGGTCAGATCAAATTTAGAATTTTCAGATTCCTGAAAGTTCTGAGGCAAATGCCCTCCTTCTTTTTCCAACTGCTGCCCCATCTGGGTCTGTAAGGGCATTATATGCATTTCAATATACCCCCTCTGACTGAATCCTTGTTTCTTTATTGATCATCAATGTATTGAGTACCTACCATGCACCAAACAGTGTGTTAGACAATGAGACCTCTTCTCAGCCTGCATGTCCTATCTCCAACCATAAGCCCCTCAACTGGCTATTTCCAGGATTTTACTTCTGCTGGAGGGTTTTACACTTGGAAGAAAGAGGTCTACATACATCCCAAAAGTAGGCTTGTGACCTGTAGGGCAGGAAAGTCCCAAATCCCAGGTACCTGGGCTGTGGTCTGGATGGGTGAGCATGAGCTCTAGGTGGGTACTTGCCCTTTGCCCTGAGAATCCCTTGGTCCATGGAGACAGGACTCTCTGGAAGAAGGGAAAAGAAGGAGTTCCAAAAGGATAGGCCCTATGACAGGAGGGCTTTTTTTCTCACATTTAAGGGCAATACTGATTACACAACATCCTACTGTCAAGCTCCTGGGGCTGCCCGGTCTCTGCCCTGCACAATGCCTGGCTTTTTAGCTTTTCTTCCACCTACAAGCCAACCCAGTGTCATACTTCCAAGCACTCCCTTTGCTCCATTTCAGCCAGCCAGAGTGTTGTCTGTTGCTTGCAAGCAAAAGAAAATTAATCAATACAATGTGGCTTATATGACAACACAAATGGCCTTAAATTGCTTGCATGGTTCTGCATAATCTGGTTCCTG